>NC_139050.1:16776910-17376910 GCF_965140915.1 Aythya marila
CCCTCACTCAGCGCGCCGCTGCCCCGTTACCGAGCGGGAGCCCGAGGCTGGGGGGGCAGCCCCGGTCCCCGGTGCTCGGTGCGGGCAGCAGGGGGGGTCCCTCAGCCGCTGTCCCGCGGGGGGGGGCGCAGAGCGGAGGAGCCCCCTCAGCGCGCCCAGCCTGGAGCCCGCAACCGCCGCGCGTTGCGTGTGTGAGGCGGGGGTGACCGAGGGGCGCCCAGGCGGTGTTTTTCCCTCTTTTTTTAAACTGGAAAAGAAGCAAATCGCTGGGAATCCCGCATTTCGGCGCGGCTTACATCCCCCCCTCCCCGCCATCCCCCCTAAATCCCCACCCCCGCTCGGCGGCGGTGGCGGCGTTGGGGCAAACTTTCCCGAGGAGGGCTCCCCCAGCCCTACGTGAGGGGGGACACCGAGCTTTGAGGACGAAAAGAGCGAGTTTTGTGCGTGTTTTCCTTTTTTTTTTTTTTTTTTTTTTTTGGGGGGGGGGGCAGCGCCGTTTGCCCCGCATTCCAGCCCTTTATTATTATTATTATTTTTAACTCTCCTTCTCCTGCCGCCCTTCGCGAGCACGCCTCCCGCCCCTCCGCGGGGGCTGAGGGGGAAGGAAAAGGGGGACAGAGAAGCCGCACACACCCCCCCCCCCCCCCCACCCCACACACACACACACACGGGGGCCGCCCGCCCGCTCCCCGCCCGCCGCCGCCTCACACGGCGGGGCCCGGGGCGGGGAGGAGGGGAGGGGGCGTGGCCAACGCACGAGGTGGGCGTGGCCTCGCCTCGCCTCGCCTCGCCCACGCTGAGGCCGGGCGCGAACTCATCGCCGCAGTGACCCCCCCCCCCCCCCCCATCCATCCATCCATCCCATCCATCCACCGAGAGCGAGAGCGCGCGCGCGCGCGCGCGCGCCGCGCCGCCTGCCCCTTTAAGCGGCCGTGCCCCATTGTTTGCGCCGCGGCCAATGGGCGGCGGCGGCGGCGGCGCGGGCGGCCAATGGGAGCGGCGCGGGGCAGCGCGCGCGCCGCCCCCGGCTCTATAAAAGGGCCGGCGGCGCCGCGTGAGTCCCCACTGGCTCGCGCAAAGCCATCTTGGCATTGTTCTGCCCGCGCCGCCGCCCGCTCCGCCCGCGCCGCCACAGCCCCGCGCCCCTGCACGCCCCCGCCATGTCCGACACGGCCGTGGACACCAGCGCCGAGATCTCCGCCAAGGTGAGCCCTCACCCCCCCCCCCACTCCCTTTTCACCCTCTCCCTCATCCCCTTATTTTTAATTTTTTCCAATAATTCGCCTTTCTGCTTTTTTTTCTAAAAATGACTATTTTTTTATTATTATTTTTGAAATCGCGCCTTTTTTCCGTGCTCGCTCCGGTTTGAAGTTTACCCCTTCACCCCCTTACCCCCCCCCACCCCCCCCCACCCCTTCTTATTTCGCCCTCCGCCGCCGCTCGGTTCCGTGGCGGAGCCGCCGCCGCCTCGCGGAGCTTTCCCCGCGCCCCGTTTCTTTGTCTCCGGCGTGCGGGGGAAAAACGTGCTCGCCCCCGGGGCTACCGGCCCCAACCCGCCGCCGGGGGGGGGCTCCGGGACTCGGTGCCTGATGGAGGAGGAAAGGGGGGGGACCGTAGGGGAGAGGTATTGAGGGGGGGGGTCCCGGTAGCCGGCCCCGGTGGGGGGCTGGCGGCTGACAGCGCCGTCAAACTTGGAGCTGGTTTGCTGGGGGGGGGGGTCCCTATGGGGTTTTTTGGGGGGGTTTGGTGCTGTTGAGGTGCCCCCCGAGGTGCGAGGAGGGGGTGTTGTGGAGTTGGTGTCGGGGTGTTTGGGGTGCGGAGCCCCCCCCCCTGAAAAAGGAGGGTTTGGGAGCGCGGGGCTGCTCGGGGGAGCTGCTGGAGGAGGCGTCCCGTCGGGGGCACCTCTCGGTGTGTGTGTGTGTGGGGGGGGATCCGGGCCGGTTGCTAGTAGCGGGGCTGGCTCGGTGGGGAGCGGCTCTCCCGGGAGGCCCCGGTGCGGCTCCCGGCGGCCGCCTTTGTCTGGCAGCCGCGGCGGAGCGCCCCGGCCCCCGGGGGCCGTGGGGAGCCGGGCCGGGCTGGGGCTCGGCTTCCCCGACGGGCAAAGTTGCGGGGGAAGCCGGGCTTGGGGAGGGGAAACGGGAAAAGAACCGGGGAACCGGGGGGGAAGAGGGGGGTGGGGGGGAGCGATCGTGCCCCGGGGGAGCGCCGCGACCCGGCCGCTTACCGGGCACCGTGGGGGTAAAGCGTGGAGGTGAACGAGAAGAGGGAGGAGGGAGGGGGGGGAAAAAAAACGTAACGGAAGGAGAGGGGGGGTAAAGAAAAAAAAGCCCCCGAGCAGCGGGGTTGGTCGGATTTCGATTTCACTTCTGTTTCCCGCTCCGCCCGCCGCCCCCGCTGCGGGGCCGGTGCCGCTCGCACCGAGGGGGCGCCCGGCCGGGGGTGGAGGAAGGGGCAGCACCGGGGGCCGAGCTCCCCGTTCACCTTCCCCTGCCCTTTCCCGTGGTGGTGGTGGGGTTTTTTTTTTAAAAAAAAAAAAAAAAAAGCAAAAAACCCATATCCCCGCAGCAAGGTGACCCAAACCGGTTAACCGGGGCTGGCGGCGGGGCACCGGGGAGCACAGCTCCGACGGCTCCGTCCCGGGAGGCGGGGAGGGGAAGGGAAAAGAGAGGGGAGGGCTTTGGGGAAGGGGAGGAGGAGGAGGAAAGGAGGGGAGGGGGGGGGGGGTCCCCGCCCTGCCCGGGCGGCGGCTCCGCGCCGAGCGCCGCCCCCGGCCGCTGCCGCCGCCGCCGTGCCGCGGGGCGCCCACCACGTGCGGCCCCGAGCGCCGCGCGGTGCCCCCTGGGAGCCGGAGTCCGCCGGGGGAGAACTACAACTCCCGGCGTGCCTTGGGAGGGGTTGGGGGGGGAGGTGAGGGGGTGCAGCCGGGCCCGGCGCGCTGGCGGCCGGCCAATGAGAGGGCGCGGAGAGTGGCGCGCGCTTTTGAAAGGCGGGAGGGCGCGTGGCGGCGCGCGGGGCCCCCTGCTGGCGGGAGATCGGGGCCCGCGGCGCGGGGGAATAAACAGGGGCTGGGCGCGCCCGTAATTAGAGGCGCCGGTAATTAGCTCCAGAAGTCCCGGTGAGCGGGTTCTGGTGGTGCGGAGGGTGCTGGGCACGTGCGTGTTTGTTTGGTGTGTTTTGTTGTTTTTTTTTTTTTTTTTTCCCCCCCCGCCTTCCTTATCCAGGAGGGGGGAGGCACAGCGGGCTCCCTGCGGTGCTGTTGTTTGTGTGGGCTTCGTGCCGGGGCGTCCCGGTGGGCATTAAGCTGGGAACGTCTTCCCCAGCCCCGAAAAGGTCAGGGCTGGAGATGCGTGTCCAGCTGGAGTGCCCAGGAATGAGGTGTTCCCTGACCAGCAGCGCTTGCTGTTGGTGAACGGCTCCTTTCCGAGAGATTCATCGGTCGCAGCGAGACGTGGAAACTCTGACTGCTCCCTGCGCTCAGCGTTTAACTTTGGAAATGTTTGGTCGTGCTCGTGCTGGAGTGCCTGACGCGAGATAACACCCGCAGAAGGCGGCAGCATGGTGAGGCGTGAGAGGCGAAGTGGCTGCGATCTCCCCCTGGGTGTTGGGGGAGCAGAGGTCGGTGGCAGAGTGAGAACTGATGGAGCTGGGTGGCGTGGAGAGGAGCTGGCTGGGGACTGGCGTGTGCAGTGGAAACAGGAAGGAGCCTGTTTGTGTTGTGCCCCGGCCTCGTAGGATGCTGATTCGATGGGGCGAGGTTTGATCAACAGGTGTGGTAACCCCGGAGCTGGCTTCAGAAGCAGCGCCCGGTGCTGGCACGCGGCGCTGGGGCAGGGCAGCCCGGGCACCTCCGCCAGCAGCGTCCCTGCACGCCCCTCCGTGCCCAGGAACAAACAACCCGGTGGTCTAAAACCCCTGCGGCACTTACCCTCGGTGGTTTGAGCCCTCCCCAAACAGAGCAGCGGTCGCGTTCACAGCCCGTACCGGGTGGTGTGTTCCCACGAGGAAGTGACAGCGGCTCAGCAGGAGTGAAAGTGCCCGCAGCGAGCGAGGCGGCCGCAAAGGGCAGGCAGGAGGGGGCGAGGCCGTGCTGCTGCAGCGAAGCAGGGAGCTGCCAGCAACTCGAAACACCTCGTGGTCGCTGCCGAAGCCGGCCGTGGGGCTGGTTCTGGCCCTGGGGAAGGGCCTCTCTGCTTTCCTTGGCTGGGGTGGTGCTTGTGCTGAAGGATCTCGCTCCAGCTGATGGAGGAACAGAAGGGGAGGAGGATGCGAGCAGAGATGCCAGTGTTAAATCCGAGTGTTCTTTATGCGGGAACATAAAGTTGGATCCTCTCAGCCTGTTTGCCGAGCGACTTGGCATGACATTTTGACAGTGATCAATAGCAAAAAAAAAAAAATAAAATAACACACACACACACAAGCTCTCTCGCTCTGCTCATGGTGGAGGCTTGAACCAAAAGTAGCCGGGCACGGCTCTGGAGCAGCTATAAAAATAGGCTGCTTCCCCCACCCCATCCTGTTACGCTGGGAGATGGATCCTGGAGTCTCCTCTCCGCCGCTACAAGGAAGACCAGGCGTGTAATGCGCGCCGGAGGATTTTTTTCCCCGGGCAGGGCAGAGACCGCAGCCTCTGCTAATGAGTCCCTGGGATTTGTTCCTGCTGTGAAAGCACCGAGAGCAGCCGTGGACGCCTGCAAGCCCCGGGGCAGCGGAGCCCGTGCGTTGGCCGTGGCATTGCAGGAGCTTGCGTGGACTGTGCTAAGATGGGCACTCAGCCAGCGCTGCTGCTGCTGCTCGGCGTATGCAGGCAGCCAGCTCCGTGTGCTCGGAGGTGAAACAGAGCAGCCTCTTCTTCAGAGAGCCGCGCTCTGGCACATGCTCCCTCCTTTCCCCGGGAGGAGCCAGAATGTGGCAACCAAATAAATCCCAGGGCGAGTCAGTGCGAAGAGGGGAGTGAGCTCCCGTGCGCTCTCGGACTGTGTTTTTTTTTTTTCCTCACCTGATCTGCACCTTGCCTGACCCAGGCGGCTGGAATCTGGGTGACTCTTCTGCTTTTCTGCTCCTTCCAGGATCTAAAAGAGAAGAAGGAAGTTGTTGAAGAAACAGAAAATGGCAGAGATGCACCGGCCAACGGCAATGCTGTGAGTATGGCTGGGTCTGCAGGGGGAGGCAGCCCTCGCTCCAACGGCTTCTTTATTTTTCCTTCCCCTTCTTGCTTCTGCTGCGAGCTTGTCCCCAGCCCTGCTTGAGAGGTATCCCCTAGAAATGGCACCGCTGTGTGGAGCCATCGAGGGGTTTTAGGCTGAGCAGAAGCTCCTCTGAGCATCTATCAGCTGCTGGGTGTGCAGAAAGCAAGGTCTGGGCTTGGAAATCTTGGTCCTTTCCCCAAAAACCTTGCTGGGTTGTATCCCGTGCAGCCTGCCTTCTAGGCACAAGAGAAAGGGGGGTCAAAAAAAGAAGTGTATTCAGCCCTACAACCAGTTGAATGGGGAAACGTGCTGCGTACGAGCAAACCGGTTGGGTTTCTATTTTTAACGTGCTTGGGGGGGAATTCACTCGGCTGCATGTTAATGTGTCACAAGAGCCTCTGCAGTCTTTGTCTTGGCCTCCGAGCTGCAGCCCCGAGTTACTATAGACCTGATCCTTCATGCCTGGGCTGCCTGCGTTGTGTGGAGGCAGGCAGGAAGCGAGACGCGCGCCTGGGGCTCCAGCGGGCTGGTGCTTTAGGAAGGAAAGGTGGGGACGTGCGCTTCTGCTCAACATCTCTTCCCCCCCTTTCTCCCTTCCCCAGTGCATATTTTTTTTTAAGTGATGTTTTGTCTTGCCAAGGAGAACGAGGAAAACGGGGAGCAGGAGGCCGACAACGAAGTAGACGAAGAGGAAGAGGAAGGTGGCGAGGAAGAGGACGAGGAGGAAGAGGGTGATGGTAACTTTCCTTTTTCCCCCTGCCCCCGTCCCACGGCTGCATCCTGACCACCAGACCCCCGGGGGGGAGCAGCGGGGGCTGCAGGCACCATCTCTTCCCCGGGGTGGCTCCGGGCAGCCTGGTGCAGCGCCGGGGAGTGAAGTCAGCCTTGAATCCCTTCCAGCAGGTTGAGGGCAGATTCCTTCCTCCCTCCTCCAGCCAGACGGCCCCGTGCCGCCGCGCTGAGTAAGCGCCTTAGCTGTGCCGTGCGAGTAGGGGAAAAACCTGCCCTTGACTCCTGCCATCCCCACAGCTGCCACAGACACGAGTGGGATGGGATGCAGCCGGCCTGGGACTTTGACCCTTCCTCATCCAGTGTCCTGGGTTTCCCTGCCCTCCCCCGATTTGAGGTTTTGGTGGCCGCGGCCAGCAATCCAGCAGTGACTTCCCGAACCACTTCTCGCACTCCCCACTTATTTTTCCCTCCTCCTCCCTAAGATCTGCTTGGATGAACGACGTTGTTTATTTTTATCCGCCGTTAAGGCTGGAAGGAAACTGTTCTTGTTACACTGGAATGAACTTGAGGCCCGTGATGAGCTGTTACTGGGTTAATCCCCTGTGAATTTTCGGTTAAGTGCTGACCTACTAACCTGGTGGGTAGTTTTGCGGGAGAGGACCAGGGCAGATGGGGTTGGAAATCAAAGGAACATTGGACCAGCACCTACTTGGGCAGAATATACACGGGGAAACCTGCCTCCATCAGGGTGGTGCTGTGCTCCTGGCTTCTTGCTGCCCTTTGGGGACAGTTTCCTAGAGGAGCTGGGCACGGTGGCTCTGTTCATCCCCGGGATCTTTACCCATGAGGTCAGATCAGTGCAGTCCCAATCCCATTTTACCTGCAGCTCCCCTTCTGGCTGGAAGAAGGGCAATCCTCCCCTCCCCAGGCAGGGGGATGCGTGTGCCGCACGCGCATGTGTGCGGGGTGGAAGTGTTGCCTGGATACTGCTGTGAGGAGCCCGGGGAGCTGCGGTCCCACAGTGCCAGCCTCGCTCTCCCCAGCTGGCAGAAGCACAGGCACAGCTTGGCACCTTCCCCTGGCGGTGCTGGGATCCCATACCTCACTGGGATCCTTTGCAGGATCTGTCCCTGCTGCCCCTGGGTGATCCAAGCCCCAAAACTGCAGACCCACGGGCCACGGGCACCTCTTGCATCAGCTCTTTCCCTACCACTTGTGGGCAAACTCCATCCCCCAGCCGGCCAGCAGAGGGGATCTCGAGGGTATTTTCTCTTTCCTCACCCTTCTCCCCGTCCCATCTCGTAATTTGCTTTGCTTAAAGCAGCTCAAAGAACTAAAAATGCTCCCAAGCAGCTTGGTGCTGTCACCTGATGGTGCTGGCCGGCCCGGGGTGTGTGCTGGCTGGCGGAGCTAATCCGGGCCCTTCCCGCAGCGAGGGGCACGGCGTGGCCCAGCATATGCCAGGAGAGGGGAAAGGAGGATGGGCTGACCTTAATCCCCCTCTGCCTGTCTGTGTGTGGCTCGTGTGGCGGTGTAAAGCCAGCTTTACCGGCCTTAACGCTTCGTTTTAGCAGGGTCTCACGTTACGCAAGGCTCTGCGGTGGTTTTTCTTCCTCTGGTTTTGCCCCTAACCCCCCGATAACTCCCCCAAACTGGCCAAATACGATCAATTCTCATTCTCCTCGTTCTGATCCACTGGCCTACTTGAGCTCAAAGTGGGTCAAAGCCCAGAGCTCTCGGCTCATCCTCCTCTGGAGCCGCGAGATAAGTTGGGTAGCGTTTGTTTGCCGTTCTGATAATTAGAAAGTGTTCTGACTCAGAACTAATACGTTCTGGCTCTCTTAACTCATTAAAGATGGACTAATAGCTGCAAAGGGAAGCAGAAGTAATCTGGAGCGGTTAGGCGGAGCAGCCACTAGAAAGAGGTTTCCTCTTTATTTTTTTTTTTATGTGCTGTGATCTCAGCGCTCGGGGAAGGTGTGGATTTATTTTTTTTTTATGCTCCCGTTGCCTGTGGTGTGAGCCTGGCCCCCTGCAGCAAATCCCAATTTCCCCCACTGCCCGTGGGTCCGATCAGCTGGGGGTTGCCCTAAAACAACCCCCCTCTGCCCCGGGAAGGGAGCTGTGAGGATATGGGGTGCTGTAAGCACCAGGGGGGCTCACGTTCCTCCCCGTCTCTCCCGTGTGCAGGTGAGGAGGAGGACGGCGATGAAGACGACGAAGCTGAGGGAGCCACAGGCAAACGGGCAGCTGAGGACGACGAGGTAGGCAGAGCACCCCTTGTGTCCCGAGAGGGTTTTGGGGTGGAATCAGCAGGGTTGGAGACACCAGGCTGGGCTCCGGGGCCTGGATCCTGCCTGTGTGGTTCCCACTGTGTGCCCCTGGGGGATGCAGTCCAGTTCTTTATGTGCTGGCCTGGTTGTGATCACCCTGGGTTTGGGAACTCAGTGCTGTGGTGGGATGGGGCAGGGGTGCTCCAGCCCCAAAGCCAGCTGCCAGAGGCTTCGTGCCGTGAGGAACATTTGTGCTGCAGGGACAAGGCAGAACAAGAGCAGAGGGACCCAAAATCTCCTTTATTTCTGCCCACCCGGGTGTTGTCCCCTCCCCTAACGGCTTTACCTTTCCCCTCAGGACGACGACGTCGATCCCAAGAAGCAGAAAACCGACGAAGATGACTAGGCAGCAAATTATTATTATTTTTTTTTTTTTAAATAAGGAGGAAAACAAACCAACAAAAAAGGCCAGCGCGTCCTCTTCACCCTTGGGACCCCCCCTCCCTCCCTCCCTCCTTCCTCCCCAGCCCCCGCCCGTCGCAACCACCCCCCCCCTACACACACACACAGCCCTTCCTCCCCTATCCGCCGTGGTCATCCTCACCAAG
This sequence comes from Aythya marila, assembly GCF_965140915.1. NCBI lineage: Eukaryota > Metazoa > Chordata > Aves > Anseriformes > Anatidae > Aythya > Aythya marila. The sequence continues at coordinate 16,785,710 of NC_139050.1, forward strand.
TAGAGTGAACCCCCTGTCCCCGGCCCCCCCCGGCGCGGCGCTGCCACTCACCGAGCATACGAAACGATTCGCCCGTTAGCGGGGAGAGAAACCCCCCCCCCCCTCTCTCTTTTTCCCTTCCCCTCCGACCCCCCCCCGCCCCACAGAACCCCCTTACCCCAAGCACCAAAACTTCAAGGCCCTGCTTTCTTTCTTAAAAGTACTTTAAAGGAGAATTTGTTTGTATTTTTTATTTACATTTTATATTTTTGTACATATTGTTAGGAGGTCCGCCATTTTTAAGTGATCTCGGATTGACCAAAAGGGGGGCTTTGAAGTGTATATCTCTTGTTACCTATCTCTGACTTTACTTGTGGTGTGACCAGGCCCAAACCATTATCTCAAAGGAGAATAAAACAAAACCTTGTAAAAAAAAAAAAAAAAAGACAAAAATGCAAAAAAAAAAAAAATTACAATCTTATTCTGAGCATTCCAGTAACTTTTTTTGTGTATGTACTTTAGCTGTACCATAGATCGTGGTTTGTATGAGGTGGCAAGGCCAAAGATAAAAAGGTTTTTCTTTTTTTTTTCTGTCTATGAAGTTGCTGTTTATTTTTATTTTTTTTCTTTTTTTGGCCTGTTTGATGTATGTGTGAAACAATGTTGTCCAACAATAAACCGGAATTTTATTTTGCTGAGTTGTCCTAACAAGGCTGCCTCCCAACTGCTGCTTTTTTGTTTTTAGTTTTCATTTGTGTTCCTTTTCTTTTTTTTTTTTTCTTAATTTCTTCCTTTTACTTCTTCTTTCTGTCCTTCGTTTCTTTGGTTTTGAGTTGGGCTGGGAAGAGTTGGAGAGAGGATAGAGGGGCGTGAGGTGTTGGGGAATGGGGTTGGGGCTGCGATGTCCCTGTGCTGCTTCCAGGGCAGGAAAGGCAGCGGGATTTCAGAGCTGAGAAAGTTGGGGAGGGGGAAAATAATACAGAATACTTCTTACAGTGCCTTCAGGTGGGTGTCAATGCCTCCCTGTCCCTGGGGGGAGCTTAACTCTTGGTGGAGGAGCTGGGGAGGGGGCTGTGGGAGGTGTTGGGGCTCTGTCTGCTTCAGCCCAGCCCTCTTGCTTGGCTCCTGACCTTCCAACTAACCTCTCCTCGCTCCTCCAGGGCTTGGAGCTGAGGGTGTCCTGGCCAGGCGTGTGGGGAGCACCCACGGAGCCCACCGGGTGCCTGTGCTGAATCCTTCCCTGCCTGTGGCTTGTTGAATGCATCCCTTTCCCTGCTGACCTGATCTGTGCCAAACCCTCTCTGTGTTTCCTTCTCCACTTCTAATCATGGGGATCAGCGTTGAGATGCTGGGGTTGATTTTTCTTTAAAAAATAAAAAAAAGGGAATTGTGGTGCATTTAATGCACGGGCTGCAGCGCCGTGGCTCTGCCTGGTGCCGGGAGCAGCCAGGTCACTCACTCGGTATTTACACCAGTGGCAAAGCAGCTCAGGATCTCGCCCCTTGTCCTTAATTATCCGCCTAATCGTGCTGCTGGCTGATAGCTTATCAGATTTACTGCCTCGATTCTCAGCCTGCATCCAGCCGCGCGTGTCACCTGGCCAGGTGATGGGGCGCTGGCGGCCGGCACCGAGCGGGTGCCACCGCGTCCCACGAGGGTGCTGAGGGATGCCGAGCCGTGCTCGTGGCCCTGCCTCGGTGCACGCACGTTGCCTGACGCCCCCACTGCGTGATCGGAGCCGGTGCCTGCAGATTTGCAAGGCAAATTATTCAAATACTGCCTGCAGCAGCAGCAGTGGGAGCTGCCGAGGGCAGGCTCCGCGTCACCGAGGTGCTGAGGTCCTGCTGCCTCCCCCGGGGGCTGAGAACGGGCACGGCTGCGGGCTGGCATCGGGGCATGGGTGGTGAGGACGGGTGGGACGGGGACAGCCCCCAGATCGTGGTTCGAGGTCCTTCATCATCCCTCCATCATCCGTCCTTCATCCTCTGTCCTCCATTATCCATCTTCCATCATCCGTCCTCCATTATCTGTCCTCCATCCTCTGTCCTCTATCTTCTGTCCTCCATCATCCATCCTTCATCCTCCGTCCTCTATTATCCATCCTCCATCATCTGTCCTCCATTCTTTATCCTTCGTCCTCCATCATCTGTCCTCCATTCTCTGTCCTCCATCATCCGTCCTTCATCTTCCAGCCTCCATTATCTGTCCTCCATCCTCTATCCTCTGTCCTCCATTCTTCGTCCTCCATTTTCTGTCCTCCATCCTCCGTCCCTTGCCCTGGGCACTGTGGCAGCCCCATTTCTCCCCATCACCCCCTGCCATGGCTCTGGCAGCCCCCCGTGTCCCCGTCCCTGTCCCCATGTCCCCATCCCCCTGTCCCCGTCCCCAGGAGGGCAGCGGTGCCCCAGCTCCAGGCTGAGACCGGGCACAACTCAGTTCACACACACCACACGGAGACCCCCCCCAGCCCTCAGCCAATCCCCTCGCAGCCACACCGCCCGGCAGCCAATCCCCTGCTGCCACCTGTCCTTCCCTTCGCTCCTCCCCCCGCCACGCTCCCTCCACCAATCGCAGCCAAGCAGCACCCAAGCCCGGCCAATCGCAGGCTGTAGCCGGGAGCCCCCAGCCAACCGCGCGCCGCCACCTGGCTGAGCCTCCCGTGGCAGCAGGCTGACCAATCGCAGGGCGGGGGGCTGCTCCGAGCCAATCCCTGTCAACCGCGCCAGCCAATCAGGGGCAGCCGGGTCCCACCGAGGGCTATAAAGGGCGGGGGGCTCCGGGGTGCCCTCAGTGGCGGGGCTGCCCCTGTGGGGTGCAGGTGGGGGTCTGCGGGTCCTGGGGAGGACGTGAGGCTGGGAGGGGGCTCCCGGCCTCCACGGCACCAAAATCCTGGGCTTTGAGCCCAAATCTGAAGGGAGGAGGCACTTGGAGCCCCTTGGGATGGGGAATCCACGTCCCGTTGGGCTGCAGGAGGCTCCTGTGGGTCGTTGAGGCTGAGGGAGCCTCTGAAGATGTTTTGGGATGGTCTCTGCCATGAGCCGGCCTCTACCCTGGAATGTCCCTCGGGGCCACCTCCCCTCCTATGGCGCTCAGAAGCAGCGTGTCCTCGTTGAGGTGATGGCCATCGTGGCCAGAAGCTGCGTGACCAGAGGTGAAGAAGCCACCACGTGCCTCGTGCAGGGTGTGTGGAGCCAGCCCCTCACCTGGGCCTCCACACGAGCCATGTGGTGGCAGCCAGGCCTGCGATCACACTGGTCCTGGAGGCTCCTGAAGGGAAGGACGGAGGCTGAAGGCACCATTAGGGACATCGTGAGGGCTGCCAGTTGCCTTGGATGAGCCTGTGAGGGCTCAGGGCCTTGCCACGCGTGCAGGTGACCGCCTTGACCATGGACTCTGCTGGAGCAGCGGCGCCCGACTGCAGCGGGGTGGATGGAGAGAGACATCGCGGTCAGCCCGATGCCATACACCGATGGAGCCGTGACACCAGCACAGCCACGGGGCTGGGCCCAACGCCTGCGGGCAGCTGGATGGGGTCTGCACCAGGAGATCCATCTGCAGCCCCGACCTCCTGCCCGTCGGAGGCTAGGACCTCTTTAATCCACTTGAGCCTGGCACGCACCCAGCCGTAGCTTTCATTCGGCCTCATCCAAACGCTTTCAGCCTCCTCGTGCTGCGTCTTGACAAAGCTCCGTGAGATCTGGAACGCCCTGCGGGGTCGGTGGAGACCCTGCCTGCCTTGGGCCGCGCTCTAGACACGGGCCGGGGTTCCTGGTGCGGTCTGCGTCTGGGAGGAGCGGATCGCTGGCGTCTGCTTCAGAGTCTGCCAAGCGCGGCTGCCCTCCGGGCACGGCTCCTCGAGATCACGCAACCAGAAGGGATTTTGAGGTGTTGTTGTTGAAAATAAACACCGCCAAGCTGTTGCTCCTGTGGAGCGATCACCACCTGGCCTGGGGCGTGAGGTGTTCCTGGGGAGCAGCACCTTTTGGAGGAAGGGGGCTGAGGAAGTGTGGGGCTCGTGGCCGGTCCCAGCCCATCCCAATCAGCCAAGAAGTGCCTCGTTAATGGCTCACAGGTGCTGCCTGGTGCAGGGGGGAGAGCCCAGCCCATGCTGTAGGGCAGGTGTGGGGGATCTGGTTCCTGTCCCATCCCCACTTGCTGTGTACCCCATGGACCCCGAGCCATGGGAGCCGTGGTGCAGGACCCCGAGGAGGCCCAGCTGGATGCGGTGCCCTGCTGCCAGCCCTCCCCGTGCCGACTGCTCCCTGCCCGAGCTGAGCTCGTCCTCCCCAGGGCACCGGGAGGGCTCTGGGGACCCTGTCCCCAAGGAGGACAACCCACAGTGAGTCAACCACCCTGCCCTGACCAGGAACAAGGACCCCTGGAGAACCAAACCCAGCTCCCAGCCTTGCCCCCAGGATGGGGGACAGTCCCCGTCCCAAGGCCACCGCGCTGTCCCCTTGGGTTGTCTCTGGTCATACCCAGCTCAACTACTGCTCCCCCCGGGGCAGATCCCACCCTGGGTGACCCCAACACCTACCTGCCACTGGTGGCCGTCCTCCTGGTGGCTCTCCCGATGTCCCCAGCCGCTGTGACGCCCCGAGACGGCGCCCAAGGTGCCCGGCAGGCAGCACAGAGCAGAGCAGGCGTTGCGCAAAATGGGGCGATATCGGTGATATTGCAGCACCACCTAGTGCCGCTGCCCGGGGAAGCCAGGCAGCACCGCGATCCCACGGGTGTCACCGCAGCGGCCCTTGGGGACAACCCTGTGTCCCCTGGGGCAGTGGCACCGAGGTCTGGCCGCTGGCACAATGGGAAATTTGGGACGTGGGGGGCTGTGGGGCAGGCAGGGAGCTTGGTGTGGCCACCTCCTGCTTTCGGTAGCCCCAGAGCTGTGGGGTTTGCCTGCCTAAATCCCATACCATGTAGCCCTTGGGACCCCGTGGTGTATCTGCCAGCCCGGAGCAGGCAGGATGAAGCCCCCGGTGCCCCTGCTCCGTGCCGGGGAGTTCCCTGCGAGGAGGTGGTGAAGGGTCAGGGGGTGCAGGATTCACCCTGCGCCTGGGTGAAATCCCATTTACCCCAGGGTGCTGGGGGAGCAGCGGTGCCTCGGCCCCTTTCAGGAGGTCAGAGGCTGCTCCAGCTGTGACAGGCACGTGCCTGGCCACGGGAAGGGGTGAGCTGGGCACTGAGCCCCAAAAGGGGATCCCACCCAGGTCCCCCAGCACTGGGATGGTGGCAAATAGGGCAGAAATGGGGCACTTTGGGCTGAAAGCAGGGCCTTTGGCTGGGGGACCCGAACCTTCCCAGCCTGCACGCGCTGCCCGTGCCGGCCTGCTCCCGCGGCAGGTAACAGTAGCAACGCAGGCACCGTGCGTAACGTGGCCCTGGGCTGTTTGTGCGCCTTTTGTTGTCGGGTAACCCCGGTGAATCAGGCAATTAGCCACGTTCGGGAGGCTCTGCTCACCCGCCCGAGTTACGTCGGGGCACCTCGCCAACCCCAGCCTGCGCCTGGCTCTGCCGGAGCCTCCCTGGGTGGCTGGCGATGGGGGTGGTGGGCGTGATGGCCCCCCGAAACCGAGCCCGGAGCTCCCTTAGGGATGAAGCCTTTTGCGTGTCACCCCCTGCCCGTGCCGACGTGGGGGGCCGCCGCCTCCCCGGCACGTTCCCTGCCCCGCGGCGCTCGCAGGAGCCGATGCCTCGTGCGTGCCGGCGGCTGGAAGGCGCTCGCCTCCTCTGCGGGAGCTGCGGTGGCCAGGCTGGGAGGAACCACACGGACGGTTCCTGCTCCTCGTCGGGTGGTGACGGCCACGGCGAACACCTGGAGGCAGCGGGTGCAGAAAGCTGGGGAGGTTTCTGCGTGGTGAGGGGCTCCTCGTGTGGTCCAGCTGGGTCCTGATCCCCCTAAACTGTCCCCGTGTGTGGGTGCGGGCTGTGGGGAGCATCCCTGCCCCCGAGGTGTTAGTTCCAGGTGGGAATTTTTTGGAAATGAAAGGCGGAATCGCTGCGTGTGACAAGGAGGGGACACCAGAGCAGGTCCCAGGTGGTGGGCAACACCTCCAGAAGCTCACGGTGCGCCTAGGATGCTCTGCAGCCCCTGGGGTCATCCGCACCCCGCACAGCCCCGTGTGCTCGGCTCCAGCCCCTTCCAGCCCCTCCCTGGTTCCTTCGCTGTGAATTTGCTGCGATACCACGCACTGGGAGGCACTGGGAGGTGCTGGGGCGAACTGGGAGAGCCTGGGCCGGGATCAGCGGCGGCTGCTTCCAGCGGAGCCACCGGGGGGCGGCCGTGCGCCAGGGCTGCGAGCCGAGGCTCGGAGGTAGCCGAGCTTTTGGGTTTATCAGCGTTTTGGATGCCCTCAAGTCACCTTAAAAAATAAGTCTGCTTTTAACTCCCTTCCCCAGCCAGCCAGCGGCTGAATGCGGGTCTGAAATGCGCCCTGAATCCCCCTGTGACTCCCCCGAGAAGCTCAAGCCCAGCCGGTCAGGCTGCCCGAGGTGTTGTGCGATCACAAAGCTACCTGTGAGGTGTGAGAGCAGGGGCTGAAGACACACGCTTCCCAAGATTTATGCTTGTTAGGATGAATAACGGGACAACGGGGAAGAGGAGCAGCGTGTTTCGTGAAGCCTGGAGGAGCAAAAGTGCCTCCACGTGCCATTAAAGTCCCGCATGCAATGGGCTGTTGGCATCAGCAGCTGCAGCCACAGATGTGTTTTGGGGAGCAGAGCCCAGCGCAGCATCAACGCAGGCAGGCTCAGGGGAATACAGATTTTCTGGAGGTCTGAGTGTCCCCAGGAGCTTGGGAAGCCAAACAACTTTGCTACTCAAGAAACCCATGGCTGTGCAAAAGGGACAAACCGCCCCGAGGGGCTAACGGACAGAAATGAGACCAGGGAGGAGACCTGCCCGTGGTCACGGCAGTTGTGAAGCTTCTCCTGCCTGCTCGGCTGTGGGAAACGCAATTTAAACGAGGCCACGGGGGCTGGGGGAGAAGCAGGGGTGTGGAAAGCTCTGCTCTGCTGCTGCCTGGGGTGGGAAGAGTTTGCGTGTGAAAAAACGCACGGCACCAACCTTTCTTCCCTTCTTTGGACAGTAGGAATGTTTTAATTGAGAAATTTGTTTTAATTACATTAGGTGATATCACAGTCTATTTTACAAGTTCGGGGTAAGAGGAAGTGTGGACCAGTTACACAGAAATCCAGTGAAAGGATAAAAACCTACAACATGAGAAAATGGAAAAGGAGGAAAAGGATAACTTAACGCCCTCCCCCCCCGCTGAACGAAACGCGTTGAGAGTGGGGTGTGAGTAGAAATGGGAGGTTATACCGGGATCCAGAGAAGTACAAAGGATAAAACTAACATAATTTACAGTATTGGTTCTGCACGACCACCGTTTGCCCATTTTCAGAGACAGCCTCAATTCCCCACCGCGCCGCCGAGCAGATGGTCCCGTCTCTGAGGGTTTGGTCTGGTCTTGTCAGAGAAGAAAGCAAAATAACGATGGGCAAAGGTCACAACCCACGTTGAGCTGGTCCCCAGGGTCACTGCCTACAGGAGTGTCTTCCACTGGATAGTCAGGAGGTTCTGCACCAAGAACTGCATGGAGGAAAACTAAAACAGCTCCAAAAAGCCCCATCTCAAACGTAGAAAAGTCTCACTCTGGAAGTGCTTACAAGAAGGTCGTCGTCGTAGAATTTGGTTTCTATAATAACATTACCACTGCGGAAGGAGAAGGGGAGAGAGAAGAGGTGTTAGAAGAGCATAAAGAAAGTAAAAACCGGCTGCTTCTGTCAATGCTACCACAAACCCAGGCTGACATTTTGCTCCCCACAACACTTCCTCTAGTTTAGAGCCCCGTGCAGTGAGCGCTGTGTCCTGATCCTGTGGCTATCAGGGTGAAGGATTTCTCCACTGCATTCCCATGTGGATCCCCCCATCCCTACGCTGCCGGACAGCCTGGAGAGGCTCCAGGGAAAGAACGGGACCCTGGAAAATCCTCCCAGTCCCGAAAAATGACGTGATTTCCTGAGACAGTCGGTACCAATTGTCAGATGTCTTTGTTTCTTTCCTCTGGTTCCTGACCTGGCACCTCCTATTCTGAATAAATGCCACCGGCCCTGGGAGCCAAGGATGTGTGTGGCACCTCCAAGTTCCTTGAGCAGCGTGCGGCCAGGAGCACGTGCCTAACACCAAGGCTTCCTTCTGAGCCCGCTATCTCTTTGAAACGTGCTGCGAGTAGCAATCAGTGATGGCGTTTCGCATCCCAGTGCCTTCCCTACACCACTGGCTCTCCTCCAGATGGAACAAGAGGGAAAACGCTGGAGAGGGAGGGAGGTCTTCCAGAGGACACGGTGACCTTGTGGTGAGACGAGCTGCTCTCTATCTGCCTCGGGTTGGCACAAGGATTCCTGTACCCTTCTGTCTCTGCTGGCAACGTGCTCCTTGCGTGCGCGCCAGCACCCATCTAGCACCGCATCAGCCACGGCAGGGAGGGTGGCCTTTTGTCCGTAATTACAGCTTCCCAGGGGCTTCCCTCAAGGAGCCTTTTCCTTCATCTCACTTTTCCCTCACCTCAGCAAACCTCGTGCCCTGCTGTTCCCAGTCAGAGCACTGCCCTGCACGCGTTATTCTCATCCAAGTCCTAGAGGAAGGCTCAGAAGTTAACGTGCAAACTGCAGCCAGGACGAGGCGTTTATGAGGGAAGTGTGTGAATCCCATCATGGATTACTGTAATGTGCCTGCTTCCTACTTGTTAAGGGTATTTTAACCTCAGATGCCACTCCACAGGACTAAATGCATAGATTATACTCAAATGTAAGGACACGAAGCTTGACAAAATGGTACAGGGACGGAACAAACAGTTGAGCAGCTCCCATGGGTGACATTCTGCCTGAAAAACACCCACCTTGGACAGGATTCAGTCACCAGTAGCTGGATTTGTAAGTGGTCCAAATATCTATTTTTGTTTGCCCATTTGGATGTGAGGGGCACTAAGCTGCAAAGCATTTTTAAACCACAGATCACCTTTTTTTCACAGATCACCTTTCAAAAAAAAAAATAAAGCAGCTCTAATAAAGGATCAGTTCCAGTTTCTCCAAACTTTTATTGCTATATTAATGCAAATTGGACCTATGGGAAAGCAGGTAATGAGGTTGGCTTCGCCCCTTTTATCTCTCAGAAGCTAATAGCAGCGAGGGTGACTCAGAGCTGGTAGCAGCTCCCTCACTCCATTCCCACTGTGGCCCCCAAGGAAATGTCATGCACTGCTTTTTCTTTGCCTGCTCTCAGGTTCTGTAAGCCCAAGGCACTCACGTTAAAACGTTAGCTGGCATCATCTGTGATTCAGGTGCTGCCTCTATCAAGGACTGCCAAGTGTTTGTAGAGTTAGGAATCACAAAACCAAATTCAAAGAACCATTCTGCAAAGTAAAAAAGAAGATTCAGAGGCATTTGAAAGAAGAAAAAAAAATAAAATCCACAAATGGTCCTTTTGCTTTTCACCTGACAGGCTGGGGAACTCCCTAATCTGTCTTGCAGCGCTGCCAACGTTTTACATTTACATTACTTTGTAAGTTTTCATTTTACATTACGACTTAAAATGCACTGAACCCTGCCCTCCTCTTAATGCAGCTACTCCCTTTCTGTATGAGCTGATGGAAGCGATAAACTCACGCCGCTTCCTTAGCATCCGATGGAAATTCCATCGCACCTCATCGGGAGCAGGGAAATCACATCCCCCCCCCTTCTTGCAGACATCCTGCGGATCCAGTTCAGACGAAGCGTCCAACTGGTTGCCCCAAAGACAAGGAGCTCGATGTGTCTCTGCCCCTCCTTCCCCCAGATTAGGAGTAATACTGCAGCCAGGGAGATGAGGCTGAGACGCAGGCAGCGAACACCCAGGGGCACGGCTGCGACCACAGCAAACCAGAGGCTCCTTTAGCCCAGCCTCCAGCCTGGCAGAGGCCAGCACAAGGTGCTGCTGAGGAAGATGCATGAATCCCCACGATGGGTGACACTAAAATAACCCGTTTCCTAGCCTCAGGCAGCCTGCGGTGGATTTATGCCCTGAGGCATGATTACCCAGATTTTTTGCTTACATAACAAAGTGTTAATACACTTATGAAATGCTATCCCTAATGCTGCGGCCCATTAGTCCTGACAAGATGAGTGCTTCAGGGCCACTCTGAAAAATTAAAATGACTGCGTTCAACCTGGTTTCGTTCCTCTAATCCCCGCCACGCTGGGGGGTTCACCCCCTGTGCTGCAGCAGGGCCGCATGCAGAGCAGACACATACCTTCTAGACACTGCCCTTTGAAATAAACTTTCTGTTCCAGGCGGAATTTTTCCATTTGTTCTGCTGAGGAGAAGTTTAACTCCCGAGACACCGCTTTGCATTTCAGGATTTTTTTAGGAACTCGAGCTGTCAAACAGATAAACAAGCGTTATTTGGACACAATAAAACAACCCCAGCTGCTTCGGGTGCTGTTAGAGAATACACTGAAACAGCGATTAGTGCAAGATCATAGTAGTAGGAGACAAGCGAGCACAAAGGACTCTCCCTACTTTGTTTTTACATTTGCAGGTGTGAAATCTAAGCCAGGAATGCCCAGAGCCAGGAATGAACCTTGTAACACAACCAGGAATACAACACTGATTTCTCAAACTGCTAGTTCTTAACTCTGTCACTAAAAACACGGTTCTTCAAGTCAAAACATTGAGATGCAACTTGAATTTTTACTGTAGGGAACATGCTGAAGGTCACATGCAGCCTGTTTGTACACAGGCGTTAGTCCTTCTCACTTCTTCTTCCCTTTCAGGCTGTGCATCCCCAGCAAACCACAAGCAGCTATTCCTCAGCCCGGCAGCACTGTTCCAGCCACCTCTCGTAGCTCTAGGACGTCATCCTGTACAAGTACACGAAACGCCTCTTCCCTGAGCATTGAGCCTCACACAGGCAGAAAAGTCAGCAGCAAACCACATGGTTTGAGAGAGGCAAATCTGAGTTATCTGTGCTCTTGCAACAGGTGAGACAACTGTACCTGTTAGATATTTCATGGTTTTTTTTTTAGAGGTGAAGGAGTAAGAGGAGAGGCAGTTTGCAGCACAGATTCGTATGCTGAAAGGTCCAAATCAGATGAATAAGGTTGGGAGTGGGGGAACCAGTATAGTAAAAATCTCCCAAGCCTGTCATACTTAAGTGGTGTGATTGTACATAATCCTTCCTGCGTAGCAGAAAGTGTTTCGTGTCAATTTATTAAAAATAAAGAGGGGAGGGAATACAGCTGGTACGTGCTTTATGTGCCAAACTAGTCCGAAATGGGAAGCCTATCAAAACGTCCGTGAGCAGACAGCAGGCTGCTGTTTAATGAAAGTAAGAGTCCTCCAAACCCCTGGCATATCCACCTGATGTGAAACTCTCTGCTGGAGCAGGACCTTGCTATGAGAGCCATCTAGAGAGCTGGAGGGCAAGGGAATGCAAGCTGCTGTCCTATCCCATGGAGAAGTACACAGTCCCTGGCTTGCCAAAATAAAAATAAATAAATAAATAAATAAAGTTAAAAGTGCAAGAGAAGAGTTTTAAATGTAAAGCGCTCTAATTATTTTTAGCCTTTTTTTTTTTTTTTTTCAGCCTGGAAATCTGCATGGCACCATCCTTGACTGCCCTCACAAGTACAGACTCCAGCCTGTTGTGAACAAACATCCCTTTGCAGTTAAGTGCAAAACGACTTGTTAAAACTATTCTGCAATTTAGTAATTACATTTCTTTCATCCCCGAGACAAACTGCTGAGAAGGTTTGCTTTAATATTGTAAAACTGCAAAATAAAAGGTTACTTTTAATAAAAGTAGGACTGTGTTGTCTCTAAGGCCGCGATCTAAGAGATTTTAATTGATATTTATACCACCAAGCTGAGAGTTTTCATTTATTTATTTTAAACACTTTTTACTTTTGTACCTCTTCTTTTCTGTTAAAAAGATAGAAGAGAAAGAAGTTTGATGCTCATCAGCTAGGACCATCAAAACGCACCGAAATGCAGGTAAGCACAGACTTTATCCTAAATGTTCTCCTGTTATTTTTTAACCTGAGGATGTATTTATTATACCTGCACGTTTCTTAAAGCTTTTATATAGCTAACATACTAATTTGGGTTCTTAATTCTGACACTTAACTCTGTAAGAAGGTGATGGGTGACACATTTCTGATTTACTAAACTACTCATTTGGGGCCAAACAGTGTTTAGTCAAAAACTGAAATTCAATTAAGCCATCGGTATTGTTATGTTTTCTCATAGTTTAATAAAACTATGTGACATATTTGGGATATGTTAAAAAAAAAAAAAAAAGCTGGTTCATCCAAACATACTTTGTACTTAAAACTGCATCTTTTCTTAGACAATGAAAGGATGACTCGTATTTTCTGAATGGAAGGGACTGTGGGGACTGGCAACAATTCTGGGGACTTTACAAGTGCTGGATGTCAGCTGCTTGCACCTCGGTTTGTTTATGTACTGGAAGAGAAGAAACTTTGCTGTTTCCCAGCTCCCAGATTGCCTGCCAGGGCACCGAACACACAGTGAGCTAACTGGGTGTATGGTAAATCTCCTGCTATCAGAAGCTGATTTAGCTGGTTGGTAAATTCCACCTCCAGGTTCTCAGGCAGCGATCTGCACCACTTCCAGTGGGTTAACACTAAAGCTTCAGCCGCAATCTAATTCCGCATTAATATTCTTTTAATTTCATCTAAGCAGTAAGTTTGGGTATTAACAGAGCATCATGATTTGGAATTTAAGAGTTAGCTTTTAAAGAAACTTGTACTTAAATAAAAATCACATTTAAATTAATTATCTTTTATTCACTCTGCTCTCTACATGATTGCTTGCTATGTGCCCTGAAAGGCCCCAGAACACACACACGAGCCATCTCAGCCTTCTTTCCTCGCTAAGCTATACAAGAATGGCTTTTTTTCCTCTCTTTTCCAAAGGAGGACCACCCTCCCACCCTTAATTTTTTTCCAGTGGCTTTACCTAACAGCTCTTCTCTGCACCTGCTCAAGTTTACAGACATTCATCTTTTAGATGGATGACCGAACCGCACACCAGATAAGGTCTGGACAATTCCTTGTACAACGGGCATTAATCTCACGCCAGAATATGCTTTAATTAATTCCCCAAGCTCCTCTGATGGAGGGGAGTGTTCCTGTTTTATGTGTGAGAAAAATCTGAGACGTGGTGAGGCCGATCTGACTTGCCAAAGTGAGAAAGACGATGGGAAATGGGGCAACACCACCAACACTCATGAGCACAGCTCCAGCTGCCCCAAAGCACATCGTCCTGTGGCTCTCACTGAATCCAGGCAGTGTCGGTCTGTTGAGACAGAGAGAAGAGGCTTCAAAGACAAGCCATGTGTCCACGTGAAGCTTTTGCAGCACCAAATCTGGGAAGAACGGGAATATTTTTGGCTGACTTTCTTCTGCTTTTGAAATCCTGATCCCTCGGTTCTCCTGGGTGTGCTGTCAGGTGCTGTAGCACGCCAAACACTACAAGTGTTTGAAGAAGGCAAAGTACCACTGAGCCACAGTTCAAGAAATTTAGCATTACACTGATGAATTATTGCATTTCTTTTGGAAGTTGCTTTACTACAGCTGTATTTAAAGTGCTGGAATGTTTTTCTTTAATATAGGCACCTTGGTGGGTGTGAGGAAGTACCTGTTAAGGCCTGTTTGCTATTGACAGGACTGTTTGCTGCTAGCAGTGGCACGATATTGGGAGCACGGGTTAGCAAGGCTGAAGGAGACAAAGCTTGGAAAATGCTGTTTGTGATCACAGAGTCACAGCTTGGCCTTCCCCCAGCTCTGACTCACCTGCTCCATTCCTGGCATCAGGTCCTCCCCTTAAGCTGGGGCAACCTACTCCTGGTCCTAAAAGTGAACTCTCTCCATAAAGCAGGTGAATGGTGACTGGGGACCAAATGAGGAGAAAGCAACTTGTTTCTCTTGTGCTTTAATCCCATTTTAAAACCAAGTATATCATTGGACTCACAGTCTTTTGCTACAGATCTTCTGTCTGTTCCCTGGGCAGCACAGTAAGCTGGCTGTTTCCTTCAGACACAATTTCCCCATTTATGGGATGGGTAAGTCTTAGGACTGCAATACAGAACTCAATCCTTGATGTTTAACCAAAAATATGTCGATGCCAGCATCACAATTAAATGATCAAGTTGACTCCACTTGCTGGAGATCAGCTGCATGACACTCACTTAATAGCAAAGTCTTCAAATTAATTCGGTGAGGTCAGACTTTGCAGAGCCAAAGCAAAGCTCTTGGCAAGGGACATTACCTATCACAGTGCTGTGTCACAAAGGGGATGTGTAAGGGACAGTGGAGTCCTCTGCCACATGGCAAGGACAGAAAGGACAGGGAAGAGGCTGCCCTAGCAATCACGGGGGACAGCAGAGCAGAGCCAATGCAACATGTGTGCCATTTTAGAGCAGAGGGCAAATTTAGTGCAGAATATTAGGTCAGCTGTGGCCAGAAAAGGCACAAACTGTGTATGTTTCTTCCACGCTGCTTTTCCTTTGGACCTGTACTTCGACCAAACCCTGCCCCGTTACATGGAGAGAAGTCTGCATCTCTTTAGTGCAGCACGGCCCAGCCCCCAGGTGCACAGCGAGGCCACGCAGTTACCTTCGTGCTCCACTCCAGGTACAGACAGATCTTCTGTTCCTTGCCAGAGGATTTTCCCCGTTTCCGCATCCCGAAGATTCATCCAGTTTCTGATTGGGAAGCAATTAAGGAAAACAAGGTATCCACGCTCCCAAATGCCGTGCCCAGTGTTCTTGCTGAAGCCCTAAAAAAGGCTGCTCCAGCTGAGCTCCAGGAGCATTTCCCAATTCTCAGGAGGCCGGGGAGAACAGACATGGAGGAAATAAATGAACAAACCAACCCTTGACCAGAATTAATGCACTGAGAGCTGTACAGTCACAGCTTCGGTTCTCACTTGGACTGAAGCTTGTTAACCTCATTTATCATTTTTTCGGCGGTTTGAAAGGATAAAGACGATGTCCCTGTGCTGCAGGGAAGCAAAAGCACTGCTAACAACACCAAAATTCAACACAAACAAATGTCTTCCAGCTAGAAAAAGAAGTGCTTCCTATTTAACATTTGAAAAAAAGAATAATACCTGATCGCACTGATTTTTTTGACTTAAAAATATGAACACCAAGGGTTGTGCTATGGCTGCTGACCTGGTAACAGCCACTCATGGGACTTCTGCAGCTGCTGAGCACTGAGTGCAGGGACACTCTCGTTTCGCTCTCAGCACGTGAGGCTGTGCCAGCCTTCAGAAAGCCCAGCTCAGGGAATTCGGCTCGTGACCATTACAGACGACCATGAAACACTCACCTCTTCCAAGGGACAATCAGTGATAACCTTAAGGCTACCCTGTAACATAACTCAGATATTTACATGGCAGAGCAAGGAGCCCGCACGCCTGCCCAGTGCCCTTCTGAGCAGGGCAGAGCCTTCGATCAGCCCCAGGCCCCGTCACAGCCTCGTGCCCTGCAGCCCATCGCTGCATCGGATGAGGCACCGGGAACTATCTGGGAAAAGGAGAGAAGGCTCAAGGAGCTGACTGGGAAGGCAGAGGAGCAGATGAGGACAACACGGACCTCCACAGAGGTATAAATAGGAGCTGTGAGATATGCACAGTGAATTCATTCTCCAGCATACGCAGTTTCCAGGCAGACTCTTGACATTGATCAAAATTTTTTTTTTTTTTCTCCAGAACTCCAGGGAAGAAACAGATGCTTCAGCAAATTTCGGGTTACAGGGTAGCGTTTGTTTTAAAATTCTCTGCGTGGAGGAGGGAAGGGAAGATGGCTGCTTCTGAAAAGGCGTGAAGAACCTTGTCCTTCCTGAAGGTTGGCCACATTTTCCATGTCCTACCAAAAGGGAAAAGGGGGAAAGGTAGGGGTGTGTGCACACAGGCACGGCCCTACAGCTTCCATGGTGTAGGAACGACTTGGGTGGGAAAAGGGAGCGTGGCACAGGCTGCTTGTGTCCTTCCAACTTGTTCTAAAACACACATTATCTACTACTCAGTCTGGGATTAACCCAGGAGGGACAGGGGAGAAGGCAGAGCCCCCAGAGAGCCCCGTATGCCACCTCCATCTCCTGGCGGAAAGCTTGCAAGTTGAAAAATCTCCCCAAGTACCGAAGCAAAGGGGCTGGAGGCAGCAAGACAGAGAGAGGAAAGGAGCAGCAGCACAGCAAAAAGAACCTGCAGCTGGGCTGGGCACTTCGTGTGGTTCTGGCTGGAAAAATCGAAGTCCCCAGCCAACACAACCTGCAGGATGGAACCGCCCCAACTGTAATTGAAACCGTCAAAAAGGCCTCCATTTTTAGATACATCTTCCCACAGACAAACACAAAAACTAGCCAGGGTGAAGCTATTTGCATAGAAAGCAGCGTGCCATCTATCAAATGCCACGTACGAGAGAAAAATAACAAATGAGACAATCTGAGCATCTCGCCGACGAGTTCATTTATCTTCACAAGCCCCTGCGATGCAAACACTCTTGGCTATTAGCAGGACAGTAATTCAGCAAATTGGGCGCTTGATTACCAAAAACCTGCATTACCTTTAAAAAATGAGCCCCTGCAGAAGAATATCCTGGCTATTTGTTCGCTATCACTGTCGGTGGGTGCTAGGAGCTCCCAGGGCTGGCTGGAGGCTGCGCGGTGCCAAACGGAGCAGCAGAGCTTCCCCGGTAAGAGTAAATCCAAGATCGCCTGCGCCATGCTTTGAATTCTGACTGTCAAATTAAAGATCAAGAATAAATAAAAAGCTGAAGACTCCATCCCTGCCGGTGAGGGCACGCAGGTCAGCAACCCAAATCCACCTGCTATTCCGAGCACATACACAGAGTTAAAATATGTGCATGCAGACATATTTTAAGGGATCAGAATACTCTAGCCAGTTCACAAGTGTTTTTTTTTTATTATTATTTTTTATTTTTTCCCCCAATAACCAAGCATTATTAAAAGGGAAGCACAAATCATCAAATCTCAAACACACACAATCCTCTTCTACCGGAAAAAAAAAAAAGCACTTCAAGCTCAAGAGATTCGCTCTTAAAAGAAAATCTTTCCAAAGAAATAGACATCTGAAAACAATTTCCTAAGTCAAAGCTGAGACCGCTTATAAAACTTAACTGGAATGGAATTTTACAAAAAGGCAAAACCCATCACCAGTGATTTTTTGGCAAGAGAATACCTGACAAAGCAGCAGCTGTACTGCTTACCTAGTTAGCAGCTTATCACACTATTTCTGTCATCTTGGACAGAAAGGCTGGTACTAGGACATACCCCAGAGTGAAGAAAATGGAGATCTTGAACCAAACCCACACACCCTGTTATCTTCTAATGTGTTTAATTGGTTTAAGATTCTTCCATCCCAGCGTGAGAGATATTGTTACTAAAAATAAAAAGTGCTCCATCTTCTGAGCAGCACTGGAGACCTGCAGGCAGGATGAAGAGGGCATTTGGAGTATTACTGAAAAGGAGAAAGCAAATGAATGCAGGTTTAACGCAATTACTCTTTTTGGAGAGGCTCACGCCAAGTCACCTGGCAGGGGTAGCTACGGAGAGCAAGCAGAGGGCCATGCAGCTACAGCTTTGTGAAGTTAATATACATTAAAAAAAAAAAAAAAAAGCACAATTGTATATTCCTAATTCTGCTTCTCATTCTAAAATCACAAGAACACTCTCCCACCATTGAATTTTCATTCTCCTGGCTTTTGGGGGATTTTTTGTAGGAAAGAACATCTGATTTAAGACTCAATAGATCAAATACTCCTCAATCCTGAAGGCAAGGAAGGATTAGGTAGAACAGCAGAAGGAAGGGTGTACTGTTGATCTATTTATATTCCACCACCTATTGGGTCAGCAAAGTCTTACGTAAAAGCTTTGTAGTAGCTGGAATTTGACTTGCTTTATATACATGACATGAATTAGCTTCCTCGCAGACCTACTTTGCTTAGCCCGATGAAGTGAAACGGTTTGTGCGTGTCTGAATCCGAGTTTTGTTGTCTTGAACGCCTCTGATCTCAGCACAGAAATTCTTGCTTTTTTCTATCTGTCACAGACATCATTTCCTTCAAACAAATCCAAACATACATACCTATCTTTAAATGGTTTAGCATTGCAAAATGTTCCCATGTATTACCACACTGGTAATTAAGAGTAACCTTGAAGGACGAGGATGAGTACAAGCGAAATTAATCATTAAAGTACGACGGAGTTAAAGTTCTCCCCAGTCTCCCTGACTGTTATTTGTGTGCTGTGATGTTTAGCACTTTTTGAATATCTGAATGGCTGCAGCGAGCAGTGGGTGTCACTTCTTCCATTAAAAACTGCTCTATTTTTCACTTTGTTCCTTGCTGTCTACACCTTTCTAAAGCCTTAAGAAGTGCTGCACTATTATCTCTCGTAATAAAAGCAAGCCTAATGTTCCCAACCACTCCTGGATGGATGGGAAGGTCTTTCATCATCTTTGCCAACCTTTTTTTTTCTTTCTTTTTTTTTGTATAAGAAATGCAGCATTAAGAACAGTTCTCTACAAGTCAGGCGCCAACAGGATCTCAACAATCACCTGGAAACAAGAATTGTCCTCCGGGATAAATGATAAGGAGAAGGCAGAGCTGGAAGCCCTGGAGAATTCAGACTCACGTCTTTGTTGCAGACCCAGAAAAGCTTCTGATCTGAAGTGCCCAACTCTTCTGCACTGCCCAGCTGCCGCTCCTGGCTTTATGTTATCCAGCACAGCAGACACAACCAGGCCCCCGTGACGTGGGTGAGCGTGGCACTTTAAAGCACAGCACAGGTAGGTAGGGATCAGCCTTTAGGGGTTGTATTTTTATCAGACGTATTTTTGCAGAAGAATCCTTTTTTTCTCAGAGGTTTCAATCCCATCTGAGGAGTAAGGACCAAAATAAGATATACAAAAAACTACCAAACTACAGGATTACAGAGTAGACCACCCAGAGAGCCTTATGCTCCTGCTCCACTCCTGCCATTCGTCCTCTAATCTTCCCAATCTCTAATCTCACTTTTTATTACAACTCCCAAATCCCTCTCCCACAGAACTCTTAATTGTGTGCTTACATTTAAGCATGTGCACACGTACACTGTTGAATCAGGCCCTGAACTCACCCTGCTTGCACACACAAGAACTGCTGCTGTCTTCAGTGCGTAACAAAGCCCAAGTGTAAATGTTGGCGATGTGGGAGGAGAGCAGGAGTCTTTTCTCCTGAGGTTAAGGCAGAAATTCTGTATAGAGTCGTATCTGCAGGAACAGAACGGGTGCCCATCCATTGTGTTATAGTAAGAGAAGTACCAGAACAAACTCACAAACTGGAGGCTATTCCTCAAACACTACTGAAGCCTTGGGTATAGCACTGTCACCTTCCCCTGCTTTCAGGCAGCAGCACAATCTCCTCTCTTCCAGACTAGCCAGCCAGAGCGCTATGCCAGCTCTCAGGAGCAGGTACTTTGAAAACTCTGCTATTTATTACAAACCAGCTTCCCTGGAGTGACGCACGAGATATGGGTTACTGTGCTGCTCCAAAAGATGGGAGGTGCTGAGGACTGGAAAGGTGCTCCATTAAATCCTCAAATGGAAGGAAGCCAATTATCCCTTCAAAGCACTCCCGAGGCTCAAGCACTCACTGTACTCCAGGCTGCTTCTAAAGTCTCCTGCACAGAACAAATTGCTGTGCAACAGAAGCCGGGGAGATCCACAGATTCATGTGAACCACATGGCGAAATGCAGCAAAAATCTCCAGCAACCAACAAAGTCATCTCACTGCAAATTATGCCAGCAGAGGAATACACTTAACGGCTACGGCATCACAGCAAAAAAATCAACACAATGCCATAAACCTCGTATCCTTTGCACTACTCTTCTCTTTTTTGCAGGATTCTCCCCTACATCTTTGCTTGCAGAAGCTGTCCCATGGATTTTCTCTCACCAAAACATGTTGTCATCTAACATCGGGCAGTTCTGGATGAAGCTGTGCTTGGCCCACACTTGGCAAGACAGTCACACATATTCCTCAATACCATGTCAACCTTACATCACTTTTAATAGCAAATTATGCTAATAGGGCAGCAGCTAATACTGCTACATTATATTATATTAAGTAGACCTCAAATCAATTCTGCTCTGCAGTGAGGTTGCTCCTGTTGTTAAGCCCCAGCATTCATTAGTGCCCATCACGTTCTTCCTGCACGAACCTGACAAAGACACTCTCTGCACCTTGGGCAGCACTTCTGAGGATGAGCTATGTGCCCACCCTCAAAGGATTTTCTGCTTGCACCTCTTCGTATCTATTATCTTGGCAGCGCTCACGTTGCAGCCCACCGTAAATATCTAAAAGAAAAATGCAACAGAGGTCAATTTGCAGTCAGATCAGCTGCAACGAGATGCTAAGCGAACTGGAGAAATACAGAAGCCATTTCACTCAGTAAAATCATGCCCAACGTTTGCCAATAAACGTGTTGTGCAGATTATCCAGTTTAACATCTGTGCCTTACAAACAATTTAGTTGGGGTAAAACAATTATTATTCCCTATTTTCATCAGAACGGACAATTAACAGACATCTTTACTCCGTAGCGTCCTGGTGACCTCATGAAGCATAACGAGGCACTGAGTTTGCTTTCAGTTAGCTTCCATCGAATTTTCACTCCTGTCAATTTACTGTCTGAAAGCACTCGTGTGCTCTTAAAAAACAACGCAGACAGAGAGCTCCTAAACTCTGACAAGAGGATAAATGTCCGGCATGGGCAGGCACGGTGGGAGAAGGGGTTTTGTTTCTTCAAATATCACAACCTGAGCCAGGTTTCCATTGCACTGACTTTTCCTCTCCCTCAGACCCAAAGCGCCAGAAACAGATGTTCGTTTTGAAGAAAAGGGTTACAGACATAATGAGACGAAGCCAAAAAGGTAACTTTCGTTTCCTCTCGAAACAGATGTTAAGATGGTTCTGAGAACCAGCCAACAGCGCCAAACTAAAAGTGAGCTGAAGCAACGCAGTGGCTCTATGCTGCTTTCTGCTACCTGTGTTTTTCAGGCTTTTCTTTGGCTTCTCTGAACAGGTTTGACAGAATTCCTTTATAGCAATGCCTAAGCAGGGAAAATAACATGAGATCACATCTGGAGATTGCTTTACATCCTAGGTAGTAAACCAATCAATAACTCGAAGCACTCAGCACTGTTTGCAGGACCATCTCAGAAGCATGAATTGCACAAAGAAAATTATTTTCTTTCTTCCAGTGCGTTAACACTCAACTCCTCCCCATCTTTCCGGCATTTTAAAAAGATCTTAAAAATTAGCGTGTTAGAAAAGCTTGAGCTCATGCTAAGAAACCTCTGCATATTAACATAATTAATGTCATCAGTAATACTCTGAGTTTGCAGAAACAGCAGGTGAATCGATGGGAATGATGTATTCATCGGAGAAAAGAATGTGACCTTTAAAATCCATAGGGCTTTATCAGAATGCAATTTGAAAGTGGCTTGCTTGTAGCTCAACAGAAAGAACAAACCTGAATGTAGCCGGGAGAGACTGCACACACAAGGGAAACTAAAAATGCAATCACAACATAAAACACTGGGACCACCTTACCGCAGATGCCCAGCTCTACAGCAAGGTGTGGCAGCATGCAGGGCAGCTTGAGAAGCCACCCCGAGGAACAACACGCGAGGAGAGGCAATTCAAGGCACATCCCTGCGATTCAAACCCGCCTGGCTAGAGATTTTTATCCAGAATGCTTCAAATTAAGTTGTCCCAAAACAATTTGGAAGAACGAGTGTGCGATTCAGCCTGGCCACTCTTTAATTTCAGCACATCGCCCGATTTTCCTCCTCGCGAGGGAACCATGAAGCGATCCAGCGACTGAAACAACTTCATTTCGCCTTAACCACTCCAGAACATCCAATCTTTTCAACACAGCTCAACTATTATGATAATATTTCAAGGTCCTCAGCAATAAGTGAACTGGAGGGAATTTCGTGGAAATAACCTATCAAGGGGCCCTGGCGGATAA
This sequence comes from Aythya marila, assembly GCF_965140915.1. Classification (NCBI taxonomy): domain Eukaryota; kingdom Metazoa; phylum Chordata; class Aves; order Anseriformes; family Anatidae; genus Aythya; species Aythya marila. Next base: position 16,807,792 of record NC_139050.1, read on the forward strand.
CTTCATTCTCACAGCTGAGGTTGTAACCAGAAGCCCCCAGAGGGATTCACCTCCCTGCAAACCAACGAAATTAGCTTTAATGGAATGAGGGAGTTTGAACCTTATGTGCTTCTTTAGTTTATACCAGTATTTCTTTTTTTTTTTTTTTTCCAAAATACGCACTGTATTCGTTTGCTTATAAAGGAAAGCTCAGCTTGATTTCGTGTTATTTTTGCAACACTGCTGTAGTGATTTTTTTTTTACATGTCTAAAAGGATCTTCACACTTCCTGATACTCACAGGAGCAGAGAAACAGACTTCTTGAACCAAATATTTAAACAGGACATGTATGGCTGTTTTCATATAGTTTCACTTCAATGACCTGTAGCCTTGTGTAAAGTGTGGAAAAAAAAAGTAAAAGGCTTGAGAAAGGCAGCTTTATAGAGCACTGTTTGTGGCTGGTCAACGTCTTTATTCCTCAAAGCCCTCCGCAGTAATTCCTTCATTGAGTGAAGTGATGTTTATTGAAAACGGCAGAGCTGAACATCGGCAGGTTCCCTGCTGGTTGGTTTAGCTGTCCTCTGAACTCCAGGCAACATCTTGGTCTGAAAGTGCCCCCCTGGTAAAATAAGCAAGTGACAACACAAAAAGCCACGATCGCTTCCAACTGCCAGTGCTTACGTTGTGACTATAAGCTGTTAATGTTTAGTTTCTTTTTTTTTTTTCCTCCTTTACCTTGTTTCTTCTTACAGAGCTCTGTGGCACCCCAGCCTACTGAGTTCCAAAATATTACTCCTGATAATCCATAGGTTTACCAGATTTGTGTATTTTAGAAGATGTTATTTATTGGATGTATTAATGTATCACACATTTTTAAGAACAGATCTGCAGACTGGAAACTGATGGGAGGCATTCTCTGGTACAAACTCCTTTGCTGTGCTGCCACTTTGTGCAGCTTCACACCGTCACATTTACCTTGGGCTGCCCCAGGTGGGAGATGAATCCTGTAACTTATCTAGGAAGACAGGACGGCCACTGAACAGGCAAGATACTACAGGTAGGTGACTACCAGCTTCAACGATTCCTATTGCTACTTCAAAAACTTCCAATGAATCTTCTCAAATTAGCTTTTAAATAACTCCGTGCAGCAGAGACTGGGAAGTAAACACGACGACTTGCCCACTGCCGCACCAGGAAACGGTAAGAGAAGAGGAAAGAGATCTCAGGAGGGCTTTGGCTTCAAGTTTCCTGCTTCAACAGACGACACTGCCTCTCTCCTTAGGCAGCCAGGAACTGTGGCTAATGGAAACTCTTACTCCGACTTGGAATGAGTGCCCAGCAGCAGATCGCTGCCATCCTGCAGCAGAGCTGGTGCCAGTGGTTGCCTTCACTCCGTGTTTTTCTCACTCTTGGTGGTTTCTCGTTCACCCTAACTAGAAAGCAGGGTAGCTCTGAGTCACTGCCAGGCATTACTAATGGAAGTGGGGGGCAGGAAGGAAATCAAGATGACTGGTTACAGATTTAGAAGTACTTTTTAGTGTCTAAAATGGCATACTGAAGCAGGACAAAAAAAAAAGAAAAGATGTGTGAGCTCTGAAAGAGCAGTAAAATGCTTCTAGCTAGAAAAATGAGCAAACCTATGAAAGTTACCACTAATATTCTTGTCCACTGAGACATAAAAACACATGAAATATTAAATAGGATAATCATGGGGGAAAATACTGTATTTGCTCCTTTCTTTGTTCATTTTAATTCAAACAGAGGTCCCGTGAAAGTGCTTAATTTACTTTTCTTTTTCCTTTTTAACTCCAGATCCTCAAGCATATTTTGAACTCAGACATAGTGAAGTGCTTCAACAAAGCCCAAATATGGCTCAAGTTTAACAGCTCAGGTTGTTTCTTTGTTCATTTAAGACAAGTCAGTCAGTTAAGGTTAAAAAAAAAACAACACACAGCATGATCTCCCCTCTAAAAAGTAGGGGTGCCTCTGATACGCAGTTTCCAACATGTTTTTATATACAAGGCTTCCTTCCACAAAATGTCATTCGATGTAAAAGGGAGCCCCATGAATGAAGACCCGTCACTTGTTCATGTATTCAAACTGTCCTCAGAATTGCTAGCTCCAGGAACTCCGGCAATAATTTTGCAAAATGCAGTCAGCACTTAATCTAAAGGTCAGTTTTAGGACAAGCACTGGGGCTGTTCGTTTCTGGCACAGACAGACACCTTTCTGTACAAAGTGACCATCCATTTTGTACAGGATGACATTCAGAGGCTACTGTCCAAAGGGCTCTTAAGAGCTGAACCAATATAAACATATCTTTTTTTTTTTAAAAGCGACTCCAAACTGCCTGATATCACCTTCGCTTCCATCAGCGCTCTCCATGTCAGATTCCTTGGATCAGGGGCAGTTCAGTGGTAGAGCCATTAGCCCTAATTTCAGAGAAAATGCCAAGCCTTGAAGCCGCTTGGTTAAAATCCTACAAATAAACTCTGCGCTAGGCAGAGTGGTGCTTCCAAAACGAATGTTACAAGGATCCACGAATGGGCCTTGACACTGAGATATTCCATTACCCTGCATTGTAATGGAGCTGGATTTTGGGACTAACAGTTTCCACATCCAATAAAGATTCCCAGAGTCGGATTGCGAGCAGGCAGCCACCACAGGGAAGCACCCACCCTGTTGTATCTCGCCTTCTTTTTTCATTAGCTTTATTTTTTTCAGTCTCCTGGGACCACAGCAGAACAAGGTCTGAGCAGTCCTGGAATACAACACTTGGAAAAAAAGGCAAGATGTTCCAGCAGCAAGCTTTTCCTAACATAACTTTGCTTGAAAAAAAATTTTCCAATAGTTCCAGCCTCACCAGATCCAGCTGGGAACGGGCAAGGACTTGGAACTCTTTTTTTCGCTCCTAGTTGTATTATTTTTATACCATCTATTAACACATACAGCTTAAGATTTTACTGGGAAATCTTTAAAATCTTAGACATCCGCCAGAAACTGAACTCCTAAACATAGGGCTGTCGCTTTTTTTCTTTCACAAAATCCCGTGCAGAAACACGTAGATTTGTCTTGATGGATTTCCTCCATTTGTGAGGCCGTCTGAACATTTGCCGGCCTTATCAGATCAGATTGCTCCACACAGGCCAATTATAAAAAGAAGCAGCAGATCCATTAGCACAGAGGCACACTGCGACCGTGCAGCAGACAGGCAGACAGAGATAATCAGCCTGGATGGGGCCGGCAGCCCCTTCCCAGGACTACTCCTGTGTTTTAGCACTGCCTCAGTGCTAAAACACAGGCCAGGAATGCAGGTTAATGGTAGTGGACAGCCTCACACACGGCCAGCACTGATCTGTTGGACCTTTACGTACTCAAACTCTCTTCTGGACCTCACCTGTGACAGTATGGGACTCCGTAGGTGAGGCTGATGGTTGGACTTGGTCATCCTGGAGGTCTTTTCTGACCTAAATGATTCTATGATTCTGGGATTTTGAGCCTCTTCTTCCTTCTTCGGAAGGAGCCAACACCTTTGTCTACTCTCTCTACCAGAGGAATAATTTTTTGTAAAACAAATTGGTTATTTAGCTACAGGAATAGGTAAAACAACATTTTCAAGAACGAGGCAAGCCTCAGATGAGCTAGCTAGGTACGCTGCAAAAGAGTAACGGAACCTTACGTGAAGTTGGGAGAACCAAAGCCATGGGGAATTCCGCCAGTTTGTGGGGAGTGCATTTTAGTTCAACCAAGATGAGCTGCTTGGCTTCCCAACACTTGTTCTATTTATTCCTCTACTACAATCTTCTCAGTGTGACGTCTTTAATGAGGAGATCACAACTTCCTCTATACCGGCCAGGGAGATTAAGCAAGACACACACACAACGAGAAAGCAAGAGTCTTTGAGATTTAGCTCAAAATCTGTGCTGGTTTGCCATAAAGAGCTGACATTTCAGTGAATAATGGAAATCTTTCACTGATAGCAGACTGCTGTTATGAGTAGGTATTACAGGATAAACACACAGTTTCCTTTTGAAAATATATTTCTTTATCTCTCTATACAAGATTTTTCCTGGGGTGTCTTGTGTTCCTGGAAGATACGAATTTAATGGGGGACTTGATTGTGCCTAGCTGGCACTTAGAGACACAAGCGAGGGAACAAAGGGGTTATATTTCATCTTCATAAAGCTCCATAAATACACTGCTCACTACTAGGGTGACAGCTGATATATAAGCAGAGCAAAGTCCATCTATTTCTGAACTGACCAGCACCAGAATTTGTAGTATCTCTTTACAAGATTCATTGGCAATAACAAGGATCCCAGGAACATAATGGAAGCAATTAACCTCTCATTTTTATGTCCACATTCATGAGAAACTGCTTTAGGATGAGAAACAGGAAGAGAGAAAAGATCACAGCTGAAACAAAGAGGGAGGATATCTCTTGTCAGTAGTCTGGCCACACTACAAAGCAGGCACACACAGCAGCAATAAATTCCTTTTTTTTTATTAGAAAAGCTAACCAACAATCATAGCTAGAACTGCATAGCTGAATGCTCAGATGCGTGGCATCAGAACAGCCTGACATTTAAATAAGGCTGCTTTAATTGCTTATTTTCTATTTTCTTCCATCGCAAAACAAACAAAGATGCCACTGAGGATGCACCTCCTGATAAGGCAATCAGAACACGAGCCTGCCATTACATTAATATTTTGCACAAAGGCCTCCCTTACGTTTATTAATCCAAAAGAGCTCCCATTTCAAAAAACACTATCTTTCTATGGCTGCCACCCTCAACGGTGCAAAGATTCTTCTGGATTTTTGTACCTGTTTTCCAAGCTACTAAAGTGGGCTCCCTGTCTTCAGAGAACCTTTATTTGCTCCATTTCCAGCTGAATGGCTAGCAGTTCAGCAGTATCTGCTACTCTTTGGACTGCTGCCTACACCAAAGAGCAGCACGGTGTCGTTCCCATTCAGGATGCAGGTCCTACCTAACCATCCGTGTTTGTCAAGCCTCCCATTAATCATTCCTGCACTGCCATAAATTGGAGGAGGTGATTAGAGCGTTCACAAAGGAAGCAGGCCTGCCAGCTCGGTTACCTCTCTCAGCAGGACGCTGTTTACTCCAGGATTTTACTGTAATCTCTGCTGGCAAAAAATATACTGCACCCAGATTAAATACATGTACTGTCTTTTAGTGAAATCCTTGTTCTTAGTCTTCATTAAAAAAAAAACACAAAACACAACAGCCATAAAACGAAAAACAACCCTGCAGCAGCTGAAATTCTGCAAAACAAGGAGGAGATACAAGTCCTTGTAGCCTGAACTGTGTGCCCTTTAAACATCCCTTGCAGAAGCACTGTTCTGTGGAGAGCTGCTGGTGAGAGAAGTACAGTTCCTTCCATGAAAATGTTCTCACACAGATGCACGAAGCAGCCTTCTCCCTTCTCTCTACCACAGAGCAGACAATAGAGGAACATATTAACATGTGAGGCAGTGGAAATCTGGATGGCAAAACCCGCAGTAGTCTGCAATATTCTTTGTTGAACTCAGCAACTTGGCCATTCAAACTCGGAATCTTAAAGAGAGCTCATTTCAACACTAATTTAGCTCAGTGACAAAAAAGGTGCAGTAAGTATGTCAAGTGGCAGACTCTCATCATTTGTCAACTTACTTACACTTTAAATGTGTCCTAAAGGAGATGGCTCTTGAAAACAGAACCCTTCTTTTTCTTTTTTTAACTCTAGGTTGAGTTTTCTATGCTTTAACGCTGAAACCCCCTGAGTTTCTAGGATAATTGTTACCTAACGTTACCTATAATTTGTATATCACATTTTATACTTCATCTTCATTTAAGATATCAGTGGGAACATTTCTTCCTGTAGAACTTTTGGTGTAATACGATTAATTGACATACCCCATTAAAATGGTAAGAAAAGGATTCTACTTGTTAGAGCTAAAACTAAAACAAGAAAGCCTTAACAAGAAGCAATTCTTCCACCTATGAAGAACAGATTTGGAAAGCCATCTAAGAAGCTTCTTGCAGAAATCCTGAGATACCAGACTTCTTTAACTGTGAATTCCAGTAAGATTATTCCATGGTAAAATTATTCTATGTGACCGGTTATAAATAAAGCCTCTTCAGTCATCCTGTCCAGCCAAAAACTAAAGCACTTCTTCAGCTCTACAAGAAAAAATAGATCACATCCACACATCTCCAGGTACTGCTGGGATACTTTTTCTTCTGAAGCTCATCCCTGTGTCCACAACTATTTGTATAGCTGATAAAAACTAAGATGTGCAAAATAGATAACATTATCCTATTGACAAATTAATCCTAATCAATGTTGCTTAACGTTATTTTCTTCCCTCAGCAGCACAAACAAACCTGAAACCAGGGCAGTGAATACAGAGGCTCAGAGGTCAACTGCACGGGATCAGGTCTGTTAAGGCCTCCCTGGGACCTATAAGAACATTTACTCTGCTGGGTCAATCTTCCTTATGATTCAGACACTGAGTACATGTTGATAGAAACAGATGAGAAAGTGGGATCAACCTGCAATTCACCTGGCACCCGCGAGTTTGTCTGGCTACAACAAGGTAAGGTAACTTGGGGGTTCATCTCTAAAAGATGGCACTGAAAATGTTGGCTTGAAGCCCTGCTTCTGCATATCCTAAGAGCTCTGACAGGCAGATTTGCCTTCACCTTCTCTTGAAGAAGGTACTACATGGATCTGTAAATGAGTGTGGTATACGTATACTTTTGTGACTTCTTGAAACATGCTCCTCTCTTCTCCACGTAGCCTGTGGGAAAGGTGCTGTCCATGGGCACTTCCCATGCAGAGCAAAAAGGTCCCCAGCTTTACTCCCCAGCTTTACTCTGACTCAGACTCCCTGGCCTCAGACTCCTAGACATTCCAAAATATCCACCTTGGCAATGAGGACCCCACACCAATCAGCAGACAGAAAGATGTCAGGACTAAAAAGGAGCAAATCAGATGGTGTCTATGACATGGTAAGTCAGATCTGGACCCATATTAGCAAGGACTCTGACACAGGTCAGAAAGAATACAGATTTTGTACATATGAAAGATTTCTTACTTCTGGTTACCCGCTCAAAGACAGAAGAGGCCACTAGCGTGCTGAATTATTCCTGCAGAGAGATCCTGTTCAGAGCTGGCCTTTAAATCACTCCTCCATGCACAGGAGGGCCGGCTCCCTTTACTCCGGATATCCAAGCAACTGGGGAATGCAGCAGCTACCCTGAAAGTCTTCAAGAGCCAGAAGCTTAAAAAACCCTCAGGTGTTGTCATGCACCAGCAATCTTACATAGCTGGTGAATGTGTGATACTCAAAAGTAGGCATCTTTCATATCAAGAGCTTTTGTATTCAGTCGTCTCTTCCGCATGAGGGACAGAGAGTAGTCAAGTCCTGCCCTTGACTTTTCATATTCCTGTTAAAGTTGATGATGCTTAGCCTCTTTATCTTCCAGGGAATCAGGAAAGAGCAGAAATAAAACTGCCTTCAACAGCATACTTTAACTCGTATTGCTGAGAACAGATCCTAAGCCAAGGGAGAATTCAGAGTTCTTGTCAAGTAAGGCAGCCACCTATACAGAACAAAATAAAATCACCGTCGAGCAACTGTTTGTAAAAACTCTTTTCAGGGAAAATCTGTAGGTCGGTCTTCACAGAGCCGCATCTTGATTTCAGAGAGGTCTGTACAAGAGGGAGAATTCATTTGTGCAAAGGACTTCAGGGGCTCAGAGATTTTTATCTGGCCAACATTTAGGCTCTCAGTCAGCTGTCCAAAACCTCATCAGATCAATAAAGCCTACAGTCATTGTGTCTGATAGCTCCTACCTTCCAGGAAACGAGCTTCTGAGTTTTATTCTAATTGTAAATATGCGGGCATGCACACCACCAAAATCAACGGTAACACGAGTACGCGAGAGATTCTTCTTGTCACTTGGAGGAGGCAAGAATAAAAGGTCAAGCACCGAATTTCTCTTGCATTCACTTACTGAGTCTGTCTAAACTCCCCTTGTGCTATGGAAAGAGAATTTCTGTTCCTCGGTACCTTATCAACACAGTATTAATTTTTAAACAGTACCTTTTGCCAGCAGTTGAATTAATTAGGGGCTTGTCAAACACACAGGAGCCAATCCAGAGTGAGGTACAGACTGAATTTACAGCTGAGCCATCCATCCCTCATTTAACCCTTGCCTGAATGTTCTTACTCTGCATTAAGAGAGTCCAATTCCAAGGCACCTCGATTTGCTTTGAAATGACTTCTGTTATTCAGAACTCGACACACACATCCTGGGATAAAGGTAGCCACAGTGGGAAAATCAGTCAGAAAGTGTTAAGTTGGAGGACATGCTTAGCATGCAAGCCCTTAGACTTTCTCTCACAGCGTTTTTCAGCATTATCTTTTCCTAAAAAAAAAGTACAGGCACTGCTTCATCTCAGTGCAGCACATTCACACAGTGTAGCTACAGCAGTTCAAAACCTCCTGGCACCCTCGAGCTCCATATTGCCCAAGCCAGTTGGCATAAAGCTGGTATGTGTTCCCTCCGGGGGGGATTACTGCTCTGCTGCCATTCAGGAAAACAGGCCAGACAACTGACCTTCCTTTTCCAGGAGTGCTCCTATGCCCTCTCTCGCGAGTAGTGCTGAAACATGACAAAAAATGAAAGAAATCCTGAAAAGATACTGTATACATTGCTCCCAAAGGAAACGCCCGTTGTAACCATCAGGGAAAAGGTGAAATGAGTGCTGTTGCTATAACAGAGCTGTTAATTAGTCTGTAAGGACTTGTGTTTATGACAAAGTGAAATCCAACTAATGCAATAGAGCTACGACCAGCAAACACAGCTCCACTGTTTTGTTCAGCTCTGTAGCAAAGCTCAGACTGTCCGTACCCTCATGAATGTGATATGAGAATTGCTAGAGAAGACACTCAGCTCTACTAAAGGCAGTTTACTCAAAGCCCTCCAGGCTTTTTTTGGACCTCTGCACCTTTAACGCTGCCCCGCAATGCCACACACGGCACATCCCTCGCTGCTCCAAGCCTGCGTCGCTCTGTAACCAGGGATACATCCAGCCATCACCGCGGGCTCTCGGTATCCTTGAGATGTAATTAGAGAACCACAGGGGGATTTAATCTTATTGAGATTTTAGAGTAAACCGGTATTTAGCCCTGGCGCTAACACTCTTCACCTAATAAACGAAATAAAAATTCAAATCGCCAGAGAAACAGCAGAGACAAGCACTTTTCGTCAAGCCCCTAACGGCAAATGCCAATCTCCTCCTTGCTGATGCGGCACAGCGTGGAAACAAGCCACCCTTTTCCTGGCATTAGCTTAAACGCTTCCTCGGATATGCAATCCATGTGGACTGCCCTGGCCTGACTTTCCTTGGGGCTAGAGAGATTCTGATTTTTTTAAGTCAGCCCATGTGTGCCTGAGAACCGGGCACGCTTCTGCCTTGCAAACAGCGCAGCCCCCGCAGGGAGGGCCCCCAGGAGCACACACGAAGAACATCCCCGCTGCCAACTACCAGATTTTTCTAGGCATGAGCTGGCAAACAGCGCCCCTGACACTGCCAACACCAAGCCAAGGCAGCGAGGATGTGAGTATTTAGGTGAACATCAGTGGCTCTGAACTCACAGGACAGGACCACAGCGAGGTGAGAGGTTCTGCAAGGCACAAGAGGAAAAAAGGTCACGGATCTGAGCCACAAAAGCAGTTTTCCCTTTGGAGTTCTCCGCAAGTCACCAAAAACACAATTCGGGGGATCCTTTCCAAAAGCTCTCCCTCCCCTGCTGGTTTGGTGCTGTGATTTCTCAGAGCCGTGACCGATTTCTGCTGCCACGACCTGAGGCTGCTCCGCCAACAAGGAGCTGAGGACTCGTCGCAGGATACGTGGCATTGAAAGCAGAGGGTAGAAAATCACCAGCTGCTGCCTGGGACACGAGCAAGTTATTTACAAGTGAAAGCAGTGAATTAGCTTGATGGCCAGACCGCATGCTGCAATATCGAGCAAACAATTTTTGGGTTTTCCACTTACAACTGACAGGACTGAGATTAGTCACGAAAAACAAGTTCATTATCTTGTCTCTTCTGAGAAAGGGAGGAAAACTTGGCGCGTACACACCAAGTGGAGAATCTAAAAAAAAAAACATGAAAATATAGTCGAGAGGGATTGAGTGGCAGCTGCATGAGGAATCTAATCTTGTAAATGGACCAGAGGCCACTGAAAGCAGAGGCAGAGGGGAGGAATAAAGGGGGATTTACACAGATTGAGGCACAACTCTCAAAACCACGGGCTTCCTGTCAGAATTATCGTGCTTTTTTAGGAACCTATGAGAATATGACGAGTGCTGAACGTTGCAGTGTGGATTAGTGGATTAGACAATTTACCCATCCCAACAATTTACAGCGTTAGATGGCACGGCAGTCTGAGAAGAGAGTAAATTGCTTGAAAAAGCACTACTCTGAAATTGTAAGTAAAAATTCCAGTTCCAAAGCAGTTCAGAGTAGGCACACGATCAACATTTGGTTCTGAATGTTGTACTTGAACACATACATGAGCTCCATGCTCAGCTTCTACGGATGTGAACTATGCTGAGGCGAACCCTCAAGCCTGACATCAGGGAACCTCTGTAAGGTAGAAGGTCGGGGCCCCAAATCCGCGGCTTTCTGCTCTAGCACGGGGTGGAATTTGGATGAAAAACATTACTGCAGAGGCACCGAAATCTCTACTGAAATGAAAACAAAACAATGTTATTTCCCATTATTACTTCTCTATTATTTCCCAGCAGTTCCTATAGCTTTCATTGTCAAGAAAACCTATAGCCAAGTTTACACTCAGACTTTCATATTCATTTGGTAACAAGCTTATAGCTATACGTTAATTTTTCAGAGTAGTTGAGATCTGTTTTTAAAGTTTTAATCAAAATCTATTCATACAGTTTTCTGCTGAAACAATGGAATATGTCGCTTCCGCTGTGACAGAAGAACACCACACCAAAACAATCAGCTGTGGTTCACAAGTGGATTGTTTCAATTTAGTTATTAATAGTTAATGAAGAACCATTTAGAAATTGAAAAGCTAGACCTCCGCACAGCTGATACAAACATTATGCTTTTAAAGCATTATTTTCTGTTTTAAAATGTGTAACTTCCAGCATTTTTACTAGGGGGAATGGTGATATTGCAAAGTTAACTGCAAAAAAACACAAAAAATGTTGCAATCAGCATTATCTGCAGCCTTTACAGGTGTGTCTAGGTTAAAATATAGCCTTTATTTATTTATTTGCACACCCTTTTCAACCTTGTCTCTGCATCATTTACTATTTCAGAACCCAGGACTTGTGCACACAAGGTTCTGAAGCAATGACACTTCAGCAGGAAGCAAGCAGCTGCTGTTTTATCAATGAAACAAGTGCAAGAGGCTGCCCTGAATGGTGTGAAACATTTTCACCTGGCCTCTGGCAGGGCTGTATTTAAGCGAGGAAGAGAGCTTGCTGGAGGCCTTAGAGGAGCAGGGGCTTGTTCTGCAGTGCTCTGGTTAATGCCTTGCTTCTGCTTTATCTGGGCTGTGAGAAGGAGAGGTTGTGGTGGGACTGCTGGTGGGGCAGGAAGAGAGGCTTTATTTTCTCCGAGGAGCTGAGCACTGAAGAGGTAAGCTTACAGCTTTCCGTGGGCAACCTTTGTTTTTATTTCCCAAGTAGTGCTTTAGCTCTGGCTACTTTAAGAATTAAGAGCATTTTCTTTTGAAGTGTTGTGACTCTTAGAGCTTAAAGCCCTAAAGAAACTTATTTCAATAGTAGAAGGGGAAGATGCCAGTAGGGCCAAGGAACTTTTTTTTTTTCTTTCTAAAAAAGATAAATGCTTAAAAAATAAATGCTTCTCTGCTGAAGCTAAGCTTATGGTCATTATTATATAAATATAATGCAGTGGCCTTTGAAGGCCCCACAAGGGGGAAACACATTAAGACAATTCCTTCCTGGAGCTGTTTAAATGCTGCATTTTTATTGTGACAGTGTAATTGTAATAACCCCTTGTGAACTACCTAGGGTGCCTGAAATGAGCAGCCCAAATGGGATTTGGAAACTTGTTGGTCTATTTCCTTCTTTCTAGAAGGAGTATTTCAAAACAGTGTCTATTTCTTCTCTAAGATACTGGTTTGGGCTCAATCCAGCATCTTTCTGTTCTAGTAAGTGCTGGAAGTCAAATGAAAACTTTGGCCAGTGGCTTCCTATGTGTGTTTCGTTATGAGAGCTGTGGATGAGTTGAGTCTCTAAGGGTATTTCTGGTCCCAGATCCTGCTGGTGACTGCACAGTCACTTTTCACATAGCACTAGTGATAGAGACCTCTTGCACAGAATAAGGGGGAAGAAAAGATGAATCTAAAATGCGCTTCTCTTAAGAGAAGTAAGCATAGGCTTAATGTGATATTAAGATGTTCAATCACAGGGCTAATCTGTTAGGACTGCCATGCTTAGTTACCCTTGCAGAGCCAGTGTGAGGTGAGAAACCTCATCAGGTGAGGCAGAGCTGAGTGCTGGAGGCTGTGCTGAGAACCAGCTTCTCTCCAGCAAGAAGGAGGCTGGGAGGGCTGATGGCAGCAGCAGCAGCTGGTTGAAGAGGCCTGCTGCTCACAGCCCTCCCCTGCCCCTTGCTACTTTCTCCATCAAATCTAAGAGCTGAGCTGTTGTAAAAGCGCTAACCTGATCCACTTGCCTAACACAGGTCTCTGCTCCTTAACCTATTACTTAAGCTGCCTAAGCTAGAGTGCCTCTCACACTGAAACATGAGGTGGTAGTGCTCATCTGAGCAGCTCACCTAGTAAATCTGGAACAGGAGTAACAAGCAGCTGGGAATAGTGATCTGACCGCACAGCTGCTGTGACAGAAGCACACATAACGAATATAAGGGCAGATAACTTTCAGATGTCTTATTTCCTCAGAAGCAATAAAACCATGCTGTTTCCTAGACTGAACTCTTTAAAACATCACTTTAAAGCTAATTAAGTTCATGTGAAATTACAGTTAGAAGGACTTTTTTTCTATTATCTCAGGTTCTGGGAGAGAAAGCAGCTTTACTGGAGAATCACTTCAGTCTTAAGTTTGGCTAGACTGACAGGCCGGTATTCTAATGCACCAAAGTCTGCCATAAAGACTGACACTGGAAGCCAAATGTTTAAAGTATCTCTAGAACACTCTGTAGGTATTTCTTCATGTCCAATTTTCAGATGGGCTGGTCCATTCCACCCAGTGGTGATACACTAATGGGACAGTGCCTCTTCCTCTCTTCTCTTCCCCTGCAAAAAGGGCTGAGGCGCTCCAGCACTCACTAAGCACAAAACTAGCAACAGTCCATACCAACAAATGAACAGAAAATGTGTTCATCCTTAGGGAGGCATCTATAAGTGCTTTCTCAGACGAAGAAACAACTTAAGGCAATGCAAACAGCCAGTCTAAGTCTCCCGGAATAGAATTTCCTTTGACTTTCCACACCAAAGTGACTTGAAGTTACGCAGCAGACTTTCCCTGACTGTGTCTGCCATGCTTGACAAAATATCAGATGGGTTTCCTGGATCCAAGCACATGTAACCTTCCTTCAGCAAAGCTTAAATCCAGTTACATGGAGTGAGGAGGAAAGAGGCAGAGAAACAGGCTGCTTAGGTGCAGTATACATGGATGAAAGCACAAGATCTTCCTATTTCCTTGATACAATAAATAGCAGGGAAAAATAGTATCAGCTGTTTTGTGCACCAAATGACCTTCTGACTTGCTACAAAGTAGATGAAGCTTATGCAGATGCTGCAGTGTACAGACTGACCCATATAAATACTCCTCTATAGAATTACTGAGTAAAATCCCCTGCTCTCACTCTGTCTTGCCCAAGACACTGTTGCATTGTTGTTGTTAGTTAAGTAAGCCTTTCTCCCCAGGAGTGGATAAATCTAAAAGGATGTTTTTGTGTATTGTTATCCCAAAGCCTCACTATGTAAAAAGGACTCTTCTTGCTCTTGCCCTGCACCTAGGCCTGCTATTTTTTTTCTAGTCATGAACATAAATAACTCAAAGGTTCACACATGGCTGAATTAGTATGTTGTTTCCCTTACATCTCTTCTGGACCTATGATGTGTCACAATGAGGACTTGGTTCAGGAGAAATCTGGTAACAGAATTTCATGTTCATAATCACAACTGAAAAATCCTGGCTGTCAATAGGGGTTCAGCAACATGCAGCTGAGATGTGGTGCTGTCATTCAAGAGAACCTCAGTTACTGCTGGGTATCTTCTGGATGGAGCATTTCAGACAGTCCTGCTGTTAAACTTGGAAACTTTAATGACAGAGATGTCCCCTCAGCTGCTTTCTAGTCTTTAATGCTGTTGTGGGAGTGGTACTACAGAGATCCTGAACTACTTTTGGAGGTGCTTGTAATGCACTCAAGACAAAAAGGTAACCTCTGAGAATGCTTTTTTTAATTCAATATATGCTATCGTAGTTCCTTGCATGTCAAGTGTATATCCATAAATCTGTTCCTTAGGGTGTGTGAGCAACAGATGTGTAAAAGCTACCTTTCATGTGCTTACGGAACTAGCTGCTTTCATGGACAAATCTTGCTGTCCTGACATATAGTAAGACAAAACTCAGTATTTGGCACTTAATAGATTACTAAGTGTGGGTAACAAGCAGAGAACATGGGTACCTAGCAATCAGTCTTCATGCTTCTATACAAAGTTTGTCTGACTAGATGTAAATGGCACTTTGATTCCCTCTTTAACGGAGGGTCTGAGCTCAAATCTGAAGCTGCTTTAATTCCCCAGCTTACAGAGAGAAATAGAAGAGGCTTATGTATTACATACTTCACAGAAGTCAGAGTACTGTGGCCTGTTCTCTCTCTAACTTCATGTGAAGTTCTGACTCCTGACATTGTTTCCAGATAACTAAAATCCTGAGATGATGTAAAGCTCTGAGGACAGCAAGCTGAATTAGCTTCCATTCTAAAACTGTTTTAGTTAACAGAAAACCAATAATTGGAAATGCACAGGACATGCATCAGATGCCTGAATTTTAAAAAAATAGCCTACTGTGCACAGAACTTGTTAAACATGAGGTATTTTAGCTGCCTTCTCTATTATCTACAGCTGTAAGTATGGCTTTTTGCTATGTGTTGGCTGTGAAGATGGGGTGGGGAGGAGTGTGGAGGAACTCTACCAATTCTTACTGAATGGATTAAATTACTATCTTCTGCTGTGAGGAAATCCAAGTACTGTAATAATGGCTGAAGCATAAGGTGCCAATGACTTCCAAGGAGCTACAGAGTAGCTGAGATCTTAAAGATCTTATAAAGAAACGAGGGAAAATAAAACTTGCCTATGACAACTGAGTTTTTGATGGTACTGTATTAGGTTGGCATTAAATAAGAAAGTAAAATAAAAACTAGAGTGCTGGTGAAACAGTGGATGAGTAAGCTTTGGAGATATTAAAGGCCAAGTAATAGAAATAAAACTGAAAAACAAGGTGTTAAAATAATATTGGTGACTAAAGACAAACATTGGATTTAATGTTGAATTGCACTCCTAAACCAGTGGTATTTAAGATATACCCTGGGGCAACTCATTTGCTTCTGTGATTGTTGAGCTCTGTCTGTTCTACCCTTCTGTCCAGGGCACAAAGCACTGCTTTCCCCACTACAGTAGGGCTGCACTAAATCTAAAATGCAGAAAACTGATTAACTCATTCAAATAGTCATGTTTAACTAACATAGCTTGCTGTTCTTCCTATAGGCTATGTTAATTTTTTCAGTGCAAGTGGGTTAGGGGGAGCACAAAGTTTTTTGGTGCTGAGGAAGTAGGCAGGTAAAGCCAAGCCTGGTGAAACTGCTCCTGCATCACTTGCAGATACACCTCATGACCTGTGCATAAGAAACATGAAGAACCTGTCATGTGTTTAGTCTACCAGAACTGGAGACAATTCTGATATGGTAGAGATACCTTGACCACAGTGACACTTAAATACCAAGCACAATGTGGCTGAAGCTTCTGAGTGAAGCTCTGACCTTCTTGAAACAAAGGTATCTTGATTCTGCCAGCGTTTGAAGTGGTTCTGTAGTTAGTGTGAACTAGGAAACGTCTAGTGCTCCTGCTGGTAGCACACTCCATGGTTTGTAGGCAGGAAAGTGGCAAAGGAAGGCCAATTTTCCAGATTATATGAACAAACTCCATGCCTTTGATGGGAAGGACTCTTCCAGTTTTTTGTAAGCCAGAGACTCATGTGGGGAGCTCAAGCTCACATTTTCTAGAATGTTTTAAATTGTGTTGGTGCAAGCTAGATTCATGTTCTGCTTTGGCTCCCTACTGAGTGTACTTCCTAGCTTCTGGGGAGTGCTGTTCCTTCTTCTAGCTGGTCAGTGTCTCCATTTAACCCACGAACTTGGTGATTCATCTCCCTATTCAATTGTAGGAAGTCTAAACCAAGATCTGAGGAAGCACAGACAGGAAGCCTCAAAAAGGGGAATTCTTTAAGCCAGTTAAAGCTGCCACCTTGTTAAGTCTCATAAATACTGCAATAAATATTTTCTGTGAATAAGCAGTTAAAGACATAAACTAAAAATAAGTTAGAAACTCCACTTGATAGAACTTTGGTTTGGGTTTGTCAACTTCTGAATGCTGCATCAAACTGGTCTAGTGACTGCTCCAGGAACTGATAGGCAAGGCTGTCACTGATTAGTTTTTGTGTATATGGCAGAGATGAGATGGAGGCTGGAAACAGAACTCTTGTCTGCAGAGAATTTCATAGAAACTCTCAATGATTTCTAACTATACTCTTATTACAGCTTCATCCATCTTTCCAAAACATTAATTCCCTGCTGAATTGATTTCCTAGATGGAAAAATAATGGCAAGAGGAGGACTGGAAGAAGCTCTGCAAGATGAGAAGGCATTGCACAGGAAACCTCAGAGGTTTCAGAAAGTAGTAGAGCCTCTGTCTGGAATGACTTGCTTACAAATGCTTGAATGCTTGAGCTGCTAGTATATGCTTACATTGACCACAAATATTAGCTTCATAACTCCATAATTATTCTGACCTGCAATTAATGTTCTCTTCATGCTTATGTTCACCATATTAATTAGCTCCAGGAGACTCCTGAAATATGGCAAGATATGCTGTGTAGCCTTTAACAGAAGTTCACAGAGAAATCTACCTTAAACTGACAAATGTCTACACAGCAATTAACACTCTGGAGGTCCAAGTATGCTGAGACTGCTCTGTTCAGGAGCAAATAAAATAGGTGATACCTTGCTTGAACTGTAAAGTTTAAAACAGGCAATGGATGTGCTTACTCATATTTTGAGAGGCTAGACCTGGTACCTTCTCTGTGCTATGAGACCCAACTGACTTGTTTGAACTTTCTCTTCCTTGCTGTTCTGGCAGAAACATTTGAGGCACCAAAGTTCAGTTTCCTTATGCACTCCTTCCTGAAGAGCTGGATGTGAATCTGCTCTTGCGAACCACAACCAGATATTTCTCATCTGCAGCATAGATGGTCTGATTAAATAAGAATGCACAAATGCTTACAAACCAGATTAAAATGGAGTAACTGTCTACAGCGTTCTCATTCTAGTGAACATAAGGCATTGGAAGAAAAACACGTGCTAGTTTCTATCAGAACAGATACAAACAGGCAACCCACAAATTCAGGGGGCTGGTAGGGGAAAAGCCATCAAAAAATTCTCAATGCAAGGTTTTGACTGCTGGGGAGAAATATTTTTGGTGTTACCCTTTTATGAAGGTAAGTACTACAAAATATATGTAGCTAACATCTGAACTCTAAAGCTAAAACAACAAAATTAAACCTGAAGAGAGTGTTGAAAGGGTAAGTCAGGTTCAAGTAAAATGCCATTCTGTGGCTTGATGGTGTAACTGTCTCAGCTTCTGGAGGAAAAAGCATAGTCAAACTAGATGCATTTGAAATTACAGGACCAGTTGTGCATAAGCACTTGCAGAAATGAGACTTGGCTCTTATCCCATAGGAAAGCATCTTTAATTACCAACGGAACTGATATTATTTCTGGCCAAACAATCAGTCTGCATTCTCAGACTGCTAGACTACCTGTAAATATTTTCATATTTTAAGTATAAGCACTGCTGTTCGGTGGAGTGCCCTCAGAACAGTGAGCTGATGAACACCTGTAAACAGAGCTTGTCTCCAGAAGTGACGAACTATAAAAGTTCTTGCTGGCTGCCTTCCATCTTTTACTGTAACACACTGGACTGTCAGTATTCAATTTTTAACTAGTGCCATAGAAATTCTGAGTGTAATAAAACATAAGCACACATCTGCCTGCAAAAATATTTCTCCAAGTATTTCTCCTTTGGCTTTCTTTTTTTTTTTTTTTTTTTTTTTAAACCAGCAAAATCTGTGAGAAGAGGGAAGAAATATCTCTGCCCTGAATTTGAGGACGCTAGCCACAACATGCTTCTGCGCTAGTGTCATAGAGGAAGGAAAGCATACCTCTGTGTTCAAGTCAGAGGGTGGATTTGGGCTATAATTTAATTTCCACAGCAGCATGTCCCAATCAGTTGGAAAGCCTGTAGTTAGCCCGTTCTCAGGAACAACAAATAAATAGGAGTTGTTTGAGGAAGCTTCGATTGCTCAATATGAACTTCACTTCCAGCTGAACTGGCAGTTCTTATGTTAAAGTGTTCCGGAAAACTTCCTTCAGTGATGCTTTCTACTCTACCAGCAGATCCTGCCACACAAGGAATGTAATACATCCGTACCCTAGGCACAACTCTGCTGCCTTCTGGTGCTAAAAGCGAGTTCACTTTGAGGTGCCAAGCTTGCAGGATGTGCTTAGGTTGGAGCTGGACTTCTCCCTCCTGGGAGGGGAGGAGAAAACTTTCAAGTACTCCAAATATAAATGTAACAGCTTCTCACACCGTGTTTCTCTTCCCTTTTTATCAAGCAAATTAAATCAGCACACGCAGCAGTAGAGCGGGTAGAAGATAAAGCATCTCTTTAAAATGTAACACTTTCGAATAAGCACTCTTCTTAGAAAAGGAAGTGGAACTCTTTGCTGATGGCTGCCTTATGGAAAACACAGCCACATCTGGGTATGAATGGCTTCCTGTGGGGATGGTGCAGTGTCTCAAGGCTTTCTCTCATAAATGAGGAATGTTCTGCCACTTTTCTGATCAACTAATGGCACATATAAATGATGTCCAATTACTTAGAAAATTCCATTTATAAAATCTGTGAAGAAACTTTTGTTTCTCAGACTTAATACTTCACAGAGTTCGTGGCAGGCAGTGGCCTGAGCTATCGAAGTACCCTTGAATGTTTTGGAGAAACACAGTCAAGGTTTTTGTAGCCTAAAATGTCTTATCAAAGCTAAAATTGGCATCAGTGTCCTGCTGGGACAAACAAAGGAAGACTAAACTTGTCATTCAGCCTGGAACTGTGGAGTATTTCTGCCACAGCTGCTTGATATAACAGAAGTTTACCTTAGGCTTGTACAACCATCTTGCTCTTAAAGGTCAAAGAATATTTTCTACCTAAGGCAACAAACAAAATGAATTATTTCATCCAAAGTTGGACAAAAGCCTTCACCTAAACTGTGCTATCCAGCAAACACAATACACAGATGCAAGTAAAAAACACTTAGAAGTTTGCTCCCTGGAGTTAACTTAATAAACACTTCTCCTTACTACCAGAAGCTTAGTCTGGTTTTGTCAGAAGCTTATACTTTTTCTAATTGTCTGCACAAAAGACTCTTAAATAATGTTTTGACAGCTGAAATATTACATCTTCATAAATAAAGAGAACTGTCAATATTGCTAGCGCAGAAGCAAAGGAACCAGATGCAGTACTAAGAGCTGGGGGAGGGGTCAGTGATTCACAAGTTAAGAAAAGCATCTGCTTATAGTTTGATAGTAGCTGTCTTGCTAAATCCAGCCTAGAAATTCAGAGTGTGCTACAGCTGGCATAGAGATTATGAACGTTTCACTGGCCAGAAATCTGTTCAGCACTAACAGCATCAGATCAAAAGGGTATTCAGTGCACTTCTGTCCTTTCCATTAAAAAAATAGAAGTGTCCCTGTGCCTAAAGGTCATTCTTGCACCTGTCTTTCAAGCCTAGAAGAATCTGCTATAGTAGTTCCATGCAGCATGTTTCTCCCATCCTCAGGTTGCACGTGGGCCTTTACATTGAGCCTTTCTCTACTTTTACCCTGGCTTGGAAAGGTGCACGCAGGCTCTCATTTCTCTTCTGAGTTCATCTCTATCTCCTTTTGATCACCCTTAACCCCGCGTTCAGCTGACATGCAAAACAAACCTTTTGACAGCCCCGATGCACAAAGTTCTCAGATAACCTGCAGGGAAAGGCGTTTGACAGCACGTCAGCAGCATCGCTACGCGTACAGCCGACCGTGGCCAGGGCAGCACGCGCCGGTACCTCACCACACCACCGGGATGGAGCTGCTTCGGGACGAGCAGACCGGGTGCTGCGGCCTTTCTGAGCAGAAGATCCCTGAGGAGATGTCCCCGAGGAGATGTCCCCGAGCAGCAGGCCCTGGGGATGGGCTGGGCTTCTCCAGCCGAGGCAGGGACCTCAGTGAGGAGCCCCTCAGCTCCTTCAGGAGCACCTCAGGAGCACCGGGGGGGCTCAGCCTTTCTCCCTGTGTACCCCCACCCCAATGGGCACCCCCTCACCCCCTTTATGCCCCTCCAGGCCCCTTCCCAGCTCCCACCCACCACACCCAGCCCCCCTCACCACAGAGAGGAGACCCCGATGAGTGTGTGAGGGGGGGACCCCATCGGGCCTAGGCCCCCCCCACCGGGATGGGGCCGTTTCCATGACAACCCCTCACACCGCCCCCCCCCCTTCCCGATTCCTCCCCCCTCAGCCGGGCGGATACAGCTTGAAGCCCCTCAGGATCTCCTTGGCCCGCTCGTCCGTGGCCGACATGGTCCCGCCGCGGGCGGAGGGGGCTGCGCGGGCCGGGGCCGGGCCTGAAAGGAGGCGGCAGCGGCGGCGGTGACAGCGGCGCCTCAGGGCCCCCCGCCCCTCCTCCCTCCTCTGCCTCGCACCCGCCACCGGCCGCCGCAACCAACCCCGGCCGCCTCCCTCCGCCCCGCCTCCCGCCCGGCCCCTCCAGCCAATCGCTCGCCGCCGCCGCCCTTTACTGACGGGTGGATTGACCAATCAGAGCGCGCCCTCGCGGCTTTCCCCCCCTCCCGCTCTTTTTCTCTCCCCCCGCCCTCCTCTCGCTCAAGGGCGGCGGGGCGGGGACGGGAGGCGATGAGGGACAAACTTGGCCGGGCGCCGGGCGTTCGCGCAGCCCCGGGGTTGGGTTGCTCGTTGGGACGGAGGAGGCTGAGGCGCCCAGAGCTCGGTGCCGAGGTGGCGGAGCTGGGCAGCGAGAGGCTCCCTCAGCCCCTCAGGGCACGGGGTGGGAGCCCCACAGGGCGCAGTTGGGGTCTTGTTGCGTTTTGGGGTGAAATCCCGGTTTCTGTCAGTCTGTGTGGGGCAGCAGGGGCTGGGCAGTTGGCATCGCTCCGGCTTGGGGTCATGGAAGAGCTGATGGGGGGAGCTGGGAGATTTTGGGACTGCTCCCAGCCCGAGCAGCAGCACCACATGAGGCACCGTAACTCAGAGGGTGACGGGAGCCCTGAGTCCTCTCAAAATCCTCACCCTAAATCAACACAAATATCACCTCAGCTTTTCGATCCGCTCATGAGGAAGCAGCACAGCAAGTCTCACTGTCCCTTTGTGTGACTTCGTTCCGAAAACCTCACCTTTGCCTTTACGCCTTTGCAGCATGCCGAGTTGGCAGGTGTCACAGTTCCTAAGCTGTCCTTGCAGGTGAGGGGATGCTCCCAGCCTGCCTTCTGCCTCCCCAGAACGCGTTGCACTGCCGTCCTCCCAAGCTGCTGATAGAGGATCTGGTATTTCATCAGCATAACCAGGAAATATGTTTGTAAACTGGGGCCTTCTCCCACCCCACACTCAGCAGAAGGGGTCGTACAGCTGCCTATCAGCCACCACCCAGATACACGTCGCCCCCAGCCTGGCCAAGGTGAGAGAGGCGAGTCCAGCTAGCAGCTAACTCCTGGATCCTGGGAAAAATGGAGAGCTTGACAGCTTCTTCAGCAAGTCTTCGCTGCTCCCGTTATGCTCTGTGATGCTCTGCAGTTGAGGTCCTGGAAACCTGGAAGGAGAGAATAAATGGGTGAAGTATGGTGAAAGCACACACAGATGGGGAGTGAAACCACATCCAAGACTGCATTAGCAGTTACATATCCCAGCTTACCCCTAGAGCATCCACTTGGTTACACGTAGATGTTCCTGCTCTAACATGGCTGTGGTGCCAGCAGTTGATATTTTGCTTTAAGTGGGTTGGGAAGTAAAATTAGTGGACATTTTAGGGATCAGATCATAATCCTGGCAGATAAATCTAGCCTACTGCACGATTTCTTAATATAATGTGTTATGTGGGTTATTGGTAAGCTCTTATGTTATCCTAGGGTACCTCTTTTTTGATGTAAACCACCTTATGTATGAAAGGTGAGGGAAAGGTTAAGAAACACAAAAGTACCTGCTTTCACTATCAGCCCTCACCTTGGTGACACTGGGTGTGAACTTTCTGGCTGGTGGCACATCAAAATTGGGATTTCAGGAGAAAAGAGCCAGCTCCAGAATCATGCCCTGGGGCGCAGGGAGGTGCACAACAAGGAGGAGCAAAGCTGGCGCCGCCTGCCTGGCAGCAGGGTGCAGACAGGGGCAGGGTGAGCAGCTGCAGGTTGGGTGCTCAAAAGCCTGAAGAACCAGGTGCCGAGCTCAGTGTGACTGAGCTGTGGGACAAAAGGCTGTCACTGTGCTGTAATCCCAGCCTGCCCCATCTCAGTCCCTTACAGGTGACTTTGCAGGCTCGTGCATTGTTTCCTGACAGAGAAATGATGTTCTCAAAGTCTCTCTGGGGCTCCGTGACCCCACTGGTTGAAGACATTACTCTGGATTTATGGTTTCTTTTCTCAGGCAACACAAGGAAATGAGGTGAAATTATCTGCTGCCTAAAAGGGACCTAGATTACAGAATCACAAGGGGAAGAGACAGGGTGAGCGAAGAGATAATGCTAACATTAAAAGATAAAATGGATTAACATCTCCCTGCATGCGGAAAGCTGCGTGGGTGGAGCAAGAGGTTGCAATAGCAGTTTAAAAGGAGACGAGACAGCTGGGCATACTCATATTTTTATTTTATTTAAAAAAAAATCCATCCCAGAAGCTGAGCTTAACTGATGCTTTCCTCCAAAGTCCACTTCAGCCAGCCAGGCTGGCTCACAGCAGCCAGGAGATGTCAGGACAGCCTGATGAAAAGATCCTCCTGGATGACCTAGAAGGGGCTAATGCAGGAGGGCTCAGTGGTAGTTGGTTGATTTTTATCTGTGGGCTCCAGCAAGAGGTTGCAAAAATGATCCATGGGAAATAGCTCGCTATTACACATTCCACGTCTGCATCAGCCCTGGATTTCGGCTTGAACAGCTCTTCAGACAAATGAGGTGACGCACTTCTCTCCCAGGGCAACTGTGCCCGTGTACCTGTGGGGTAATACGAACCGTGGTGGAGGGCCTGTTTCGGACGTGATTAAAGAGGTAACTCTCCCTCCCTGTGCAGATGAGATCTAAGCGTAGCTTAAGCAAATTACTGAACGGCTTGTTATAGCCCTGGCTGAGTTCCCTTGCTGTGCAGGGCCTAGTTTTTTACATCCAATTTGCTTCGAAGCTCAGAGTGTCACAACAGCATCCCAACGCTTGCATCTCTCTGCTTGCCTGTCACCCCTTCTCGGGAAGATGGGACCCCAGGGACCAGCTGTGGATGGCTCTGAGACGCAGGCTAAGCCCTGTCAGTTTCCCTAATAGCTTCTGATGTTTGTTCCGTGAAAGCTCCCCGCTCCTGGCCATGCCAGTCCACGGTCCGATCTTTAGGGACTGGCTGACTGAAAGCCAGAAGCACTTTGTACTTTGCTAAAGAATTTTAAACAGAGGCACGCTTTATTTGCAGCATGGCACAGATGAGTGTACGGATTTTGGGAAGGGTAACAACCCCCAGAGCCCTCTCCTTCCCACCCCAGCTCTTCTCCCTCCTCCCCAGAGTCTTTTGGCTCCTGGTCTGTGTCCTGGAGAGGATCTCAGCTCCTCCAGCTGCCTCCTGATCCCCCCACTCCCCACAGCACAGGCTGAGCTCTGTGTTTTGGTTTGTCACTCACACAGACGACTCGTCTAGAGAGTCTAACACCACTTCTAGCACCTTGTGATCCTTCACCCTGTCTTTTTGGCATTTTTCCATCCGCACCCCAGGAGGACTGGCCGGAGGGGCAGTCAATGGCTCAGCTGGCAGCCTCCATTGTCCTGCCCAGCACAACTGCTCGATTGTTTATCGCTGCTAACGGCCCCGTTTCAGCTTCTCGGGCATTGTCTGGTTCATGCCATAAAATGGAAGATTTAATCCGCTCTGAAGGCTGTAGCATATGCACAGATTCAAAAAAAATGAATGGAACCTGTAAGTGTAAAACAGCCCCACGCTGCCGTGCCATCAGAACAAAGAGCACGCTGAAACGTGGCTTTGAAATGCCAGCCCCGTGCACGGGTCACCCCGGAGTGCAAAAAACCCTGAGACGATGCCACAGCACGTCATACCCCGACACCTGCTGTGCCCTCAGAGCCAGAAACTTTGCTCGCTTGTAATTAAACAGCTTTTCAGGAAGCGGTGGAGCCCGAGAGGAGGTGTTTGGTTTTAGGGATCGCGGCGTCATAGCTCAAGGAGAGCTAGCAGTGGGGATGGTTTGACGCTCCGTGCTTTTAGGGATGCCACAAGGGCAACCAACCTCACCCCACCCCATTAAATGAGCAGGTAGGAGCCATGCACGTTAATCACAGCCCAGTGGTACACGGATGAGGGGGTGTGAGGTGGTATGGGGCTGACACTGAGGTACCCCACTGCACACTGTGATTGTGGCCACGCCAGGCTCTGCTTGCCCAGACGAGGATGGGAGTGTGAGGCGAGATATGTGATGGCAAGGGGTAAAAGTAGGGAGAAGCAAATCTGGTGGCAGAGGGCAGGGTGCTTTAGGATCCCACTCGGGACCCTTCATCACCCCGCGTGAGGTAAATCCTTCATGGGGGCCGCCGCCTGCCTCCCCTCACCGCGGGGGTCTCCCGCCAGCCACAGAGCGCAGCTCGTGGGCTACCACAAGGGCTTGTAGGGCGTCTCTGACAGACTCCCCGACCCCAGTGGAGGGCTGTGAGGTGTTTTTTTCCACCCCTCGGGGCTTTTTCAGCCCCGGGCCCGGCGCTGAGGCCGCCTGAAGGGGCGGAACGCTCGGTGCGGGGCCGGGCGGGCCGGGGGAAGGAGCGGCGCGGGGGACACCGGCGCCGCCATCATGGCGGCCTGAGGCGCGGCGGGCACGGCGCCGGGGGCCGCAGGGCGGGCGGGAGGCAGGAGGGGAGGCCGGCGGCGGCGAGGTAACGCCGGGAGACGGAGGGACGGACGAAAACGGGGCCCGGGGGATACCCAGCCCGGCGCTGGGGACACGGGGGACGCGGGGTTGAGGGGCCGGGAGGGGGCCGGCTGCCGCCGTGCCTCGGAAGGGCTGCGCTGAGGCGGGGGGAGAAGGCGTCGGGGGTGTCCCCTCACGGTGCTGCCCTGATTCCTGTCAGGTTGGGCGGTGGGGAGAGCCGGGAGGGCCTCCTGGGGGCTTAAAAGGGGGCAGAGAGCTGGTGCTGGGCTTTGTATGGTGCGGGTAGGGCTTTCCTCGATGACCCTACACCGTGGGTTGGTCAGCCGCTTCGTGCACGATTTTGGGGGAATTGCCTGCCCTCTGTGCCTATTTCCTCGTCTGGGAGCGGGGTGAGGGGTGCTGGTGGACCCCCGGGTGTGTTAGGGTTCAAACTGAGTGTTAAAAGGGTTCTCTGTGAGAAACCGAGCTCCCGTTCAGTCACTATACGTGTCTTTGATGAAAATAATGCCAAAGAGACCTTAAACTGAGGAGTTAAACATTTTTGTGTGGAAAGCACAAAAAATTGCCCTTTCAGGTTGTAACCGATTGTACCAGGAGGTGTGATGGAGTGGAGTAAATTATATTTTCAGGAACTGAGTAATAAGCGAAGCTGGCTGCATTGCTTTCAGAAGCCTTCGTTTGCTTAGGCACAGCAGGGCAAGGCAAGCACCTGTGGGACAGTGGCACCTCTCTGGGGACAGATGTGGTCCCAGGGGCCAGGCTGAACGAGACACAGGTTCTCTGCTGTCTGGTTTTCTTCGCCAGAGTAAAGGTTTCCACCTCTGCATGAAAGTTATCTTACATAAATGTAGCATGAAAAAAAAAAAAACTTATCTGCTAAGTTCTTTGTTTGGTGACAGAATAATATGCTTCCAAAGTTTTTCTTAGTTGTTTACAGAAATAAGTTTGTCTCAGTTGTTTATATAAATAGTGTTTTATATTTCAGAAGCAACATGTTGGAACTGGGAGACAATGTGCATGCCAGAAATGTGAGGGAACAGTAAAAGACAAAGACCTCCCTCTACAGGGACTTAAATAGAGCCTTTGTAGAAAGGGTATTTTTATCACTGAAGCTTTCCAGTTAACCCAAAACCCTGTAACTGTGTAATGTAGGCTAGTAAGCCACTTACAGGCCACGGTTATTTTCTCCTTTTAGGCTGAGGGAAGCAATGTGAATTATGTACTTGTGCTTTGTCTGTGCTGATGGCAAAGGAAAAGGTGCAAAATATGCAGGCCTACAAGGTAGGTGAATTCTTCAAAGTGAATAGTCAGTTGCTGTTTTGAAGCTGTGTAATGAGTTTTGGGAAGGAGGAAGTCCTAGGTGGCCTGTAGTAAACATAACGATGTCTCTGATAACACAACTTCTGCAGTTGGCTTTACTTGACAGCATCAGTGGAAGGGACAGGTCTGAAAAGAGCATGAAATCTAAGCTCTTTTCCTACCAGCAGGAATGGATACTTGAGGGGACTGACCAGTCTGCAGAAATTTTCCTCAGATATTGTCTGAATTGTTTCTGCTTCCCAGATGGATCAGAATTTGAGCCTGTAGGGTTCCTGGCCTACCCTCTGAATGCCAAAGGAAAAGCCGTCTCAGCTGACACTGAAACGTTACCATGCGGCGCACGCCTTCTGCTCACAGTCAGACAGAATATAGTGGAGGGGAGATTGTAAATTAATGCTGTTTTCTTTTATTGACAGATTGAAAAACCTAGAATGGCAGGAGAACAGAAACCGTCCTGCAATCTTCTAGAGCAGTTTATTTTACTAGCCAAAGGTACAAGTGGCTCAGCTCTGACTGCTCTTATAAACCAAGTGCTGGAGGCTCCTGGGGTTTATGTCTTCGGAGAGCTGTTGGAGTTAGCAAATGTGCAAGAGGTAAGAGATGAATTTCTATACTAATGTTCCTTCTGCACTCCCAGTGCGACGGATCTTCTGAAGTTTCCATGCTTGTGAAATTTCTGTGCCAGGAGAGGCCTGATGTAACTTAACCTTGGTTCTGAGATGTTTGGGTATGAGATTGACATTGGTTTTGCCTGTATATATTTAGATATTAAAAAAATACCTATATAAAGCTTTACTACCTTAACGCGGTCGCTAATAAAGCAAAAATCTGGCAGCAGCCCAGTAACGATCTTAAGAAGGCACCTATCCAGCCAACAACAAAATCCCTTTCTATTCCTTCATTGTTCTGGAAAGCATAGCCTCAGAGCTCTCCAAAAATCTTCGTGAACAGATGTCTAGTGCATCAGACCTGGGTGATAACCAAATCTAAACCATTGCAAACCAAGGTGGAAAGTAAGTTCCAGGGCTTTTACAGAGAATGCTGTGCCAGCACCCCCCTCTGCTACAGTAGGGGATTCCAGGTTGAGTATCTCTGCAGGTGGGGCAACGTGGCATGCAGCATGTGTGACTTTCCGAACAGGCTCTTAGGTACGTCTAAAAATGCCTCTTTGGTTATCTAGCATCAAACTGCAACTGTTTTTTTTTTTCCCCAGACCTGTGTGTAACAAATGGTATTTAAAACAACAACAACAAAAAAAAAAACACTAAACATACACACAGAAGACTCAGTAAAAATCATGGATTAGTGCTGCAGCTATTCCAGTGGTTTGTTTGTGAGCACTAATATTACTTTCAAATGCACTCAGCTTAGAACATTTTAGCTTACTTTGAAGTTTTTTGTGGTTCTGCAGATAAACTTTCTTAGGTTTCCTGCTAATAGCAAGGATGCTTAACCAACCAACACCACTGCCTGCGTGCTTCTCACATGATGAGAAGAGCTGGCCCTGTAAGATATCAGCTACAACTGAGCTGCTTTTTTCTTTACTGCCTCAGATGCTGCACAAAGCACTTGGCAGTCCAAACTATATTTAAGTTCAGTCACACAGAAAGGGGCAGATCATCTTGACTCTGAAACTGCTGAAATTTGTTGCTGCTCATGAGGCCTTAGAAAGGTTCCAGCTCTTTAAGAACTGGGCGTAATTGCTGTTACAGGAATACTTGTCACACGTGGCCTTAAAATGTACTCTGGAGAAGTTGTCTGCCAGTATCACGTTGCCTGTTACTGTGTTCCATGGGATTTCTTTTTTTCTTCCCACCCAGCTTGCTGAAGGGACTAATGCTGCTTATTTCCAGCTGCTGAACCTGTTTGCATACGGCACGTACCCAGACTACGTAGGTAAGAGACTGCTGCCTGTTTGTCCTTTGGCATTGTCAGAGGGATGTTTTTGCTTTCTGCACTACCTGGTGTAGCGTGGCTGGGTGAAAATGTTTAAGCACAGAATTTGCTTGGAAGAATCGTTTCTAGGGGGGTTAGACCACTTACCTCTGACTTCAGACATCTGGTTTCAAATTTAGATGATGCTGATTACGGAAGCTGCAGAATACTTTGGAAAAAAAAAAAAAAGGTTGTGTTATTTATTCTATAAACCATATAGGTTTTTATAACCTTTTATTGTGACAGCATTGCTGAAACAAAATGAAACATTTCTTTGCCAGAACAGAAATTGAAATAATGACTCTTATGCATCTTCAGAAGGAGGCTGTGTGTGAATCATCTTAGTATTTTTTGGGATGTGCTTCATCTCTTGTGCTCTTCTGCTTCAATTCTGCTATAATTTAGTACTTCATTGGTGGGTAGCAGCCTAATCCAGACTATTATAGACTGTGACAAATAATTTTGTCATAGTGCCGGCTATCACTGTGGTGGGTGAGCTATCCAGTTCCAGTAAGGAGAAGTGGCATCGGTAAATGCAAGGGCTGATAATTCCAGTGGCTGTGGAGCAACAGGAGCCTCGTGAATTCTGTGACCAATTAGAGGATGTGTTTGCTGTGTGTGGGTCTTGCATCCCAGTACGTGATAGTTCATTTCTTTGCCAAGTGAAGAAAGGGAAAGGGGGGAAAAGTAGTCAAAAGTTAGGGCACTGAATGAGGTGGCGTGGCTGGGAAAACCTGAGTTCACCAAAGCAGTAATTTTCATTAAAGCAGGTATTTTAAAGACTTTCTTTGGTTTGGAAAGCTGTTTCCTTTCTGTTTTTAAATATTCATAAGGCACATGGATATAACATAGTGACAGTGAGGCCACGTAAGTATCTGGATTAATAGTTTCTTCTCTCTTCCTCAGTCTGGTACTTTATATTTCCAACTGGAAATTCTGTAGCTCTCCAGAGAGAGGAAACCAACTGTGTTTTCCAAGCAGAACAGCAAAAAGCATTTAATTCTGTCAGCTCATTAATGAATAAAAATGACTTGGTGGTAGAAAGAAAGCATCTACCAGTTGTTTTGGCAGGACACCGCTCGTATAGATGTGAATTACATTCTAATTCCAAAATCAGAATTACTAAAGAAGCAGAGAAGAATGGGATTGCCAACTTTTTTTTAAAACTTTT
This sequence comes from Aythya marila, assembly GCF_965140915.1. Lineage (NCBI taxonomy): Eukaryota > Metazoa > Chordata > Aves > Anseriformes > Anatidae > Aythya > Aythya marila. The sequence continues at coordinate 16,837,735 of NC_139050.1, forward strand.
TCTTTCTCTCTTCTGTGCTAATGTGTCACCAGTGCAGCTCTCTCTGCTTACCAGCACCCCCAGTAGCTGGAGCTGTCTTCCAGGATTCAGCATAGTTTAACTGGCCTGCAGTCTTGCAGCCTGTGTTTTATAGTTCTTGAAGGAAAGTTCTGAATCTTGTCTTTTTAATGTTAACAGCAAACAAAGATAACCTGCCCGAATTAACAGCAACTCAGAAAAACAAACTGAAACACTTGACAATTGTAAGCCTGGCTTCCAGAATGAAGGTAAAGTATGCTGAGCAAACTTTTTTTTTAAAATGGCATCAATTTTTAGCGTCGCAGTTGTATGGGACTGCATGAGTACTCGCAAAAAATAATGTAATTTGAAAAGGGCTTGTAATGTGCAGTGTTCTCATGGTGGATGTTAACTTAATGGACTTCTGGATGAGGTATGGGGGTGTCTGAACAGACATATTATCTGGTTGGTAAGGGCTGGGAAACTTTGTCTGGCTCCTTTTGCTGCTGGAGATGGAGAATCATTCTTAAAAGCACTGACTTCTTGTTCTGGAGAAAAAGCTAATCAAGGATCTTAATTTCTTCTGCAACGACATTATCTTTCTCCTCCAGAAGGCACTATGCCAAAGCTTCAGGAATTACCCCAGCTGGGTCAGAATATTGCATAGCCTGGTAGCAGCTATTTGTATTGCTACAATCAGTCTCTGCTGTACTTGCAGGCTGAAGCGTAGGATATAAACATTTGGGCCTTGACCTTCTGCCAACCCCATTTCTGTTTGAGACTTAGCTGTTTGTTCTGGTTAGGACTGTGAGCTTACTCTTGGGCTTGCTGTTTTTAGTGCATTCCCTACTCTGTGTTGCTGAAGGACCTGGACATGAGGAATCTGAGGGAGCTGGAAGACCTGATTATTGAAGCGGTTTATACAGATATTATCCAGGGGAAGCTGGATCAACGAAACCAGGTGTTAGAGGTGGATTTTTGCATCGGCAGAGATATTCAGAAGAAGGACATCAGTAACATTGTCAAAACACTCCAGGAATGGTGAGGCTATCTCTACCTTGCTTCTTCCTTGTGTATACTTTGTCTTGTTTTTTTTTTTTCATTCCTTGAATTTTCAGGTGCTGGCTCAATTTCACCATGTTCCGTTAATTGCGTGTCTTATGTTATAAGTGGGCACTTGGAAAATTTGCCCAACAGTCTCTTCCTCCAAGATCCCATCTAGATTTCAATTTGTGTTATGCATCAAGCCACGCTACGCTGTATCTTGAGATTCTGGTCTTATTGTGGCTTTTACGTGGCAGAACCCTAGTGAGGACTCAAGGCCTTTTCAAGCACTTGTGCCAAGCTGAAGTCCCCTTTCTGCTGTTATACTTGATGATGAAAACAGAACTGTCCATTATTTTTCGGCCTTTTGCACTGTGGTGAGAACTGCATGGGGAAATTGTAGGGAATCACTGTTTTTAGGAGGGATGTCTCTTCATGTTTCAAGTTTTAGATGCCTTTGTTTGTTGTCTCTTTGTCCCTACAAATGCAGGCTGCATGCAGCCGTCACACTTGGACTGTGGTACTCTCTTTTTATATCTTTGCTACGAAGTTGCTTGTCATCTTTTTGTTAGATTCCCTTCCCACCCAAAATCCAAAATTCTCCTGTAGGCCGTGCGACCTGTGGCAGGTCCTGGGCTGACTGGGAGTCACTGCCTAGTTGTTATGGTAATGGGTGCACGAAAAGTAATTAAATTGCTGTGTAAATATGCTGCCCTGTGGTGGTGGTGGTGCAGGTTTGTTTTTTTTTTCTTTTCTAATCCACCCCCCCCCCCAATCCTATCTCAGAGGGAGGACTCTGGCAGCTACCAAGGCCTTACAGCATTGTTTGGAAGGTAACAACGAACCCGCTGCCAACTCCCTTTCTGTCCTCTCCAGTTATGAACACTGTTGGAGAAGCACTCGTGTCTTTTGAATGCTTAACAGTCGGAGGGATTCTCTCAATCTGACGTTTGTGTTTAATTTTAAAATTGTATTGTTTTGCACCCCCCTTTTTAAGCAGTAATTCTGATTGAAAACGAAGTTGATGGCACGGTGAACCTGCACTGAGTTTTTGATGGGTAGGTAAGAGTCTTATGGACTAGCTAAAGAATGCTGTGAAATGCATCGAGGACACAGCAAAGAATTCTCTTGCCAGCTTTTTTGGAACTCCAGTCTTATCAGGAATATAAATTTAATGATTTCCTGTACTTTTAGGTGACTTGCACTTTTCAGGCTGCATCACTGAGCTGCTCCAGTGAGAACCCATAAATACTCTCTGATATTGTTTGTGTCTTGCAGGTGTGACGGTTGTGAAGCAGTTCTTTTAGGAATTGAGCAGCAAGTCCTTAGAGCCAACCAATACAAAGAAAACCATCACCGAACTCAGCAGCAGGTAGAGATGGAGGTGGGTACAGTCATTTCAGACTGCTCTGTGCTTTTTCATTAAACATTTCTGTTTACTGGATAATCTGGTAACACCTGGTTAATGGATATGGCTTCTCTGAAGTAGGCTAGCAATCATGCAAATCAGATGTGCTGTTCTAGGGTAGGAAAAATACACATCTGTTTCCATGTGCTAGTAACACTGCAAAGACCTATGTCAAATTTGCCCACTCTGAGCAGGTTGGAACTTTTCTCTATAAAAATGGGCCAAGTGGGTGCAGTAGCTCTAGTTCCTCGATTGATTTGTTAGGGAAAGAGTGCTCGTAACACAAAGCTTTGATACAACTCTGTTCCTTTTGTGTAAGGAAGGAAAATCTTCACTTTTCTTCTAAATATGAGAGTGTAGTTTTATATATGTATATATAGAGTCCCATTGCTTTTGCAAAAATGTGCCCTCAGCATCTTCCTTTGGGGTATTTTGGTGACAACTTGGGCAGCCAGGATTGCTACAGCAGCGCGGGCTGGGAGTGCTCCTGCTGTAGGTTGAATTCGCTTCTGTGTCGGTAGATGGCAGCACGGGCATGTGATTTTAGCCCCTGCTGATGTGTATTTACTACTGAGAACAAATCTTGGCTAATATAGCTGTAAAGGTGAAAATGGTCCTCCTGAGACGCTTGCTGAGAGTTTATTTCTTGCAGAGTGCTGCATCCCTGTAGGTTTACGTTTGCTTTCTGAAGCAGTTTATGCTTGGCAGCTTGACTGGCATCCATAGTGCATTTGGTTTGCCAGATGCCTTTGGCCTGGAGTTGGCACACCTGACTCCCAAACTTGTTTCGGCCTATTTTTTGTGGTTGTTTTCCTTTTAATGTTTGCTGATTGTATTTCTGGTGAGCCCTACAGGGTTTCATGAGACAGAATACAGTGCCTGTTGCTGTATCTCTCATTTTCAGCCAGAGTAGCAGAAGCATTACTCCTACCTCCCACAGACAAAGATCTATTCCCAGTTCTAGCAAGTATCTGTGGCTCAGACAGCCTGCTAGGCCAAGTGGCGTTTTCCCTTTTCACTTCTCAGCGCTGTCCAGAGTGTAAGTTTATCTCTCAGCCTCTTTTATCCCTGCTAGTTCTGGCCAGCATAATGGTAAGGTGCCTACTTTCTGCACTGAGGCAGTAGTAGCTTCTTTCAGTCAACCAGGAAGGAGGTACAATATTTTATTGTTGTCTCTTCAAAGTAGTAAGAAAGCTCTAGTTGTTTCCCATCTGGGTCCCGTACGGTTTATTAGCAATGCTGGCTCTAAGTGAGGGCAAAATGCTAGCCGTTATAAACTCAAATGCAGAGCGTGTTTGTGGTAGGAGAGGGCTTTGTGTTTGGTTTTTGTAACCTCCAGGGGTTTCTCAGCATGTTTATGAACAGAGTTGCTACTGTGAGGGGAGGAAGAAGCAGGTGCTGATTCACTGTCTCTTCTTGGCCAGGTCACAAACATAAAGAAAACATTAAAAGCTACAGCCTCGTCGTCGGCACAGGAGATGGAACAGCAGCTGGTAGAGCGAGAGTGCCCTCCACACACAGAACAAAGGCAGCCCACAAAGAAGATGTCCAAAGTCAAAGGGCTGGTCTCCAGCCGTCACTAGAACATACCATCTAAATGTCATTCATCTAGGAATGACAGCAGGAGGAGCAAAAAAGGGCCTGCGTCTCCTTTTTTCAGTGGGTTCTGGGCCAGTCCCTTCCAGGCTGGCAAATAAAAGCCCTGTTTGAATACAGCTCCCAGTGAGCAGCACCTGGCTCAGTTACGCTGTGCAGCCCCTATTCATTTTTGAGGGTGTCCCTGTTCTGGTCCTTTAAAGAGGGACTTAGAAAGAAAGGGACTAGCCAAAAGGGGCAGTAAAAATAAAAAAAAAAATCTGTGGACAGTTTTGCTCCCTCCCAGCCAGTCTCGTTGCTGCTTAACCTTTAGGAGGCTGCTGTACTAAATCAGATCTTGGGAGAACTTCTGTGGCGAGATTCTGAATCCCAGGGTTGAAGTGTGGCTACCAAAGCCAGGCTGGGAGCGAGGAAGCCATCAACACAGATCTTTTCATTCCCAGAGGGAGCGCAGAAAGGTTTCTAGGCCAGGCGCTGCTTTACGTGGGAGTCTTCAGCCTTTTCCGCTACCCCTGTCTCTGTTAAACTGGGGTGAAATTCACACTACCTCGCTCTGTGAAGATGCGACCCAGCGCTGGGCTGTTTACTTAACTCTCTGTTTACTGCCCTTACTAAGCCCTTTGATCTCTCGCAGATTTTAACGCGCTGGTCTGCATCTCCGAGGCATCAAGACAGCAAGGAGGAAGCAGGCTGCTCTTCCGAGCCTTCCTTCTTGCAGACGGTTAGGGGCATGCCAGAAACCGTTCCTTCTGAATGTGATGTGACCTCCCAGAGCTCCCTGTGAGTTGTTCCCCCGTTGATCCCTTCAAAGGGCACAGCGTTTGCTCTTCCTCGGATGCTAGTGACAGCGGGCTGCGCGGAGAAGAGCCCCGTGCAGCATTGTGGCAGGCTGGTGGCCCAGGACCCACTGGCAGGGGTCGCAGCAGCATCCCCTTGCTGAAGCAATGGACTTGACTAGTCTTTCTGAATTTTGAACACTTTCAGGTTGTATTTTCCTCCCTTTTTTTTTTTTTTTATTTGTACATTGTTGTGATTCTAAAGCATTTCAGCCTTTGTTTTGTGTATTTTATTTGTTACAGACTAATTTCAGGTGATTTGCACCTGATCCGGCAAGGCGTGGGTTTTTTTTTTTTTTAAAAGGGGGAGGATGGGGTTGGCACTGAAACAGCAAGTCGCAAAAAAAAAGCACATTTTAGAAAAAAAAAAAAATTAAAAATGCTGATTTAATGTCAGAGTTCGGAGTCTTGGCTTCGAGGCTGCTTCAGGCTTGTAGTCCAGCAGTGCTTGTTCACGTGGCTGTCGACGTGATTCTTGATGTTACGTTATCAGAAGGTCTGACCAATCTCCCCGACGCATCTGGGAGGATTTCTGTTCCCGTTCTGTCTCTGTCCACATCCGTGTGGAAGGATCTGTGGCGAAGCCGGTAGCTGAGCCCAGTCTCCTGAACCAAAACACCTTTGCTGCCTGGTAGTGGGAGGTTTGAAGTTTTGTCCTGTCTTTGGCTAACTGATTCCTTTCTCTTGTAGCTCTGTAGTTTGGCTCCTGTGTTTTACTTCAGTCCGTGTTGGAAAGAGAAGGGCTTTCCATGAGCAGGAAGGGGAGTGGTTCAAGCAGAGGGCTGTGACAGTGCTCCAGTCCCGCAGCAAGCTGTCACCTGCACTCGTGCAATGCATGTGCCTTCCTCTTACTGCTCCAAAGCTCTCTGCCATCTGTGTGTTCTCAGTCCTCGGCTACAGGACGTGATGGACACTTGTGAAAGTAAATTCCTCTCCCTTTTCTCTCCTGCAGTGCAGGCACACCAGCTTTCAGTCCTGAGAGGTGGCTCAAAATGCCTCCCGTCCAGCTGCCTCTGGGTCAAGTCCCTCAGTTTCTGATTCCTTACCAGCTCTTTCCCCTGGAAACTCTAAGCCAAAAGAGTCCCCAGGGAAGGCTACGAATTGTCAAGTGAATAAGCCCAGAGCACGAAGCCCTCCCTTATACCTCAAGGGAGCTCTTGTGGTGGAGCTGTGCTGGCTTCTCCCAGTGCTTCTCTGACGGCTTCAGGAGGTGTAGGTGGACGTTGTGTCCCCACGTCTGACAGGTATGGGTGATGAAGAGGGACTGAGTCTGTTTCTGGCTTCCTGCGTGGGTGACTGCCGTGTGCTGGTCATCCAGTTCCTCGCAAGGTCTGAGGGGAGGCTCTGTGAACCTCGGCTGTTTTGTTTCCCTCGCGTTTCTGCTATCAGTCCCGCAAAGAGGCAAGAGGAGTGCAAATGCCTTTGGAAATCAGCGTAGCTCCTGGGGAAATAGACGTGAATTTGGCATCCTTGGTGTTTGCTCCCTGCCAGTTCCAGGAGCCACATTAGTTCGTGGAAGCTTCTTTAGGGTGTTGGAACTTCTGAGTTCATCCTGACATTTCTGCTGTTCTCAAAGCCTGCGTGGGGGCGAGGGTCCTATTCACACGTCGGTGCACGGTGCAGCAAATAAGCAAGGGAGGAAATGGCCCTTGGAATAAAGAGCTGTCCCGTGCCTGGTGGTGACAGAGGGCTGAGAGGGGATGGGGCACTGGAGGGAGTGGAGCTGTTTGTGTGTTTGGCTTTCCTGGCGTGCCAGCCACACGCTCGGTGCCGCAAAAGGAGGGGGGTGTCTGCAACGAGCCCAGCCTGAGATGAGTCATTAACAAATGACATGCACAGAGTACCTGGGGGAGGCAAACAGCTCTGCAGCAGCTGGTTAATGAATCTGGCTTGAAGGAAAGGGAAGCTATTCCAGGAATGAAGCAGAAGGCATAGTTGTTAGCGGGGAAGGATGCAGGAGGTGCTGTGCCGTTTGAGAAGGGCGAGATAAAGGTGGTGTCGGCTCCCTGGGACTGCAGAGAGGGCAGAAACTGGGGGCAGAGTTGGCTGAATGAGGGGCTGGGGGGATGCTGAGCTGGGGGGGATGTCTGCAAAGCTTAACTGTGATCTGGGGACACAGGGAGATGGAAGCAGAGGTGGGGTTGGTGCAGACTCCAGTGCGTTGCATGTGTTGGAGGCAGCTGGCACGGCTTGTCTGAGCGCTGCTGGACGCTGCTCCCTGATGTGGGGAGAGCTTCCTTGGTTTTATGGCAGCAGCGGGCTGCTCCAGCTTCCTCCAAGCCTGCAGCAGGACCGAGTTGGAGCTATTGAACTCCCGTTTGCCTCCTCCGCTCCGAGAGGGGTGAGTAGATGGAGCTGAGCTGCCTTCCCTCCGCTCTTCAGGGCTTTATTGTCTAGCTCCGCGTTCTGCAGCTCCGCTTGTACCAGTGCTTGTTTAATATGGAGTTGGGCACTGAGCTGGAAAATGGAAGAGAGGATCTCAGCTGATTGCAGTGCTGGTAGACTGCCCTAGCCCTAAAGCTGTGCCTCATGCTAACAAATGTCCCTGGCACTCCTGCTGTGACTCAGTTGATACCAACTAACATCAGGCAATTCTGGAACGTGAGAAAGCAGGGCTGGTATCAATCTTTTTACAAAAAAAAAAAAAAATAATTTTGGGTGGAAATCTATAGCTCTTTTACTTTCCTCTCACCTCCTTAAATGAGCTGAATGCTAGCTTAGTTTTCTGTTGAGAACAGGAGGTTAAATTGGTAATGCTGACAGACCCTGATGTGTTTTCAGTTGAGACCCCTCCCGCAATCAGTCCTGTGCAGGCTTCTGAAATCCCACAGATGCTCACGGAGCTGCTTGCGAGGCTGCCCTGCTAAGGCCATAGGAAAATTGAGGCTCAGTTTTCAGACCAGCAGCCGAGTGCCACAGAGCCTCTACCTGCTTGAGAGGTCCCCCTCCACGGATGGGGTGCAGGGGTGGGACTTGTAGGGTTCCAGAGTGAAGCTGGAGAAAGGGAAGCTTTGGTGGCCATAAAAGAGAGCTGTAGCAAGAGGTGACTTCTCCCAGCAGCCCTGCAAAAGTGGGTTTTGCTGAAAAGCTTTCTGTTCCTGGAAGCATGGAAAATGATGCTGAACCTAGTGGGTGGTGGTTGTTATTTTTTAGCATTCTGCCCATCCTGTGATGGGAAAATGCATTGGTTTGTGTGTCCAAAAAGGAAGTTGAGTTTATTCACTACAAGGAAGGTGGAAACGAGTGCTGTAAATGTAGAGAGCTGTGTTAGAATGTGACAGATCCAATGAATAAATTGGACTGGTCCTAAATTTTGAGTTCTGTACAAGTTTGAGTGTTGTGTAAGCTGTTTTAGAGAGGCCTCTGATTTTGAAAACCAAATGAAGCCCCACCTCCTGCTGGGGTAAAACAGTCAAAGGTGATGCAGAGTTGGTGCTGCTGGCTTTTACTTCAGTATCTCAGCCTCCTGCAAGCTTTGCAGTGGAGAGAATCAGCAGAGCTCTTTATTTAAAGATGAGGAAAAGGATAAATCAAAGAGCCTGTCCCACAAGTGTACAGACCCAGCCCATCAGACCTCTGTCATCTACTCCTGTATGGAGCTTTCTGTTTTTCTTTCTCCTCTGTGGTGCCTGACCTAATGCAGGGGAACCAAAAAGTGAAACTGTCGAGTTTATTTTTGTGTAATCTGAGGGCGAGGAACCCAGGGGCATCAGGAAAGGTAAATTATACAGGCATCTCAGTTCCTACCTGTAACCTCGGCGTTGTGTTTTCATTACGAATTTGTGACCTGACAGTCTGGTAGAATTTCTTGGCAGAGTTTTTAGAGATCTGTCACTGTTCCGCGCTGCTCCGTGGCGAAGGTCAGCGTCTCTCAGGGACTGTTGACATTTTGCTGATATTTCTTCACGTTTGGCCCTACCACAGAGGTAAGTGAGGGAAGCTACGGAGCTGTGCCCTTAGCAGAGTGCGTGTTTACCCTCCAGCCTGGGTGCCTGCACCCCGTTTTGTGGCAGCACTGTGCTGGCTCCCCCGTTTCCAGGTTCCAAACTGTGGGAGCGTGATAGCTGTGAGCGTGGCCTTCTCTTGTCCAGAAGAGATGGACTGAGGGAACGTGCACGCTGCAAACTTCAGGTAGTTATTGGGATGCCGTAAGGTCACGTGCCAGTCCTGAAACATGTGTTTCCCTATTCCACAAAAGAATTTGTGCCTGTGCTCCTTGTTTGACCTTCTTCTAGTGAAAGGTAAAGCGCCTTTCCACAGCTCTAGCTCTCCTGCAGGAGCCCGTGAATCTCGGTATCGTTGGGGTGTTTTTCAAGTGCCAACTCCCCCGCAATACCTCCGTTTCTGAGTGTGGTGGATAAATAAAGCCTCACTCCTTCAGAGATAATTTTTTTTTTGTGCCACAGCTCTGTATCTTCACGCTCTGAGGTTTGGAAGTGCTGCTGTCTAACTCTCCCGGCTCTTCCTGAAGTGTTTATCTCACCAGCCCCGGTGTCTCAGTCGCCGCCTCACGATCAGCACGATCATAAGGCTGCCTCGTGCTGCTGCAGTAACATCTTGGTGTTTCATTGTCACCTCTGCAGCTGGTAGAGAGCACCGCTTCCTGCAGGATCACCTTCCAGCTGCGATGCTGTCCCTTTTACGTCACGGCTGTGAGATAACACCTCTCCTTGCTGGCAGACGGGCCAGGTGGGTAGGCATCCGTCACTCCTCAGAGCTGTTTTGCACGTGGGAAGATGCAGTTTGTTGCCTGGTTGAGCGTCCTGGAAATCAAAGGCAAGGACACGGGATGGTTTTATAAATGAGGGGTAAAGCACAGGGCTGTGTCCTATTCCAGCTCTGCTACAGCAGGAAGCAGGGGGCAAATCAGCCCCTCTGAGTTTCTGGAGAGAGCCCCTCTCAGGCTTTGTGACAGGGTTGGGAGGTGCTGAGGTCTCCTGGCCGGGCAGTTTGTTGCTGATTTAATTGAAGATGCAACGCGTGTGCACTGGAAGGGAGAATCTCAAAGCTTTTCAAGCTTTTCTAAAAGTCCTCTTCCTCCTGTGTGTCACAGCCTCCTTTTCCCCAATGCAAACGCAGTGGCCCGCTGTGGGAATGCTGGCCTGGAGTATTACGGGTAGCATGCCAGGTTAATTATGGAGGGGGCAGGAAAAATAGCCCATGCCGTCTTCAACAATATCAAAGGGATGCTACCTAATGATTTTCCTATTAGCTCTTTTCCCAGCCTGCCAGAGTCGCTGCAGAAATGTCATTTACAAAGGCAGTTTGCAACTCATTACCCGGGATTTTCACTGTAGTTCTGCTCCAGAGAGCGTGGGCTTTTGCCGTGTGCCCCAACCTAATGAATTGCCTGATTCGCTTAGTGCTGCCATCCCTCCTGACAAGGTTAGTTGCTGACTGACGGGAAGGGGCCCGGATTCAATTCCCTTCTTGTTTTTGACTCATGCTTGTGTCAAGAGCAGGCTCCCTCTGGAAGCTGCCCTGTGATCCCTTCCCTTCGTTTTTCTGCATTCTGAGGGAAGCAGCCCATGCTTGGGGAATTTCTAGAGCAAATGGCCAGGGGTCTGTGCGCTGCTGCCTCCAGCAGTCCCTGCTCAATGCCTCGAGTCCCATTCCAGCTGGAAAATTCCACCGCTCTCCTGCTCTGGGGCTCTGGGCTTTTCTTCCTCTTCATTGGTTTGGGACTTGCTGTCACCTGAGCTGGGCTTTGTAACCCTTCAGCAATAAATACCTTGGAAAAGCTGCATTAATGGTGCCAGGGAAAAACACGCATCGTGGCTTGGGAGAAGAGAACTGATTTGCCATGTGTTGGAAGGCAACCACGTCCTTATTTGTGGGAGCTCCAAGCTCTGCTCCGGCCTGTTTGGGGCTTTGCGAGGCGCTTTTACAACGGCCCTGGGGAGAACTCCTGTCCTTTTCCACTAGATGGAAGATGAAGAGGAGAAACCAGGGCTGTCCCTCCCTGTGTTATATCACAGATGCTCCCACTTGAAAGCCGAATGGTGCTGCTGCTCCTTTGGCAGGTAGGGCAGGGGATGTGCTGGTCCCGTGGGTGCTCGTGTGACCTCGAGGAGCTCGGGACGCCAGCCGCCCGCGCTTCCAGGTGTGCACGCACGTGTCCACCCACCTCTGCCAAGTGCCAGGCTCTGAGCTCACTTTTCAGAAGCTGGATGCCAGCCCCCTGAGGCTGCAGCTTGCATCCAAGGCAGCTCTTGCTATTCGATTATCCCGTGTCCGTGCTGGGATGTGGCTGGGGAGGGTTTCCAGCGCTGGCCCCGCATCCTTTTGCTGGATGTCGCGAGGGTTTGACCCGGCGGGACCACGCAGCGAAGTGAGATCCGTTTGTCTCTGCTGCATGCGATGCCTCCTCCCTTTTTAATTGGATTCCCGTGTCCCCTCTCTTTCCTCCTGGCCTCGTTTCCTACGGAGCCCCCGTCAGGGAGCCCTAATTGTGGCCTTATCGGATGCTCGCTGTGTTCTAATGAGCCCTTTCCGTTTCCCATTCTGGCCCGGCTGCCAAGCCAGGAAGGTGCTTGTCAGCACCCCGAGAGCTGACCTCTGCTCGCAGCGCCGCGTTGCCCTGCCAGCCCCGGGCTGTGCCGTCTGGGTGCTAAGGTTGAGCCGAGCTGAAAGTTTTCCCAAGTGCACTTTCACCTCCGAGTGCTGCCTTCTCCCTTCCACGTCAGCTCCTGTCCCTGCGTGGGCGTTTTGTTCCCATCCTGCAGGTGGGGGAGCAGGGTGACTTAACCCCCGGTCAGGGGGGATCAGCAAAGCCAGGAGCCAGCTGTTAGCCCCTGCTCCTCGCTCTGCCCGCTCTCCTTTTTGCCAAGCTAACGTCCTTTTGTGATGCAGCTTCGTCTTTTTCCTCGGGCTTGCTCTTTTCCAGGAAACCCAGTGGACAAGAAGGGACCCATGCTCTGAGGCTGTGCTTTTCCCTCCCGGACCTCACTCTGCAAAGGAGAAGTGGGAATCCGGGCTGCATGCGACCCCAGGCTGTGATCTCTGAGATTGCCCCAACCTCAGCTCGGGTCGTTGCGCCCCACGTTAGGTAGTTGAGTTTCGTGGAGTGAATTCCTGAGGCTGAATTCCCTCTTCCCCCAGGCAGACGGTTTCATTCCGGGTCTGGCTTTGCAACACGAAGCCAAAGCTGGAAGGGAGACGGGCCTCACCTTGGTCCCAGCCTGGGGTACCTGCTGGCATCGTGCTGAAGGACCAGGACGCGGAGGGTGACCAGCAGCACCACCTCCTTACACCGCTGTCCAGACCCTGTGTACGTGGTCTGAGCAACAAGCGATTCCTTATCGCCCTGTAGGTTTGCTGGGTGATTTTGGACAGTCCCCTCTGACTGGCATCTCTTTAGGATTACCTGGCACAGCCCTTCCTGTCCTCTAAAAGCACACAGAGCCAGTAGGGTGCACTTTCTGGGCACACTATTTGCCTTACAGAGCCCTGGCGGCCGGTTCTTACACGGGGGCATCTCAGGAGGGCTCTCACTACCCCGAAGCTGAGCACAGAGCTGCCCATCCTGCCTGTTCCCTCCTAGATCTCAATTTTGTTCCCAACAGTCAATATCTTAGTGGTCCATCAGCTGCAGCTCCTCGTCCAGCTGGACTTTGTGGGCGCTGCGAGGTGGGGACCTGCCTCTGAGGGAGGTTTTGCTCCTAGGAGGCTGGCGACGCCACGCGCGCGCCTCTAACCCGATGATTGAGCTGTCGGGTGTCTGGCTGAATCCTCTTGTCCTGTAAAGCTAATGTTCTCTAATAGTTGGGGAGAGCGTGGCTGGAGGTTTCTATGGTTTCCCGCTGGTTGCTAAGGGAAAGGATCTCTTTGCCTCTGGGTCTCGGTGACTTTCTTTTTGCCCTGTCCTAGGCGCCGGAGCCCAGCAGCACACAATGCTCGTTGTTTCCCAGCCCGCTACAATGGTTGGGGCATAATTTGTGACTCCCGTCACGGCTGGGCTGGGCGCCTGCCACTCTTTTTCTAAGGCCTCTTTGAAGAAGGAGACCAAAGAGCCTTGGTGCAGGAGTTTGCCTACTTGCTGCGCTCCCCGCCCCCTCGCTTGCTGTGTCCTTTAGAGCTCCGAGTCATTTTAACGATTTATTTCATGCACTTTACATAGCAAGAAGCCGTAGCCACAGCTGTGTCCGTGAATCCTTACCAGGCAGCTCTCGGTATGTTTTGGTCTGTCTATGTATTGTCCCGGGCACGGGTAAATAAACCTCTGCTGGAGGAAGGGACTTTGCAGCTTAGCAGCGAACGCTTGGCGAGCGAGAATATCAACAAGATACTTAGTGAGCTGCTGGATCCCGGGATAACAGCAACTCCAGCATCAAGCTCTGCTCCCGCGAGCACAGCCGGGGCCGGATCCGGTGCGGTCTCACTGTTGCTGCCGGCAGGGACTGCATCTCCATACGGCCCCCGGTGGTACAGCTCTTACAGAAGGCAATTTGGACCCAAACCTGCAGACTGGAAGTGGTTAAAACGCGCCCAGACCCAACGCTGCGCTCATCACACCGCTCGCGCTCCGCATCTAGGCTGTCGGACGTGCTGGGCTTATTTCCACGGGTGCGATTTGGGATCTGGGCGATAGATGAGTTGCCCGCGGCCGCGTGCTCTCGCGGTGAGTTCAGTTGGGTTCTGCACAGGCTTGCAGCTGCACGCAGCGCCGCGCAGGATTCGGTCCGTCTGAGCATCACAGGATTGGGCGCAAGTTTACTTTGCATATGGGATCAAAGCTTAAAATATCAGCTGGCCTTTCTCTCGCTCCTGACTTTTCTAAAACATCTGAACAATTTCTTCTTCCCCTCTGTTAAAATCAATCAATCTGACATTTAAATTGTACATGAATTTGATAAATAAAGACAGGTTACAAAATGCCACACGGAATGATTTTTTTTTTTCTTTACCTTTTTCAACTACTTAGGACAAAAAAATGTTACAATGCTTGACTTTTCATTTAGTTACATAAATAATTTTTTATAAATATCTCTTTATAAACAATATATAAATAGCTTTACAACATAAATACATTTATGCATGACATGAATTTACAAACAGCAATGTTATACAGCTGGCTTCATCAGTCTCTTGGAAAAGCACTGTCCCTTGTCTTGGTGAGTGTTTGTATATATAATATATATAAGATAGAGAGCACTTTTTAAAAAAATAACAAAACCAAAACAGCTGGTGCCATGACTCCTCGTACCGAAAAGAAAAACACAGCCACATCTTTTGTCCATTTCGGGGGGGTCTCTGCTCTTCTAGGCGTTGCTTGGGGGATGGCCATGCCTGGCCGTGGTAGGAGAAAACGGACGGCTGCTTCAAAGCCCTGCGAGGAACAAGAACAAGTGCCTGTTAGTACTGGCTGTGCAACAGACCTTCCCCGTTCCAAGCTGAAAGCCCCCCTGGAATAATCCTGGCATGGAGCTGGGGGGATGCTGATGTCAAACACTCTGCTCGTGTGAAAGCCAAAACAACTTTCCCTTTGCTTTTTGGCTGTTGGGCACTAGTGGGGGAGGCTGGGGGAAGCTCCCAGTTCCTCTCTAAGGGTCACTAAAGAGCTTACAACCTTGTCCTGTGTGCCCCTGCCTGCAAGGACCAGATGCGGGAGCTGAATCCAAAAGGAGTTGGACCTAGGATTCCTTTGCCCCAGTCCAGGCTGAAGGTTTCTGGTCCTTGCACCCGGTAAGGACAGGGTTTGGAAGCAGCGGGTGAGGACCTGACCTGGCTGGGAGACGAGCTGAGCTGAGTCTGTGAGGTGAAAAGCTTCCTGATGAGAATTTGATAAGGGAGGATGGCCGCGAGCCGGCTGCGCAGCACGCACTTGCTTTTTGGAGCCCAGAGCTGGGCCGTGCCTTGGGAACTGAGAGCAGCTGGACGAGGGCCACCAGCAGCAGGGGGACATCCCTCTGAGCAGGGCCACGGAGTGGCCTCAGCATCGTGCGGGCTCTGCTCACCCCAAAACCCTGCAGAGCATCGGGGTGTCTGGATGCCGTCCTCCCCATGGCCGGTTACCCCGCTGATAGGCAAGGGCACATCTTGGAGCCGGGCTGCCCCCGGTGCCATCAGGGAGGTGACACTTCCCTCACCCTATGGGGACCAGGGACACAAATTGTGGCTGTTTAGGGCTGCCTCGGGTGCTTGGCATGGGGTTAGGAAGCGCTGCCCTGTGCTGTCGCTGCCTGCTGGGAGGCACCTGCAGGCTCACGCATCCTCTTGGCTTTACAATAAATTAATCAACGTGTGGCTGCGATTTGTCCTCTTGCTTGTCCTGTGACGGGTACCTGGCTTATCCCGCCACAGGACGTGTGCCCTGTAGGGCAGCCACTGCTCGGAGCCCCCCACAGGGCTGCACCCCCTTCCCTTCAGCATCCCCCCCAAAGCCTTGAGGACCCCCTCCCTTGACCAAACAGCCCGGGACCCCCCAAACACAGCGTGAAGCCGCCAACTAACTCCGGACGAGCACTTTTAGGGACCCTCCCAGCCCCAAAAGGGCCCCGATGGAGCGGCGGCGGCGCCCCACTCACCGCCAGGGGTCCCTCAGCAGCCGAGGCCGCTCATGGCGCCGATGCGGTCCAGCTTGAGGCCGAAGCAGCCCTTGCCGAGCCCTTTCTTGTGCAGGCCCTTGTGGCGGCGGCCCGGCGGGTCCTGGAGCAGCCTCGCCCAGCCGGCCCGAGGCCGGGTTTCGGCCCGAGCCTCCCGAGCCTCCCTGGGGCCGGTGCCTCGGCTCCGCTCCTTCTCCTTCTCCTTGTCCCGCTCCTTGTCCCGCTGCTCCGCGCCTGCCGCCTCAGGCGGAGCCGCCGCCGCCGCCGCCGCCGCCCCGCGGGAAGCCTGAGGAGAAATTTGGGGAGAGGGGGGTAGAAAGAGAGAAAGAGTCAAGGGGTGTCGCTCACCGGGCTCCGAGCTGCACCCCCTTACCCAGGGGCACCCCTCTGCCCCTTGGGGTGCCCCCCAAGCAGCCCCCCAAGTCTGGGTGAGGCACCCCGACACTGCTCAGGGTGTCCCCCCGCACCCCAAAGCGGTGTCCCCGCTCTCCCCGTGCTGCCCACCCTAGGGTTAGGGCATCCTCAGCCCCCTGCAGAGCATCCCCAGTGTCCCCCCTCTCCTGCTGGGGTCACAGAGCCCCCCCACAGCCCTCAGGCTCCTTCATGCCAGGGGGGGGCTCCTGCTTCTGCTGGGCTGCACCCCGGTTTTGTGGAGTCGGGGGGATCAGGGACCCCCTTCTCCGGGCTGCTGCCCCCACCCTGTTAGTGCTCTCTGCCCCCCCTTGTCCTCCGGTCCCAACTCATCTCTGGGGGCACACCCCCGTCCCCACTGCCCCCCATCTCCCAGGCCTCCCCCCTGTCCCTTTTGGGGCTGCAGCTCGCCCCCATTTATCTTCCCGGCTCCCCCATATCGCCCCTTTCTCTTCACCAACACCCCCGGTGCTGTCCCACCCCCCATCCCGTGTCCCCTCTCTGTGCCAGGTCCCCACACAGGTGTCGGTGGCCTCCCGAGCATCCTCCTGCTCCGCAGCACCGCGGGACACCCGGCTCCTGGGGACACCCACTTTTGGGGTGCCCCATGCCCAGGGGATGCTGTGGGTGTCCCCACACAGGCTCTGGCCTGACACCGTGCACCTGCATACACGATCTGGGGGTCTCATCCCCATCCCCAGGACCCCAAAACACAGCGGGGACCCTGGGGTGACCAGGGTGGGGGCCAGGGGCTGGCAGGTCCCCACCTGGCTGTGAGGGGTACGGGGTGCGCAGCATCCCCCTCCAGATGAAGGTTTGGGGCTGGCGTCCCTGAGACACACACACCCGGGACAGAAAGGGGGGATCCCCTAACACCTAAAAAACCCCCGGGAAGGACGACCCTGCCGTGCACCCCGGGGTGCCCCCCACATCTCCCCCTTCACCCTGAGGACGCTTTTGGGGGGGAGCAGCGCCGGGAGAGCAGCGGGGCAGGGGCAGCCTTACCTTCTGTGGGAGCTGCGACGCCGGCTTCGCCTCCAGCCTGACGGAGAGCAGAGCAAGTAAAAGTCCACCAGCCAGCAAGGGTGAGATCTGCATCCTGCGGGGCAGCACGAGCGGGGACGGGGGGCCTGGAGGCACCGGGGAACGGAGGGGAGCCCCCGGGGAGAGGCCGGGACGGGCGGGAGTCAAAGTTGAGAGCGGAGCCCCGAGGTCCCTCCAGCCGCCTGCGAAGTGCCGAGCCAGTGAACTTGGGCTTTCTGCTTCATTCATTTTATAACCCAACCTGCTTGGTGATGTCATCTAAACAACCAGGTCCAAGCCGGCCTCCTTCACAATAGCAGGAATTTAAAGGGGGGGTCCCCTCACCCCTGGCAGGAACAAATGACACATCAGCCCAAGGCGGCGGGCTCGGGGAGCTGGAGAACAACAACAAAAAAAAAAAAAAAAAAAAAAAAGAAAGAAAGCGGGGGGCATTTGGCTGAGCCCCCCCCGCAGCACCCCCGGGCCCCCCTGGGAGCTGCCTGCCCTCCCCTTGCCCCTCCGCCCCACAACCCCTCGGCTCCCCCCGCTCCCCTGGGTGACCCCCACGGAAGGGCAGGGGGTGGCCGCTGCAGGATGCGGGGGGGGGTCCCGGAGGGGGGTTAAGTCCCAAAGGCAGAAATGAGTGAAAAAAAGAAGAAAAAAAAAAAACCACACTTTTTAATTTTCTACTTTTTTTTTTTTTTTTTTTTTTTTTTTTTTTCCCACATCTAGGGTTAATTCAGAATTAAACCTCCCAGATCCCTGTTTGCCAGGAGAGGGGGACACTGCCCTTCCCGGCAGGGGCTCTGGGGACACACAGGGACGTGGTGACAGCGGGGCTGCCCGTGGGCACACAGGTGGATGCCTCGGCTCGGAGGGGGGACCTGACCTCTTCCTCTGCTCCCCTGGTGGGTTTGGGGGGCTTGATAACGCCCAGACATGGGGCTCGTGACAACTACAGCTGATTTCCTCTGCAGGACACAGTCAGCGTCACACGGTCACTGCTGGGGACAGGACTCACGGGGACAAACCCGGCCGTGCAGCCCGGCCACCAGCTCTCCCACCTGCTGCCCGAGCTGGAGGCTTCAGGCTGGGACTCTGGGGATCAGCCCCGGCTGCTTGCAGGGGCTTGGGACACACGTCCGAGGGCAGGATTTGTGCCTCCAGCACCGTGCCTGGCACCAGGACCTCTTCCTGGCAGTGCTGAGAGCGCCCAGCCCCATCCCCAGCCCCCCAAACCGCAGGGATGCTCTTCATGCTCAAGCAGAGAGGTGCCCCCACATCCCTGCCCCGAGAAAAGGGAAAACTCCGGGCTCTTTCCCCTCTCCCCAGGGTCAGCTCCAGGCCAGTCCCTTCCTCCTGCAGGAGCTGCCCCTTCTCTGGGTCTCTCCAGGCTCTGCTCTGCCTCCACGGGGGGGGGTTGGCAGGGCTCCTTGGGGGTCTGTGGTTTTCTGCTCCACAGCCCGGGCTACTGGGCACAGGCCACTTTGCAGGGAATCGTCTTTTCAGCTCCACGCGAACGGGAGCTGGAAGGAGAAGGTCTCGGTGGTTTTTCCATTGCGCCTGCCAGGTGGAGACAACTTGGGCTTTTTGGAGCGCAAAGTTGTGCTTGGGCATTCGTCTGCGTGCAGGCAGATAAAGGCGATGGAGGTAGCGTTACAGCCGGCCCCGGGTGCCAGGTAACCGCGGGGGCAGGCACGGAGCAGAGAGGCCCCCTTCTTTCTTCCCGGGGCTCGGTATTCACCTCCCGCAGCCTCTCCCAGGCAGCAGGAGGGATGCTCTGCAGCACTGCCCCGCTTGGGGAAAAATCCCAAAGGGAAGGGGAGCCGGGCTGCGGGTCCCTGCAGCCTGGGGCTGGTGCACGAAGCCCCAGGGTCCTGCCTGGATGCTGAGAGCAGCCCCAGCTTCTCCCAGGGGACCCCAAAGCGAGGAAGAAGCCAGGGCATGGGGTTGGGGGCACTGCCCGGGGAGGAAGGGCTGCAAGCTGCTGGCTGCGAGCCCCCCAGCAGCCGTGGGATGAAGGGAGGCAGGAGGCTGTGGCTCTGCCAGCCCCGTGCTGGAGCATCCCAGCGTGGCCACGAGTGCCACAGCACGGCCGGGTCCTGCCGCCGCCGCCGCGCTCCGCCAGGCTTCCACCGGCGTGGTTTTCATTAGCGTGTTTTCTTTGTCACACCGCGCACAGCCTCGGATCTGGGGAGGGAGGTTGGGGGGGGGGGGCTGTTCTTTATAAATCCAATTAGTGTTGTTATTCAAATCACTCCGCCTGCCCTGCCGAAATGAGCTGCAGTCAGAGACGTGGCGCACACAAAGCCTTGCCCTTAACCAGAACCAGACCGAATCCACCGGCGTGGCTTCGCGCCGGCAAAAAAAACTCCTGGGGGGGAGAGAAGGGATGGGTTGGAAGGGGTTAAAAGCAGGGAAACCTTTTGCTTTTTGGGATGGGGGCCTGACAGCCTTTAACCCTTGAAGGGATGGTGCCTGTGTGGCTGGGGGCTTCCCCTAGGCTCCAGCTCAGCGTGACCAGGAAGGATGGAGAGCTGGGGGTCAGGTGTGAAGGTGTGAAAGGTGTGAAAATCCCCACGTGAGTGCTCTGCGTGTCACCTAACGTCCCCGTGTGGCAGCAGCTGGGTGTGAGGTGTCCCCGTGTCACTCTGTCAAGCTCACCCCTCTCCTGAGAGCATCACCCAAGGTGTGAGGAGCCCCGCACTGCGCAGAGCTCTGCCCCCGAGCTGCAAGCGATGGGAAGCTGCAGAAAGCAGGGAGCTGCGGGGCTGCAAATTAGGAAAAGCCACCGAGTGGCCCCACAGCGGGCTGCCTGCTGAGGGGAGAAGCGGGGGATGCCGGAGGATGGATGGAGAGGGACTCGTGGAGCGTGACTGGTGCCAGCGTGATGCGGGGCGGGGGGAGGTGGTCACGGTGTCACCGCGCGTGGTGACAGCGTGGGTGTTTCTGCAGAGCCGCTGCCTGATCCCACAGGAGGGGTGAGTGATGCTGGGGGGAGCTGGCTCCTGTAAAACCCCTCGGGATCCACGCTGTTGAAGCGCCAGGTTTGGCTCACGTCCCATGGGGTGACCCCTGAGAGGGTTTAAAACACGACCGAGCTCTGCCCGCCTGAGCCGGCTTAAAATCAAGGCAGAAACGTGGATGCCAGCCTCAAGGAACGTCAGGAGGACGTGTGTCCGGGCTGTGCCCTGCACGCCGGGATGGAGCAGGCAAATCCCCCTCCAGCAGCACCCCGTGGCAGTGCCCAGGAGCAAGATGTGGGCTGGCAGCTGCCGAGAGAGCACCACGGGGGGGGGGGGGTTCAAGGTGATGTGACGGGAGATTTCATCAGCTCGCAGTTTTCTACAGGTTTTGCAGTCCCTCTCCGGGGGTCTGGAGCCTGCAAGCTCAGCAAGAAGCAGTTTCAAGGGGGAATTTTTCAGGCTCCGTGGACAGGTTTCTGGGAAAACACCAGCCCCGAGGGCAGGGGCAGCCAGGGGCTGGGGTGTTTGGATGCCGGGAGCCCCCCCAGAGCAGGAGCCCCCATGGGCTGCGGGTTCCTCTCCAGCCACTGGCCCGGGTCTCTGCGCCTGCAACGCCGATGGCAGCTTTCGGCCTGTTTGAACATCCCCGGTGTTTATTTTGGATGCTTCTGCTGGATGAGGTATTACAGGAAACACTAAATGGTTTTACATTTTCCCCCCCGTCTCCTTTGGGTGTAGGAGAAGGCTCTGGTCCAGGACACACGCGCGTCCAACATCCCCTCGTCCCAAAGCGGCACCGGGATGGGGAGCTGCCCTGATGGAGCAGGAGGGGACGGGGCCACGCTGTCCCTTCCCAAAACCCCACAGGGTAGGGAGGGCAAGGGGAGAAGGGAAAGCCCTGTGCTGGTGCTGCCGTTTGGGGTTTGCCACGCTGAGGTACCCGGGATGCTCCAGCCACCTCCCGACTTCCTGGGTGTTTCTTCTCCCCAGGGCTGCGTGGGGATGGCTGTGCTCCAGGGCTGGAGTGGAAACATGACTTCTCAGGCTTTAATTGAACATTAAAAAAATAAAAATAAAAAAAATAGGCAATTACGATGCACTGGTGAGTACACGCTGTGAGTCTCCCCCTGTGTCAGCCACGGAGGATGTGAATTGCGTCGCCTCCAGCTGCCAGCAACTAACGCAGGAGAAGGTTATTGGGATTTTCTGACCTAAATGCCACATTCTTCTTTGTCCTCCCTTTTCCAGATGATTGCCCTCAAAAAAAAAAAAACAAAAAACAAAATAAATGGGAAAATATCAGCTGCAATAAGTCCCCAGAATCAGCCTAATCCTGTTGGTTTTGGCACTGGGCATCCCTTTGGGAAGGGCTGTTGCCTGCAGAGGTGATGGCCAGGAAAGGCCAGCGGTGGGATGTCACCGCCACGCTTGTCCCCACAGAGGAAGAATGAGACCAGAGGGTGCTGAGCCTCATGGAGAGCCATCGGGGAGGACCCTACAGACCACAGGGGGAACAGACACCCAGCCTGGCCCCAATATTCCCCCCGCACCGCCCCCATATCCCCGGGGCTCTGCTGTCAGCGCCGCGGGCACGTCGGGGCCAGGTTCTGGCTGGCCGTGGCTTGGCAGCACCTCCCACGCCTGGCTCGGAAGAAACCCCGCAGCACTGGCTGCTTTGCCCTGCACGCCCCGAGCTGATTTCCAAGGAACTGCTGGGAATCCTGCTTGGCATCGGTCCTTTGGGGCGAAACCATGGGGCTTTCCCCGGAGCACACCGGGCCGGGGTGGAGGTGGGCACGTGAGGGATGTGCGGAGCTGCATCCCTGCCGCTCTGGGGGTTGCCGTGGCCCTCTTAGGGCTGTAATCCCACTGGAGCCAATTTGGGGCTTTCTGGCCTTATTTTGGCAAGGGGCCTGAGTGTTTCGCATGGGGGGGAGGCTGAGGGCAGGAGCCAGCCCAGCCCTGTGGACGTGCGGGGCTCCACAGCCCCGGCCTTCTGCAGCCAGGCAGAACAACAATGCGGGCCCGCGCGGACATAATGGCCAGGGTTTGCTTGAGATACAAAGGCGCAGGGCTTTCACATGAGGTAATACTGATAAGTTACGCTCTCATTCACCGCTCCGCCTGCCAGCCGGCAGCGGGGCCACCGTTCCCCGCTCGCCTTCAGCCAGGACGTGCCCGGCCGCAGCGTCCTGCTGAGGATCCGTGTCCCTGCCTGCACCCCAGCACGCCAGGACCCGGAGATTTATTGTCCAAAACCACTCTGAGCATCCCTGGGAGGCTTCGTCCTGCTGCTGGCTCTGGGGAGTGGGACGAAGGGCTGGGTTTTGAAGGGGTTTGGCCGTAGGTAAGCAGGGAAGATTGCTGAGGATGAGGCTTGATGGCATCCAGGAGGCAAGGCCACGAGACCCCAACCCTGTTGCTTCAATATCCAACCAACCCCAGCATCTCTTTCCCCGCTGTCCCCTTCAACTCTTTCTCAGCTCTGGCCCTCCTGGCTGGGGTTGGGGTCTCCATGGATAAACACAGCCAAAGCAGCCCTGTCCCCTGCCCGGGGGGAGCTGCCGGCATTCCTGCAGGCGCTGCTTTGTCTGGAGGAGATGGGAACCCACCAGTCCTGATCTTTGGCGGTGGATTTCCCAACCAGAGGTATGGAGGGCTCGGGAGAAGACTGGAGAAGCTGAAGGACAGGTGGGGCAAGACCACACTGGTTGTGACACAGCCAGCAGATGGGTATCTATTAAGGAGAGAGATGTTTTTTAGCTTATTTACGACAATAAATCTGTCTCACTCCCCTCTATGCCCCCGGCTTGTGTCCTCAGGCCAAGAAGCCAGGCGGCTCCCTGAGGCCTGAGCAATGGCAAAGCGATGAGGGTCTGCCTGAACCGAGGTGCTGCTGTGGTCGAGGCATTCCCAGGGGTGCTCAGACACTCTGGCACAAACCCATGGCCCCTCTCCGTACGGGTGGGCTGCAGGAAGCAGACGGAGGTGCCTGAGGAACTGCTTGGCTCCCACCCAGTGCTCCCCTCCTTGAGTCACCCCGGGGTGGCTCCATCCCCTTGGCCAGTCACTCCTGATTAACGCTGAGGCAAACGAGCGCGGGGCGGGCCTTTGCTCCTCGCCGAAACTGCAAGAGGCAGAGGAGCCAAAGCCTTCGTAAGCCGATGAGCCACGCGGCGAGGCCGAGGTGCTGCAACACGTTCCTGCCTCGAATGTTGGTAGCAGCCACCAGTAAGCGCCCAGGGGGAAGATGGTGAGATAACGCTGCGCTGTGGGAAAGCAAGCCGGGGCACCGGGCTGGGCCTGCTGCTACAGGACCCCAGGGAATGAGAGCGCAGGGGAAAAATCTGCCCTTTGAGGAAGCCTGTGAGGCACCACGGAGGGTCGTGGGATGGCGGCGAGGTGAGTGCTCCTCTCTGCTTGATAGTCATGGACGGCAGATAAAGGATGGAAGCAGCCAGCCCTTCCCTGCGAGGGGCTGTGTCTGGGGGCATCCCGGGCTGCTGCCACGCGTACATGTGCCCTCATTGGAAGTGCACAAAGGAAGGGCGCTGCCTGCCCTCGGGGCACCAGGGGGGTGGCACGCCTTTGCTGTCCCTCTCATCCTCCTGGGCCAGTGATGGAGCAGAGCTAAAGGGGCACAAGTGCAGGCTCTGCCCCATGCACCAGACCCGTTTCCAGGCCCTATTGGGCTCACGGCCCCTTGCGCAACAAGGGCACAGCTGGAGGCAGGAGGCGGGGATGATGGAGGTGTCCAAGCCGTGTCCCTCTTGCCACACATGATATCACCACGAAACCGCAGGCCCCCACGCCGGCAGTGCTGCTGACAAACATCGAATGCCCCCGCTTTCTCCCCCCCCCCCCAGCTCCTTCGCCTCCTGTGGAAGGAACGGGGCAGCTGGTGGTGCCACCTGGTGCAGCAGGGAGCCCGGCCAAGCTGCGGGCTTGGCTCTGTCCCCACGGGGGTGAAGAGGAGCAGAGACACGGCGTGACTCAGCGGCACGCAGAGAGGAGCTGCCTGCTCCCACCTGGCTTCACAGCGAGGGGGGCAGTGGGGCTGGGGGCTCCTGGGTCCCCCCACCCCATCTCCCACTCATCCAAAAGGGCAAGCAGACCGAAGGGCCTGCCCTGCACAGCTGGGGACACGCTGCTGCCATGCTGTTAGCAGAGCACATGGCAATCACTTTGCTTTGGCAGCGGTCTGGAGAGCAGGAGGAAAGGGGAGAGCACTGAAAGGGGGATCCCGTATCACTGTGCTCCCCCCGGGGCCAGCTCCAGCCGGGAACTACGTCTGCTCTCCAGCACCTGGGGGGACCAGCTGCTGCACACTGGTGGCTCTGCTCATGCAGAGGGGGGACACTCGCTTATTTGCCATGCGGTGGCTGCGTGCCCAGTACGGGGGCTTGCTGCCTCCCAGCTGTGCTGGGGCAGAGCTGAGTCTCTGGTCCTTCTGAGTGGGATGCTGCCTTTGCTGGTGGCATCCCGGCATGTGGGGAGATGTGATGGTCCTACTGAAGGTGTGTTTCTGCCCGTCTCCTGTGGTCCCCACAGCAAAAGCCCTCTGCTTTTGGGCAGCTCCCTCAACCAACCCAATGGCAGGACACAGAGCAGTCTGCGTCTGTGTGGCTGCCGTGGGGGCTTCCCCTTGAGCAGCTCCACCTCAGCACTATCACCACGGCTTTGTGGGGCTCAGCATGCTGTGAGCAGGGCCTTGGGGGCGGTGTATCTGCAGGAGGAGTGGGACTGGCACTAGTGGGTTGTGCATTGCAATTGGCCTCTAGAAGGGACCAATGCCAGGTGCTGTGGGCACCAGTTGTCCCCTTCCCAAGTGAAGGAGCAGCACGGCCTGCTCAGACCAAGTTTCCTGCTGAAGAAAAGACTGAGCAGAGCCTTTCTACATCAGCCCCTGCTTGCAGCCACGCTTGAGGTCCCTTTGGACCTCCCTGTGCGTGCTCTAAGGGGCTGCTCCAGGCAGACAGCTCAAACAGCAGGCACTGGGGGTGCCAGTCTTGCTCAGAAAGACTGGTTTCTCTCCAGATTTTCATCGGACTGCAGTTCTCTGGCAAGCCCGGTGTGATTTTCAGGTAACAACAGGATGACCGAATCACCTCTTCCCAGTCAGGGAGACGCTGGCTCTCCCTCTGCTACAAAACCCTGCGGCATCAGGAAGAGGAGGGAAGCGGATGAGCTCCTGGCCTCATCCTTTAAGTGCTTATCCTTGAAGTGCTGCTCCTGGCCTCATCCTTTAAGTGCTGTCCCCCCCCTGCGCGAAGCTCTGCCCCATCCTGGTGAGGTGCCCATTTGCTTGGGTGCTGTGGTGCTGTGGGGCTGGGGGGCTCAAGGAAGGTGTGGGGAGCTGGGATCGGCTTCTCCTCACAGATAAATAGTGATAGGGCTACAGGGAATGGCCTCGAGTTGTGTTGGGGGGGGGGGGTCAGGTTGGAAACGAGGAGACATTTATTGTAAAAATGAGCGGCTGGGCACTGAGATGGGTTGCCAGGGGAGCTGGTGGTGGCGTTGCCGACAGCGGGGGCGTTTCGGAACGGTTGGACGCGGTGCTTGGGGCCACGTTTGAGCGGGTGACACTGACACGAGGGGGACACTTGGACCAAACGCTCTGTGAGGCTTCCTGAGGCCCCGTTCCCAAGCCCGCTTCGCTGGGCGAGGCCTTGTGAGCCGCGCCGCGGCCCGTAGGCCGCCTCCGACCCGGAAGAGGACGGCGGGGGAGGGAGGGGAGGGGGGGGGGGCGTCGGGACATTTAAACGGCGCGGAGCGGCGCGGGGCGGCCGGTGAGTGCCGGGAGCGGGCGGGGGGCTCGGGACGGGGCCCCCCTCCTCACCCCGAGGGGCTGGGCACGGAGAAGGGCCCGGAGCCGCTTCCCCGGGGGCTGTCGGGTGCTGCGAGCCCGGTGGCGGAGCCGTCCCGGCCGCCCCCCCCCCCCCCTCAGGTGGCTCCCTCAGGGGTGCGAGGCCGGGCCCTTAAGGGGGGGTCCAGGCAGGGCCCTCAGGAGCCCCCCACCAGGTTTTTGGGGGAGTTGTGGGGATGGGGTCAGCGTGGGGGGGCTCCACAGCCAGCCTGGAGCCCCCCCTGCTGCCCCTATGGGTGCTCCTCGCCCCCCTCTGCCCTCCCTCCCTGCCCTGGGTGGCTGCCCTTGGGAAGCAAATAGCCCAAATGTGATGTGCAGGGGGTGACCCCCCCCCTTTTTTATGTCTGTGCTCCATTTACGTGGCTAACGCTGCGGAGGCGAGAGGCAGGTGTTTGCTCTTTGGTGGTAGATAAAGGTGGCAAAGTGCTGTCCGCCCCAGCCTGTGTTTGGAGAGTAGGCTCGCAGGCCCTCATCAATGTTATCTGCCTCTGCTCGGCTGGCAGCTGGCGAAGGTGACGTTAGAAAGAGGGCCCCGCCGGAGACCTCCCCGCGCGAGGGTTTTGTAACAGCAGGTCAGTCTCTGAGAAGAGTTTAGCTATTGGCCAGCGCCGATGGAAAATCTTAGGAGCGAGAAGCACAAACCACACAAAGAATTTTTCCTATTGATTCAGGGATTTTTAATTTCTGCTTTGTATTGTGAAGGCCATTCACATCCGTGCTCAATTACTTCAGCAAATCGAGGCGTAACTCGCGCTGCTTCGCTGGAAGGGCCAGAGCAGGCAGCGAGGAGGAGGAGGCAGCTCCACAACCCTTCATCTCCGCCAGGTGCCCCGTTCCCAGGCAGTGTGTGTCCACAAGAGGCTGCGTGGGGGCTCGTCCTCCGTGCAACTGCAGCAAAAGGGAGCTGAGAGCTGGCTGAGGGCGAAGAAAAATTCCACCGTGGTGGGAGTAAGGAAGGGAACATAAATTTCTCTTCTGCTGAACTCTGCGTTCTGTCCTGCCAACGCTCCTGTGCTCGGAGAAGTGAAGAAAGAAAGGTTTCATGGGCAATGTCCTTTAGTTTAGCTCTGAGCCCGGTGCCTTTCAGTTTTGGCATAGAAAAGGTGACAGTGCGGCCTCGAAGTTCTCACTGTAACAGCTGGGGTGAAATTCAGCTGTTCGGCTTCAAACGTGCCTCGAAGGGAAAAAGGCATTTTTATGGAGCCCTGCAGGAGACAACAGTTGCACTGGTGTACATTAACCATGTATTTTATATTCCTCTTTGGTGTTAGGTACAGCAGAGATCATTGATATGTCCTATCCGTGCTTATAATTTACATTAATAGGAGCTGAGGACAATTTACTAGATTGTTTCACTCTGAGAGCTTAAAAGCTAAAGCAGCTCAAAGGGGATTGAAAGCCTGATCTACTTAAGCTCTGTACTCATGCTGCAAAGGTGGAGGGCTTAACATCCCCTGCAGAAACGGGGGCCAAACGGAATGGGAGCCAGTGTGTCACTGAGAATCACTAAGAATTACGGCCTCTTGCAAGGTCCTTAGTGGTGTGAGGGAGTTTAGTTTATATCAGTCACAGGGGAAACGAGATTTTGGCAAGAAAGACAGGCTGAAATGGTCAGTGTTGGTTTTCGGAGCACATGTTCTGTATAATCCACTAGAGTTCCCCACTGTGCAGGTGAGCTAAGAAGCGATACCTGATTTTTACCGCAACCTGTAGGTACCTCAGCGAGGCTGCAGTTATTTTCGAAGGCTTCAAGTTGGACGTGACAAGGTTTTAGTTCTGATAACCACAGCACTGGCACATCTGGCTGGCTGTCAGTTACTCCCTTAATTTAGCTGGGCTGTTGAAAGGCAAGGAGGGGAGGATTAAAGGAATCAGTCGTATTTGGGGTGTCAGCACTGGGACAAAAGTCCCCGTTTTGTGAGGCTTGTGGGCAGCTATGGCTTGCAGGCTGTGGACACTCGGTTACCAACAGTGGCTTGGTACAGGGCAGGTGTTGGCTGCAGCGTGAAACCCCGTCCCCGCAGTGGAGCAGTTTATCACCCTGTGGGATTTCTGTGAAGGCCAACACGTTCTCACTCACTAAACATTTGCCTCTTATAGCGTAGGCAATTATTTGTCATTCTGTTTCGAGAAAATGACCCTTCTTTTCCCCTGTGTTTGTTTATAACTCTGAAGTCTGGCCCTTTGCTGCGCTATGGATCCTCAGGGGCACGTGCGAAGCGCTTCTGCCCAAGGTGCCAAGGAAGGAGTAAGCAAGCCCGCCGTGCCGCAGAAGAACGCGTACGCTCGGCTCGTGCAGAAGCACCACAGCGGCCGATTCCGGTCCTACATGAATCACGTCGCGCAGAAAATGCAGCTGGAAGACGGCACCTGCAACGACCTCAGCTTGGACCTGGACCCACCCCTGAGGAGAGGACTGGCGAAGGAGAACCTGGCCAGGAACGGGTTGAAAGCGCACAGCTATTCACCAGGCAGAGCGCCTCACCTGGAACAGCCCGGGCCTGGGGGATTGGAGAACGAGAAATCCGTCCTCAACAGGTGTTCTCATCGAAAAAATGCCAACGTTCACCTAGAAGGAGACTTGGAGGTGGAGGAAGACTGCTACGTGCACCAGCGTGGAGCTGCAGGCGACTTGTTAAACGCGAGCGACGCCCCGGGTGGGAGAGTGTTGACCGGCCCGAGGCACGGCGCAGCTCTGCAGAGGTCGTCTGGTTCTGACGAGAAGGACGAGGAGGACACGTGGAGGAAGAAACACAAGAAACGAGGCAGGTGTCCTGCCAACACGGACCCGGCAGCTGGGCACTCGGGGACTGAGCAGTCTGGCGGGGATGTGCTGGCAGCAAATGCCAGGAAAAGCAGTCACTTGTCTGCAGGCCACGTCCACGGTGAGTTCGATCTAATGACCTGCTTGGTCCGTGTGCTGCAATTACCCTGGAATTGAATGTGATGGTTTAGTCATGAGGGAGTTAACGCGAGCCAGTTCTGCTCTGTCTGAGTTAGTCAGCCCTTAGTTACCTGGGGGTGGCTTCGTCCTGCTTTACAAGTCAGCCATGCTGCATGTGCAAATGGCTTCGCGTGGAGCCAGCCTGGCGCTGGCAGGGCCTGGTCCCCTGGCACAGGCTCTGTGAATGTGGCTGTGCTGCTTCCAGGACCAGTGCAGGTCTAGGAGAGCCCAATTTCTGTGGGGCAGGGTCCAAATTAATAAGGCAGCTGGATCTGAGCTGGCTCAAGGCGAAGTCACAGTTCCCTCTGCGTCGCTTCGTTGGATCTGGAGTGCTGCTTAGCCTCTGTAGAGCGTCCAAGCCTGTCTAATACTCAGGGGCTAAGATGCCTGTATAATATCTAATTCCTGATACAGGGTGTTGACTCTAGTAAATTTTACTGGTAGTAACAAAGAGAATACATCTTGCAATCGTACAGCGAGTGCCTCTTAAATGCAACGGTCAGGGCAAAAAGCCAACTTACAGAGATAAAATTCTTTATTAAAAAAAATTCACAGCATTTACAAGCAGCCGAAGCCAGGCAGTTTAAATTTGATCTCCTGATGTAATGGGTTAAAACTTCCTCTGAATGATATTTACGGTGAAATACTTGAAATAGCCTGATCTTATGAACTACTACTGGAGGAACTCATAAATGTCACTGCATTAAATTCTCTGTAACAAGTAGAAGAGATCAATTTCTCAGCTGGGTACGAGGGGCCCGAGGTCTATCACAACGTTTGGATTTGAAATCAAGTAAATGTTTAACTGAATCACTGGCAAATCTGTGCCCCATCAGTCAGGAGTGGCAAGTAATACGCTTTTTACAGGGCTTGCTGTATTTTTGGAGGCTGTGACAGCAGAATTATGTGCTAGATTATGTGCTAAAGTTGGTAAACTTTCATGAGTTCTTTCAAGACGGATCATAATTAGACACTTAACACAAGCAGATTGCTGACATTTATGGAAGAGCCTCATTTTTGGGAGGGTTTTTCTGGTATGTCTCATGGTAACAATTCTGTGCTTGTTACGCTGGCTGTAGTACGGGACTCGGCTGCCTTTTACCCTGCTGCGAACTAGTAGAGACTTACTTTTGGACAGTAGGGAAGAGCAGCTAAGAGATTCCATGCTGATGTTAATTAAGACTGGTTAGTTTGTTGGTGTGAGGTGCTGCACTTCTCAGAAATCGAATTTGACGCTGTGCCAGCTAATTGCACGGGTACGGCCGGTGGCCTGAGGTGCGGTCCCAGAGCTGTCCGAGCTGATCTAAATCAGGGCTGCTGTGGGTCCAGGCTGCCCTTCCTTCCATTCTCTTCCCTCAGCTGCAGCTTTGAGAAGTGTCCTCAGGCTCGTCTGGTTTTCTTGGTTCCTCATCCAAAGTCAAGCCTGGCCCCTGGAGAGGGCATCAGGTCCTCCTGGAGTAAATGCAGGGCTTATGTCCAACGCATCACCAGATGTTGATGCACTAATCCTTGGTGAGGATTTCTGCAGGAATACGTGCGTTGTAAATCTCACCAGCCACAAGGTTTTGTATTTTTAGTGTCCTTGCCACCCTGAAGGATCAAAGTAAACTTCTAAACCAACTCTGAAAGTTGGCCCGAATCAAGAAGTGTATTCAATGGGACATGTCTTTCATGGATTCATTCTGTTCAGAGCAAACTTCGGTGGTTTGTGCATTATTTTCTGTGATTCTTTGAAGCTGCTTTTTTAATTTCTGTCTTTCTGCTGTGAGAGAAGTGATGTGATCAACCCTTCCTACCCCTCGGGTATTAAGAAAACAGAAACACCTGTCTAAAGAGGAGAAGCATAAAAAGATATTTCAGTGGATCAGAAAGGCTGCCCACCACAAGTAGAGGAATCCCAAGTCTTAAGAAAATGCTTTTGTAAATCAAAAGTCCAAAAGACTTACAGCTGTAACAAAGAAAATGATAGTCGTCTACGTGGTTTTCATTTAAAATAAAAGTACCCTGGCTTTCCGAAGTCAGCACCTGCAGTTCCCTCCTGCTTTTCTGGGAGTGAGGTTTACAACCCCTTTGAAAAGCAGCTATTTAGAAACTTGGTGTGGAGACCGAGAGCAGAAAATGTTGGCCATCGTGTGTTTGACCTCTCAGGTGGAAAACTCACACTGCTGGGAAGATTATTGGGAAATTATTTGCTTAAGTGACACCCTTCCTTTTCTTTTCCTTGCGTGCCTCCCGAGCCACCCTCCTGTGTAAGTTGAGACTGGTCACACTCCAGAACACTTGCAGGGGCATGAAAACAGTTTCCTGGGGAGGAAAGAAAGAGGAAAAAATAGATGTAATTTGATTCGGACAGATGTCTTTTCTGCTCAGTGTGAGTATATTTTAGTACTCCCGTTGAAGTGAAATAAAGGCTTAATGCAGGCGTTTAAGTAGAAGATCTCACACATCACAGTGCCAGATTAATATTTTCCCACTTCAAAGCTCGTCTGTTTCTCTTGATGCCGATATAAGTCAGATTCCTTTGCAGAGGCAGGTGTCTGGTTTGATCAGTTTAAATCAAGGCTTGTGAAACTCTGGGGGCAAGAATTGCTTCTGTCACAGCAGCGAGGCGTATCACCTTTTCAGCGGTGACATTTCCTCACAAATTAACTCTGCTGGGCTGTAGTAGGCTTACCAAAAGGCTCTTTGAGCTAATCTCAAAGCCAAGCATCCCTCTTTAGATTGCTTTGTTTCATTGTCCTCTTCTTAACAGCTCTTCAGCTCAGGTTTAGCCGTGGCCTAAAACTGAAAGCGCTAAAATTTAAGGAGGAGAAGGGCTGAAAAACCCCTTTGAGTGCTCTGTAGAAGGCTTCAGGCAGCGAGGAGCAGGTCCCTGTTGATGTCCTTCCAGTGGCGCAGCAGTTCCTGCGGCCCTGGGGGCAAGCAGAGAGGTTTGTGCAGCCCCAGCAAATGTCACGGACCCTGGAGCTCGCTGCTGGCGATGTCCCTGCTAATTCCAACACCTTGTCTTATTTGAGGGAAAACCCTGAGGTATAAACTGGTCAGAATTGCTCTCTGGCTCTCCCAGAGGGAGCTTGCCTTGTTTACGATCCCCCTGGTGCTTTTCTCCGCTCACCCAGAAGCGAAGCCCACGAGTGCCTCTGGAGGGCTGCTTGGCAGGAGGAGCTCATTTGAAATTGCACTTGGTTTTATTCCCTGTCGTGATTGCCGTTGTCATTCCGCACTGTAAGGTCCCCAGCCCTGTCTTGGAGGACAGAAATAATTCTTCTGCAGCAGGTAATTAGGAGGCTGACCATGGCAATCCCTCCTGGCGTTGCAGATTGTGCCTGTTTTTACAGAGTGCTGCTCTGTCAGCCGCTCGTCCGGCTGTCCTGACATATCGCCCTTAAAAAGTAATGAATGGTGGGGGAAAAGGCTGACTTGGGAGCTCTGGCTTTGGGTGAACTTGAGGAGCAACATGCTTAAAACTTGCAAATAGCCCTGTCCTGGTGGGAGCTGTAATTAGCAAATGGAACCTGCCACTTATCAGCGAGGATGCTTCGTCACAGCAGGCTGAAACATCCTGTTACTCATGAGGCTGGCTCCTTCTGCACCAGGCCTGCTGTTTTTTCTTCAAATCACTCTTTTCCTCCACCTTGTCTGGTGCTCAGGAGGTGGTTTCCCAGCTGTGGAGCTGGGATGCAGGCTTAGAGAAGCATCATCTGGCTTTGTGCAGTTGTGTGTCCTCAGGATCTGCTGCATAGCTCCTACTGGCGTGTGTGTGTGTATTTGTGTACGGGTCTCCTATAATTGCTGTAAGATGTTGCATTTCTCAGAGCTGCCTGAAAACAAAGCATACCAGAGGCTTTGTAAAAATCCCAAAATAACTTTGTGGGATGAAGCAAGAAATGCAGATTGAAGCAACACACTAAAATGCATATGGGCACCCCTGCGCCTCGTTTTCGTCTCTGTTCAGAGAAACTCAGGATCCATCCTCTCCTACACGGCCAATTTATTTTTCCTTGGTTAAGAGATGTCTCTGCTGTGACAGCATGCCCCTTGCCTGCTTTCCTGCTTCTGGGGCTTTCAGCAGAAAGTCCTGCTGAGCTCCCACTGGCTTTGTAGTTTTTGTAGATTCTGTACCAAGAGCTAAACTTTGCTCTTCTTTTGGAGCTTTTCCACCTCTCCCTGCCCCAGCTCCTCAGCGTTGTGCAGAGATTTAGCGGAGGTTGTCACCATCTGGATTGCCCAAAGAGCTTTGCGCTGGGAGCTCTGGGTTTGAACCACCCTTGTCTGAAAGGTGGCACAGCGGTGGAGCTCACCTGGGGTTCACTGTAGGGGACCAGCAGTCTGCCTTGCTGCATATAGGCACAGATCGCAGCTCCAACCTCTGCGAGCATAATTGCTGTGAAGCCTCCTGTTCTGAAGTTTCGGAAACCATAACGAAGCAGAAAATCAGTCAAAAGCGTCACTTTATATTATGATGCTTATAGATTTTCATCTCATGCGATTTCCCTGCTAGTTTTTTCCCTCGGTCTCCAATCCTTTAGGGTCTTTGGGTGTTAAGATTTCCCTAACAAAAAGTTCCCTTAACAGAACGTCTTTCATGAAGTCCTCTGGGTTGTTTTCTGGTTTTTTGATCAAAGGCTCTAAGGGTTTTCCCACTTCAATCTGGCATTAGTCATCAAAATCTCTTTTCAGACAGACCACTGCCTGATGTTTCTGTCATAAAAGAGCTCAAAACCCCCCTTTTCCTTGAGGACAGAAGCGCTGATTCTTCCTGCAGCATCTGTCTGTCACATGCCGGTGGTTGAGATTTGTATGGCTGCTAAGTGAAACTTCGTCTGAAATACCTGTGATGCATCACGTTATTGGTGAGTCCTTTAGAACAAGCCCTGTTTTAGTAGGGGCAGGAAGGCTGCGGCCGCTTTCTGAGTTCATGTGCTCCTCAGCCTGTTTGTGGGGGAACGCTGCTGATAGTCTGCTGGTCTGCTGGAAAAATCCCCCCAAAAAACACACCAAAAATCAAGTGTCTGCGTAAGAGAAGTGCCCTCCGAAGGTGGGTGCAGGGGGATCTTTGGGAACGCCGTCCCCTGACCACGCTCAGTTTCAAAGGACGTCAGGAGCTGCAAGAGCTGAGAGGGGGGCGGCTGTCGGTGCTGAAAGCTGGGGTGGGACAGGACGCTGGTGCTCCTTTGAAGGCTGATCGCTCTGAAATGAGTTCAGATTTTTCAGATACACCGTCACCAGCTGTACCTGCTGCCGTCCTCCTTGGGAAGAAGACCCCCACCGACCGCCAGGTAGCCTCCTGCAGCTGCCCTCACAAAAAGCTTTGATGTGGTAGGCACCTTGCCCGTCTGTCAGCGTCAGCAGCCCCCCGAGAGGGAACAGCCAGCTCCTGGGTCACGGCATGCTTTGTCTGAGACCGTGCAAGATTCCCGTGGCCCCTTCTGATTTACTGTTTGTCTGACGCTTGGCATTTATTTGCCCGGGCTGTGATATTTAACCAGCTTGGGCAGCTTCCACAGAGGAGTGTCTCTGGCAAGCAGGCTGGTGTTTAGCGTCGTAGCTTGAAAAAAAAACCCAACGATTGTTGCTGTTGGATGGAGTTGTTGTGTTTGTGGCTGCAACCCTGACATTTGCAAGGTTCAGCACAGGTGAAGGAAATGTCTTGGAATGGCTTTCCTGCAGGCTCGATGGGCACAGCTGATCAAGAAATACCGGGCTTAATAAGATGCCAAAATCCCAGGGCTTTTGTCTTGCCATCATCCAATGCAGCACATTTTGTATTTGCCTTTGTTTCTCTGCTGGAGCTTTGAAGGAAAAACGATAGCTGGGAAACCTTGCAAGGCAAATTTCAGAGCGTTGCTTTTTAGCGGCGAGCCTTCCAGTTCTTGCGTGGAGAAATTCAGAGCTCAAGAATGCTGCTATCTCCCTGTCTGGCACCCGTAAATGTGAGCCAGCGATGGAGCAAAGGCCGGAGAATCAGCTCAATAAATGGAGAATGCTGGTTGCTGTGGAAATCTCTTAAATGCAGCTAATCTTGCCAAGTCTAATGTAGTGTTTAGGTGATGTTAATCATCGTAATAGGATATGGGAGGGAAGGGAAAGCTGGATTTACGGTATTGCCCCATCTGAGAAGCACTGGAGAGATAGGATGCTCCTTTCTCTAATGGTTCAGCAACGTCATCGCGAACATAAATTTGGGCTGCTTTTGATAGGAAAAATGCTGCATTCCTGAAGCTTGTGCAACGAGCATTTTTGGCTAACATCAGCTCTAGTATGTGAGTTAATATCTGATGCATCCTCTCCTGGGGAGATGAGATCCTGCCGTGTAGAGTCTGTGGGTTTGGGATCCCATTTGATAATCACTGTCTGTGCCTGTCACCAGAGCCCTGAGCGCGCCGAGCTGCAGCGGGACCAAATTCTGGGGCAGGAGCCCTCGCATCCAGCAGCAAAGCCTTTATCTCCCTGAAGCAGCATCCTTCACATGCCGGTGTTCATCAGCAGAGATGCTTCTTACTGTTGACTTGCTTTTTTAAACTGTTTTTTCCTTCTCTAGCTCCAATCTCCGAAATTAGGCGTCCATCGTGTAGCTCAGACTACTGGGTCTGTCTGCGTGATGTCACTCCCAGGAAAAAAATCCACAGTGGGCTACTCCAGGAATTGATTTTAAATTTTAATTAGTTTTCAAACCGTTATTCAACTTTGTCATCGTTTTCTGTAGCCAAGGTTGTGTTGAGTTCCCTCGGTGTCAGTTCCTTCTGGGCTGGAGCTTGGTAGAATCACAGCCCAGGTGTAATGGCTTGGGAGCTGCTCGGCTGCACTAATTACCAGTTCTCAATTTATAGCCGTGTTTACCAACAGGTGTGGCCGGTTCCTACATGGTCGCGTTCTGCCCTGTGCTGTTTCATACTTCTGTCGATGATCAGGAAGAAACCACGCCAGCATGGCCGAGAGTTTCTTGGGAGCGTTGAGTAATGGGGGCAGTCACTGGCAGCAGGCAGAAGAAAATCCATGTCCCGGGCCTGCGCAGAGCCATGCGAGCGGTGTGAGGAGCCCAGTGTGGGAAGCAACAGCTTGGAAAAAAAAAAAAAAAAGAAGTTTGGAGCTTTTTGATGGATTCATCAGCTGAACATCCCCCTCCTGTGAAATGTGGCCAAGAGGGTAATGTACGAGCATGGGAATTGCAAGATGGAGTAGGGGCTGCGTGTGTCTTTGGCACGGCAGCAGCAGCAGCTTCGGGAGCGCTGCGTCCTGTGGTGATGCCCTCTGTTCGGGGAGGATGGTGATGAATTGATGAATACTCCGAGGAGGGCCACGAGGAAGATTAAAACGCCAGGATCACGAGTGACTGATGTGAGGAACCCTGCTTTACTTATCAAAGAGATGCTTGGGGGAAGGGAGCTCTCAGCAAATTGCCTACATGGGGAACAGATGTTCAATAATAGGCTACTCAGTTGAGCGGATTATGATATAATGCATCTGAGGCTAAACAAATCCAGGCTGGAAATAAAGCACAATTTAGCAGGGAGGGTAAATGACCACTGGAACGGTTTTACCAAGGCTTATGCGATGCGGGCTCTTGCTGGCACGTTTAAAAGCCTTGATAAGAAACGCTCCCCACCCACACCCCAAAGCGTGCTGCAGTTCAAACATGACTTAATTTCGGAAAGCCCTCTGTCCTCTGCTATCCATGGGGTCAGCCAGCCACACACCCCAATCAGCTCCGGCCTCTTCAGACCATCTCCAAACCATCTTTACCTCGGGTCCTGAGGCAGGACACGCGCTCTGCAGTAACCATCAGCAGCTGATTGTGATTCCTCTGCAGGCCCTGCTACTGCCCAGCTCTCCGACCACTGCTTGTGGCTCCCGTGGCCGGCGTGTTGGTGGCCAGCCCTCGCCCTCCCAACCTCCAGCCCCTGCTCCGCGAGGTGCTGTGGGCTGCATGTCCCTAACTCCCTCTTGTGGGGAAATCCAGGCTGTGGAGAGCTGTAGCTTGGCTGGGGCAGGATGGAAAAGATGCTGGGATCCACCGCGTAAAATGATGTCTTCGGCGACAAAAATAAAAACTTGCAGGGTGCTGAAGGAAGATGTCAACGCTGCAACCCCCAGATGTATGGGGCAGCTCATGCCTTGGAGACTACGTCCGGCTTTCTATAGATAAAAGCTGGCAGCAATAATGCATTTTGTTCCGTTTGTATGTTTTTTAAACTTTTTTTTCTTCCATAATATTAAGGGCCATGAACTCCGTACCTAATACATCAAGCGAGCAGCACGGGGAATGGTTCCTCAGCAGGTTGTTTTATTCTGCAGCACATACGGTAACCTCGGGATATGCATGGAGCTGAAAGCAGTCCTTTCATTTTCGGCTGTTAACATCTCCTAGTGCATTAGCACCTCCCGACAGGTGCCTTTCAAAGCCTCTTGACTTCTTCTGATCTTCGAGGAGCTCGCTTGAAGCCCGGGGAAATCAAAGGGAGAACTTCCGCGATATTATGTTTTCGAAGCGTTTTTTTTTTTTTTTCTTGAAGCGTTGAAGGAGCCTGTTCGCGTCGTAGCTGGACGAAACAAAGAGCCAAATGTCTTGTGGAAGACGATTTGGGCGAAGGGGAGGATTGGGGGCCGTGGAAGCAGCCCTGACCCACATCCCGAGGCAGGAGTGGAAGCCTGGAGGAGCGCAGTCATCAGGCGGGGTAAGGTGGTGAGGAGGTCACGGGCAGGGTGGAGCAGGTTCACAGAGAGTCCTGAAAACCAGAAGAGCTGTATCCCCTCCCTGACAACGCCGCTGAGCTGCCGCACACAGCTGGAGCACAGTAACTATTTTGATAAACTTTTAGTCTATTGCTACTAAATGAGTTTCGTCACCAACCCCCAGTTCAGAGCCTGGAATGGTTTCTTTGGCTCTCGCGCTCGTAGTATTCCTACAACACAAACCTCGCTGAGGAATTGGATAAAGCTGCAATTACTGCCTGAGTTACCGAAGGCAGAGTCTTGCAGGCATGAGGATGCTTGGAAGTGTTTTGCGAGAGGAAGCACGGTGTCGCGGGCACATGATCTTGGCAGGCGGGAGCAGTTTCCACAGCATTGTTTTCTGCAGCAGAAAGAATCCATTGTGCATTTTTCTTCACTTAATTTTTTTTTTTTTTTTTTCCCCCTCAGAGCACGGGCCCTTTCAGAAAGCCAAAGTCAGCAACACCATTTTTCATTTTCCCTAGGTCCATATTGAAACCAAAGGGCGTACAACACAATAGCTGCGACTAAGCCCGTGCAGCTTAAAGCAAAGCAGCGGTGGCAACGTGAGCTTCCCACCACGCAGAGTGAGCTGGGCACGAGTCTGGAAATGGGCTGCTGTCTCTGCTCCTCTCTCCTTCGTATCCATGCATGTGCCACTTCGTTTTTTGCTACCTCCGTCTCTCAGTGGGGATGTTTCATCAACCACAGCCTGTGGTTCTCCAGCCTGTTGGTCACCGGCTGGGGTGCAGGACACCTTTGACCCCACGGGGCCAGGATTCCTTTTGTGCTTTTTCCTTCCACCCTTCTGTGCAGATTTTGGCAGACTTCCTGCCGAAAATATTGGGAGAATCACCCTTTCCAGGGAGGCAGGACGAGAGCATGCTCCAGCTTTGTTCCCGGGTGTGCAGATGGCCGATGGTTGGACCACATCCCGGCACATTAGCACGGTGGTGCTGGTGGGTGAGCTGCTGGCCAGCACGGCCGGGGCTGCTCTTACTGGTGACCAGTTGGGCTGTTGCTGCAGGAACTGGTTTGCTTTGAATGGCTTCTGAAATCATGTTTCAGAGGTGTGAGCACGGGCTGTCTTCTCGCTTTGTTTTGATTTGTCTAGACTCTGGGAAGCTTGGGTTTCTGCCGTGGCTGGGCCCCAGTGGCCCGTCGTAATGGGTCAATTAGTGCAAACTGGTGGGCATGGGAGCGAGGCCTGGCAGCCGAATTTCAATACATCATCCCCTCGGTTCAGGGCATTTGCATATGATTTACATTTTGGCCGAGCCCACGCATGTAAATGTAGGGCTGCATTGTTTCTCTTCTTTGAATGACTGTTTAATTAACTTTAAACTTAATTATGCAATCCGCCATCTGCCCAAATCCCTATAGTGCTGCCGTGTCACCGTCCTCTTCTGCCACGATACCCCCTTTCCTGGAAATTTACCTACTTTTAAATTAAGATAACATCAAGTCTCCTACATCCTCACCACTTTAGGAGGACCCGTGGTCGTGTTGTAGGATCTCCC
The DNA here is from genome assembly GCF_965140915.1 of Aythya marila. Classification (NCBI taxonomy): domain Eukaryota; kingdom Metazoa; phylum Chordata; class Aves; order Anseriformes; family Anatidae; genus Aythya; species Aythya marila. Next base: position 16,876,602 of record NC_139050.1, read on the forward strand.
TTCAGCTCTGTGGCGCAGTCCTGGATTTTTTTGGATTGCGGTGCAGCACGGGAGCGTTGCAGAACCATCATTTCGGGATTATTTGGGTTTGCTTCATCAGAGATCTTTATTTGCTTGTGGTAAGGAGAACGTGCTCTCAGCCTTTCTCTTAGCCCACAGGTTGAACATTTGACATACTGCCTAGCAGGCTTATCTCCAGAAGGTCTTTGCTGCAATGGAACCTCACCGAACTGATACCGTATCTCCAAGCCTTTCCACTCCTAAATCTCGAATGAATTCTTTCCCATGACATCCTCCTTTCTCCCTATTGCTTTGTCTTTCATCTTGAACCTTGAACCATCGGCTTTATTTAACCTGTTGCTGTAAATGCATCGAGGTGGCTGTGGTTCGAGGCTCTCGGGGAGCTGAGCTCCCTCCGATCCTGAGCACGGGCTGGAGTGGAGCTGAGCTCACGGGGAGCGTGGTGGGTGGGTTTGGGTCCTGTTTGTGTTGCTGGGCCACTCGCTTGGCATTTTGCTCAAGATGCCGTCCAAGGAGTATCCTTTTTCTTCCTGGTACAGAAGTCTTTCTCTGAACAACTACACTAACAGCTGTCTTTGTGTTTTTCCTTCTAAAACGAAACAGAACAAAAAAGTACTTGGCTGTTACCATTCGCGGGACATTTAATCTCTTAAATCCACAAAATATTTTTGAAAACATAAATAGCTGGTTGCTTGTGACCTGTCTGCGACCAGTGTTTTTATTGTTGTAGCTCGCGTTTGAGATCTCTCTGCTGGTGTTTGTTGTTTTTGCCCGTGTGAGGTCATCTGCTCCTGGATGTTGTAGTGGTCATTGAAGTGCCTGGGGTATGAGTTAGTCAGTTCTATGAAATGGCACGTACTGGATGTTGCTGGTGCATTAGAAGCTAAAAACAATTTAACAAATGTGTTTCAGCTTTTGAATGTTGAGAGGGAGCTCTTTCGGAGGCCCCGTTGAGCAGCAGAATATATCAAATAGCTTTTACGTTGCCTGTTTACACCTAGGAAAGGGGAAGATGTGGGGATCCTAGCAAAACCTCCCCGATGTTAAGGCACTTTGTACCGACAAAATATGCTTTTGCTGGTAGAATTTGTTTGATTTTGGAGAAAGAAATGAGTAGTTGCCTGGTACAGCTGCATCAGCACTGGGATCTGGGATTTTTGGGTCGCTAGATGTCTTCAAAACCAGGCAGGGTTTCTGTAGGCTGAACTTTCATTCTGGGATTGTTAATGTGCCTGGATACCCATCAGCTTCCATAGTGAAATAAAGTTGCGGGCAGGACTTCCTGGCGAGTAGCAAAAAGCATTCGTTTGCTAAAAGACAGAATTTGGCTTCTAAAACTTGGTTTGCAAGCTCTGCCAGGAGCCCAGGGGCCAGCTTGCACTTGGCAGTTTGTGAGCTGGTGCTTGGGGTTGTGGCGTGGCTGGATTCTTTTCTTGGGGTCCCTACTGGGGATGGGAAGGAACACGCTTTGTTTAGCTTAACTGGGCTGAGACAGGAGCACAGGGTTAGGCAGGGGCTGGCGTTGGAGCAGTTCTCCTTGCCTTTAGTGGGTTAATCCCTGAGTTTTGGGGTGGGCAATGCCTGGGTCACCATGGGTAGCCTCCGTGCCGTGCCTTCTGGCTCATGGGTGTATCCTTCCAGTGGCTTAGTAACTGCATAGCTGGGCTCTCTTGAAGAATTAAATGTCAGGGAACCTCTTGGAAGGTTTGAAGGAAATTGGCTTAAGTCATCCCAACGTGTCAGCTCTGAAGCGAACCATTGGAGGAACACGGACAAATATTTAGTAACCATGTGTTGAGAGCATCTCATTAACTGATAACAGATTGTTCTATTGCATGTTATCAGTTCTGGGCTACGCTTCTGCTTCTTTTCATGCTCATACTGACTGGATAAGCGATGGTATTTGAAAGATTCCTTTGCACATGCAGATGATGATCTAACACCGGGGAGCAATGGAAAATCCCCTTAGCGATGGCAGAGCCAGCAGGAGCGGTGATGCCCAGTCCTGGGTGATAACGTAAGTAGTAGGCAGAAGTATTTAGTGCTGGAAAAGTTCATAATAACGGGGGATATAGTTCCCTTCAACACCACGTCTTTTTCCTTAAAAAGGGACACATCGAGGTGGCTGTTGGTGGGGTGGGACCCCTGAACCCATGGGGCAGTTTCCAGCTAATGCCGACGTTTTGGCGCTCTCAGGTGCTCCTGTCCTTGCCAGGAGAGCTGGGTTGGGGACAGCTGGATGTGCAACAGGAGGTAAAAATGGCGAGTGAAAGTAGATGCCCTTTGACAGGAGCGGGATTGCCATACAGAGGTGACTATGTTGGGATTTACCTTGGGTTTTCAGGTAAAACCAGTTGATGCTGGATCCTGGCTGAGCTGCATCCGAGGAGTCATGCATGTGCTAATGAAAATTCAGTAAGAAACACTTTCCATCTCTGTTGGCAGTAGTCAAACAGCTTGCCACGTGTTAGAGGGCAGTTGGAAGCGTTTTAGTTTTGGCAAGTCTCATTTAGGATCTTGATTGTTTCTTATAGGAAGTAATATGCAAATTTTAGTATAATAATTAAAGACTCCCTGGCCTTGCTAAGTTCACGTTTAGTTGAACATATCAGTTGATTTAGTTGACAATCTAGTTGATCAACTGACTAATATAGATGTGAAATTAAATGCAGTAATTTCCTAAACCTAAGCTATAGAGCGATTTTGCCAGAATTATGTCAAAATAAGCTAAACTGAACCATCTAACCGCCTCTTTTCCTGTAAGGCTGATCAGATCATTCTGGGAAGCTGCCGTGTGCAGTTTTTTCCCCAAGATGAGATGAATAGATAGGCTGAAAGATCAAAAAGCTCTGTTGCACAATGTCGCTGCGCTGAAGTGGAGATGTGGTGAGTGGGGCTTGGGTTCTGGGTCCCAGCTGGAGCCAGCCTCTGGCTCCATCCCTTCTGCTCCTCTTGTGGTGCCTGCATCAGAGTAAAAAGGGAGTCACTGGTTGTGGGCCAGTCTTCAAGCCACCCACTTCTTGTGCCTCTCCTGCCATGAAGGTGGGAGCTGTTTGTTTCCAAGAGTGCTCCCTCTGGGCTAGATTTTGGTGTTTCCTTGCTGTGCGTGTAGAACTGCTGCCTCCTCCTTAGGTGCTCCTCTGCCACCCTTTGTAGGGAGCCTCCGTGCCCGGTATCTAGGCTGTCACAGCTAAAATCTCCCCCCAAGAGGACTTGAGGTAGGGAACAGTCTGTCCCCTTCCCTCAGATTGTAACTCCTGGTAATTCCTGCTGACGGCATCGCGCCTCTAGAAGTCCTGGGGACTGCAGCCCCAGAGCAGCTCCGAGCCATCCGCGCAGCCAGAAGCTCGTACCCAACCACCTTGTATTTGCTGTGCTGTGGGGGCATTCGTGTTTTGGGTTAGCACTGCATGCACTCATGCTCTGCACTCCAGCTTTGAGTGGTTCTGCGCGTGCACAGTTTGGTGCTTCACCACCCCAGTTGGGATCTATCAACCACCCCCAGCTTCTCCACTTCAGTCTCACTTCTACTGAAGTTTAAAAAAAAAAATTGTATGGTATTTGTTTCCTTATTTTTTAAGCCATCGAATATTTAATGCCTAGAATGCACTACTGCTTCGTGTGACGTCTCCTTATCCTAAACTTTATCTTACAAATCACACGACTGTAACAAGGCAGAAAAAGCAGGCATCCTGCCACACCTGCTGCTGGAATAGAGTTGTACCAACTCCATCCCTGCAGTAATTTCGGGAAGGATATTCTCAGTGTACCCCACACTATCTATCGAGTTTTGTCCAGTTACGTTTTGCATTGTAGGATGACGTCTGGTTGTCCATCAGAATATTAATGCTGGGCAGCAGGAAAGCTCATGGTGAGAAATATTTCTAAGTTGCAGTGTGAAGGGACAGGTGTATAAAAGAGGGAAATACTGAGTCGGGTTGAAACAGATGGCAACCTGTGGTTTCCTTTCCCCTTTAAAAGGAGAAACACGAGCAGTGACACTGGTGGGGAATCAGAGGCGTTCCAGTTGAGTGCTAATTGTGACAGTTGTCTGTGGCTTTGTAACAGGGCTGGTTTTGTTTAGCTCTAAATGTCGAGGCCAACGCGGTCAGATATTTATCCAAAGTGGCTGCGTGTGAGCCGGCTTGCAAGCCAGCTCCGTTGAAGCACAACTTGGTCGTTGGAGCACATTTTTTCTCTGGATTCGTGTCCAAGCCTGAGTGAATGAAGAAGAAGACTGCTGAAGAGCAAACCAAAGGCTGAGCGTTGGAAGTGTGTGAGTGCCTCTGGTGTCTCCTCTGGTCTGGTGTCTCCCCTTGGCACAGAGAGGAGCTGCTCCGTGTCTTGCTGTGGTGCACCGCTTGTGGCAGTAGTGGCCCAGGATTTTGGGAAGTGACAATCCTGGCAAGTGCTGGGACAGCTCTGCTCGGCCACCTCTGGCTCTCAGCTCACTTGCAAACTTACTAGATATTCCTGCATTTTAATTTTCTTGTTTTTTTTTTTTTTTTTTTTTTTTTCTCCAGCTCCTCCATAATTACCTGCTAAGATGTAGCCTTCTCTTTACCCCAAGTTCTCTAATCTGTAATAGTATTTTTGGCGACTCGCTCTCATAGAAACAAGGGCTGGAGAGGACCTTGAGAGCTCGAGTAGCCTCCTGCACTACCTCAAGGAAAAAAACGCTCTTTCAGATGGGCTCTGACACACATCTGCCTCACCTATTTTTAAGGACCTTCAGTGGGGCAGGCTGCGTGACCTTGGTGGGTCTAGGGCCTTGCTTTTTTCAGAGTTTGCCTAAGATCCTGCTTCCTGTTCTCTTTGCGGTATTTAGGTGAGGTTCCTTCATCAAAATGTCTCTGAAAAGCTTCTCCAGAGCCAGCCGTGTTGCCAATTCAAATGCTCTTCTCCTCAGATCCCTCCAGCCTCTGCTTTTATTTTAAGTTTCTGTTATTGAACCTAATCCCTTGACCCTTAGGGCAGCTGCAAATCAGGCGTTTGCAAATCAAATGGTTTTAGTTCCGTGTAACGGGGTCTGCACAGGTAGCATTGCCTCTCGGGCACCCGTTGAAGCCTAAATCTGCAGTTGTGTTCCTGTCCTGTCACAGCTGCGGCCTCCCTCGTCTCCTCTGTGAGAGCACACGCAGGGAGTGTGCAGCGGCTGATCATGTACAGAGACCAGGCTACGCTGCCCTTATCCTTATCCTTACTCAACACGTAGGCTCCCTCTTTATTTCAGCATCCCGTTTGAGCTCCTGCTGTGGCATTTGATCATTTTGGTGGGCTGGCCTGAGCCAGCACCTCACGCTGTCCCGCTTCTTGTCTTGGTCTCTCTTGAGTTAGGAGGATCCCTCCCTCCTCCTGCTGATTTCCCCGTTGTTGTATGTGGAAGTTGCTTTGTCTGTGACCCGGTGAAGTAGCAGATTTCTCTTATTGTGCTGTATATTTAAAGCTCTCTGCTGAAGTAGTGTTTTGTTTACCCTTTCTTCCCGCTGCTTCAGCTTAATTCCATAAAGCGATTTCTGGTTTAGTTTTTGAAGGGTATTGTGCGTTTTAAAAAAAAAAAAAAAAAAAAAAAGAAATTAAAATAAATTGCCTTGTAACTTGGCTAGCCCCTTAGCAAATAAGTTGGCATTGCACGTTTTCTGACTTGCAGGTACAAGCTTGGACCCAGGGAGCGTAGCCAGGAGGGGCTGGAAGGCAAAGCTGTGATGACATGTTCAGTATCCAGGTGGAGGGCCAAGAGGGCAGCTGCACGGCGCTGGGTTGCATTCCAATGTGCTGATCCGTGGAACAGCGTTGGCATACGCTTTGGAAGCTGCTGCTTGCTCTCCTGGCTGTAGGGAAGGGTCTGAGGTGATGGCAGGGAAGGAAGGGGTGAGTCTTTGCAGAATATTTTCATACGATCGCGGCCTGTTCTGAGCAGGCTGGGCATTCGGAGCCCTGGCATTTCTTTGCGGTGTCATCGTGTGCATTGCTGCCTCTGGTAGCTCGAAAGTTAATTAGTACAGGGTGGGTTGTTGTGATTTTTTTTTTCTCCTTTTTCCCTGAACTACGTAATTTTAAATGCAAGTTGCAGGGAAGTTGTATTTTCTCACTATTTGGGGGCTTAATGGGGTGGAGGCAGGGGCTTTGGAAACAGTTTAACAATTTCACATTTTATACGCTCTAATGAATTTCCCAGGATTTTGGAAGGGTTCTATCCAACTTGAATATCGTAATTTCCAGAGGTTCGTTTGTGCTAAAGTTGGTGGTGGATTAAGAGGCACGAAGAGCCAACAGATTACAAATGAGCTAATGAAGACATCGTTTCTTTTGGATAAAGAGCATGACTCACAATCGTGACTTGTACTGAAGCACTGCAGACCACGAGGTTCACGAGGACCGTGAGTTGGCAGTGGGCTTCTTCCCTCTGTCCTCTGTTATTTCAAACTTTTGTTTGATTTCAGGTGCAGAAAAGAGAGGGTTTGCAAGGACCAGAAACAACTCTGAATCTGCAAGAGCTCCACAGAACTTCGATAGGAAGAGACAACTCTCTGAATCGCAGACAGAAACAATGAGCAATTCAGACAGCAGAATAAATCCTAGACAACTGGGAACTCCCAGAGGTATTAAAGAGTGCGTACATGCTTCAGGAATAAGCTGCCTTGAAGCATGTGCTAAGCGCTATTAAAAGATGGGCTGGGATGAATGCTCTTAACTCTAAAATGAGCTGTAAAAGGCTTAATTATTTGTAAAATATGATCATTCCAGGATTTTCGGTGCTCTGAAGTCGGGTGCCAGTATTTCTAGGCAAACCCTTTGCAAAAAAGTTCAAGCTCGAGTACAGAGCCCTTGTACAGCTGCTGTTAAGATACGTAGATAAGTTTGAAGGACAAGATAACTCTTATGAATTTCTGTTTGCAGGAGGATCCTATGCTGCTGCCCCGACATCAAGCGATAGAAAGAATCGAAATAAACCCACCCGAGGGAGGAAGAAGAGTATATTTGAAGCCTACATGTCAAAGGAGGATGTTTCAGCGGGACTGAAAAGGGGAGAGCTAATTCAGGTGCCTAGAACATAGAATGACCATGCTCATGTGATAAGTCTGTGGAAATCACAGGCAATTGTTGGAAGTGAATGCCAGCTAATTGCATGACAGGGAATTGATACACCGCTTGTACCTGCTTTCTCTGGAGGTTCTAGAAATGGGGTGAACCTTTTTACGACCAGCTGCAGTACAGTTTTTGATTTGATTGCAGATGTTCTGTAAAATTCCGGATCCACAGTCTCAATGAATCGGGGGGATGAGCTGCTAGCCACAGTAGTGGTTGTTGTGGAGACTGTTACTTTTACCAATGACAATCAAAAACATAGCAGATGCTCGCAGCCTCTATCTTTGTCAGTGTAAGTGAAAATGAATAGCCTTAGCAAGACACTTCTTGCTGAAATTCCTCACAAAGTCATGAATTAGTCCTTGGCAGTGAGGTGCAGATGCCTTTTCTTCCAGATGTACTCTTGTCAATCTGTTTCTACCAAATCTTCCCAGAAGTCTCCCTCCCACAAAAAAAAGGGAGATATGCAGGTAATGCTGTGGTCCCTGAGGTCTCGTGGGGCTGTACTTACCACAGCATTACGGTAAAGGGTTATAAACTATGATACAGCCGCCTAAATTAATATCAAATGGGCATAATTTCCTATGTGCTCCATTAAGGTCATAGGGCTGCCCCAACCTCTGATGACAGCATGGTTACTGAAGTGAGGCACAGATAGTAGATGAAGCAGAAGAGCACATCACTATTAGAAAATCAGTTGCCTGTGTCCTTTTGGTTCTTTGCCTTGAACAGCTAGCAAGTTCCCATTTTTCAGATTCTGTGCCCATCAAAGATTGGATTTGTTGCTTCCATTTGGAGCAGCACAATTGAAGCCATAAGTAGGCAGCAAAATGTGGGGTTGGACCTGCCATTTCTGTGATCCAGCTTACCCACAAGAGTTTTGCATAAAAGCAGGCAGGACTGAGGTTCACTGAGGTGCAGGAGAAGAGGAGTCTCCTACAACAGCAGCTGTAATGGTCTTCATCATGATGTAATGCTCAAGACACACCCTGCACCCCAGTGAGGTCAGATTGGCTGGGGAAAAGGCAGGTGGAAGTCAGCGAGGGCATGACAGACACTCATGCTGAGGCATCATTTACCCAAACACCCACTGGTGCACTGACATTTAATTTGTGTTGTAATGCTGGTGAGGTTGATACTTTCAGAGCTGCAAATGGCATTACCTACCTTTTTGTTTGATTTCTTATTATAATTGTGTAGTAATTCTTGCATAATAACATAATGGTGTGATTTCTGTTGTGTTTTGAGGATTCCACATTTAAGATAGCCTAATTCCCTCCTGAAGACCAATCTGATCAACTCTTAGCTTTCAGAAAAATGACTACACAGCATATCCCTGCTAATTATCAGTGTGCCCCTCTGGGCTGCCCAGGCCCCAGGTCAGTGCCTTTTAAAAAAATCTTGTGGGCATCCACACTGGGAAGCAAATGGTGAGGGAAGAAATGGCAGCCTTGAGCTGGGACTTCCTCTCATTTGATTTGAGATGGCTGCAGTGGCATACAGCAATGACTAAAGGTTTTGCTTCACCATCAGGAGTGCTTTTGGTACCTGTTTGGTAATGCAGCCTGACAGCATTAAGTGCAAATAAGAGTGTGTAGACTGCTGGGAAGGTCGACTGCAGCTGCAGATGAGGCACATCAGACTATGGCTAGCACCTGAGAATCCCAGCGGGGTACTAGGTCCCATGAGACCTGTGACTGCATGTTATCTGGCAAAAGAATCCCCAATTCTTGGAATTGAGTGGTGTCTACTCCAGGTCATGTGCTGTGTGACTCTAAGAGTCATATGTACTTTCTTAGGCTGTAGCTGTTTTCCTTTCACCCAGTTCCATGTCTCAGGGAAACAGCTGAAGCTCTACGATTTGTATGTAATCATTTAGGGCTGAGTGTCACATCATGGACATCCCAGCTCAGTATCTCTCATTTTTTACTCATTCATCCTCATCATCTCATCAAGACCATTCATCACTGCCACTCTGAAGAGGATATGTGAGATCTTGAAAGTACTTTTAGTGAATGGACAAATATTCAGCACTGCTCTGTACAGTGGCAAGAGACAGTCAATAAATGCCCGTTGCATTAATCCCCAAATGCAGGGCATTCATCTGGCATGGTAGCCTGCAAAAATGCTCCATGAGAACCTGCAGAAGAAACGAAACCTACTGGCCTGAATATGATGGTCCTGAGCAAGCTTGAGTGCTAGCCAGTCAGAAGCACCACTCTGAGCAGGGGAGTCCCCTGGAACATCCTGGAAACACTGGGTCTGGCTGGTGTGAGAACATCAGAGATGTCTTAGAGAGGAGAGGCCTTACTGTGAGCTCTGAGGATGCTGCTGTGCCCTGGCAATGGAGCAGTGCAGCTAAATGTGCCTGAAAGCCCAAACTGCTGGCAGATATGGGAGATCTCTTAGATGAAACACAAGTGCCATGAAGATTAAGCAGCCCTAAATAAGGAAGAACAAAAGTGTATCTTTATGGGCACCGATGTCTGTCAATAGTAATAGTCTTAATGACTTCTGGTACCATATCTGACATAATTCAGTTTTCAGTAAGTTGCACGGAGAATTGTGCCCTGCGGGATTCGTGGATTCATTTAATCAACGGACATGTGCAGAAGTGTCCTTCCACAAGATAAGGGGATCTGAGCACAGGTGCTTAGGAGCGCCTGGACTTCCCACTTCCCTGCCCATAAAGCTGTCTGCAGTGAGCAAACACCAAGCGTATCAGGCTAATTGCAATCACAGAGGCTGCTCTGAAGGCAAACAAGATTGAATAACTTCTGCGTAGTTACGTAAGCGGATGGTGTTGGCCGTGCACAACAGATGAAGTCAGGTTGTGCATTAAGGAACGTTGACCCAAAGGACCGTGATCATCTTGCGATGCGCCAGCCAGAACCTCATGTCTGCTCCACGCCTCCAGTGTCTCCCAGACCCTCCCTGCCGGGCTGCTGGGGTCAGGCGGAGTGAGTACACACCATGCAGAGGCTGTGTTGCCATCAAGAGGATGTTTTTTTTTCTTGGAGAGCTGTTCCTTTGTGCGTACGGATGCTGGGGTTTCCCTGATTTTTGTGGGTTATTTTTTCCACGTTGGCCTTGGTAGCAGGCAGGTACTTGAACCCTGACTTTTTTTTTTTTTTGACACACAAAAAACATTTGAAGCATGTGTGTTACAATACCTCTTACAATCTGCTTGATTTGAGATGCTTGAAGCTTAGTCTGAGTATTGCCTGTCCTGGTTCTAGCAGAGGAAATCATGAGAAATCATGAGCTTTTTGTATCTTGCTGGAGAAAGTTGAGGTTAGAAACTTTTTTTGGCAACTCTTTGTGAAGCTGACTGGAATCATCAGAAAGTGTTTTAGAAACCTTCCTCCAAACCTTTTTCTTCCTTTTCAAAACAAAGGCCCTACTGACATAAAAACACTGATAAATATAGCAGCTATTATTCGTGAGCTATTGTAAAATAATATAACATTAGTGTGACATCATGAGACTCTGCAGCCAGATCCTCACCCCCGAATACACATATGAGAACAGTTGTTCGTTACAGATGGGGAGAGTGACTGGTTCCAGATATGATATCACAGCGTGAAATGTACAACATTGTAAATAGGATTTTCATAGGCACAGATAATAGGGCCCATCTGCTTTCTAAGATAAATTTTGGGAGTTCCTTGCTTAAAGGAAAGGGCTGAAGTATTTTAATGCTACATGACGTAAGAATTCTAATGCTGATCATAATTAGGCAGTGGTGCATATAAAATACAGAGAAACCCACTAAGCTGTAAGCACGGTAACACATTTTTGTGTGTGTTTGCCTGAGCTGGGCGTCCGTGTTCATGTAGCTCCTTTGGTGCCTTCTGGGCCACGGGCACAAAATGTGATTTTTCACGGGCATAGTGGGCATTTGCACCTGGCTGATTGACAGCTGTCCCAAACTATTCAGCTGGGTTCTCCAAAGTAACACAAGATATCCCCTCGTCTACTTTGTGCTGTTGGGTAGATGCTGGCGATGGGAATTATTTGACTCACTGTCAAGCAGAGCAACCACCCGTGTTCATTTTCTCCTTTCTCTCCATAGCAGCTTCTGTTACTAAGAGAGTGTTGGTTTTGATAGCTGATTGTGGGAAATAATGGGGGAAAAGACCATGGGGAGATTTTTGTAAAGTATCATGAGGCATCAAGTATCCCCATGGTTGTTCCTAATGTGTTTTTTTTTTTGTTTGGTTGGTTGTTTCTTGTTCTGGGTTGTGCTTGCCATGTGGCTAGTGTGCTCATTAGTATTAGTTACATAAGGCAAAAATTAAAACATCACAGCAAAGTACTCAAATAATGCCTCAAGAATATAGAATATACAGTGCTAGCATTAAAACTTAAGCAAACTTAAGCAAATAAAAACAATTTAACCAAACTTAAGTAAATAAAAACAATGAAAATCTTCCTAAATCTGCAAATTCCTTTTCAAGGCAGCAAAACTTTCACATGTAATCAGTTTTATTTTCCTGTTGTCTGAGTGTTTCCCAGAATAAAAAAAAATAATTCCTGGGAGAGGTTCCTATGATTGCTTAACTCAGAAGCACAAATGGATGGAAACTGCTCATACAACAAAGTGGCTGGTGTTATTTCAAATACACAGATGGAGAAAGTTTTAACTTTTCATCACAAAGCAAACACCTGCATGAAGGCAGCTATCTAGTTAACAAAGCTCTATTTCCATAAGAATTAAATACCATCAGTTTTAACTGCAGCCACCTGAATCTCAGCTCCCAGGACCCTCTTAGGATGGGAATCACACTTGCATAGCTTGTGACTCCTTGTTTGGCTCTCCCTTTCTCTTGGGTGGGCCTGACTGCGAGGAACTGCTTGGTTTACTTTGGAGGGATGATATGAATTTGTTGCAGGTGACTTGAACTTTGAGCTGGAAGGTAATAAAGACAAAATGGACAGATGAGAGTTTCAAATGTGGTTAAGATAGACTGACTTTGAAAGCGTTTAAGCAGAATTTAATGCTCTAGACCTGAAATGTTTGGTTTTAGAAAATTATTTTGATTCATCTATGAAAATGTTCTTTATCATGGAGTTATTGCTAGTGTCTGTCTGCAGGAACTGCCTAAACAGCCAGAGCCTCAGAAGGCTCGCACCTGCTGCCATGCAACCTCAGCAGGTCAGCTTTTCCCTTTACCTCCTATTCTCCAAAAAAAAGCAAAGCCAACGCGCTCCTTTTCCAAAGCAGGGCAAAACAAATGGTTTCGATTGTCTGATTTTAAATGAAGTTAGTGGATGCTTGGCAGAAAATATGTGAAGGGAGCAGGAGGGCTTGGATCCTGAGTTCATCCAGTAGCAGCAACAGCTAATGATTCAACATCTCTTCCATGACAGACTGTAGTAGATCAGCTTAAGCCTATCATGAAACTGCCTTTTGGCTAGAAATTGCTTGGATGCTAAGTTGTCAAGACCTGAAATGTATAATGGAAATTTAGATGTATCTCTCGTGTTTCTCAGTAGATGTATTACCCACAGCTCTCTAATTTAACTGATCTTATATAAAATTAATAAGATTCAGGCATAATCTTTCTCCTTCTCTTTTTTTTTTTTTAAGGGACCCTTGAGAATAAATCCTAAGAAGTACCATGAAGCCTTCATTCCATCTCCAGTAAGTGTAATTTTATAATGCTTTAAAGTTCATAAGTAAAGGTGCATTAATACAGGAGTTATGCTGTGTATGAAAGGTCACTCGGAGGTGAATGTGTTGGAATAAATGAACATGATCTGGATTTTCTTTTAAATCAGATATTCCCAAACAAATTTTGTTTTTTCGTACCTCAAAGAACTACTTACTTGTGCCGAAACTGGGGATACCACCGGGTCCCACAGACACCAGCTGAACTCAGATTTGAGGACCACCACATAGCGTAATTGTAAACCCTCACTTTATGGCTACAGAAGTTTTATAGTCTTTCCACTGATTTAAGTTAATCTTCCCTAAACAAATATGCTCTCCATTTTCGATCTGCTGCATGAGCTAATTTGAAAAGTCATTCCAGAAATAATATGCGTGATTCTCTTTCATGTGCACGCTTTTGCACTAACTGTATATTGGTTGGCTTAGGATATACTTCTGTCACACGGGACTGGTTTGTGCCTCTTCTCTCTTCTTTCTTTTATTTTTGTTTTTTATTTTTGACAGAAAAGAGGGGCTCTCGCAATTTCAAGGACTTCCAGTAAGGAAGGTGACATCACAGCTGGCACAGTCAAAAAGCTTTTTATCTGGAACTGACTTGGTCAAAGTGTTACTATCAACGAGAGAGAGAATTTCATATTAAAATGTTTTGTTGGTGTGGGGGAGAGAAGGCAGGGCCTGCACCAAGGCAGTGAGACACTGACCCTGTTGTTGCCCCTGCTACTGACAGCACTATTGTGCTGGAGCTTGTACTCAAAGCCTTGAAATTTGTGGCAGTGTCAGTTCACTTTATTCATTGGAGATAATGTTTTGGAGCCCCCTGTGTTAGAGAAGAGTGGTGTTACAGAGGTGGAGAAAGGTCAGGGGTGCATGAAGTAGATTAACGTGACCTAGAGGAAGTACGGAGCAGCTCTCTAGTACATCAGTAAAGCAGGACTGAGTGTGTAAGTGAGCAAGGAACTGTGATACTTTCTTTATGGGTGGCCTCAGAGGTGTGATAAGTGTAAGCTGTTAAATATATTCTCTGAAATTACAAAATACTTGGTTCAGTGTGAAATCCAGCTACTCCTGTGAGTTTAATTGCATGTGAAGCTTTACCCTTAATTGCCCCTGGTGCCTTGTGCAGTAAGATTGCCCGCTGTTCTGCAGGGGAAGGTTAGCTGAGGTTATCTCGCTTCTCTTTCTACTTTATTTCTCTTTGTGGACCTGGATCCTAGAATCTGCCTTGTCCTGCTAACAAGCAGAATCACACCCAGATAGAGTTGACTGGCTGGTGTGGGCATGGTCCTCTCTTCAGCGGATGCTTTAGGAAGCTTATCGGTCATATAACAGCAGTGGCCAGGGAGGGTAGCAGGAGGGTTTGCAGCCTTAGCATTCTGCAGGACTTCCCATCGTTGCCAGATGCTGCAAGAGCTACAGCTGTGAAAAATCACCCTTTCTCTCCTGCTGTTGACTCGGGCACTGTACCCCTTTCCCTTCAGCTCTCATTTGGCTACGGCTTCATGGAGTTCAAATGCAACAGCTGTTCACCTTTTAACAGCAAAAGTCCCAGGGTATTTCTTGCTGCAAATGTGCTCTGTCCGTCTCATTGTTGCGTGAAGAGTTGAGGTGTAGGTCCAGAGCCTTTCTCTTTAAAAAAAACCTCCTGGAGAATGGGCATGAGCATTTAAATCTCTGCCTCCTATCTTGTGCCATGGTGTGATGTCTGAAATGATGACACTGTCAAGTCAAAGAACGGTACTTCTGAGCACGAGTGGTGGAGTGTCTTTGGCTGGGCTGTGTTTGTGGAACATTTCTAGAGCAGATGGAAGGGTAGCAGATCTTCCTCTTGTCTGATGGAGGCAGTGGCACCTGCCACTGATACTCACAGGTGGCCACCGAGTAGTACCAGTGCACTGCTCCACTGCACCTGGAGGGTGGTTGAGATTTTTGCAAGGGGTTGGGTTCTGATGTAGTGTGGTTCCATCTTAACTTTGTTAGTGATCGGAAGTGCCAGCAGTGTGGAGCTCAAGACAGTAAAGGAAAAAGTGGGATATGCAAGGTTCTTGGAGGTATGGAAGTTCATCCGAGTCATGGGCCTGGAGCTACAGGAATGGTTTTGCCCTGAGGCAAGAAACAAAGCTGATGGCAAATCTAAATACACCTGTTGGTGTAGGCACTGAAATTGACTGCTGTAAAACAGGTGTGTGTATGTATGTGTATATATGTATATTAACTGAGAGTGGCTGTAATTCAAGATCAGGCTCCTGACAGTATGGAGATGAAGCTTTAAGTGGTGTGATACATCAGGCACTTTTATACAGAGTAGAGGAAAGGCTCTGCCTTCTGTTTTCTTGGACACAGGAGAAAGAAAACAGGAAAAAAGTGTAGAACAATCATCATGAATACCAGCTTGTGTTTGTAGTATAGAGCAGCTGCTTGTACAGACAAAAAAAAAAAAAAGGCATTTTCCTTAAAAAGTGACTTTGAACTTTTCTTTTTATACGTGTAGTGGATTTAGGTAAGGAGCTTGGGCAGAAAGAAGGGGGTGGGGAGAAATGACGAATAAGACCATGTGTAAAAAATCTGGCTTTTTTGAAAAGAACGGTTTCCAATTTGAATTATGTTGGTCCAAGAGGCTTTGCAATTTTTCTGCATCTTGTCATGGGAGGCAGCTTTCACACAGCTGTTGAACTGCTGCTGCTTTTCTTTCTAAGAGTAATTTGGTCTCTTGGAGGACGGCCTTAGTTTCACATCATGGCAGGTTTCTGCCGTTTTATTGTTTTGGTATCTAAGCAGAGTAAGATATTTGTGATATTAAGGCTTCATGTTTTCAGGTTATAAAAGAAGTTTTTCTTGGAGACTGAATATACTCGTAGGTCTGATTGGATTTACTTGAGCATTTGAGATTCAGGAGCGTGTATCTGAGAAGGCAGTGAAGTTGTGATGGAGATTTTAATTCCTGTGAGGCTGTTTTTTCATTGAAGGACAATGAAGTTCTAATCTGAAGAAACGCATCCTCTTTTTTGTACTTCAAAATGATGAAAAGTTTTCTCTGTAGAAAAACTGTGGTGACTGCCCACGTTGAAACTAAATGCTCACATTGTTTGACACGTTCATGGTACTGTAAGCAGATGCACGGATTTCTTCATATACTGAATTATGGGGGAATAGGAATGAGAGCAGCAAGAATGCTATAGGTAATAAATCAAAAAAGACAAAATCAGCAAACCTTTAAAAATTAAAACCTCCACGTTAGCATCTTTGGAAAACTTCATCTTTATTCACCCCATGAGGAAAATCTTCCAATCCAAATCTAGATGAGCAGAATGCCAAACATGTCTGGCATGGGTAATCAGTGTCTACAATTAGTAGAGGCTCTTGTGCAAGGATGTTAACAAAGAGTTTTGTGAGAAGGTGTCCTAACATGCCTGTTACAGTAAATGATCTTCTGGCTTGCACTTGGCATCTGTAGTCGTAATTTTTTTGAATCTGTTCTAACATTAGTTACACCAAATAATATATGTGGAATATGTGGTGTTAGTTCATTTAAAGAATAAACTACATCCTCAGCCTCTGTCCATGCCACCTTCACAGACTGTTTTGCTTGTCCTGCACTGCTTGTCCTTCCTCCCTTGCTTTCCCATCTCACCCAGGAGAGCAGCAGGCAGCTCTGCACGGGGCACATTGCAGGGACTGTCTTGTAAGCATGTTCTGTGCAATAGCTTTTGCAGTGCTTGAACTGGGAACTTAATACTTGAAGAACTGCGACTGCAGAAAACTCTCTACCCGTTCCCAAGAGTAATTGTAGAGGAACTAAACAGAATTTGCAGACAATACATTTTGAGGGCTTGGCTCTGTCTTGTGTAAATACTGTGCAACTACTGTGCTGGCACATACTTACGAAGGAACTTATTTGCTGAAAGATATTGCATATTGAAGAGCATCTGGTGAATCCATTTCATTTTTGTGCACCACTGCAGGATGTTTGTCTCACCAAGGTGTCTTTTTTTTTTTTTTTTGGATGATAGTATTTTAAACCTCATACCAACTCATGTTTTGCTGTGGCATTTTTCTTCCTCTTTGACTAGGACGGGACTCGTGATATCTTTATTGATGGAGTGGTTGCTCGCAACAGAGCCCTGAACGGTGACATTGTGGTAGTGAGACTGCTGCCAAAGGAGCAATGGAAGGTCAGTCCAGTATATTTTTGTGATTTGATGGAAAAAGCTAATTACTGTTTTCACTAAAATTAAGGCCTAAGACTAGAGAACTTCCTATAAATCAGGTTAGCTATATTGTGGTTTATGCTGCTATAGAATAAAATATTGTATTACAACGCTTGGAAGAAGCAACACCTAAAATGGTGAAGCCCCACTCTTTGCATGGATTGTTCTTTATCAATGCATGAAGCTTAATGACAAGGCTGTTTCAAAGCACGATGTTAGAAGTAACTTTTGATATCTGCTATTTAGCTGTCTTCATGCCGTAGTGCTGGATAGCTCTGATTAGGTATTTGCAATTGTTCATGTATTTGACAAGTACTATTCACAAAGCTTTAGTAATGATGACCTCTCTCTACTTTGTGGGTCCTCAGTCCATGGAGAGCTCATCTTGATACAGCTCCAGATTTTGTGGCAATACCTATCTTTGCGTGACTTAGTGTGTAAAATAGCTGGAGCGATTCAAATATGGGAAAATCGTTTTTTCATTTTAATGTTTCAGAATTTCTCTATGCTCTCTTTGTATTTTTTTTTTCTTTCAATGATTACAGTGAAAGTCCTTTCAAACATCTAAATGATCTTATTTTGTTTGCAGGTAGGTTTTATAACACCTTTATGTAAGGAAAGTTCATACTTTTCTAGAGATGTAGGCTCTGGGATGTGTAAGATACTGTCAGCACTTGTAATTTGGGTTTTTACAAGTGAGCATGACCTAACTGTCAAATTGCTTTCCAGACACACGTTTTCAAATTCTTTGAATGTAAAGACTACTGTATATTGTTTGGACAAAAGTAATAATGAGGGTGATTCCAGCAGGGTGGAGACTAGTCTGAACTATTTTGGGGCTGGTGCTTTTTGCTCATTCTAGCTAGCTTCTCTGCCTGTTTGAAGCTGAGTTATGATTTTTAGGCTTGCAAATGCAAGGTCTGCAATCTGGTCGTTCATGGAACTTACCTTCTCTGTTTAAATCTACTAGCAATTGGAGTGATGTTTGGAAACCCTTTGAAACTTTTCTGTTCTTTTTAAAGGTGCACACAATCTGTTAATGATGTATTATATATTGACATGTAACTGCAAAACTACCTTCTGCAAAAGGTGATCCTAAGTGGGAACTAAAGCATTGCATATGAATATACCTGTAAACATAGAAAAGAGGTCTGCTGCTATCTGTGCAACCTCTGAAAACCAACACTGAGGATCAAAGCGAAAGTTCTTTGATATCTATTCAAGAGTCCAAATCAGAGTTCAGAAAGGCTGCGATGATTACTGTAGATTTGGAGCACCAAATGACTATATATAAATTATATTTAGTTTTAGATCGTGTCATATAGTTGCAAAAGTGGAATAGTTTGAGTACTTAGATCCTCTGCCAGGATCTGCCAGCACAAGGGTTTCTTTGTAGTCTTGATACAGGTTGCCTGGACTGGAAGCTTTTTCTGCAATTGTAGAGTTATATCACTGGCTCTGAAGAAAGATAATGCCCCTCTCTTATATCCTCGTACCCTCATATGTTGAACAGTAATACTCTTTTGTGAATAGGTGAGTGATTTTTATAAGAGGAAGAGTTCAGAATATTCTATCCGTTCTGGGCAAATGCTGAAATAAAACTTCTGGAGAAATGGTGTCTGGAGAATGGTGCGAGGAGGCAATTCAGAAGACTTCAGTGTTTTGTAGTATGGTTGTGATTCTTCTGTGGTGAATTTAACCTTGCCAAATGAAGTAGCTGGAACATGCCAGTCATGTTTTTCAGCCACACAGGTGCTACCCTATGCAGTGTTATTTTTTTTGTTTCTTGCCATCAGCAACTTAATCAGCGATGACATCCCTTTTCCCCTGTTCCCTGAATCTCTCGCTATGCACTCCTGTTTGTATTAGTTCTTTGGGAAAGGTGCCACAAAGTTGCACTGAAAGATACTGCATTCTGCCAAGTAATTCATACTGATTAATGATAAACCGTCGCAAGCTATTTTAGGTTTTTCCATTTGTTTAGTCTCATGCTGCTGCAAAGCTGCCACATAGGTATCTTGAGGGTTTTCTCCTTCCCATTGGGCCTTTGGAGCAAGCTGAACAGCTTCAATTATTTCCTTGAAAAATGTAAATCAGCTGTATGGTATAACTGATGCTCTCTGAAGAGCCTTTATAGACTCTGTACACATTGGCTTGTTAGGATTGAGATGTGCGTGCTGATCGTTTTTATGGTTTGCTATTCCCATCCCATTAGTCTGTACTCCACTGAGAACTGAGCTGCCTTTTTTGCTGGTAAACCTGTGTCTTGCACAAAATTACAGGCTGTAAGCCTGACAGGTCTGTGCCTCTCATGTTTTAAGCACCCTGGATGGCCCTTGGATGCTCTGGGGGAGATTTTCCCTTAACTAGTGCAGCTCAGATCTTCTGAGTGCAAAGTTGGTGTGATGCTGTCTCTCAGTAAAGGCAGGGCTTGTCTTACCAAGAACCTCAGTTCAGCTTATGTATAACCTAGAAAAAGGGGGAAAACCTTGTGGGCTGGTAAAGTGGCAGGTTTTGGCTGGGGAAATCTGCGTGTTTGCTTGAAGAGCTGAGAAAGCTGGGAGCTGCCCTGTACCCAGTGAGTCAGTTTTTGTGGGTCAAGTGCCAGTGGGAGGAAAAACTCAGGAGGTACGTGTCTCTAGGGATGTATTGTGTTCTTCTGAGCCCGTAATGGGTGGTGCCACTGAGAAATGCAAGGGAATGCTGAAGTATTCTAGACGTGTGGTTATACTTTATGCAATACCTTCTTGAGTGGCAAGCGGTATTTTCTTCCTCCAGCCCTCCGCTTCCTGGCTCGGTGGTGGGAAATTTATCAGGCTTGAATTTCTCAACATCGTGTCCTTCCCAGCGCATGTATCAAGTGGTTGGATGAGCTACCGTGGTCCTCCCCCGTGCTTAATTTGTCTGGTCTGAAAGCTCCTTTTCTTCATACGTCCCCCGGGAGGGCTGCGTGGTGTTCGGTGATGATCCGTTTGTCAGTTCATATTTCTGTGCTCGCTATGAGTTTGGACCAAGAGCCAACAATTTCAGTGGGGCACTGCTTGTTGGGGGAGAGATGTTTTGTCTCAGAATTTTGGTTATCTTGTGCTCCAGAAAAGAAGGTAGCCGTTGGCTCCGTACCAGGCTAGAGCGGCGTGTGCTGCAGTGACCACATATGGAGGCGGTATTTCAGAAGTTCCTCTCTTGTCCTCTTGTGTTACATCTTGGGAATATCGAGGTGCTATGGTAACTTTCAAATATTTAGCTGTTGCAAAGTAAGGTATTTGACTTAGACTGTTTTTCCAGGTACTTAACCTACTCTTAGCAAATGAAGTCAGAGTATCATTGCAGTCAGCTAGCCTGTCCCACTCTTAATTCAGGCTGTAGGGCTTCCCTGAATCTGCGCCTTCAGTTTGTGGAAGAACGTTGTGATAAAAGATAACCAGTGATGGAGAACTTACCTCAGACCTTGTCAATTGCTCTGATAAAGAAGAAAAACAGTGCTTTTATTTCTTGACTGATTTTCACTACTTTAAGTTCCACCTGTGGGTTTTTATTATGTTTTATAGGCTTGTGCTTACATCAATTTCAGGAGCTTCAATTATACAGTGACATAATTACTGGAAGGCAAAAAATGTTGATATGATGATTACAGCAATATTTCTCAAGCTCATCAAGGAGGGAAGCAAAGTGTCAGTATAAAGGATAAACCTAACCCATCTTTCCTCACAGCCTCTTTTTGCTCTTTTACCTTCTGCTTAATTGCCAGAGAGAATTTATTCTATTTCGGATATCTGTTTTGGTTTTTCTTGCGAGATGTAATTTCTTTGGTAGAAGGAAATAGCATAATAAGTCACTTGATATCACTTGGGGCTTGGATTCCTGGCCCAATCTCTGGTGCTTTTAGAATAGTAGTTTATAATGTGGAATGTTTTTCATGACAACCGTCTCACGCATTGCATGCTATGGGTGAACTTTTAGAGTCTTAGTCTGAAAATAGCACTCAGAAGGACTTTATGCTGCATATTTGACTTGTTCTGCTCAAGACTGTCTGAAAGGAATCTTGGGGGCCAACCTCCTATTGCTTCCTCCTATCGCTTGCTACGACACACAGGAGAGGTCTCCGGTTCAACATCCTTGCAGCAGTGGTATATTCAAATGATAATACATACTACATATATAGAAATGTGTATAAAATAGTATAATAAGAGATTAATCTACCAATTTCTCCAAAAATCAGTGCCTGCACATGGTATCTTTTGTTGCTGTTGTTTCGTGAATTATTTCCTCCTTGGCTTTGTGTTACTTTGTGGTATTTTCAGGTGGTGCATTTGGTCCTGTCAGAAGGTCTCCACGGCCAGGGCTGTAGGACTGCTGGTTTACATACGGTGTATGCTGCTGGGTGGTAGGTCCCGTGTTTTAGTCATGAAGTGTCTGAGGGATGGCAGTAGTCATTCTTTGTAGTTCAGGGGAGTATATTCTGTTCGACGGAAGTGTCAGATGAAATTCAACGCAGCAGGAGATCTTAGAACTGCCTCTTTTAAGGCCGTACATCTGATAAATATTTAAACACCTTCTGTAGAGAAGATATATGCTACAATTCATTTCTCCCAGCTGCGACTGTTGTTGGCATAATTACAAACAAACGGAGAAGGAACAATTTGATTCAAACAAGTCACAAATATCACCGTGTATAACTTGAACAGAGCTACGTATCCTGGCAAGCCACCACCTCCAACTGTTGGTGTAAACCTATGAACCATCAGTTGTTCAGAGGGGATGCTAGCTTTGAATTTGCCCTAGTGAATAATGATTTGTTTCAACCAAATTCTTCTGAGAGTCAGTTTCTTCTCAAAATCTCCCAGCTAATGTAAGGATAACAGTAACTCAGGAGGAGATAGGGTTCTTACAGGGTTATCACAGCAATACTGTTTGAGTCTCAAAGTATGTTGTTTGGAAACATTACATTCATAATAATAAAAAAAAAAGTTCTGGAGAAGTCATTATTGAAATAGTAAGTGTTCTGGCACGCTAAAAGCGTTCAAATGGAATTCATGATATCCAGGAGTAGAGTGGGAAGCTTAAGAAGCCAGCTAGGAAGATGTCCAGAAAAGCAGAGCTTTAACAAATCTGAAAGGTTGATGGATGCTGTAGGGAGAAAGGGCAGCTGTTTTTTTGTTTTGCTGTAGACTTTGCGGAGAGGGCTATAAGCTGATGGCTGTACCTGTGAATGTGCACCCACCTCCCTGGAAAACTGGAGGATGCTGGAGAAGCTTTATTACATAGTTTATGATTGTGCCATTTGTTGGATGACCACGGTTTGTTCCACAATGCTGGGGCTGGTAGACCTTCACTGAGCTGGCATGGCTCTTTCCAGGCTTTGTTTAGCTTTGTTTAGGCTGGGTATGGAACAATAATATTGTAGACTGACAGCAAAAATACTGAGAAAATAGGAAGTGTTGCTCACTGAGAGATACGCAGCATTAAATTTGTTGATCTTCCAGATGTTGCTTTCACAATTTCTTAATCAAATACCACTCGAGGTGAATCAAAGTCTTAATGCAGTGAGTTTTAATAGCAAGATCTGGCATGCTTTTTATGGCGTATAACGATAGAGTTACTAAATTGATATGGGTTGAATGAGATTGCTGTGACCAAGTGCTGATTTTATTCCCTTGCCTCCCCCAAACCTGTAAAACAAGGAGGCAGAAATGCCAGCTTTTGGGATGTTGCAAGCAACCTTACCTTCCCGAGAAAGACTTTTCCTGTCAATACCTGCCTCTGTCTGATGGGAAAGCCAAAACCAGGACCCCAAATAATGAAATCACACAAACAGTTTTGAACACCCTAGTGTCCTTTTAATCCTTCCTCTTTCTGTGCTGGATGAGAGTGATATTAGAATGCAAAATGTTTAGGTAGGGAAGAAGGCAAGCTTCTTGTTATTAACTACATCCTGTTTTACCAGCACAGAATTACATCACAGATGTGGTTTGGCTGCATAGATGCATATAACAGGACAAAAATGTTACCTTTAGGTGAACAGTCAAGCATTAAATAATTATTCACCTCGCATGCAGACAGTTGCTATATTCCCAGTGGAATAAAGGCAGGTAAGCCCCAAGTGATAGGGGTGATTTCAAGCTGAATTAGACACCACAAAATTTCACTGTGCTCCTGGAGGAGCTGCATCTTGAATGGGAGGAAGGGCTCATGGGAGCATCCGATCTTTAGAACAGGAGTCGAGCCAACGTTTAATACCTGATCTCTTTTACTGCTCTATTTTTTTTTCTCTTGGTCACATGAATATAATCTAGTACAGCAAATTGTTTCCTTTAACAACTAACTTTTCTTCAAATGATTGTTTTAAACTCTATTCTTCCAAGTCTTCTGTAAATATCCACACATCACTGTAGATTATTCTTAATCCAATCTCTTATATAACTACTATCATTTTGGATTTTTCTTAGTCCTTGGTTCCTGTGGAATTAGTATTTCTTAGAACTGTTTGCTTTTTGCCAGTTTGGAGACGTATTTGATGATATCACATGAGTATTTGGAGCCCGCACCTTATAAGAATGTCAGGATACCTGTTGTTGTGATGGTGTTGGTTTTGGGAACGTCACGCACGTTAAACTCACTTAACTTTTTTATAAACGTTCTCTTGAAAGCCTGTCCAGATTTGCAGTAGTCTGGGTTTCTTTCAGTTCCACATAAAAAGACTTAAGTTTAAATAAAGCATAATGATGATAAAAGTCCTATCTGGCCTAAAGTTTGTACAATGAAGAAATTTTTTCTATGAAGAAAGGCCTCGAGCAAACAAGATTTTTTTTTCCTTTTTTTTTTAGGGAGATTGCATCCCCAATTTAATTTGGTAGCCGGAGAAATGAAGAACTTCTATGGCACTTTAAAATATGTTGATTTTTTAAAGTCCCTTAGATGAGGTGCTTTGGACAGTATCCTAGGCTCTGAAGAGAAGGAAGAGTGCTATGTATCTATCTGCATGTTTGTTCTTGTTATTGGCTGGCAGAAAAAAGGCAACTGGCTGCAGTATTTGCATGTGGTCAAAGCTGTTAAGGTTGGCTCATTAACTCTTTTCTCTGATTTCCTTAACTTGTGTTTGTTTTTCTTTAAAGCCATAAATCAGAGGGACAGGGGATCTAAAATAGAGATGATTTATGTAAATGAAGAATTGCAGCAGCCGCCGGTATGGGAGAGAGGGATTTTTCTACAACAGGTTATGTGGGCAAGATGTGGGACCTTGTTTATAACCAAGTGGTTCTTGGAGATAAGGAAGATATTTGTCATCAGGAATGGAATGCCTTAAATTTGTTGACAGAAAGAAATTTGTAACACGCTAGGATGAAGTTATTTCTAGTCTAATAGGTTTAGAATCGGCATGCTGCTAGCTGCAGAGGGCCAGGACGGTTGTGCCTTCCCCAAAACACCATTCCTGTTTTCTTCCAGGTGAGACAAAGTGCAGCCAGGCTGAGGAGAACTCCTGGCCTCCCACTGCTCTGCTACCTCCCTGACATCATTTGCTGTTGGGGGGATTCCCTTCTGCTCAGAGTTTGAAAGCAATGCCCTAACTGTAGGCACGTCACAAGAACAGGGAATGAGTCTGTTCTTGGTGCGCTACCAAACAGTAGGAGGTGGCCACTAAGGCTCGTGCATCAACAGCAGTTTTCTTAAGAGTTTCTGCTAACGCAAGGAGTCTTATTTCAGCAGCTACTTGGGATTATCCTTAATCCAATTAACATACAAATCAATGCCCTGGAGTCTGTATCTGGCAGCATCTTTCTGCAACACCTTTGAAGAATTGCAAGTGATTCTTTTAATCAAATTTCTTGTTGGAGGTGCCACTCAAAACACTGAAAGATAAATTAAAATGCTTCCTGATTATCTCTCCTAACAAATTCCTCACTGCTGCAGTAGTTGTGCACTTGACATCATTTCTCAGCATGTGCTCACTGATAAGACAGCTGGTGTGCATTTTTGAAGGTCCCAGATTCTATCTGAGCTTTGCAGTTTTTGTTCCAGCCTCAACTACATGGAGGCATTAAAAATTTGGTAATGACTCTAGGAAAATATGGCAGGACAGACTGCTCATCTTCTAACTATGCTGGAAAAGGCATCACTTTTGTTTCCTGGCTTTCTCATTGTTTCTATAGGTTTATTTTTGTTTTCTCTCAGGTAAGGCAATAAATGGTTCATAAAAGCCGGTCTGTCTTGTTTTGATTTATTTTTTTTTAAGGTTTCCGGTATGCTAATGGTTCAGCCATATTTGGTTTTATTGTCTCCTGGGGCCGAAGTATTTCTTTGTTTTTTAGCTTTGTCTATATTATTTTAAAACACAAAGCAGTGCCAAAATACATACTGCTTAATTGAGCAGCTTTGGAAGTGTGAGAATGAAGACTTGGCAAGAACTAGCTAGCACTTGTGTATTTTGGTTACAAAAGTGACTGAAGAATTCCCCAGACGTCATTCTCGGTTCTGTCTGGAAATATCCTCTTCTGTGTTCTCACATAAAGGTGTATATCCTGCATAGTGCTTGTTGGTGCTTGGAAATCCCAACTGTGATGTTTTGACTAATTAGCTTGCTGTCAGGACATCCCTTCTTGTGGTGTTCTCCTTGCTTTTTGCTCGTTTGTTGGAACGAGCGTTGACCGCTTTGTTTGTACCCTGTGTAGAAATTGGCATCTTTCACTATGGTCTCTAAATCCCTCGTGGCATTGTGTTCGCTGGATTGTGCCTGGCTGGGGAAAGGAGCTGTGTGCAGTGGGAAGGCCGTGTAAGCAGCTTTTCCCAATTCCTGAAATACTGGCACCAGGGGAGTAGGATGGCGTGGGGGGTTCTGCGTTATAGTACAGTGGCTGCATGCCCACCTCTCAGTTTTCCTCAATTTATTTATTTTCTTTAAAGTGAGTTTCCTCCAAGGCTTTATCACTTCTTTTGAGGTCAGATTGCCTGACTGTCTCTTTTTTTCTGTGCTGACCATGTCTCTCTTGTAGTAACTACAGCTGGCTTAGCTTCAGGCTCAACTCTTTTCCCCTCAGGCATGAAGACGAGGTTTTTCAGTGACAGACATCTTCTCCAAGGGCTCCCATCCACAACAAACCAGGGCAGAGCCCAGCCCTGTGTGACAATCCTATGGGACCCATGGCCTTCATAGTCTGACTGCCTCGGGAACAGCTTGATGTCTTTCTAACCAAGTGACATCCCCTCATCTTCAGGCTCGCGGCCTTGGTGGAGTGGCCCAACAATGGCGGAGCTTGTTGAAGGCCTTTCAGCTCAGCCATCGCCTCGCGGCTGCGCCTTGAATGTCTTTGTCCCTTAAATGCCTAATTGGTGGCTGTGTTTAGAGAGGCAGTGTAGGGCCTCCCTGCTAATTTCTTTCAGCCTCTCCATATTCGAGCAGTGCCCAGGCGGCGTAGCAGCGATCCGTTGCAGTGAGTGTGCCCTGCTGCGTCACCCGGCAGCGTGCCTCAGCCACTGACGAGCTGCACAGCATCACCACCCCTGCCTCCTGGGCGAGCAGAATAGTGCTCGTGCCTGGCTCTAGTTTGTTTATCCAGCCCAGAAGGGGCTCTAATGCCATGGGTGAGTGCTGTGTTGGCAAGCCATCTGGTACTTGAGCTCACCTCTTCGGGCCTGTGCTGCACCATGCAGACATACCCAAGTTAAACGCATGGCCATTAGTTTAATCTGATTTAGTTCAGTCGTTGTGCTTCATACATAGCCAGGGCAGTGTTTTGACAGCGTGGCATTACATTATCTACCCTTCCTGTTTTTTCCCCCCATATTCTTGAAGTTTTCTCTAAAGCTGTTTATCCTTTTTAGTTTTTGCACAGTTGTTGAACTATGGGTGTAATGTGTTTATCAGCTTAGATTCACGTCTTGGAAACTTAGTTTACCTTTTTATGTAATGCTTTATCACTAATGCATGGTAATGTTTCCTGGCAGGATATGCATTGTTAAAATT
Organism: Aythya marila; assembly: GCF_965140915.1. Taxonomy (NCBI): domain Eukaryota; kingdom Metazoa; phylum Chordata; class Aves; order Anseriformes; family Anatidae; genus Aythya; species Aythya marila. The sequence goes on from NC_139050.1 coordinate 16,903,552, forward strand.
TGTTAGCAGAGGAACAAAAAAAAATAACTGTAGAAGCGGATGGCTACACTTCTGTAAGGTTCAAAAGTTTGTGAAGCAAAAAGGGAAAATGTTCTTCATGGTACCTGACATCATTTTAGTCCCACCGTCCTTCTTTCCCATGGGGGAACTCGTATCAGTGGCTAAGATATAACGGAGCCCAAAGACTAGGTGTGGTGGCAGCCGTAACTGTCAAATAAAGGAAAGACTGGGAGGGGAAGGCTGGCCTTGTCAGGGCAGTGTCTCCATCTGTACAGTAATTTCCTATGAGCTGCCTGAGACCTTGGGCGGACTTTTTGCTAGTGCTAACAAAACCAAGAGCATGCATCAAAATTGATTTTTTTTTTTTTTCCCCTATTGTTTTTTGTCATTGAAGTGGTTGACGTTGTCCAGTAGGCAGTTATTAGCTGACCGCCCTTCTGCTCCAGCGAAGCCACTTGAGCAGGTTAATGACATGGGGTGCTTGGGACTGAGTGGCAGATCACTAAAACAGCCAACTTTATTGACATGGGAATGGTCCCGGGGCCTGGGGGTTGTCTTTGAGAAATCAGCTGCTATGATCGTAAATAAACTATTATACTGTGCTTCAGAGCTCCAGTTTCCAAGCACTGATTTCTGTTAAGTGCTTTGTGAGAGCAAAAAGAAAAATAATCTGCAGTTAAACTAATCTCCTCTAACAATGTATAATGTATTCTGAGGATCAGTGCTTGAGGGAAGGGCATTGTACAAAACAGAAGACAACAAAATATACATAACTCTGTGCTGGGCTTTTGTGGTAGTAGGAAACGGAGCTTGTGTATCAGCCTCGCTGATTAAACACTGTGGTTTCCCCGGCCAGGGATCGATCCCTGTAGAAAGCCAGAAGTATTTGTCAAATATTCTTCATTCAAAAATTTCACATCCTGTTCTTTTTGTCTTTGTGGACTTGCCTCAACACCTCTGTTGCTCAGCAGGCAGGGATTGTTCCCTCCTGCCCCATCTCAGGGATTAAGGGTCATATTGTGTACCTCTTCTTCTTAGCCCTGGCTTCATACAGAAGCAGCTGATTGTATGGTGGGTCTGTGTCGCTTGAGGGAGATGAGGGACCAGGATGAGAATAAACGCTTGGCCTCTACTGAGCAGCTCTGCGTCCTAGTGTCTGTTAAAGAACTTCTCTTCCCTTTGTAGAAGCAGTGTGAAGGAGGTATAGAGAGTGGTTCCTGAGTTGTGGCTGGCAAGAAACCTTAGGAAATGCTCTTTGTTTAGATTGCATTAACCATTTTTAGGGTCAAGTGTTTTTCTAGCTGCATCCATAGTTGGACGTGCTGTACAGTATAGGATTATGATATAAAAAAGCAATGAAACATCAATGTGGTATTTTATATTTGCTTTGTTCTGCTTTATTAATTGCTACCACCTTTTCAAAATTTTCAAGTCTTTTTCAGAAAGAAGGACATCAGAATAAATGTCTTCCTGCCTGCTTTGCATCCCTTCAGCTCTGAAATGTAAAACAATGCAGGCTTATCAAAAACTCCATTCTTTTCCAGGCCAAAGCCAGGGAAGCTTTAGGTCTTTAGCAATGTATACATAACCTTTTTTTCAGAATAAAAAAGCCCCTATCTCCAAACAGAATGAATTATCTTTGATGCATGTTGTGAAAAAAAAATCTACCCCAGAACAGTGGGATTTTTCTACTCTAATCTTCCTGATATTATGACCGTGACGAAGCAAATATAATGGAGTGAGTTTAAAATGAAAAGCCCAGTTCATGTGTCTTTGATAAATGACAGTGAATACAGACAAGGAGGACTTTTTAAAGCTTTCTCTGAAAAAGTGCTTAAATTGTGCCTTAATATATTGCACATTACGTTATATTTACACTTTTGTAAACACTGCAGTTAAAGTTGAGGTTAGTCAACCTTTCTGTGTTACAAGCTTAGAAAATTGAGTGCAACTCTACAGTAAAACTTGATCTGGGCAGAAAACTAGCTTTAGAGGTTTGTTTTGAAGCCAATGCTTTATGGACAAAATTTGGTAAGTCTGTTTAGTGATTTTTTCCAAATTAAAGTAAAATGTGCGTGTCGAAGTGGTTTCATATCACTTTGTACCTGTGGAAGGACTTAACTAAAAGTATTTTCTTCTAGAATGGAGCTGGGTAACTGGTGACTCCAGGATAACAACTCGATATGTTTGCTGCCATTTGGATACAAGAGGAGGGGAGAGGAAAAATAGGAAAGACCCAGCGTTTTCAGGATACATTTGAGCTTTTGGTAGTTTGGGGTTTTCTTTGGAAAAGCTAACTATTCATTAAAAGTGAATACCTCTAGAATCTAGTAAATCATACAAGTGCACGTGACTCTTCTGATGTGATAGATGAGCACGTTAGGGCACTGATGGGGAAACTTCATCTTCAGTAGTTGTTGGCTTGTTGGACAGGAATGAGCCGCTCCCTGTGGAGGTCATGAGTACAGTAGTACTTGTGTGGCAATTTTCGACTGTTCAAAAGGAACAAGAGTGCTTTAAATTCCCAAGTAATACGTAGTTACACGAACTGTAGCCTGCGAAGTTTCCAGCTAATATGTTTGAGTAACTTAGACTTGTAAAAGTTCTGTATTTTATCATTAAAGAAAAATAAGACAGAGTACTTTTTGTATCGGAGGGCTGCAGCATGCTTGTTTCACTGTAGCTGTCATATCCATATGTTTCATGTGACTCGATGCAAAATATTTATACAGGTGAGAACAGTGTCTGTAGTGAGACTGATTTGTATATTAATTTACCTTGATTCCTAATTTCAAACAATCATGGCAACTTGGTTTTTCCTTTAGAGATCTGGTTGATTCTGAGTGCTTGTAGGTCTTGCTGATCCTAGCTCATTCTTTTATATCGTTGGCAATTTACAAATTCATAACTTTCTCCAGTATCATTTGAAGGGGAATTTGATGTGAGCAGCTCCTAAAGCCATGATGAGAAGACAGAATAAGAGATACATGGCTGAATGTGTAAGAACTGAAACTGGTTTTCATCCAGTTCTTGAAGTATTAGCCTTATTTTTAATTTGTCTAGAGTAAGGCTTTAAAAAACTGTGGGTGTACAAATTGTTCTGGGCAAGGAAGGCAAAACTGTTTTAAGACATTATGAAAACCATCCATATGGTAAAGTTTGGGTAGAACATTTTAATGGTACTTGCAGGACTGTGCATAATGCAGTGAAATAACTTCTGGGAGGCTTTAAGACAACTTTACAAAGTGGTCAAATTAGAAAGAAAATTATTAGCTAAGAATTCAGTAACTGAAGTTTTATTATGATGGAGCCTTATAAAGTTTTTACGAGGAAGCAGGTTTGATCGCATACTTGGTTTGAAGTCAAGTTTGCATTGCACATAATCTTTGTTCTTCAAGAGCCTTTCTCACTTGATATGACTGTGCTCCTGAAAGGAAGGATGCCTCTGGGGGAGGTGACTGGCTGTATTTGCTCGTGGCAAGCTGCACAGGTGCATTGGTGTGGAGTGGGGAATGGTCCTTCCACGGAGCTGGAAGAAGTGGTGTGAACCGGTAGGTTATCGATAACCTTTTGTATGTTCAACAAGACAAATCCTTCCGGGCAATTGTTTCACTGTGAGCACACGCTTATCACCGGATGTTTTTGGACTTGTATCCCTTTTAATTTGTTTTGGATCGGGGACTGCAGAAGTCATTTAATCATCTGCCAACAGGCAGCAAAAGCATTAACTTCTGAAAATGGCAGGGCAGGGAGTGGGGGTTCGAGGCGTGCTGCCCCAGCAGTATGCCCACGGAGCTGTGGATGCCACCGAAAGGTGTGTGTGTGCAGGAGGGTGTCACAGGGCACGGAGTAAGCATCCCCCAGCTTGTTCCAATTCTTAAGCAAGAATCATAGCTGCTCCCAGTGCCTAGTGTGCAACCTCCTGGTGTCATTTGCCATCCCCTGGTGCTGTACGATTTGGGGGACTAGGGGCCATAAAGATTCTTTATTTAGCAGTCTGGGGGTAGAACAGAACAGGAGAGTGTGTGCGTGCTTCAACACGTAGCAGTGCCCCTCTCTGCCCCAAAACCACCTTTGTCATTTACCTTCTCCCTATGCACACTCTGTCCCCGCAGTGCCTGGGCCCAACAAAGCCCAGCTGTGGAGGTAGAAATGGTGACTTTGGGTGACAAATGAAGAAGAGGGACTTGGATTCGGATTCCCAGCAGCCCAAGAACAAACTGCTGTGTGAAGTGTTTTCCTCAGATAAAGCTGTGGTTGGTAAAATAACACATTAGCTCGAAGGGTGAATAGCCACTGCATAGAATCACAGAATTATATATAATTATTTAGGTTGGAAGAGACTTTCAAGATCATCATGTCCAACTTCCAAAACATGTTGGAATATTTATGGAGGCATTTAATTTAAAAAAAAAAAAAAAAAAAAAAAAAAGTGGAGAACTTAATGTTTCACTTACGAGGGTATGGCTTTTCACATGTCCTTGCTTTCCAGACAATGTAGATACTTCGGGCACTAACAGTCTTTGGGATGGCTATCTGATAGTGATAGTATGGGAGCAGGCAAGTGGAAAAATTGCCTTGTCAGAGCCAGCAAATACACTGGTTTTACTGGTGAGAAAGCAAATGGAAGGGGTTTCCTAAAGCTGTGAGCTGCCTGGGTAGGATCTGAGAACTTTGTCCTTCTTCCTTTCCTGTGTTATCAGCTCAAGATGAATGTTGAATCATTGTTAGCTACAAGTCATGTTTCGTTATTGGAGACCTGTCAGAAGATTTGATTAATAACCCAGAGCGTTTGGATTCAGTGTGATAAAACTAATCATAACAAAGGGCTCTCGTGCCTAACTTAAGCTGTGAAGAAAATCCTGGTATCTTAGGAGTGAGTATATATAAAAGGGCTAACTTTTTTTCTTTTTTACAACATAAACATAAACTCACTCGGTGAGTTGCAGACTTCTGGTGCTGTTTCTAGAGGCTGTTATCCAAACTTTCCTGCAACGAAGCTGAGATTTAGTCCTACCATTTGTAGAGTTTCAAGAAAAATATTCCTTGAGACCTCTTAGCTTGTACAATGGAAGTTTATATGGAAACAGCCTATTTAATTGATATAGATAATAGTAATGAACACAAATTTAGTTTCTCCCTAGTTCTATGGAAAGCCCTGACTTTTTGCTGGGTGCAGATCTTTGATTTTTTTTTTATTTTTTAAGTTGCTTAAATATTAGATCAGTAACACATTTTCTATAATACAGTTTCCCTGTGGTGGATATTCTTGAAGTAATTTCTTCTGAAAGCTGTTAAGTGTTATCCCATAGAGACTTTTACCCAGAGAAGAAAATCAATCCAGTGAAGGATGCTTTGAGTTCAGCAGAACCGTACGAAGCAGCTTTGAATTTACCCGGCTTGTTTAACTAGTGTGTTGAAAGACCAATGTGGTTGCCTCTCTGACTCAAAGCAATTCCGTGCAATGTAGTAGAAGGGAGAAATATTTCCTTCCTTTCTGGTAAAAAGGCCTGGCAGGCTGTAATCTTTAATAATGAATGTTTGCAGGTAGCACGGCCCAGATGTCCTGTTTGAGCTGGCTACCTTGCAAAGGTCTGATTTGGTGTCCTTGTTCTGTGATTTCCAGCATTGAAGTGCGAGCTCTTGTTGGATGACTAACGCATTTCAACAGCGGTCAGTGCTTTTGAAGACCGAGTGTTCTTAATATATTAAATATTTCATTAATGACATAAGCAGGTGTCAAGGCTGGTTCACAGTCACATGTCTTTGAGCCATGCTTCTGAATTTTGTCATTCGCCGATTAATTTTGCAGGAGTGTCAAATGGGGTTAACACTTGACATTGCAGAGCTCAGGCTGTGGCACTTTTCCCACATGGCCTGTTAGCAGCTTGGCTTTGTAGCTCTTAACACAACCAAGCGCATATTTTTTTCTTGTATTTCTACTTCCCTTTGCATTTTGTTGCAGCGTTTCCTGTGTATGCGTTAAAAGAGGCGGAGGGGTGTTCAAAATATTAAGAGGAGTGCATTGCTACAGGTGGGCACTGCTCCGGTGTTTGAGGTAAATCTCTTCCAGCGACTGTAGCCACACAGCTCATCACCACCTTTATACAGCCTGCGAGATTTGCTTTGCTACAGGATGCAGCCGTGCATTTCTTAGTGGAAAGCCAAGTTTATCTCGAGGGGGAATTTCATGGCAAGTTGCAGTACAGAGGTGTAGGCTGTCAGCAAGAAGGAGCTGGTGTGACCGGGGTATCTGTCTGTATCTGCCTGGTGGTGGGCTTTGTCAGACTGAGCCAAAAGGTAAAACAGACGCAGCTGAATATAGATCAGTGTATTAATCATTTCTGGGAATGGCTAAGGTATTGGAATTTGGAAGCATAATTCAAAGATTTGCCAAGTTAGCCTGTGATGATCACTAGGAGAAGAGTTTGCCCAGGAGGAATGAGTTATAAAGTAATTCAGGATGCTCTTAAAAGTAATAATAATAAAAAAAAACACATGCACAAGCAAACTTTAATGACCAAGGTGTAATGGCTTTGTGCTGCCATCAGCAATGTTTAAATCTGCAGGCTTTTTTTGTTTGCACCTGTTTTTTTTTTTTCCTGATCTCATAACTGGCCATTGTAACAGAAGTGGAATTTGATTGAGAGACCAACTTTTCCTTTTGGATGGGGTAGGAGCTACCTACCACAATAATGTTTCTGTACTTGTGATCATGGGCACTGTCACTGTTTCCATTATAAATTTCTGGATTTTTTTTAAAAGGAGCTTAAAACTCAGTTGTAAAAATTTGTTCTTGGCAGAGAACTTGTATACAAGATCTCAGCTTGAATAAGGCTTTTTAATGAATTTTGGGAGAGAAAGAAAACCTGGACTTCTCTGTAAGTTGAGGTTACAGAAAAGAAACATGCACAGAAATCTCATGTTAGAGGTCATTTGTAGAGAAGTAGAAGAGAAATCCTCCAGCATTTGTCCCTTGCCCTTCATTCAGTTTTAATTTGAATTATAACAATTGGGCTTAACTTCTGGTTCATTCTGTGGAAGAGTTTGCTAGAACAGCATCCACTGCCATGCAGGAAAATCACACCAGAAGGTGCCTGGCATTAAAAAAGTGAACTCTGTGGTGGCTTCTTCATGCTCGCTGTAGGGAAAAGCTATATGAATTGCTGGTCGTGAAGGTGGGATGGGATATATCTTGTTCATGGTAAATCTTGTTTTGAAGGAAAGAAGCAGAACTAGGCTTTTCCTATTTACCAAATTTTTCAGTGCTGTGGGAGTTGCTCTGAGACCACGTTCAGTCAATGTATATTTTCACTGGGTTAAATAAACCTGGATGCTGATGTCATGAAAATTAGCCGAGGAGCCTGGTGGAGGATGCTGATGCATTTTACTCTTCTAATAAACACTGTTTCGAAATTTAATGAAGCATACCATATTGCTAAAGGTAAATGCAAGCAAACTGGCTGTGGGCATTTAGCCTGAAGTGCTTGCTTTTTAATAAGATTCATCGCTCCGTAATTTGAGCAGATCCATATGACGCAAATGCCAGCAGTCGTTTCCCTGTCTCCATTTCAAGAGGAAACCTGGTGATACTGATTGTTTGCACTAGACGGAGAGAAAACACTGCAGCAAGACAGGTCCTCAGCAAAATGCTGAGCATCACCCATTTGAACAAAAATGCTGAGCATCACCCATCTGAGTCGAGAAGTGTCTTTGCTGTACCTTGGGTCCCTGGTTGCAAGCGCAAACTGAAGCGAGTTTGCTTCAGCTCCTGTTAAGGTGGGCTCGTTTCCAAGGCAGTCTGCGCCTAGCCTTATTGTTCTCATCTATTCCCTCCTGTTCATGTGTTTTATCTTTAATAAAAACTCCCTAAAAGTTTTATGTGGCAATGTTGGATGTGTTTTGGTACAGGACCCAGTACGTTGTGTCCCTGGTTCTGCCTGGGGGAACTGAGCACAGCTAGAAAACAAATACCCCTGGGAAGGATGCATTTTGCCAAGGAATAGTGAGAAACCCATGCTTTTAATGGACAGTTCCTTTCCTTCCAAAAGGAAAAGAAAGGTGTACCTGTTCCCTGGAGACATACCAGCTACTGTGCTGTTGTGCCACTCCTTGTTTCACGTCTCCTGTTGTGGCAGGCTTTTGTCTCCCTTCTTCGAGAGGTTAGTTCTTTGGTACTTCTGCTCTTGTGTGTGTATAGGTGAAGCTACGTAATAAGGAAAAGCCACAGCAGAACTGAATATCTGGAGAGCACCTTGGTGAACTGGTTTTGTTGCTGTATGTTTGGTGAAGGTGTTGCAACTTCAGTTCTCTTGTATAGGCATTCTCACATTGTAAGAAATTTCAGAATCGGATTTGGTTCTAAACTAGTTGAAGTTTCAGTTTTAAATATTGTGACCAAGGTATGAATTAGTTTTGGATAGGTGTGGAGAAACAAATTGTGAAAAATTCTTTTTAGTAAATGCCGGACACTTATGAACAGGTAGCTGTGCTGTGGTTATAACTGTAGTCATTCATAATTTTGCTTCTGTTTTGCTATTCTAATGATACTCCCAAATGTGATACAATAGAAGGATGTCTCAGGTCAGCTTTAAATAGAAATTCAATAATTGCTCTGAGTGTTAAGCCTCAGAGCACAAGCCTGTTCGCTCTGTGTGTGGAAGTAAGGATCTGCATTCTCCCAAATACAAGAGGTGCTTCTTTTTTTGGAACTGTGGGACATTTCTTTCCATCCTGGTTTACTAATCTCTACTAGCAGCTGTAAAAAAAACTGACAGTGTCCTTCAATCATGTGAGTACCTACTATGGAAGTCTGCTCTGTAGCTGTGAACACCTGGATGCCTTCTGTGGGGTTAAGCCTTAGTCCCTGGAAGCCTCCCTCAGTTAACAGAAAGCCAACTGGTGTGTTAGTGTTTCTGATAAGCCCTAAGCATAACATAATGCTTTGAACCTAGGTGAAGTATTTGGAAACGTTAATCCTCATGCTTGCATGTAAACCAAATTTCATCCCCATTTTCTGAGTGGAGAAATACCCTTCTTGTTTTATCTTGTGACACCTGCCCTACCCAGCTGGCTTAAATGCTTTTCTCTGACTTCTTGTTCTTGCTTTGCCCATGAAGCAGAACAACCCAGGATATTTAATTTATGAAAACTGATCGAGTATTTATATTTGTGGCTTTCCCACGTATCCGTGCAGCTGCTTTGCTATTTTCAACCTTCTTTTTGCACTTGGACTCTGCCTTACTAGCAGTGTGAAATTCAGCTCTAATGTCTTTGGGACAGAATATGCAGATCTGCCCAGCACGATGGCAAGCAGTGCGAAATGGGCAAAATGGTTTGAATGACTTACCCAAAAGACATGGGTAATTGAGAGCAGGATTGCTTTCCTTGTGCACTTCAGTAAGGAACCTGTTGTAAGTGTAAGATAGATACAGAGGTCAGGGCTTTCCTGGCTGCAGTAATGATTTAATGTGAGCGCAGTCAGTCCTGTCTGCACTTTTGAACTAGGCATTGAAAAACTCAGTCATCTGTGTGCTTGGGTGAAATGGTCTCTAAGTCAGGAAGCCCAAAGAAATGGATTTGTAGTAGGTTTAGGTCAGAGTCTGAAAACCAACCCTGTGTATTTGCAGGAATCTGTGCTGCTGTCATCATCCTCCCCTTGTCCGCAGGCACTTGGTGCTTTGTGTCGCAGTGAGATGCTGTCCAGAGTCACAATTTACTGGTATCAGGTGTGAAAGAGTATGTTTGGCTCACAGCTTGTCTTCTGGACGCAGAAAGCTCTCAACATTAGAGGAGGCTGTTATCTTGTTATCCCCATTTAATCATCTGAATTTCTCCCCTCCCTTCTTACCATGCCCACAGGAATTACCTCTTTCAACTCATTTCCTCTGCAGGTGGTTCTCCTCTTCAGCCAGGGCTGTTCCTGTTCTGCCACAGCTGCCTCTGAGCCGGTTCAGTGCCTGTCTCTGAGGGTGATGGGAAGCGTACTGGATCCACAGTGATCTTGCTGCCATTTCCAGTCATGCACACCAGTGCAGCACGCAGAAACAACTGACCTGGGGCTTGGTTAATGTCTCAACCCATTAATTCCCTAGAGGCTGGAGCTGCTCAGTGAGAAGCCACGCTGGTAGATGGTACCTGCTGACTCCTGCGTAGAAAACAAAGTTAAAATAGACTTTCAATCTTTTTTAACTAAAAGTCTCTAAGTTTCCTGGGATACCCCTCCAGCACCTGTTCTGAAATGCTTTTACCTTCACACCAAAGAGTGGGTATCTTCATAGGAAGTACTGGCTGCATGCGTGCAGTTTAATAGTATCATACTGGCTCCAGATGAGACTTGTTCTTGGTTGGAGCCCTGTTTTGATGTGATTGAAATCTGATTCAGGAATCGATGTAGGTGCCAGTTTCCTTGGTGAGACAGGGTAGAGGCTGTGGGAGTAGGATTTAATTTTGCCACGCTCGTCTGATGGGATTGAGGCAAGCATGGCAGGGTGCAGGCAGCCCCAAGCAGCTGTGTTTTGCCTTCCTTGTCCTCAGAGGAGCGGCTGATGACAATGTATATGCAGGAATGTTTCTGCAGAAAATGAAATGAAACAAAGATGGGGCAGCCAAGCTGTTGACTGAATGCAGCCATAAAGATGAATGACTGAGAAGACGAAGAAGCGAAGAACTATTTGAAGCACTCCTAGAGTGGGAGTCTCGGTGACGCTTCAGTGATGACTTGTTTAGGTTCCTGATGCTCTTCTTCCACTGCATGAATAAATAAGCAGACCTGGGCCGATGGAACACATCAAAGGAGGCTCCCACTGGGACATATATACTCTGAAAACTTCCATAAATTGTTCTGTAATATGACAGTTTCCAATTATGGGTTTTCATAATAAGAGGCTTATTGGCAAACAGTAATGCGAGTTAGCTGTGGAAATTTCTATTGCTTTTCTTGGCCCCGGCGTGCTTCCTGAACAGTGTGTGCTTTGTCCCAGGTGTACCATTCTGGGCTTTGAAAGTGTGTCAAAACATGTGCAGGGCTGAGACCCCTGGGAACTGGCACTCGGAACCCAATCAAAAGGAGTGAAACAAGAAAGTGAGGGGCTTAAGGCACAAGCTCTGACGTGTTAACTCTCGGTTGATTTGTTTCCTGCCTTGATAAGTTAAAGTGCTGATCACCACTAAGAGATTTTCTTAGACGCGTACGAAATCATTTTTACAGAATTTGGAGAGAAGTTTCAAACCTATATAGCCTTGGGAGGTATAGATATGCAAATATCTTGGATAGCCCTTGCGGTACATTTCGATTAGTTTGCATTGTCAACCTACTTTCCTCTTACGGGCACGTGCGGGTGCAGGCTTGTTCGGTTTGAAATGTTGAATGTGCCTTCAAAGGGTATCATTGTTTCCAGGAAATATGTTTTTCATACATACTTAAAAAAAAAGAAAAAAAAAGAAAAAAGGCAGCAGTGGATAATACTTTGGGTTTGTGTGAGCCAGTGGTGTGGATTTGCTTGGCATGGAAGCTCTCAAACGATACACTCGGCACAAGTAGATTCTTTTCTGATTACATGCGAGCACTATGTAATAATTACATCTTTTAAAATATATTGATTCAGGGTATTGTTGTTTTGAAGCTGCAAATGATCCAAAAGCCTGTCTGCTTCTTTACATCAGCTGCAAGCTGGATATCTTTCTGCAACAGTTTGCTGAAAATGCAGTGATTTCAGAGAATCGTATCGTTGAAGATGTAACCTTACGTTGCTCTCTTTCTCTAATCCACCCCTCTTGAGTGATTTATTCGAGGGACTGTGCATCATAGGTTTTGTCCTGGCACCCATTCCTGTAGTGTTGCAGTGCCTGTCCACATTACCAGAAAAAGATGGCTGGGAGACAGTTTTTAAAAAAGAAGTTAAACCAAAAAGAAAAGAACACACACACAAAGAAAAGAAAACCAGTTCCAGTTAGCAGAGAGGGTTTTGCTGCCAGTGTGGATGGGGCATAATTTGATTTAAATGACTTTTGAAAAACAGTTCTCAAAATTGTTCCATGCATTTTCTTCCTGGCTACTGTTGAAAATATGGAGCCGAATATTTTCTGTGATGTTTCAAACCAATATGTTCTGGCAACCTCATAGCTGGGCCCTGTGCATTACACTCTCGTTTCCAGTTCGCTGTGGCCTGGAGTGCAACACACAGCTCATGAGATGCACCAAAGTGGGAGGTCTTGCGAGGAGCAGGCAATACAAAGACCCAAGGTACAAGGAACATTTCGCTGGGGTCCAGCAGGGAGGCTGCCAGCGTGAAGGGCCTCTTTTATGAAAAGAGTTTGTTTGTAGGAGATGGAGGAACTGCGTGTGCCTGGTTGGATTTTGTGAGCCTGACTGTGGGATGAGCGTGTAGGAGAAGGTTGAGTCCTGCGTGTGCTAAAGGTTGGATGCTGAACCAGATCTTCTGCACCTCCCCGGGGTCAAACTTTTCTCACCAGGGAGGCTTGCCATACAGATGAGATGATGGGATATTGCTAAATATTCATCCCTGTTTAAAATGTGACAATACACAGCTGTCCAGGAGAGCGGTGTGTGGGTTGGGAGCCTGCGGCTGGGATATGAGGTGTCTGCTGTATCTCTTCTGCTCCAGGGACTCCTGTGTTTTGGGGAATGTGTGTGGGAAGGTCAGAGCAATAGCCATAGGTATTCTGAAAATAGAGGCTTAGCTTTAAGCCTAGCACCAAATCAAATCCTGGGGGCGGTAGCTGGAGTGGAAAGTGTGGAACAAGTTTGTTGATCCGGCTATAATAATACACAGCTCTTTGTAATGCTGTTGGGAATCCTTCACAGGTTGGCTTGTCTACCGAGGGGATCGTAGTGTTCCCTGCGAGCAGGCACAGGGACGCTTTGCTTCCCCACGTCGTCTCTCTTCTTAACACTCTCACCTCGAGAGGTCTAAATATCACACAGCAGCTGTGACGTGTGAATCCCCTCATGCCCGGAGGTCTCCGTCACAGGTATTCCCAACTAATCCTTGGGGAAGGTTGCACAAGATGTATCATGGGGTCCCCAGGATCTTCAGCAGCTTTGTTTTTAAAGCAGTTTGTGGGTAAGGGGCCTGATATGAGCTCGGATGTTTCCTCTGAAGTCCACAGATGAGTTTTTTTTCTTGGAGTTTTGGAGTGCTGTGATCCCAGGCGCCGGTGCTGTGGCAGCATGGGGTGCCTGTGCTGTGCAGGGAGAGACTGTTCGGACTTTCCTGCCTTTTTAAGCAAGTGTTAGAGGATGCAAAAGGCAGGAGCATACAGACAGGGCTGTCTAATTTTGTGTTACAGGACAATCAGATGAAGTGAACTTGGGGAACGTGTTCTGATCGTTGGACCCTGCATCCTACTGGCAGGGACACAAGAGCCGGAGCTGGGTGAGGTGGGCCAGGGGAGACCAGAGATGCCACAGGAAGGGGCTGAAGGGCAGGAGTAGCTTCAGGAGAGGCAAGTGTCTCCTGCTTGGTGATAATGAAATGTTGCTGAACACGTGTGGAAGCAGAGCAGAGGTGTGGGACAAGGGCCAGGGCACTGTGAGTGCGGAGCTCTGAGGCAAATGATAGGTCGGAGACCAGGCGGGGAGTGGGGACGCCTGGTGAGGAGGCAGCTCTTGTTTTGGCTCGGGGATTCAGAAAGGTCAGGCTTGAGAATTTTCCCTGTTGATGCTTTTCCACTTGGCACTAGTTATTTGTGCGAGGGGGTAGGAGAAGGACTTGGGGAGGACATGCTAACCTGTGGTGTCTAAGTACAGACTGAAGCACGGAGAGAAGACGGGAGACCAGCTCAGGAATAAGGGTTACTAATGGGAACAGGATAAGCAGTGAGGAAAGGTGGCCATTTGGAGATAACGTTCTTTGCAGTTAATTCTGCTCCTTAGGTTATCAGTCGCTTCCTCTGACCAGATTCAGTGCTTGTTTCAGGCAGGGCTGACAAGCTTCCTGGGGTGCTGGAGGCGACGTGGAGGTGCCTTGTAGCACTGCTGGCCTGCCACCTCCCACGGTGCGTAGGCTCAAATCCCCTGTGCTGTGCGAGCCATGCTCAGGATAGACAAGCCCTGCTTGAACTGTACAGCGGGGCTCTCTTTTGGGGCTGGACTAACCCTGCACACCGTCTGATTTCCTCAATTAACTCTGCAGCAAGCACTGGCTTTGCTGAGGGTTAGTCTGAGAGGAGAGGATGCAGGATGCTGGGGAGGATGGGAGGAGATGAGCGTATTGCAGAGCCGTCTCTGCATTTTGTTTTGAAAATGCATGTGCTGTATTGCATTTGTTTCTCTCCCACCTCCTGCAGTGGGAACAAGTCAGAGAAGAGCTCTGAAAACGCTCGGTAATTAATTGTACTGTCTCCCCTCCGCAGCTGGTGTCGGCTGCTTCTAAAAAGCCTCTGCGTACTCGGATAGTTTGCCCCTTTGAATCCACAAGCTGGATGGCTTCTGGGGGACACCTGGTAACAACGGAGCCCACTGGGCAGCGAGTAGCCTTCTGCTAGGCAGGAGGAGAGGTTTTGGTTTGGATGTTTGTACGATTATTGCGTCCAATGTGATGTGTCTGGAATGTAAACTATAACGTGCTGTATAATATAAAATAGCTATCCTGCTGGCTGTTAGCAAGTGTTTCCAGTCACTTAGAATTTAAGATTGTTTTTTTAAAAAAAAACCTGAAAACACGCACAGCAAAAACACACAAAAAAGCAACCTGAACACTAGCATTATCGCTATTTTAAAAGTAATGCCATGATTGCTCCTACCGAGTTGTCCTTGCCAGAGCTGTTTGATGTGTGTGAGATTACAAAGAGCAGGAGAGGTGGCTGGGACAGGTGGTTTTTCTCTTATTGGAAGTACCATCCTTTCTTTAGCCAAGAAGGAGCTAGAGTGAGCCAGCCTTTGTTGGGTTGCCCTTTTCAGAAAAGCAAAGGTCTTCCTTGTTAATATTTATGGTATCTTGGCTCTAGCATGTACGTATGAGCCGTGACAGCATCCTCATGCTAGCCAGGCTCCATTCCTACTCCCTTGTGAGCGAACATTAGGGAACCAGGTTTAAGTGAAGCCTGTTTAATATGGCAAAAGCTGGGAGGCGAACAGATGCAGGTGTTCGCAGAATTGGTATGAAATGAGGAGTTTGTATTAGTGTTGTGGTGGCAACGGTCTTTTTAAGTGTGAGATTGCAATTTGGTCCAAAGCGCCTGTTTTCAGCTGTCTCCCTTTCAAAATAACCCCTTTCAACCTGTTTCTATTTCTCAAACTTATTGCTTAACCAAGGCTCAGCACCAGAGAAGACCAAGGGCTCTGACCTCAACTTTGCCTCCCTACCCAGCATTGCTCATAACTTGTCTACAGCTAAAGCAGAACTTGTGTTTAACCAGTCTTTATTTTTTGGAAGAAAGGCATCTTGCCTTGATTTGCAGACCTCAGGAGAGAGGTTGGGGTTGAAGACCTTATTTTTCTTGTAGCTGTCCCCATGTTTCATCCTCCCTGCTCAAGGTGTTTCCTGCCTGCCATGAGTCTGTCCTCAGCTCCTGCTTGCTGCTGGATCTGCAGCACCTTGAGGAGCCCCTTTGGACCCGTTTGCCCCACTGGAGGTAGTTACCACAAATGACTCGTCACGTCGGAAATCTTTTGGATAAGTTGCACATTTGGGGTTTGATTACTCATGAGGTGTTTTGCCAGGTTTTGACTGACTTAGTGTAGAAAGCTGTACTATATCGCTTCCGACTTTTCTGCAATATCTTTATGAAAATATGCACTGCACAAGCCTAGTGTCTCCCACTGGTGCAGCGTTACAAACCCAAGATCACTTTTACTGTGTATAATAGCACTCTTTATAACAAAGGGGATCCTCCTGCTGAGATTTTTGTTCATTAGAAGCCTTTCACATTCCCTTCAGTCAGTGATTTCCAAGGCAGGCCCATTTGCAGGCATGTGTTGCATATTCTTAGATATTTGAGTTTACTTTTGGCTATTCTCAAGCGTCCTGGATTCAGATCAGCCTCGTTCACCAATTGGACTTGACTGCTCCGCCAGTCTTTGTCATCCGTGAGTTTTATTACCAGTGACTTAATATTTAGTTTCCGATTGTTTTGAAGGCTTGGCCTACTGCAGGCCTCTGTGGAATCCCACCAGAAACCGAAATCCCAGTGGGATGTTTTGTGTACTTGTAGGTTTCCTACTGCACGTTCGCGGCAAGGCCTTTGGGGGACTTTGGTGAATTCTGGAGTGGCAGAAAGCTGCCTCCCAGGGCTTCTAAATGACCTACTTGAGCTAATATGATAAATGCCATAAGCGTCCTCCTTCGCTGTTAAATCTAAACACAGTTAAACACTTTACGAATGAGTCATGTATCTATTTGTTGTTGCTTTTTTAAGTGAAAGCAAATGCTGTCTTTGAGTTTTTGAAACAGTTCGGCTGTGGAAAAGGACAGCGATTTTAGAAAACCGAGCACAATTAGATGTTTAAAGAACAATTTAAGGTGTTCTCTGCTTGAAGTAACGGTGATGTCCCAGAGCTTGGTGGACAAGTTTTACCTGAAAAATCTCAACAATAGGGTGCTCTGGTGGAAATGTCTAAAACTTGATATCATAGTCCCTCATTTTAATACAAGCACGTTGAGAGAAATTTCAATCTTCGATTCTGTGTCCAAAATACCTGTAGTGAAGATTTTCCTTCTTCCTTACCTGCAAGACCCTATCAGCGAAGGGGAACTTTTTGCATGAGCCTCTGTTGAAAACAATGGCCCTATGTGGAAATCTTTTAGGCATGCAAGGTGTGTACATCCAGCTGTGTCTAGTCTAGCAGTCACCCACATCTCCTGGTCAGTGCGGATCCATGTGTGGCTTGTAAGGATCACAGTTGGGTGAGGAATTAAAACAAATCTATTAGGATTGGGGTTATAAACTTTGAGGGTTTGGTACATCTATGGGAAAAAGCCTGGGGGTTAACAGCTCAAAGGAGATTGCAAGGCCATGGTCTAGTTCAGTAGTTTGAGAGAGATGAAAGCCTTGTATGAGTTGCTGCTTCCTCAATGGCAACAGTTAACATCAGAAAAACCATACCTGATGTGAGAATAAACAGGCCTGGGGTTTGTCCTAGGGTGGATGGGAGGCTTAAGTGGAAAGTCTGTGAAAAGCCTGGAACTAACAGGGCGGAGAGAAGATTGCTTCTGGCAGAGAAAGCAGTTTCTCCTGTAGCTCTGAAGGTAACCCGTGGTGCTTTCAGATGCACGGCTTCCCGGTTCAGTTTTCTGTTGGAACAAATTCCTCCCAAGTAAGGACAATCGTTCATTTGATGGCTACTTCAAGGCTGGGCTGAATGCAGCGAGGTAATCGCTCCGCTGTCCAGATTGTGCAGATTCGTGCCAGGATGCACTTGCCCACTAGCTGTTTTTTATTACGTTTATGGTTGAGATGGGATTTTCATTCAAAGATCTTGTGTTCAGTCAGCTGTGACTTTACAAACCAATCACTGTGGGGCAGAAACTTGATGCTTGTTCAGCTATGGATGTTTGTTTAAAGTTGGAAGAAAATTTATTCAGCCGCTATCTTGAGGATCAGACATTCAAATAAGCAATCGACTTTCAAGAAAATGCTTCCTACGAGGTATTTTTTTGATTAAGGAGCATATGAAAATAATATAACCGTGGGGCTGACATTTGACTTCCCGGGTCAGGAAGCTAAGGTTCTTCAGTGGGCTTTGACCATGCACCCGGGGACGTTTGCACAATAGCAGGGTCACACACGTCATCCATGTGCAGCGATGGGGAATGCCCTCCTTGGTGAGCTGCACTGGCAAAGAGTTGTGCTCTGCACCACACATGACTGTAACAAAATTACATAATTGTGTATTTGATTTGCTCTGCTTTTCTGATTAAATTCTGATATATTTATTCTGTCTGTATGCATCATTTCATGTATGAGCTTCAATTGCACAATAAGAAATAGAGTACAATATCATAAATTTACGTTTTCCAAAATGCTGTGTGTAAGAAAAGGTTAATCTGATGATTCAATACCCTGCTGTTTGATACAGCAGCATCCTGCGTTTGGAATCTGTGTGGTGAGCTCATGTTGGCCAGCACCAAGGAGATCATCTTAACGGGAATAATTGTATCCATTGAGCTCCTGATTTCGTGAAGCCTTACGCAGCTTTCCAGTCCTGTGATGTACAGCTTCCCTAGATTCCTGGTGTGATGTAAGCATTTTTGGGTGAAATTCCCTGCTCTGGTATGGATGAAGTCAGCCTAACTGATCGGTCTTGGCCTTGAGAAAAAAGACAAATCCTATCACCCATGCTTGACAGCATCTGGACATCTTGTAGCTCTGCTGTGTGTGGAGGTCGTGATTTCGTGGACTCTGGAAAACTTTACTTAAAAATCCATTTGCAAATCTGTAAGGAAATGTGTGACTGGGGGCTTAGGTAGTCCCAGCTGGCGTATCGTGCTAGCTAGTGGCAGCAGGGTGTATCCTAGCTTGGGGGAAGCATGCTAATTTTATTGCATGGCATTTAAAAAGAAATGAGTATTTGCTGCCTTCCTTAATGCAACATAAACTCTTCAAGCATAAGCTTTTCAGTGCTGCGTCTTTGGAGAAGCGCTTCCTATCATTCAAATATATTTGATGTTGTTAGCTGCATTAGATATAGAAAGATTTGCGATTTAGCACCAGAAACACATCCCACGCTTCCAAAGAACGACTTGAAAAGAAAAAAAAAAATCAGGCAAAGCCTGAAGGGATTGGAGAAAATGAACTCCTGCTGCAGTTGCACACTTGCACACATCTGGTGCAACTGAAATTTAAGAGCTGAATACATCCATATCTGACCATGGGAGGGTCCAAGCATTACTGTTGACACTAGTTTGCTTTTTTGGATAGGCACACTGGCAGAGTCGCTAGCATGTGGAGCCTTGTCAGCTCTCTAATCTAATAGACTGTTCTTGCCCAGACCATCGTGTGTCAGTATTTTATGTACTGAATGTAGCCAGCTTTAATAATCGGCCATTTTCCCACCTTCTGCCAAACTTTTCCCTTTTTTTTTTTCTTCACAATTTAATGTTTGACTCAAAATCTGCTTTGGTAACAAATTATATACGTATTAAAAGGAAAAGATGGAAAGCAGAGTCACAAAAGGTAACAAGAGTTCAGAATAATGTCATCTCAGGGCTTTTTTTAAAGGCTTGAATTCAACCCGGTGTTAAAATTGATTTTGTTGCGTATTGAGAAGAGATTACAAAGAAGCGGGTACTGCTTGAAAGCACTGATGTAGCTTTGTATGCTTCAAGTTGTGAAATTCTTGCCTGTACAGGTCTGATTTGCTTTTTATTTACAAAAAAAAAAATAAATTATGGAGCCTTTTGAATTGTGTTTTTCCTCCTTTGGAATGGTTGCCTTCAGTGAGGACCTGTCACAGCTATTTATGCTCATTTCTAATGACTGCACCAATCATTTGAAATGCAGTACCGGAAAGGATTTTTTTCCTTTTTTTTTTTTTTTTTTTTTTTTAGGGTCCCTTTGCTTGCCTTTCTGGTGGTGGGAGTTGCAGTGGTCATGTACTGGGGTAGTGATGCTGGGAACCACAGGGGAGCATCTCGAGCGGTGAACGCCAGCTGGAGAGGAGCTCAGTCACCAGGAGGGCGTTGGAATGGGGTCACCCCACTTCTTTGTGGTTATAGCAGCTGGTGATCTTATCACCTTAACCCATGCTGATCAGTGTCTCACACCAAAGTACTGCAGCTTGGAGGAAACTTAAGCACTGCTTTAGAAACCAAAACCTGGACCTAGGTTCCAGGACCTCGAGGGTGCTTGCAGCTTGCTCTTGGTTGCATGGAGGATGCTTGTAAAAGTGTGTTTATCCAAGGTGTGAGCCATTGTGATCAATACAGCCTGAGATGGAGCCGTTCCCGTGTCTGTCATGTGCGAAGAGGGATGCCATCCAGGTCTGGGCTCTGCTTTATTTGGACAGGGCTTGTGTGTGATTGCATTTGATGTGATTGTGTGTGTGGTTCCTCCTCCTCGTGCCCCATTGCTGCACTAAAACGGAGACGAGTCTGCAGCAATGGTCCGAGGTGCTTGTCTGAACTGGTGTTTATGTACGGAGTTTCTACTTCTCAGTAACTCATTTGGGAGGTTTATGTAGGTAGCAGCAATAACTGTGTGCCTTTAACAAACAGAAGCCTAAAATAAATGTAGACATCAGTGCCTTACCAAGCTGCCCCAGTCCGGTTCCTCCCCGGATCACAGGGTGCAGCGTTCTCTGGTCTGAACTTGTTCAGTCCATTCCCAACAGTGATGTTGGGAATGAGATGTGCTTTGAGATGATCTTGGCATTCACTGGGACTCCTGGAGTTCGGGACTCCCCAGGATGGCTCAGTGCGTGGCAGCAAACAACGGCCTCGGCAGCTCGCTAGGCTGTGGGGTGTCCTCCTCCATCCCTCTGCTTACTCCCAACTTCTGGAGAGCTGATTAGAGGCTTGGCAGGAGCGGTCTGGTTATGCTCTAGATACGCTTTGGATACATTTATTGTCACAGTTGAGGTACTGCAAAAGCCATGCCGTTCCCGTCGTTATCCTAGCGAGGTACTTCTTTTGATTGTGCAATATCTGTGGCTAATTACATGGCAATTGAAGTGTGCCACCAGCCACCCACAATTCATTGTCAGCTCCTGGGGGATGCAGATGAAAACAGAAAGATAATGTTTTCATTCTTCAGTCCAGCGATTTAGCTTGCCTCTTTTTTTTTAATCCCTTGCTCCTTCAGGTAATAAAGCCAGATGGTAGTGACAAAGAAACAGAAGCCACGCGTGAATCAGATGTCCCTGAGGATATGCTGGGGACTTGCGTTCCTCGAGAGACGGCAAAAGACGATGCTAAAAGTCCGGATGTCATTATAGAAGCTCAGTTTGATGATAATGAGGCAGAGCATGGACAAGACCACTTGCAGGATATGTTGGCTGATGACATTAAGAAACTTTCCCTGGATGCTGGCGAAAAGGGTGAGTAGATCAGAGTGTTGATTTTAAACCTTTATTTGAGCAAACCATCGAAGTATTACTTTGTTGCCTTGCTTTGCTGCAAGATATAAAATACAAGCATAAAAGCTTAATGCCTTATCGCTTCTATCCCTTTCTGCTAAACTGCCTTCGTAGTTCTGAATGGATATTAAGGACTGGGTTTTATGTAGTTTTGATTGATGCAAAGTAAATCTGTGAAACAGGAGTCACACCTTTTAGATTTGCAATTCTCAGGGCTGTCTGGGGACTGCTGGTTGCTGTTTTCTTCAAAATGCTGCTGTAGCAGTTTCCTTCATCGCAGCTTGGCTGGCCAATCTATGCGTCTCAGTTTGGGGATAGGAATATATTTCCTTGGGGGCAGTTAGGTTTGTTGCTGTTTTCAAACAGTTGAGTTATGAGCAACTTAAAGATTTGGTCCATTTAAAAAGAAAATTGCACTAAAACCTAAAGCCAATTATGTGATCTGTTTTGAAGGCAAACCTATTTCATTCCGAATCTGAATTCCATCCAAACCATCAAGTGTTGCTTAAGGCAAAATAAAATAGGCTCCCCTGTTCCAGACTATACTATGCTGCTCTTCACATGTCCTTTCTGGTACTAAATCTCCTAAGATTTCCTCTCCTGAAGAACCGTGCGTTGAAAGGATTCTGACAATTGGAGCATTTAACGTGTGCCTTCAGCTGCTGGTGAAAGATTTGCCAGGACAGATATTCTGGTGCATTCCTGATGCATGTCCCAGTCATCCAGAAAAGACAGCAGCAACTTAGGATATAAGTAGTTGTTGGTCTCTGACGAATCGTGGTGGTGGTTGTAAAGCTGCTCTGTTTAATACCTCGTATTTTCCTGAGGGATTGCTTTTGAGGATGTACAGACCTCTGCCTATACTGTTGGTAGATTTCCATTTTTCACACCCATCTATTAATAAAAATGGAAATAGCACTTGTGTAGAAGTGTTGTAGCTTTTATGACAAAACGTTGGTTTCAGTTCATGAATGGATTCGCCACCTCACCAGTTCATGATGCTATTTCCTTCTGGTACCTCCACTGTCTTTGAGTTACTGCCAAGGTACATGAACCAACTTCCATCTTGTTCTGTTACTTTCCAATGTAAGGAAATGTTGGGAGTTATTTGTGTTGCCCACAGATGTTTTATGTAGCTAGTAATTAACCCCATCTTTTTTTTTTTTCAGTCTTGGACACCATGTTATAGCTGCATGCTGTCAAGCTGCTGCTTTGGCTTGGCAATTCTAAATCTCCTAATGTGCTCCTGAGTCACGTGTCTGTAGCATCTCTATTTTCTGCTTCTCATAGCAATGGCAAATTAAAAGTCAGAGGAATACACTCTAGTTTGACACCAGCAGTTAAAATAAATACAGATCTGTATAACTGTGCTTTCGTGTGAAGGCTTGATGGGAGTTACTTCTCTTGGTGTATCAGTTCCTCAAGATGCTCTGGAGTGACCTGTGTTGGAGGCTCTCAAATCATCTCTTAAAATCTGTGCCATCTGAGTGGTTTTTGCCATTTAGCTCTGTCTTTGGAGAATACTTGTATGGCAAATGTTAGACCAGCTTGCTGTCTACATGGTGGAAATCCAACTTATTTCTCCATTGCAGTTGTGTTAGCCAACTGTTTTCTTTTATTTCCGAGGCCTTTCCTTGTTCATCCTGCACAGGCCTTGTGGCTGGTGTGATTGTGCCAGTTAGATTTCTGCTGAGTTTGTATTTTGCTATCAACTCTTTCAATAGCTGCTTCAGCTTCTTTGGCTGTACAATTCACATGGATTTTTCTCCAGTTTCTTCTTGCTCTGCTGCTTAATGCCCTCCTTTCTTTACACATATAAACTTTATGATGCTGCATTTTCTTAAGGTGTTTTTGAGCAGCTGATGATTGCTTTGGCTTGTTTCCTGTCTTTCATACCATTTCTCATATCATCGCTTATCCGGATTTTTAAGACTTGCCTGGAAAATAGCAATAGTTGCTCTAGCATCAGTGATAACTGTCATGAAAAAAGAAGAGATCCTGCCAAATTCTGCCCTCAGGACAGCCAGGTGTGGCTCAAAATGCTTTTTGAAAGGACCAAATGTGCACTTTTTCACAGAATTCAGCCTCAGGGGGTAATACCCGCTGCACTTCCTAGGGCATCCACTGGAACAGGACATCAGGAGGCAGAGTGCTTGGCAGCGGGTGGAAGTGGCCTTCCCTGCATGATGTGGGCCTCCCCTGGCAGCACTGCTTGGCTGCTGCTGCCCGCTGTGCTTGTTTCAAGCTAAATGTCTGAGAGCCTTTAGGTTACATCCCTTCTGCTGGAAACAGCTGCCGCAGCAAAACAGAGGTGGATGGAAGATGAGACCCTACACTGGGGGAATTTCTTGCTGACACACCAAAACCGGTGCTTTATTTACTTTCTATGAGAATGTTGCATTGTAGGATTTATTAAACTGTAGGATTTATTACGCAGTCGTTGCATGGCCTCATCTGAAGAAGGGAGCAGGAGAAATAATTTGTGGCCAGTGCAACTTTGAAACGAACACTTGCAGGCTTTCCTCTTTTCCCCTAACACAGGGAAGTCAGAAGGCTTCAAGCTGAACAAAGATGCCATCAAAGATACTGTGTAATAAAATCAAGAAATATTCCACTGTGTTCTCATGTGTACTTCTATGTATGTGTGTATATATACATACATAAAAAGTCCCATTTATCTATGGGACTTATATGTAAATAAATAAAAAAATAAACAAAAAATCCAAACCAAACAAACCCACAGATTTCTAGAAGTGAAATATAACCAGAACTACCTTAATACAATAAAAAACACTTTTTAATCGCCTGGGGCAGGGAGGGGGGAGGAAGGTCTGGTGGGAAATGGCAAAGCCACAGTAGCTCTGCACGTTACTAGTGATTGCTCAGCTCTCCGTGCACACACAGAAGCTCTGCAGATTGCTGCTTCTCAGTTGCAAGACATCTTTCTTCCTTTCTGACGGCAGAGTAGAATTACACAACATCTCTGTTGGCTCACTTACTCTGCTGCTGCTGATCAGAATGAACCATGAAGAATAGAAGTAGACGAGTCGTTCAAATTAGAGCACTCTGGGTCATGCTGGAAGTGCGGGCTAGTTTTGATATCTCTTCTTCACTGGCCTGGGTCCCATCCCTTACTGTGGCTCTGCTCTTCTTCAGAGCTCAGTCCCCTGTCCATCTCTAATTACCATCACTAATTACACGCTGGGGTAAAGAATTTTGGCTTGGCCCTTGCTGTCAGAAGCTCTGAAGCGTGAAGCTTTACGTGCGTTGATTGTGGCCCAGGTCTGAGTGGGCTGAATTCCTTGAAGGTGTCGTGCTTGGGGCTTACTGCGCTTCCACGGGACTTACCCCAAGCTGGTAGGAAGGGTTAGGCATGGTGTGCTGCAGGCTGAGAGCCGGGTGTTGGGTCTGTCTCCCTGGAGTGCTGCAGGGCTGTGCTTGCTGCCCTTCCCACCCGAAGACTCAAGAAGGGATGGGATGAACAATAGGGAAGTGCACAGGACTGAAGAGATGATCGCATTCAGCCTGTCAGCCTGCCTAATTTCTGAATGTTCTCATGCTCGTAAAAGCGTCTTGGTATTGCCTCGCTCAAGGATCTTTAAATAAAAGTTCATAACCGGTGTCGCTGTGCCAGAAGCTGTCCTGGTTAAACTAGTTCACGCTGCTTTTCTGAACCTTTCTTGCTGAGAAGTTGGGTTAAAGATTATCTTCAGAAAGGTCTCTGATCGGGGAAGTGATGAGCCCTTTTCCTCTCCTGCAAGCTGTTCCACACAAAAAGCAATATTACTTTGTTCCAAAGTTAGATTTTCTTAATGTTAAGTTCTGGTAGTTGGATGTAGATCTTTTTTAGCAAAGATGGAAATCCCTTTCCTCTAGCACATTACAATTTCAACTGTATTTCCACAGCAATAATACTTTTACATGCTGAAAAAAAGAGTTCTCTTTGTTCTTTCCTTACAAAGACAGCAAGAATGAGCACCCTGAGTGTCAAATCTGAAGAAGGTTTCTCAGCTCACTCACTAGTATCCTTTAAACCCTCTCTGGAGTTCCCGTGTCCTCTTGAAATGCAGGCAAAGAGCAAGGCATAATATCCTGGCACGAGTCTGAACAATGCTGTATACAGAGAAAACATTAATTCTCCGTGCTGCTTGGTATCTCCTGACATGTGAGTCCTTTGTGTTTTATCCTGAGACCTCAGCTTGTTCTGTGTCGCTGCTATCCAAAGAAGTCAGCCACCAGCGGGCACAGCCTCTGCCAGATCTGTAATTCTTTTCCTTAATCGTCATTCTCATTCCCTACTGGAACAGAGGTAGTGTAACTTTTATTCCAGCCCGGTGCTAAATGATAGGTTATTTCTATGACTTTTCACCGCTGTAAAAGGATTTTCCTTGTGCTGCATGTCAATACGTAATAAAAAATAGAAACTTTTCTGTATCCTCCCAGCCCAGGAAAAGTGCAAGATGTTCTGTACAGAATACTTTACGATGGTGTATCCCTATACAGACCTGTGTCACGTGAGTTTCGTACAAACGTGAGCTGTCTCTTGTTAAATATTGGAATCGGTTCACTCTGATAAAGAGAAATCAGCAACTGAACAGTAGCAACTACTCGTCCTCTGGAGGATGGCAGCTGTGCTCATAAAAGCGCTTCAGCCTTTCTTTCTGAAAGGATATTCAAATAAAAGTTTGTAAAACTGTGTCACTGTGCCAAAAGCTATCTTTGTCAAACTAGTTTGCTTAGCTTTTTTTTTTTTTTTTCAGCTCTTCTCATGAGAGATCTTACTTTACCAGATACACAGAATATCCTGCTTCCCACGGGGTGGCTCGCAGCGGTAATCAGGTTGGGGGACTGGCTGCCCTGGCAGTAATCAGCGAGCTGTGTTTGTTCAGGATTTCCCCTCGCAGCTACACTTCTGCAGATCAGGGTTTGAATGTGTGAATGTCCGAGGCTCGCTCGCTGCCTTGACGTAACGAAGCTTGAATAGAAAGAGCTCGTTTACGGGCAGAGTGAACTGACAGCTGACTCGACCAATTGTGCGATGGAAAATGGAATCAAATAGCTGGTGGTTAATAAGTAGGGTCAACAGAATTTGGGTTGTAGCTGCTACACAGCCCAGTCCTGGCTCCCTGCGTGTTCAGCGCTGGCCAGGTGAGCTCTGGTCAGTCCCTTTTCAAGTCAAATGTGACTGATCAGTCACTGGTAAGCTTGGTAAGGTTAGACGTAACCTAAAATTGTGCCTTCCTCTTGCAGCCTGGAGCCTTTGTGCAGTTAATGCTGTCTCCTGTTGGTGTAGGAGTTTAGGTGATATTGCTATTTCTTTACTTGGCCAAGCCTGATGGTAAGGACTGGATGATGGTGACGAGAATCTGAACAGTCTGCTTGTCCTGCCACTCTGCTCGGGTCCCCCTTCTTTCAGTTTTGCTGCCATGAATTTTGTGACAGACTTGGAGCCTCCCAACCTCACTGGCTGTTAGAAGGAATAAATGTCCTCCCTCCTCTTCAGAGGCTCCTGTTTACTCTGAGCGCTCTTGAGGAGACTTCATGCTTCTTTCCTAGCCTGCAGCTTTCTGGAGACGGATCGTCTCCACTGCATAGCTCTCAACATTTCTAGGCCACAGCAGAGTGAAAGCTCACCAGGAAATCTTCTCAGTTACACGGCTTTTAATAGAAATCCTTGAGGTGGAACTGTCAAAAATCAGATCAGTTTCACTCTGCTGAAGTCTGGAAAACCAGCAGAGAAGCTGGAGCTGTTTCAGCTGCTCAAGACAGCTCTGTATTCGTTTATCCTAAGTTCACGTTTGTGGGTCTCTGGATCTATAACTTTTTGTAAATGAGAGCATAGATTTCTTGAAGAATAAACAGTACGACTTCAGAAAAGTGTTCAATCGGTGTTGAACAAATTGGGCTTTATGGTAGCATTGATTAAATGATACAGCCTGACTAAGCCTCAGTTATTCTTTTGTTGCACAGCTGAAGCCTGCAATGGAAGTTAATGTTGTGAAAGCTTCGTATGCTGTTCTTTCCTAGTAAGTTATCTTGACCCCCAAATGACTTCTTAAGCAAGGAAAAGAAAAAAAAAACAAAAAAAAACACAAAACCACAACACTTATGCAATTGCGTAAGCTGAATTAGATTAAGTTCAGCATATTACCATATGTTCCTGAATTCACCTGTGTTTCTCCTTTGAGTTACAAGTTTAGGTCAAGTAAAGTGAGAGGGCATGATACTGAGAATGAATGGTGGGTGTGAAGATAAACATATTAGAGTATGGTCATTGTTAGCAGCAAGATTTCCAGGATGAATCAGATTAGGATTCATTCAGCTAACATATTTTCCATGCAATAGTAAAATTGGACACACACACTTTAGGAACAAATGCACATGCAGGAAGGAAGAACATTAAGTAGGCAAAACGGTTAATGGAAATGTTTTTGTAACTTTTTAATTTTACTTTTAATAATATAATAAAACTGCATTTGTGTAGACTGCAACACTACCTGATTTTTTGGATATTTATTTCTGTTGCAATAAAGCTTTCAGCCCCCTTGTTGACTGGCAGCTTCTCAAGGATGGAAGGGGGTCAGAGGTCCGAACAGCAGTGCTGTGGTTGTAGGAATGTTTCACGGCTGCAGAGACAGATACGATTTGATCTGTTGGGGTAGATGGCAGCTTCCCAAAATGATGCTGTCTTTGTTGGTCAGGCTTGGAGGGTTCTGAGGAACAGTGATAATTCTGTCTCGTCATTCTGCCACCTCCCCCGTCCTCCCTTGTGGAGGTGGCTAAATACAAGTAAAGAGTTACGTGCTTGGCTGCATTGCATGTGTAAGGAAGCCAGCTACACTCACCTCTTTGCATTGCCTTTGCTCTGTGTTATTGCAGATGCTTGTGTTTTTGTTGTACACATCTGTTATTGTGCCTTTCCTTTCCCTCTCTGAGGGTCTCCTCCCATCTGTGCGTCTTCAAAAATCTCCCTGCTAATCATCCGAGTCTCCCGGTCCTTGCCTTCAGTGAGCCATTGGGCGTGCAGATGTGTGAGTTCAGGTGTTTAGACATGAACAGCTGTGGCAGGGTGAGTCGTCTTACTCAAAACATCTCCGAGAAGTTACTCTTGTTCCTTTGTCACGCAGTTCTGTGATGAGACTGCTCGGCCGTGCCGCGTGGTTTGGGGCTGCTCTGCTCTTATACCTGCGGAGCCTTCTTGCATTGCACACGGGAGCTGCTGGGCTGATTTTGGACAGGCTGCACTTGTTGAATTCCAAAGCTGTTGGCTTACCAGGCGTGTCACAGTCAACTGTGCTCCCTCCAGCACAGGTGGAAAGCTCTGTGTGTGTAATGCTCACAGGATACCGCTTCGTGTGTGGTATTTTCCCAGCCTATTTAAAGCAAGTTCTAGTTCTGGATAGTGTCAGGTGCCAAGTGAAATGGCCCTTTCGCTGCCCGAGTAGTAAGAGGGTTTCAGGTCAAACAGTGTTGTGCTGGTGCTGTTCCTGCTGAGCTGCTAACGCCGAGCACACCTCTAACCTCAAACAGAGGAGGTACAGCTGAAGAGGGCACCTTGTCACCTAAAGTACACGTGGCTTGTGTGATAATGCTGGCTGGCCCTCTCTCTCAACTTCTGAACCCGTTGTTGCTTTTAAATTGAAATTCAAATTGTGTAGAAGAGAAGCAGCCTCAGAGAAGGGGCAGCGGGTGGTTGGGAGGGTGAAGAGGCTTTGCAGTCTGCTGGGCAAGACTTCAGAGAGGTCTCGTACCTGTGGGCTGCAGGCTTCACGCAGGAGAAATCTGCCGGGATCAGGAGGAGCTCAGAGCTCCTACCTCTGTAGGTACTGAAATAACTTTTTAGGAGCTGAAGTCATCTGACCAGGGACAGGTGTTTTTAAGAAACTGGATTCTTTTGCTTGTCTCTCAGAAAATTACATTTTGGTTTATCTGGTGATGGAGTATGCATGTGAACCATTAGTTAGTACCAGTAATTTTGCATTCTGGAGGAAGAACCTGTTCTGAGCCAATAAATAATCAGTGACACAATGCAAAGAGCCCACATACCATCTTCAGGAGCAACATGTTTTATTCTTATTGCTCAAATTAAGATCATGCCACAATAGCTCTGTGCATGTAGGGTAAACACGCGCGGGTGTTTGAATGTGTTGCTTTTTGGTTTAAGGGAGTTTTCATTTCCATACGTCTCCTGTGTTGGTATAGAGAAGTTCCAAGAACACACCCTGTTGAGTGTGACACACAACCTTTGAGATGATATTTTTAATCAATTGAATTGTCTTACATTGTTTTCTGCGTGCTTGGTACTACAACATAATCTGCTGAAAACTGCTTATTGAAGACAACCTAGGTGTTGTTGCTTGGCTAGGAATAGGCTTTGCTCTTCAAAGGTTTACAGTTGTTCTGGTACTTGAGCACTAAACTGAAAAGTAGCATTTTATTTTTTTTAAAAAGCTTCATACCACTAACATTGCCTGATTTTTTTTTTTTTTTTCAGAAATGCCCATGTAGAGTAAGCCAACTAACTTCTCAAGTAGATTTTTTTCTAGCTGAAGTAGCAAGCTTTGAACTTTTTTTTTTTTTTTTAAATTGTTTCTTTCCATCCAGGGAGAGAAGATTTTTTTCCAGTGAGTTGTTTTTGAGATCTGAAACTGTGATATATTTTCATTTTCAAGTGGATATTGCATCTTTAATTATATTCTTTTTGGACAGAATTGCAGATTTCCACAGTGACCAATGCAAACCCAGTGAAAATAATTTTGCATCTGTCACAAGTAATCAGAATTCTAGTTTGACTTTTGGTCACCTTTTAATGTCATGGTAATTTAATTGTAAAAGGAAATTTGGGGGGCTTTAGAAAAAAAAAAAGTTTGACTAGGAAAGCCTGTCAGAAAATGTAACTGTGTTGAAGCTGCCTCAACTGATCTCTTACAGAGGGAGGCAAATTCCACAATGTTCTGGATCTACTTTGTTGGTAATAACATAACTAATTTGAGTTACTTTTTGTATCTAGTGCCTATTTTTTTTTTTTTTGAAAGTAAGACTATTACCGTTTTGGTTTGTCAGATAATCGCTGAAAGGAAAACACTGAGATTATAATGCAGTTTCACTGGATCCTAGTTGCTGAAGTGTTTTCACTGTAAGATAAGCTTATGAAGTATTGCCCAAGCTAACATAGTAAATCTTTCTCAGAAAACATGTCTTTGCCCAGGGTGGAAATATTGAATGGTCATTGGATAACCACTACGGTAAAGGGGTCAGAATAATTCATTTTTAGTTTGGCGTAATGCAAGGAGTTTCTTCCCACCTCCCCTGCTCAAAACCCTGCTCCTCTCTCAAGTCAGCTCTCCTTCAGGACTGCCTGCGTGGCTCTGCCCATTGTGGGAGATGTTTGTGTCTTCCAGCTCAGATCTTCTAGACCACCGGCATCTGCAGGGGCCCTGCCACCTCGACTCTGCACCCCCCTACACATCAAATTCCAGCTTCACTGAGGATCAGGCAGATGTGCAGCGAAGGAGAGGCACTTTCAGACCGCTTCTAGGAGACTCAGGTGGCAGACTTGTGGCAGCTTCTCTGTCATGATACTTCAGTTGAGACTGAGGTCTCTGGGCAGTAACTTCACAACTGAGCCAGGAGGCTTTTGTGGATACGGGTAGTTCTTTCTGAGCAGAGGGGTTTGTCACAGGGAGCCCTCACTGCTGACGGAGACCTCTGAGCATTAGATGCAGCCCTGGTACCAACAGGATTTTGACCTCAAAAAGAGCAGCTGCAAGCTATAAGAAAAGTCCAACTCTCTTGGCCCCAAAAGTAGAGTTCCTTGGGTGTCTGCTTTCCTGTCCCTAGTTTCAGGAGTGTTGCCCGTCAGTAAATGTATGGGATGACCTTTTAGATACTAAAGTTGATGAAGAAAGATGGGTAGGAATAAGTAGATGGCTGGGATTTACTTTCTTTTCTTTCTGTTGATGGTATAGTTGTAGATCCCAGCCTCTGTCTGATGGAGTTAGTAGAAACTCCAGGATTTTTTGGGAGGGATGCTGAAATTGGAGAGACCCCTGAGGAAGAAGGTATTCTCCAGTCAGCCAAAAAAGGCCCGTGGTTGATTTTGGCTGTGAAGGAAAAAGGCAAGCTCTACCATGTGTCGCAGTGAGACTTCAGATGCCTTCTGGTACCTGTCCTGAGTTCACATGGGGCTCAGCTTCAGCCCAGCAGGGTGAAATGCTGCCTGCTCTTTGTCCTGAGCAAAAGACACACCGGTGTCCCATTTGTGGTGCTCCCAGCGACAGCCCCTCCTGGTGGTTCTGCGCTTTTGTATGTGTGTATGTGATACCTCCCAAGGACACAGCTGCTGGCTCCTTTTTTGACTGCTTCTGTGAAAAAAAATGCAAGCAACTTTCTGGAGAGATGGGAATTGGAAGGAAAAGTGGAAAGAAGTCAGTGTTAATAAGGCCGTATTCCTCGAGCATGGTGCTTTTCTCATTCTTGTCTGTTGTGCCTCGAGTCGGTGCTGTCATTCTGCTGGGCTGGGAAAGCAGTGAGTGCAAGTCTTGCTTTTTCCAGACACGTTTAGATCTGGTTCCTCTCCCAACCAGTATGTGCCGTGCAGTGGGGCAGTTCATTCCAGTAAAGCCCTGGGCTTGTGTCAGGTGTGTCTGTGTGCCCGGCCTTTGGAAGGCTACCAAGCTCTCATTGCCCTCTGTGCCTGCCAATGTTTCTTTGTCTCAGATCGTCCCGTTCTTTGTCCGAGCTCTCTTTATGGCTGGCACACCATAAACCCTTGACTATTAACTGATGGCTTGAAAATTTTTAAGAAAACAGAACGGCTCCTTGCTCTTTATTTTTTACTAACCAGTTTCCTGGTACAACCTTTAGCTGACAGTGATCTTAGAGGAGGTAAGCAATGAGGTGTGTAACTTGGATATCTCCGCTTTTTAAACTGTTTATAATTGTCCAAACAATTTTATTTCCATCTTGTTTGTCACTGTGAAACTCTGTGGGGGATTTATCCCTTAGTAACCCCCGTTTTGGCAAACCTGAGTTCATTCCAGCAGGAAGAGTGCGAGAGAAAGGGGTTTGCTGCTGTTACTGCTCCTTGCTTTTGGGGAAAGTAGATTTTTATTTTAAAACCGCTGAAATATCTGCCTGCTCTCTTCTCATCCTTGCCAGAAAGACAGTAAAGATGAAATAAATATAAACAGAGTCACTCAGATACTTCATAAAAAGATGATCTCAGAGGAGAGCCCGAGTCTGAGGAGCTCCACATCAGAAGGCAAGGCTGGGGGTAATTAGCAGCATATGAGAACCGGAGTTTGTCATTAGTGCGGTAGCTGTCGCTGTCAACCGACTGCTGGTGCAGCATTGCCCCAAGGCAATCCAGGCCGTCCGTGACGGCGGGACCATCTGCGAGCGTGCCCTCGTGAGGGGGCTCCGCAGCCGTCCCCCTCGGGGCTCCACACGGGCCCCCGGTGCTGCCGGCAGCTGCTCCTTCCCCTCCCGGAGCCATGAGGCCTTCATCCGTCATGTCACCGGCAGCTCCCCGCCAGGGTCCCTGCGGGACAGATGGGCGTCATCTGGGGGCCTGGGTGTCACCGCTGCTCTCCTCAAGGCCTTCTGGCGTGCGTGTGGTACGCGGTCTTCAGCGAAAGCTTGCTTTATCTCGTGGCTTCTGAGGGAAGCAGTGACAGCTACGTCCCTTGAAACTCGCAGCTGGTGACGCTTTTTAAGAAAGTGAGCTTCTTCTGAACGCTCGGGGCCTGATTTTAGCACGTGCGTGCACCGCATCTGCCTCGAGCACAAGTGGAAAATGGCAGCCATCCTCCAGGAGCCCTCCAGAGAAGAGCACGTCTTAAAACCACTGCCAGACCAGTAACAACCATGGGCTCTCAGAAGTCATTTGGCTCACACAGGGCTGGTTCCAGCCCTCTCCGTGGCGAAGATCGCTTTGGCTGTTTGTAAATACAAAAAGCATTCGGTGTGCCAGCAGCCAGATACTCTCATTGTGAAAATTGTGAGCTACAATTTAGTTGGCAGTTGATTTAAATACTCCTGGTATCTGCTGAGGGAGTTTCAGGGGGAAGGAGTGTGGCTGTTTATCATACACAGCAATTACTTTCGTAAGACTTTATAATAATCCTGTTCCACAGCTGCAGAGGGGCAGCTTCGTAGATGTGGCTTCAGCTTCTAAGATAAACATGCACTTTATAACCTTGCATAACATTTGTTAAGGAAATTAAATATTAAATGAATGTATGTACTTAAAGGACTATTTATATAACGTTAATGACTCCAACTAAGAAATGCCAGGAAATTAATACAGTTCTTAGTATTTAAGAAATAGAATGACTTTTTCCACCATTTTCTTTATTATGGCTGATATATTGTGTTTGTGAAGTTTGGGTTTGTTTTGAATCTTGTTTTTCAGCAGATCTGCATGATAAGTGAACATATATCTATTTTTTTTCTAGTCTGGAGATATAATTGCTTAATCCTTAGTTATTCAAGCACTTAAGATCTTTCTCCTTTCAGATGAGTCTAATGCATGCACCTTGTATTGTAATTTAAAGAAAAAGTCTAATGTAAATGTATGAAGGAAATGTTCTACAGTAACTGTTGTGTTTCTAATTTGATGCAGTGAAGGCTGTTGGGATTGGTGCTGTGCAGAAAACAAAACAAGATGATGCACCCAAGGTGAATGATCCCAGGCTCCTCCCGGATAAGTTTCTTCAAAGGACAGCTAAGGTAACTCCGTGGGGAGTGGCAAGCATATGTGTGTGCTCCCAAAGCCTGAAGGAGACCAGCATTGGCCTCCCTGTAGCCTCCATTTGTTGATCTTTGAATCACATTCTCTGTTTCAAAGAGAGTAATTGTCCAATCTGATAAAACTCAAATGTCTTGTTATTTTTACTGATTATGCTAGTTTAAATTCCCTTTGTTTGTTAGGCAAAATTACTTAGCAAGATTCAGGAAAAAAAAAAAAAAATTGGATACTAATATGAGTGTCAGAATATCCAGAGTTGTCAGAACTAATTCTTACAGACTTTGGAAAGGCTGTTAGTGCTGTTGGTTCAAGATTTGAGCCAATCTTTGAATGTTAAGAGACCAGAAAAAGACTACTGGGTCAGGTTGGGTCAGGTCTTTTCCACGTCTTGTGCTTTCCTTTGCAGCTTCTCATTCTGGTCCCTGTTCTGGGCTGGGCTGCCCGCTGGTCTCATCCAGCGTGGCAATTCCAGTGCTCAGAATTGCACAGAGGTGCAGCTCCTGAAACCTTCTGGAAGGACTCATCTGTATAAGTTTAGGAAATCAGCTATAATATTTCTGTTATCCAGTGATTTATTATGGTCTACAAAAATATAGCCTGGATGAACACCTCTCTGGAACAATTATTTAATGATATTGTAATTTATTATTCTTTTCAAAGCTGTCTTGTATAAAGGTAAAATAACCCCTAACTTCAGAAAGCACAGAGGAGAGAACTGCCAAATTCCCCACAGCACATCCTTTCCTGTGGTTAGCATTGGATCCGCCAGAGGCACCGTTTTTGGACTGGCCTGTTCTGCACTGAATGTTGAAATCACAGGCCGAGGATACAAATGAAAGATTTTACAGGAGTTGCTTGTATGTTGTGGCTAATTCCCTGCATTTGGAAGCATCTGCTTCGTGTCTGGTTTTGTTCTGTAATCAAGAAAATTGCTGTGGAGAGCTAGCACTTGGAAGGCACTTAGCTCTTCTATAGCCATGAGCAAGATAGCAAGGAAAATACATTGTAAATAGGGGCTCAATTAAAAAAATGCATGCACGCACATACACACAGACAGTGAAATATAGGATATAGGCCATGTGATTTCTTTTCCAGGTATGCTGCTGAGGCTCTGTGTATTCCTATTGTGCTGCAGAAAGTAAGTTTCTCTGAACGTACTAACTATAGAAAGCTTTGTCTCTTCCAGGTGGTCTATATTTTAGAAAAGAAGCATTCCCGAGCAGCTACAGGTTTCATCAAGCTTCTGGCAGACAAGAATAGCGAACTCTTCAGGAAGTGTGCCATGTTCTCACCTGTAGACCACAGAGTGCCAAGGGCCTACGTGTCTTTAGCTGATTGCCCTTCAGACTTTGTGGCCAGACCTGAGGACTATTCAAATATGCTCTTCATCTGCCGGATAGTGGACTGGAAAGAAGACAGCAACTTCGCAACAGGGTATGTCACTGCCGTTGGAAGTAGACATAAATGAGATTTTTAGTCAAGAGTTCTTGGTCTCACTTACTTTGCATACAATAGAGACATGAATCTGTTAACAAGATACTTGTGTATCTCTTGTAGTTAGTGGACGAGCTCAGATGAGGCTAAGGATAGCTTGTTGCTAGTTATGTCTCATGGCTACGTAACGTTAACTTCTTTCAGTGCTTGCTTCAGTGTGTTGGCACGTCACAGCAGTAATGAGTTGTATGGTCTTTGCTCAGACAGCTTGCAGACTAAAGGGAGCACACTCAGGTACTTAGCTTGACCGGCACAAGCTTTGTAGGGTGCTGGCATCCTTTCAGTTTTTCATGCTTTATATAAGAAGAGTACAAAGTGTATAAGCATTTCACTGCCAGAGCAAGAAGGTCAGTAGCAGCAAGGCTCATCTGTTTTTCAAGCCTTTGCTGTTAAATAGAAAAGTCCCAAATTTTGTGGTATTTTAATTTGCATTGCTTCAAGGAACGGTGTTAGAAATCAAGAATCTTATCTGCTTCTGAAGAACTCTGTGCTTTTCAGGAGGCACTGTAAAGCCATTGCTGTCAAGAGTTCAAAACACAGGCACTGCTGTGAAGGAGGAGGTTTTAAGCCAGGTTACTCAAATAGCCTGTGCTGAGCTGGATCCAGATTGCAAGTTCATTTTGTCTTTCCTTCATGAAGACTGTGTAGTTCTCAACTTTTTTACTCTTTCTTGGGAACAGCTGCTGTGTGCCAAGCACCCACCTGGAGCAGCCACACAGTTTCCTATTGAGAGGGCCTCAATAAGTAATGGTGGACATTAATAAATCTTTTCAGTTATCTTGGAAAAAAACTGATTTAGTTGGTGATCCAGAGTAGTTAGCTCTGACCTGTGGCAGTGCTGTGGCCAAATTTTAAAGGTGGTTGAGATCTGGATGTAATCTGGAATATATACAGTAGTGGGAGTTGGGCATAAAGCCACTTTCTCTTCCTCTTGCAAAACTGTTGTGACGGGGTAGCACAGATGATGTACAGTGTCAGCACAGTAGTGTTTAGAGTCCTCAACTCAAACTGCTGGTAAAACTTAAAACTTACATAAAGCTTCTTTTTTTTTTTTTTTTTTAATTAACTGTGTTGGCAGGGACCTATCAGCCCTAAGACGAAAAGTAAAGTAAACTAAACTGAAGTCCCTGTTTCCCTGAGGGTTGTTTTTGTTTTGTTTTTTGAGTTCGTTATCATTTGTGGCTGCTTTGTGTGCCCAGTAATAGCAAGTTTCACATGTGCTTCTTGAGAGCCACATGAGCGGTTAGGTCACTCCGTATTTCCTAGCTAAACTGCTGTGCATGAACTGAAGTGGCCTCCCTTTCAGCCCCACTTAACTCGGGGCTGGCTGTGCTGTGAACTTCACTGTGACTAAGTTTCATACTGGCAGAGGTTTTTTGTCGTCTGACTCCAACGGAGAAAAGGCTGGAGGGTGATTGTACTGCTTGACATCTTGTCATGAACAACCCCCTTTTCTAGCAGAAACAGGGGAAATTAGGAGGATGGGCTAATGTCTTTCTTCTTTGGCTAACATGCGTTTCTTTATTTTGAGCTTCTGACAGCATCGTATATTCTCATCTGGATGTTTTGGTAGTTTCCAAGATGTAAAGGGTGTTGTCAGGAAAGAAAACTTCCATGATTGTCTTCATACATAGTCGTTTCCTTTGGGACTCAGTTGCACTCCAGTAAGTGCCTTGTCGAGATGGGAGCATAAAACCTTGGTGACCCATTTTGTTTTTTTCTTTAAGCTGTAAACATGTGCTTGTGTAGACACTGCAACACAAGGAAACCTCTTGAAGGTCCCAAAAGTTCATGTTTGTTTTTTGAGCTCATTTATAAGCTGGCTGTCTTGCAACTCACGGCCCACCTGAAGGAGAAGTGAGCAGGTGACCAGCAGCTCATTGCATGCTTGGTTTTCTGAACTTTCATGGCCTGGTGGCTAGGTAAGGAAGCTGAAGCCCCAGCCTCAGTTTTGTTGACTGGAGAGCTGTCACCACATCCTCCCGGGTCTGTTTCTTCTTCTCTGATACAGGCACAGCCAATTCTGCAAAGTTGTTATGGCTTGTTTGATAGAATGGGCCATTAACATAATGGTTCCTGAGCAGGCAGTCAAGTGAGTTTTCCTTCCTGTTCTTGTTGCCCCTTGTAGCACTGTCATGCTGTTTGGGTTCAAATGCTCCTATCCCCACTGTCTGCACTAGGGGAATTGGAAGGATGAGGCACTTGTAGCTCCTTGTAGCTCTGGGGACAGTCCCTGCTGTGACAGTGTGCCCCTTAGTTCTGCCCACAGACTTCATGTTATGCCTTTGGTGGTACCACCATGATTTTGAAGGTGTCTGGACTAAAGGAGCCTGTGGGTCTTCATGCTGTGCCATGGAAGTCTACTGGCAGTGCAACAAGGAAAACTCCCGCTGAAGTTGGCAGTAATTTCTCCTGGATGTTTTGGGTGTTTTCAGGTACTTTCCATCCTGCAGCTGAATTCCCACAGGCTGGTTGTGCACCTTCCTCGCTTTCCTTTTCCCTTGGGAACTTGAGCTGTGTTTCCATACACATACTGTCTATGTTCTAGTCTTCAATTTGGCCGTGTGTGGCTGGAGTAGTGGGTTGGCCTAGCCAAGGGCTTCCATGACGCCGGCCACCCAGGGGGGTCACCTGCACAGGGGGAAACCTGGCAGCCCCTTGGAGGTCCCCTTGGGGAGGGGGTGTGTTTCTGTGTCGTGATTGCCACCTGGTGGTCACCAGTGAGACATGGTCCCCTCTGAAGGCC
The DNA here is from genome assembly GCF_965140915.1 of Aythya marila. Taxonomy (NCBI): domain Eukaryota; kingdom Metazoa; phylum Chordata; class Aves; order Anseriformes; family Anatidae; genus Aythya; species Aythya marila. The sequence continues at coordinate 16,941,580 of NC_139050.1, forward strand.
ACCCTGTCACCCTGACCACGCTGTGGGAAGGAGCAGGGAGGACCCAGTGGCTCCATGTCCCGCTGGCGATGCCATGAGTGTGTGCTGCCGTGCTCCTTTCTGCATGCCATGTGATTTTATTGTGTCTGTGAAATGCCATTTAACTCTACCTGCCTCAGGTAGCAGATAAAGCAGAACAGCTCCAAAATAGTCTCCTTTTTCAGATAAATATTACAGGTACTGCCACATACAGTTGTTTTTCTGGGAACCTTTTGTCAGCGATGGAGTCCAAGGCTGTTTGGAGTGTTAGTCCAGACATCTCCACACTTTTGGAGATGGCTAAGGTAGAGTCTTTACTTCTCGCCACCACGGTATGATGATGGATTAAACTATTTAAAAATAAATAAAAAATTGGATCACAGACTCCCTTTGTGTAGCTTTTCATCAAAGTGATGCATGGGTTTCGTGGCTGCTCTTGCTCAGGGCCTTGGATATTGGTCTGTCAAGGTGACATGATTTGTCACGGGATTTGCAATAAAATGAAACATTGCAGGATGCTGTTTCACTCATTGCTCTTCCCAAAACCATCCAGGCAGCTTCAATTCCCTCCATTTCTGGGCATTTTATTCCATTCTTTTTGAAATCCAGAAGGATTTTGCTGTGAGGGGCAATGACTAGATACCTTGGGCAGCTCACGGTGAGGCAGGAGCGAAGGTGTGACCCCTGAGCAGTATAGCTCTGTTGGAAAAACACCTTTCAGAAGTGGTTGTCTGTGAGGAAAGCTGTTCCCTTGGGGCAGCTGATCACCACCCTGATCTGCAGCGTGGGACGATGGCCCTGCCAGTGTGGGGAGCACGATGCCGCTCTGGTGGCGGGTGGCCTGGTGGCTGAAGTGGAGCTGGAGGTGCTGACAGCTTGGGGACACAGCTCTGTAGCTCCATCACCCTGCAGCCACCTTCGACTGGGAGCTTAGGGCTTTCTCAGCCCTGTGCAGCTCAGCCTGTGAGCGCCGGGACCTGGAGGGCCTTCCTTGGTGGCCTTTCTTGCTGTCCTCTCTCCCACACAAAACTACCCATAGGAGTGATGACTTACTGACATGTGGGATGTTCAGAGGGCTGGAGCACCTCTCCTTTGATGACATGTTGAGAGAGCTGGGGTTGTTCAGCCTGGAGAAGGGAAAACTCTAGGGAGACCTCACTGTGGCCTTTGGGTTCCTAACGGGGGCCTACAGGAAAGATAGGGGTGTGTAGGATAGGAGGTGATGGTTTTAAACTGGAAAAAAAAAAAAAAAAAAAGCAGATTTAGATGAGATAAAAAGAAGAAGTTCTTTACTCAGAGGGTGGTGAGGCACTGGGACAGGCTGCCAGAGAAGCTGTGGATGCCCCATCCCTGGAGGTGCTCAGGACCAGGCTGGATGGGGCTTTGGGCAGCCTGGTGGGAGGCGTTAGAACTGGGTGGTCTTTAAGGTCCCTTCCAACCCATTCCATGATTCTGTGATTCTCCCAGTGCTGAAAGAAGCCCTCTGTGTACGATGACTGTGGACAAGTGTGCTCTAGGGACAGACTCAGTAAGGTTTTTAAATTGTTACTGAAGTTATTCTCTCCCGTTTGGGAGCCTGCCTGGCTCTCAGAAAGAATCAAACCTTCTATAATTACGTGTGGTCTTTTTGGAGAGTTCTTATCACGTAACCTTTGACCACGTTGGCAAGTTTCAGCAGAATCTGGGGAATGGAGAGGGCTCAAATGGACGTTTGTGGCAAGGGCTGGCTGCATAGACTCCATCGGTGTCACCGCTCAGGGGCAGATGGCAGTGGGAGGGTGGCTCTGCCCCAGGCGTACTCCCAAGGGAGATCAAGCTGTGGTGAGCTGGCAGCTCAGAGCAGCTCATTGAGCTTGCAGATACAGCTGGTACCCTTCACTTCATGCCTCCCAAAGCCCCAACTGCAGCACGTTCCTGTCGGTGCTTTCCCTGCCTGCGTACTACCTGTGCCTGACGTCAGCACGAGGGTATTAAAGTGGCCCTCCAGGGTGCTCTAATACCCTCCCATCAACGTCAAAGAAAAAGAAATGTTTACGTCTGTAACCATCATCATTTTTTTTACATTCTAACATTTTGGAGAAGAAAAAACACACTCAGGCCTGGGGTGTCGCAGACACCGTGACTCCTGGGGAGTGAGTGTCTGACCGCCCCTGGGCCCTGTGCCTCTTGTTGTTTATAAGCCTCTTGAACTATTCTTGCTACCCTTGGTGGCTGCAGAGCCCCATGAGCGAGCCTGGCTGTTACTCCGGGGCCGTCGATGATCCTATATGCGTTACCTTTGATCACATGCTATCCTGTCAGCTTTTTGCTCTGATGCAAGTCATCATGTCTGTGTGACTGTAACATGGCCCCAATTAAAGTCTGCTGTACACTTCTTGTTTCAAGGCACTTGGGAAATGTTCCCTGGAACACTGTAAATCAAATGTTAATTACTATTAAACAATATTAGTCCTATATCAAACCTCTGGGTAAACCCCTTATGGTTCATAATCTAATTTCAGTAAACGGATCAAGAGAACATGGGTTTCAAAACTGAGCTGGAAAGCACTCTGGCATTAAAAGGCGCTTTCCATGACTTGTTGTATGGACCTCCAGCCACCCTCTGAGTGTGCTGCCCTTCCGAGAGAAGGGGCACCCAGAGTTCAAGCATATGCCATTTCTTTTTGATAGGGCACTGTGTCCTTTTTTTTTTTTTCTTTCCAAAAATTAATAATAATAATAATAAATCTGATCCATCTGGTCAGGGAAGTTTTCTGAGTCAAATTTCTTCTTTTGCATTATGGAGTTTGGTGCAAGGCACGAGGTTGAAGCGCAGGCCCCGTGCTCGTGGTGCTGGTGAGGGTGCTCCTGGGGGGCAGCAGACTCATCCTTCCAAAGTCTCCCAGCTCTGCATTAAAAGTTGGAAATGAAGTGGTAATTTCTCTGGTTTATTGTTACTGCTGAGAGAGAGGGAGATAAAACTGATGCCTCGTTTATTTACATTAAAATAAGGATCAGACTGGGACCGAGCTGGAGAAACGGAGAATTAAGCCTGGATGCCAAATGCGCACGTATTTCTGCCATACAGTTTGTACATAAAATTGAAACAATGGAGGGAAATATCTTTTATCCTTGTTTTCATTTTTATTTTAAAGCTGGGCAATGTGAACTCTACAATTTACCACACCACAAAGCGCACAATCCTTTTCAGCATATTACCCAACGTGACAGGTTTATTACGCAGCCCTTCCCGGCGTGAAGAGAGATAGCTTTGCTCCCATAAAGAAGATGGGCTTGCTTGCGCTGCACGGATGGGGTTTGTTCTGTGGCTTTATGGCACATTTGAAGCCCTGAGAGCATCTTGCTCGTCCAAATGACAAGCACACTGTTTTGGCCCCAATTTTGGAAAGCAATTAGTGCCTGTTCTCACTCATTAGAATTAAAGCAGAAGGATCAATATCATGATTGTGTATTTTATGCAGTGGAAAAACACTTATTAGAGTGGCTGTGTTTGCACTGTGTTATTACCCCTCTCTTTTGTCATATTTTGATGGATTTGCCTTAATTTCAGTTGTAATTTTCTTGGACCAGGAGCATTATCTCTATTGCCTGTAATGTGCCATTCACCCTAATGGAAGTATATTTAAGAAAAAAAGTGTTAAAAAAAAATAAAAAATCATTACCTCTGTGTACTGTAGAGCAATCTGGGGATGAGAAAGGGGAGAAGAACCACCATGGGATAGGTTCTCCTGCAATGCTTGTAACCAGGAAGGGAAGGAGCAAATGCCCCACTCCTTGGTAGCCCAGGTTTGCACGGTGCATCCAGAACCAAACGCTTGTCAGACACCAGAGCTCGCAGGGAGATGAGTAGTGGGGTCTGCACTGGGCCAGATGGGAACTTTCTGTGAGCATCACAGAGCAGCAGAAGCATCTGCACACATGCAGAATACTGCAGCAAAGGCTGTCAGCACGTGGGACAGTTTCCCTTGTCTACGACTTGCTTCTAAATAGTTGTCTCCTCTACAGTTTGATAGTGATTCAGAGGCTTCTGCTTAGCTAGGAGCCAAGGAACGAACTACAAAGAGCATTTAGGTCCTGAAAAGAGACTGGAAATGGATGGAATGACAAACTGGGGACACGTCTGTTTGCATGGGTTCTTCACGCCTCTGTCTTCACAGGGCATCTCTTTGCCTAGGCAGGGCAATGTTTCTTTTGGGATGGAGAGCAGCATGCAGAGCTCCCCAGCAGCTCTCCTCTGCAGAGCTGTCTGGGGTTGGGTGGGAACCTGTTCTCCATCGCAGGTGGTGGGGCTCAGCCACATTTAAAGTGGTGAGGGAAGGAAGATCTCAAGGGAAGAAGCCTTTGTAAAGCCAGAGCTGCACTTTTATTGTCCCTGTTGAATGTGGTTGTTTTCTAAAATTTGACACTTTTACCTCTGCGAGAACCTGGTAATGTAAAACATCTCCTTAAAATGAAATACACAAAACAGTCCAGGGTACTGTCTGGCTCATGTTTTGCATCTCCAGCAGACGTAAGTCATGGTATGGTCTGAATTCCTGCCAAGTCCTCTGCCAAAACAAAGGGAGAAGCGAATGGGTGAAGGAGCATGTTTGAGGGCTCGGCAACCTCTCTGCAGAGATGGTAACAATGCAAGAGTTGTGATTACACACTTAAAAAAGCAACCCTTTCCTTCTTTTTGCAGGCAGCTGGCCAAAAGTCTTGGTCAAGCAGGGGAGATCGAGCCGGAAACAGAAGGAATCCTGACAGAGTACGGAGTGGATTTCTCGGACTTTTCCCCCGAAGCCCTGGAATGTCTTCCCCAAAGCCTTCCCTGGTCTATCTCACCAAGAGAGCTGGCCAAAAGAAGAGATTTAAGGTAACAGCAAAAAGCTTGGTCTGTCAATCTTCCTTGGGTTGTTGCAGCATTCTTTTGTTTTGATTTGTTTTGATTTCATCACATTTTGGAGAGGCACAGACTTTATTACATGTACTGTGTTACGTGTTACCTGTGCTAACTTGGAAAAAATGCTTTTGAAACTACCTACAAACCCCCAAAATCAGTTGTTTGAAGAAGTATTTTTTGAGGGAAAGAGACTTTTTCTCAAAAAGAACTATTGAAAACTGAAAATTTGGTGTTTGGTACCTAATCTGAAAGCTTTATGTTTTTGTCTGGAATGTATTACGTATTTTAGTGGTCGTTTTATAGCAGATATTTTCTGAATGCCTGGCAGATCGAATGACTTTGGGCATTGTTACTTTGAAACTTAAGCACAGGTAGAGACTGTCCTGCGTTTTCCTGTCTAGTCTCCGCGTTGTTCTCTGTTTTGAAGAGCTGGTGTCACGGGGAGCTTGATGGCTCTTGATCAGGTTAGCAGCTGGCAGACTTAGTCCTGGCATCTTCATGCTGTGCACCCACCTCACATTACCCATCCCTGCAACTTTGTGATGCTCCCGTTGGCTTTTGGGAACTCCACGGCGGTGGATGCTGTGACATTGATGGTCTGCTCAAATAATAACAATAATAATTTGTTGTGCTCAGAGACCTCTCTGCTAGAAAAGATTTAAAGACAAAAGAAGAGTAGTTTGTTTCAAACCTCCATTTGCAGTAAAGGAAGGAAGCTGCAAGAAAGCAAAACAATAAATGTGTTATTAGGATGATACGGTGTGTTCCACTCCCACACGGATAATTGAGCATCCTGTCTCGGTTGGCAGGTCTCATTGTGTCATGGCTAACAGATTCAGCAGCTCAGGATAATGTTGCTTTCTTGCATGTCCTCAGGGTGAAACAACCCCATGAGCATGACCCCTCAAGACAGTGTGTGCAGTGGTTAAAGCTCTTCTCCTTACTTTATCTGTTGTTGGCATGGGAGCTAGCAATTGGAGTGGGTAAGCTGATCAGCTGCAGCCGTTTGTGTCTGTACCTGGACTCCAGATGTTACTTTGGACCTAATCCTGCACTGCGGCCTGTGACCTTCCCACTGCTTCAGCTTCACTGGAGTTCACTTGCCAAACAGTGGAATAATTCAAGGGAGGATTGTGCTCCTGATGGACTAGTGGCCACACTCAGATACCAGATCCAGACTGGAGACTCCAACTAGCTTAAAAAAAAAAAAAAAAAAAAAAGATACTGAAAGCTGCAGTTCAGAAGCCACTGGAAAGTGCTTATTTTTATATTCTTGACTACATTTCAGTAGCTTTCGCTGTTTCTTCTGACCAAGTTCTTTCAAGCAAATAAAGAGCTTGACTTGTCTCCAGTCAGACAATCATTTTTGGAAACAAATTCCAAGTGCATTTGTTCCTTTTATTGCTGAATTATTGCACTGGGACTTATCAAGGTGATAACAGTTTTGCAGTTAAGCCATTTAAATCCCTTTCTGCCCCTTCCCGACCGCAGTGCACACTACAAAGAAGATTGCCTTTTGATCCTCTCAAATATAAACATTTAACAGTCAAGATTTTTAAGACAATTATTTGAGCTTAGTGTACTAATCCTTTTCATGTCAACTGCCCCACTGCTGACTAACTAGTTTGTGGTGTAAACACATAGGAAGATAACATGAGGCTTCTAGCTATGAAAAGTAAAATACAGATGGATCTTACTTGTTTCATGATAGGGAGAGGTTTGTCTACCCAGAAAAGCTGAGTTTTATGAGTAGATGTAGCGTGAACTGAGTGGAGCCCTGCAGCTGGAGACCTGGCTGCCTTCTCTTCTGGTCTCTCCCATGAGATGTTGAGAGACTTCCTGACACATCTAAGTGCTCAGCTTTACCTTGGCATTAAATGTTAGCGTTCATACTGTTGTCGGTAAGTGCCTTGTGGTCTGTGGTGTAGTACAAATGGCTGCTACACGCTGGCCCAAGACAGCATCCAGAGGCCAGGCACCTGAGCTGGATGTACGTGGGAGCTGTGCCTTGCTTTCCAGGGGTGCTCATGCACTGCTCAACACCACCTGCCTCTGAGCGCCCAGCTTTACTTCGTGCATGTTGATCTCCCAGGCTACTGTACAGCACTGTAAATATTCTGAGAGGATATTATTAGATAAATTATAGTGAAGTAAAGGCCTCCTGAAATGGTCATGTTAACACTTCTAAATAGCTCGTCCTAATCCAGTTTACACGTTGTTCACCTGACTACGGTAAACATAAATTTGACTTTGGCTTAAAATACTCTTGTTCGTAGTAAATCCTTTCTGGTTTTGTAAAACAGTAATGTAAATTTTCTAACGTTATTAATTAAGCCTTTGGGATATGGAGCTGAGACCTGAGCAAAGTTTCAGGTTGTTGGTATTCCCTCTTCCTGAGATAAATTTTTGTAGTTTCTTTTCACCACGTGAAATGACTCTCTCCTCCTCGAAAGGCAATTTCTGTGTTCTGCTGAGCCGTGTCCTTGGTGTGGTCAGGTCTGCGTGCGAGCCAGCGTGCAGAGCACTGAGGCAGAGGTTCTGTACCAGAGGCATTCGTGAGAGTGGTTTTAGATGAAAGCAAGGCAATGTGTTTCACTGATCTGCTGAGGCTGGGCAAGAGGAGGGAAGGATATTTTGGCCATGCCATCTTGTAAATACGTTCCTTGATCTTCTGCAAGTCTTTCAGTTTTACAGGAAGCGTGTTCTTGCCATGCATAGTCTGTTTGGATAGCAACTGTGATCTCACCTACATAGCCTCTGCAGAACTGCTTCCAGGAGATCTTTTTTTCATCGTTTCTCCAGTAATGGCTCACAAAGAAAGGTTTACATAATATTTTAATATTACTTAAGGCAGAAAAGATCCAAACCTCGTGGATGGCTTTGAAACCTTTCCGCTGATTTAACTCTCTGCTCTGCCAGTTATGCTCACTTTTGTCATGGACATCTGCTTTTTACCTGGATGGTTTTATCTATTTGTGAAATGAGGCAGGTATTTCATGGGCACTCCCAGCTTAATTGTTTGTAAGGAACACTGAAAATTTCTAATGAAGAGCACCAGGCAAATATTAGATATCTCTATTACATACCACAGTTGTATTGTACAGAGAGCGTGAAGTTTCATTGAAGTATCAGAATGGCCTGGTTGAGGAAACTTGCCTTCCAGAGACATTAAATGTGATAATACAGATGGGACTGGACTATCTTATTATTCAGGTTGACCGGAGTTGGTATTCTTCTCATTAGAAGTGTGAGAAATGTTTGGTTTCTGCTTTTAGAGAAATGCTGGAGGATTAGTGTTAAAAGGACAAATTTTGATGGGTGCAAAGTTTCGACCATTTTCCCATCGTTTCCAGTGTTTCAACATGTAATATTCATTTCCTTGTTTGCTTTGCTTTGCACTTAGTGTTTCAGTGGTACGGGACAAAGCACAGCCTGTGAACAGAAGAGGGTCAGTGCAAAGGAGGAAATGCAAATTTCAGAGGTGGGCGCAGCAGATGGGGGACTGGAGGAGGAAGCCACTTGAAGAGGTGTAGCCAGGAATCCAAGAAACCCAAAAGCTATTTCTAAGACTTGTTCCAAATGTTTCTAATTTCATTCATATCTTTTTGTTTCCTTTACTGCTTAACTGGGACAAGAAACTAAAGCCAGGAAAGTCCGATCATAGTGGGAAACAAAAACCTAAATATTGGAGAGAGAAAAAAGGCCGTTCTTTGCAAAGCAGTTCTGCCTTTTTGCATGTCTCCCATTGTTGGTGTTACTGTGGAAAATGTATAACATCACTCTTTTGGAAAGCACTAGAGCCTGTTCAAGTGGAGATGGTTTATATAGTCTAACATAGAAGAACTTGAGGATATCTATTTCTTTACCATTTGCCTAATAATAAGTGAGCCTGTTGACCTCCGCTGGACTATTACAAATGTGAAACTTGGCACTCAAAATTGCTTGCTCTAAATTTTCCAGTTGCTTTCTCTTTTTCCATTTGGTGTCATCCTGCCAACTAGTGATTTTATTATTATAAACAGGACATTGTATTCACTTTTAAGAAGAAATATGAAGCTGAAGGTAAAATTACAAACTGCAGTTTCTCAGCTGGCAAAATACAAAACAATGAGCTAAAAATACTGAGCAGAGAAAGGGTGCTGTGGCAAGAAACTCTGAAATATCTACAAGATGGATGTGGTCTGAGGAGCAGAAACTGATTGACTTCAGATGAAAGGCTCTGAACTTTAAGAACTCATGAGAATCACTGGTGATGGGGGTCAGAAGGAACCTCTGGAGATCATCTACTGCAACCCTGGTTGCTCAAGGCTGTGTCAAGCTTGTTTCTGAGTATTTCCAGAGATGGAGATTCTACAACCTCTCTGAACAACTTATTCTGAGGTTTGAGCATGTTTATGGTAAAAAGGTGTTGTTTTTTTTTTTTTTTTTTTCCAATTCTGTGTTTTGTGCCCATTGCCTCTCATCCTGTCGCTAGATACACTGAGAAGAATTGGGCTCTGTTTACTTAGTCATCTGTGCTCCTTCTCATCAAGTATTTCTTGACACGGGTAAGATGTCCCCACCTGAGCTTTCTCTTCTCGAAGCTGAGCAGTCCCAGCTCTCAGCCTGTCCTCTGAAGTCGCACACTCCAATCCAGTGATCATCACTGAGGCCCTTCAGCAGACTTGCTCCAGTATTTTGATGTCTTCCTGGTACTGGTGAGCCCCGAAATTGCCAGCCAGGCAGCCCCCAGCCTATACTGGTGTGTGGTGTTATCCCTCCCCAGGTGCAGGACTTTGCTTTTCCCTTTGAGCTTTGTGACATTCCCATCAACACATTTCTCTACTGAGATCTCTGAAAAGCAGCAAAACTCTATTCCTCCTGTATGGAGCATGAGCTGTTTTTATTTAGCAGCCTTCTGGCTGCTGACAGGCCTGGAGGGCATCACACTGGGGCTCAGCAAGGATCCACAGCATTGGCAGGGGACAATTAATGCTCACTTGCTTCCTTGCTAGTGCAGAGTTAATGAACTTTGCTTTTGCAGACAAAGAGTGCAATGAAGCTTTCAGCTAAAGTTTGCATCTTGATATTTCAATACGCCGTGACCTAAATTGCAACTGACCTACAGCTATCAAAGCTATTAAAGGCTAAATGGTAATTTGGGCTGCCCATTCAGAAATGTAGCATCCTTCCTTTGGTTGATAAGGGGGGAAAAGCGCTGGGCTGTGTCTCTGCGTCCTGCTGCGGGGGGAAGCTCGGTGGTTGGCACTGTTTGTCAGGGGGAAGCTCTGGCAGCAGGGCAGTACCTGCACCGTGGTTCTTCCTGCCAATTCTTCCTCAAGGTGTGGTGCAGCTATTAACAGGGATTAGCCCTGCTTATAGGAAAGGGTTGACAGCGTGTTCTTTGCTGTAGTTACCCAAGCAGGTTATTGGCTGATAAAATGAGAGGTGCTGGTTAAATAAATAAAAATAAAAAATGGCAGCCTTGAGCTGAGCAAGGAGTTGGAGGAAAGCAATCAGCCTCTGAAACAGATGTCTTTGCAAGGCAGGTGGAATACTTTAGTTTGAAATGAGTGCAAGTCAGATAAAACGTCATTAAACAGCTTGTTTCCTGGAGATTTTCCACTACAAAAAGCTAGTGTTAAGTAGAGCAAGACTTACTCAGCTATAATAGGATATGTAAAAATGCTCTGGTTTCTGATGGAAACTGAGAAATGGCTTGTTTAGCAAATGTATAAGCAACATTGCTGCAGACCTGACTGTTATCTTGGCGTGGAGCAGAGCCACAAACAGGGCCAGATTATGATCTCTGCCCTCTCGCTGGGCACCGAGCTGTTCTGTGACTAATTCAATGTTCTCCATAGGGAGAAAGAAGGCACACAAAGGATTACTCAGCGGTGTCTAAGGATGTCAGACCTAGTCCCTCTCTAGCAGGACCGAGTCCAGAAGTGTGACGATGTCCGTACCTGCTCTGGTACTTCTGCTGTCCGGGCAGCCGGGGGAACAGAGCCCTTGGATCGGTGAGGAGAGCTAGCGTTAGCACAGTACTCACCCATTAGCTGAGTAAGTAAATCCGAACAAAACAGCTCTCCTGTCAGAGTGATGTGATTCAGCTCCCTGCTCCTGACACTCAGTTGGCTTCCTCAGGTCCTCCGCTCTGTTTTCATAACATTTTCTACTACACTATAGCTACAGCAATTGTGGTGACACTGTTTTGTGCAAAATGATGCATGGTGTTTGCTGTCAGATGCTGCTGTTACCAGTGGCTGGTGTGCAGACACACTGGCAACACCACGGGTGTTTTTCCTTACAGGAAGGCGCGTGTGGTCATTGGAAGTGCAGCTTGAAGTGGAATCAGTGGTGTGCAGTTGGACAGGGTTCTTGTGTGCTGATATTGCAGGCCATCAAAACCAAGCTTGCTTAGTTAAGAGTGTTTCGCTGTGGAAAACAGTAATAACTTTTGCAACTAGGCTGCTATATATACAGTCTTGTTCCTGTCTGGCTGCTTATTTTATAGAGGGAATAACAGGGAGAAGAGGATAAAAAGCTTAAATCAGTTTGGGAACATGTCCATTTCTTGTTGGATTTTAGTGGGTCACAAGGTGGGCTTTAAGTGCATGCAGTTTGCAGAAGAGTGCCCCATCCTGTCACATTTTCTAATTCTGTGATTAGAAATTCTGTGATTTGTCTGTGTGAGGTGGCCTGCCCAGTTCAGAGGTACTGGATACTGCCACTTTCCCTGATCCCACAGATGCTGTTCTCTCACTACAGGTCGGATACCACGTACATAGACACAAGTAGAGAGATCCAAGACTTGCTGTCAGCCAGGGCATGTCTCTGGTGCTGTAGATGAAGAACTGAAGTAGGTGAGGCTGTATATCCCATCGTGGTATTTCAGGGCCAGTCACTGATACTAGAACAGGCTGGTCATTACAAGGAACAACGTTTTCTTCATGGCTTCATTCTGATCCCGACTACTAGGAGACCTATTTACACCTTTACAGAATGTGGTGTTCGCAGTGGGGTCTCATCTCAGCCCTCCTTTCATGTCTTTGCAGAGCTCTTTCTTTCCACATCTTGTCTGGCCTTTGTGAGCGGGGTTTTGTCATCCATATAGGAAATGGTGCCTGTAAGACAGCGTACCATAGTCATTGTCCCAGTTTCATGGTTCATAGAGTGGCTCAGGTTTGAAGGGACCTTAAAAATCATCTAGCTCCAGCTCCCCTGGTTCCTTGTGCTTCAGGAGAGAAGGACACTTTTGTCATCAAAGCTGAGAAAACATTTGTTTTCTTGAAAAATAAATCCTTTTTTTTTCAAGGTCTGTGCTGTAAGCTGTTGAGTGAGCAATGTATGCTCTCTGACCTGTCTGCCCTGAAGGTTTTGGTTGATGGATCCTTGTTCCCAGGTTATTCTCAGATCCTCACTCTCCAAAAAGACAGAAACAAGCATAATGCAGGTGGCACACCTGAAGGTATTTTCTGTGTGAAGCAGAATTGTCCTGGAGACATCACAGCACGGTTAAGAAGTGGGGCAGTCCAGAGAAGACTAACTAAGGTATTTTGGGAGCTGAGGGACTGGCTTGAAAGAAAGGATTAACTGCACAGTGTCTGTTTGCCAACACTGAAACTAGAAGTTTGTGAAAGACGTAGTTAACGGTTAAAATACGTGGACAAAAAAGAAGCGAGAATCACTCAAGGTGGTGGGAGGACACAAAGGGGTGTTATGAGGACAACTAAGGTAAGACAAAGAGGAAACCTTTCCTGTCCAACCTAAAATAGAATGTAGCTTGCAGTGCTAAAGAAAGTACTGGAAACTCCATCACGAAAGATGCTTAATACTATACTGGAGAAAGTCCTCGCAAATGTATTGTCAAGTGTAGCCCAGCTCTGACCTATGGGGGTTGGATGACCTAACGTCTCTTCCATTTCTAGCTCGGTGCATATATGATTAAGGTAGTTTATATAATGCAAGTGCATTTTCAATTACACTCCACCTTCTTGCGTGGGATAGTGGTGGTGCAGAGACCTCATTATATTTGTGGCACAATTACAGCATGACTTGTAGGAAGTATTGCTGGTGCTAGGTCTCTCAGACACTCTGATCTCTGTTATATATATGTTGGCTTTTCAAACCATTTTGTTATGTTCCAAGACTGCAGTGCTCTTTTTTTACCTTCTTCCTCCTTACTTTGAGGCCGTAAATACACAGGAGGAATAATTGATTCCGGTTCGGCAATCCAGCGAGCAGCCCTTGGTGAAAATGTAAATGTTTATTGTTGTAGAAGTACAATACATCAGGAGCCATTGTTAGCCGCTCTCTTGGACCAAGGTCTGTTTGCTGAACCAGAACAAGATGTTAGCTAAAACATAAACACAGAGAAATTAAAAAGAACAGCACAGGTTTGATGTATAAAGTTGGGCTTTTGATGCATTTTATGGTGTGCTGGAGTTCTGTGGGATTTGTATAATTAGTGTTTGGAGGGGGCAGTTTTTGCTTCCAATTATTTTATAATTTCACTTTGTTTTGAAATTTATGCTCCCTGCAAAGAGAGTTTTGTGGTGCGTCATGTGTCTTTGTCAGTGTGTTGCAGGGCACTCAGAGTGCCTTCAGAGATTTGTCAGGGCAATTCTACTGCGTGCGTATTTTTTAATATATTCCTTTTAAGCATTCATCTTGGAAGCAGCCACTCCAGGGCTTTAACTGAAATATCCACATCAAGTGTGACAAATGTGGTAGACACCACACGTAATAGATGACTTTGGGAGTGGGATGTCGAAATCCCGATGTTCAGGCACTGATTGTTCTCTGTGATTTCTCTCTGCAAATTGTTTCATACCCATCTGAGTGATGAACATCGGTGGAACGGGTCCCATGCTTATTGGCACTTCATAGCGAACCTGCACAGACAGCGTGGTCAAGTTGGGTTTACTTGGGATTGAGGAATGAGATTTGATTTTTGCAGTTGCCATAACAATTGGGCTGTTGTGTGAAAAAACGTTTGTAGCTCTCGCTGGAGTGAGTTGACAGCTCTAGGATGCCTATTTCCAAATTAAAACAACTCTTTCCAGCTCTGAGAAATGATGTCTGTTTAGCTTTTCCATGATAGAGCTCAGCAGCTTCTTAGAAATGACCTGAAGAGCCTAAGGACTCTAAAAGTGCCTTCGTTGCTTAATTCTAAAAAGCCAGCTTCGAAGTGAAGTTAATAAGGGTAAACCAGGCTGCGGAGCTCTCGGTCCCACCCAGCTATTGTCTGCACTCACAAAGTGAAGCGAACAGGACAATCTGAAGAGGCCCTAGAAGAATGTAAATGCATTGCAAGTGTCTAGACGTGCAGTCACTCTTACTGTAAATGTCTCAGCACTGACATAGTCAACTTGAAAGGAGGCTCGTGATGCTCATAATGCCTCTAAACAATAAACAAAACGCTGGTCATTGCCGTCTCCTCTCCAGCTGCAGCAGCGTGGGTGCTGGAAATCGGGTGATGCTTCTGCGAAAGATTTCAGGAGGTGCTTCAGGAGCAAGTGGTGGGACTGCGGGCTGGCAGCAGGAGCCGGGGCAGGACGGGAGGTCAGCATTTGGTGGTCGCCCAGCTGGTTGAATCTGCAGCCACGCGCTGTTTGCCTGTCGGGGATTCACAGCCAGCAGGTTGCAGCCACCTTCTCCCTGCTAGCGGATGGTGTGGCTTGTGGTGGATTCCTTGTCTTTTGTAGTCATTTCGGATGCTTTACTTTTGGTGAATGACCCCTGATCGCTGCACGAGGCTGCCTCAGGGAGACAGTCAGGGCAGGGAGGTAAGTAAGGTGTTCAGGCACCTTAATTCCACTTCAACCTCTTTGCCCTGTTGGGAGAAAATTGATGGTTCCCTGCTCAGCCCCTTCCTTAGGTGCTCGGGCTTGCTGTCAGAGGCACCAGCCCTCCCTGGATCCTGAACAGCCGGTGTCTGCTCCCTTCTTTAGGGCTCTGCCTCCTGAGAAAGGACAATTTGGTGAGGGCAACATCTTGCTTCATCGAGGGCTTTCCGACGTCCCGGCAGGTACACGCAGTTCCCTGAACTGTTTCACAGTTTGTTGGCGTCTGTTAGCGTGGTGCAGATCTGGGCTCAGCATCTCCGCTGGCACGCCGCTGCCTGGGGAGGCCGTCCAGTTGTGCTAGCAGGGTTTGCACGGCTGCGTGGCGCTGCTTTGTGCACAAACCATTGCTCTCCTGCATTAGCAGCATCGAGCTGCTTTCACCAAAAATCACGCAGGTAACCCCCAACCTTCACCCAACCACCGGCCAAACGGGGAACCTCGCCTCTGCTGCAGCTTACAAATGCAGTGCTTCGTCGTGGGGCAAGCAGGCTTCCACTCGAGCGACGATGGAGCACTGACCACTGGGACTTGTGAGCTCCTTGTGCTGTATTTTACGGCGAGCTCCAACTGATTCATTGACTTTTTGAATGATTTCAGCTGGCAAAAAGCTGTACTGATGTATTGTAGCTAACCTTGCAGCACTGACTGTACGCTGTTTTCTCTGCTGACTCTCGTGAATACCTTTGCATGGATGGACTTATTTACACAGAGAAAAACAAACTGCCGTTGCAGTCCTGTGACCTGCGAGCATTTTAATTACCGTGATGGTAATTCTAGCTCACTAACAGACTGTTTGTCTTACCTCTCCTGCTGCAATAGCCATTTATTTTAGGTTCTGTTAAAGGTAAGAAGACCAACTGCTCTGCAGATACGCTCGTCCACTTTAATTAGGCTTCCTTAAGGTGTACAAAGAGAAACGGCACTTAATTAGCTTTCCTTAAATTAGGATTGATATTCCAGCTTGTAGATGTGCACGCTGTCGTCGCTGTCTAATAAACGGAGCACTTTGCTCTGCACATTTTTTCCCCAGAGGGTCGATTTGCAAAATGGCAGCCGGGGCCAGCGTGCGAGCTGTGCCTGCAGCGGTGCTGAAGGGGCTTCAGCAGGGTGTGGGCAGCAGGAGAGGCACGTGCGGGTCCACTGCGCTCCGTGTGAGCCATTCCCCCAAAACTCTCCTAGGCGCAGCCCAGATCCAGTGCACAAATCCTCTGGCCACCAGGAGGAGGGAGAAGAAGATTTTCTTCTTCCATCAGCAGAAACTCCAAGCCAGAGCAAGTGCACCTCTGCAGACCCGCGTTAACCATGGGTTTCGGACAAAGAAGCTCCCGTAAGAAGTGGAAGTTTGCACACTGAAATGTTTCCTTTTGATTAGCGTGCGGAGGCTGGGGGTTTCTTACAGGACACACATTTATCTCCAGCCCTTTTCAGCACGAAGACCGGAAAATCTCTTAACTCTGTGTGCGTCTCTATCTCCTAAACCAGTTTCCTTTCACTAACCAACTCGTGTGTTTGTTGGAACGAACGGACTTGGAACATCTCATTACTTTTACAAAGTATGTTTTGACAATTTTAAATGAATAAAACAGATTTTTATTAGGTGCAATGACAATGAGAGATGGCTCCTACGGGGCTTTTAAAGCAAGGGGGGGGGAGAGGAATGATCGGGCTGCTTAATCCACAAGGTCACCTTGGCAGCCCTCCAGAAGCCGGCGACAGCTGCCAATTTGTATTTACCTGTGGTCAATGCAAATATGCCTGCGTGCAGCCGGGATATTTGCTTGTGCTTAAGCAACGTCTTTGTTAGCAGGTGCATGAGAAGTGCTGTTGCCTCGAGGTTCAGCCATACAACCCACGGCAGGTTGGGTTTGTTATTGGTTACGCTCAGAAATGTGGTCTGATCTCCCCTGGATCTTTGTGTAGCCTTTGGGGTATTGTACAGCCGGCCAGCATGGCCAGTGGAGGAATTTGAATGGCTCCTTCCTCCTCTCTGAGCACACTTGCAGCATAGCCGGGAGCAATGTTATTTCTTCACCCAGCTGGGTTTTGTCAGCCTGCCTCTGGGGTGCTCCCGGGGGACCTGGGCTGGAGCAGGTGCCAAGGGAAGGGGACAATTTGTGGGGCAGGGGGCAGCTGCGCTGCCCACCCCCAGCCTTTCCTCCTGTCCCTTGTCTCTGCCTGCTGCTGGTGTGCCCTGGGACTGGAGGAGGCTCTGAAGACGTCCAGAGATAAAAGGTGACAGTGGCGGGGCTGGAGGAAAAGCAAGAGGCGACAGCTGAGCCCTGGGCCTTCCTGAGAGCTTGCCTGGAGGAGCACACGTGGGGGTGCTGCACTCGTGCCCGGCGCTGCAGTCCCATTGCTCGTCGGATTGTTTTCTTTCCCACATGCCAGCCCCGGTTCCTGTAGCCATCTGAAACCTCTCCAGTAATAAAAACTGAAAACCAGAAATATAATTCATCACACTTAATAATGCAATTACTGGTAAGCAGAATTCACTTAGAAAATTTTAGTCAGGTGTACTCCTTTGTGCCAGAATTATCTCGCTGCCACGGATTTTCAGCTCTGCTTGCAAATCAGCGTCTCTTGTCCCACCGACTACCTGGCCTGCAACGTTTCTGCAGGGCCCTTGTGCCAAGGAGTATCGTTCCCTGTGTTACTCGCTCAGTGACTTTCTTACCTCACCTTGCAGTCTGTGCCCAGAATAAGCTGCCCGTGACAAGCTACAAGTTCAAGTCCCTCGAGCGGTTTGAAAGGAGAAGCGGATCTGAGCCTGGTGGTAAAACACGTCCCAGCTGTGCTGCACGTAGAGGTGCTGCTGAGAAATGCTAATTCACTGTTTGCCTGGACCCCTCTTCAACTCTGCATCTGTGAGCTTAAATATCCCAGCTGAGAGCTGTGCCTGCACGCGAAGGGGCTGCGGGAGCCCGGCCAGCACACCCCGAGCGGCAACGAGCCCCACACCAGGCATTGCCCAGGGGTCTGGGGCCACCCCCAGCCCCGCTCTGTGTGCTCTGAACCGGGGCCACCGACCTCTGCAGCAGCCTTCCCCGGCCAAACACATCTCGGCAAAGCAGCCCTGCTCGTTGCTACCATTGTCTAAATGTGTTTGGGATTTGGCACCCGCCTTTTTCTGTTCGCTTCTTTCCAGGGCAGGCTGCAAATATGCACGTTGTTGAAACCAATCTGCTAATCTTTAAACTGCCTGCAGCTACGATTCGCAATGGGTGGCAGAGGCTTGCGGTTGCGGGCCCCGAACATCTGGGCTCAGCTATCTCTTCCCGTGCCACGGGAACCCGCCTTCTCTTTGAAGAAGCTCTTTTAACCTTTTTCTTGGTCACTCGTCAGCGGAAATCAAGCCATTAGGCTCTGCTTGGTGCTGTTTGCTCTTTTAAATTAAGGAGCTTGAAGGGAGATTTACTCGAGGTGGCTGGGGGGCAGCCACGGTGCGGGGACGCGTGCCCGCCCGCAAGCTGCTTGTGGTGGCTGTACCTGTGCACACACAGCTCCCTGAGGTGCAGTACCCTGGGGAGGAGAGATCCTGCAATTCCAGCCCTAGGTGGATTTGGGACTTTAAGGGCTCCGTATTTCTGGAAGCGAGGATGCTTGCAAGCCTTTACAAATTAGTTGGTTCCTGCTGCCGGACGGCTAGACACCAACAGATCAAAGCCGACCGTGTAGTTGAAAAGATTTGATATCTTTCAGTGTCACGATCTGTAATTTGTTTGGATGCATGTGAAGGCTCAGAAACTAACGTGCGTCGAGGGATTAAGGCGGCTTTGCTGTCCAATCTGAAAGCGAGCATATTCTAAAAGATTTTCAAAGTCTCGGAAGGGAGTGAAGTGCTTTAGTGATTTTTATGTCTTTGAAAATCTCTATTTAGTGTGCCTGGTGGAGTTATATAAATACACGCTGCCAGCTGTCTGACACCAACAGATACCACCCAGAGCATTTAAGCACTGAAGTGATAGGCCTGCAAAGACAGAGCCACCGCTCTCGCTGTGCAAGCACCCGTGCAAAAAGACGGAGGCTTGCTGATTCCGTGCGACGCTTGCTCATTTAAAGGTTCGCTGTGATTTTTCCCCTCCCACCTCTGCTACCCCAGGAGGATATCAGTGGCTGTGTGGTAAGAAAAACAAATGTGCTCTCGTTTAGACATCTCCAGAAGGGAGGTGCCACCGTGATCCGAGTCGTTCTGCGGCGAGAAGAAAAGCAGCTGGCTGATCTCCTCCTTGGCAGCCTGGGCCTGTACCATTGTGCTTGGGGATCTTTGACCTTGGGAGGGGCCGAATTTGTTCCAAATGTTAAGATAAAAGCAAAATAAACCAGCAAACCCGTTCCTTTGCTGTATTCACCACTCTTTTGGGTCTAGCCTCACATTCCCCACCGTGCTCAGGAGCACCCTCCTGTAGGCCCAGAGTAAAGGGAGGCCCTAAGCAGGAGTTTCAGAAGGGGTTTTGTATTTTTTTTCCTGAGTACTCCATATTTTAGGTCTCTGTGCTTTGAAAACGATGATGCCTGAGGTCAGATGCTATATTTTGTCTTGTCTCTGTGGCCATAGACCATAACTCTGGTCTATCTCGATACGTTCCCAGTGTCCCTGCCACCCACTGCTGGGGGACACAAATTCTGTAAGGTGTCCAGGGCAAGGCTGGTTATTCCGGGTATTGCAGCACATGTGGAGGGGTGTTCAGCTTTTCCTAAGCACCACATTGATTTGCTCAATCTAATTAGCTAATTGGGAGCTCTTTTATTCTTTAACTTGCTTAGTGTTTTGTATTGAACCTGATTTTCCCTTTGGTGCATGATCTGCAACATTGATGTTAAAAATTACCGCAACCCTTCAGCATCTGCACTGAGAATTGAAGACTCACCCCTGCTTTAGTTATCACACAGCCTGGTTTGTGAGTGTTTCACTGCCTCTGCTCCACTCTAGCTGTGCTAATGGAGTGACAGATGCTCCAGTACATGCTCTTATGCATGGGGCTGTGGGTTATTCGTGGTTAATTTAGCTCTACAATTAGGGACCGTATCTTTTTCCTCTATCTGCAAGGCATCGAGACTTTTCCCTGCTTGTTTCTTTAGAGTGAACTTGATGGGATCACTTGTTTAGTTTTTGTGGAGGAAAATGAGCAATGAGATGAAAGCTGTTAAAAACAATCAGTTCTACCCAAAAAAATAAAGAAAACAGCAACAAAAAAACTGACATCAAGGAATTTCACTTCTCCAGAACTTTTTTTTTTTTTACATTTGATTTAGGCTTTCAGATTAGTTTGGAAGATGTTTCAACAGCCTGAGTCTTCTGAAAACATTGTTATTGTTGTCTGGATGTCTCTGGTCTATGTGTTTTGATGCCTTCTTCATGACTGGAAGATAAATTTTCCTTTTTTTTTTTTTTTTCTTGGATAGGAAAGAATGCATTTTCACCATCGACCCATCAACTGCCAAAGATCTTGATGATGCTTTGTCCTGTAAACAACTCCCTGACGGTATGAGATATATTTTACAAAATACTGCTCAGTGTTTATGTTCAGCAGTTGACATGTCCATATATATATTATTTGTCATGTAGTATTCTTTACCAAATATGAGTAAGTGATAATTTTTATACCTGCTTTAATTGCCTGTTTTCAGAAATCGCAGAGCAGATACCTTCAAGCTGCAGCCTGAAATAATGCTGGTGTCAGGAAATGCAGAACCACAGTATTTTGCATAACTGGAACTGTAATTTGATTTGAGCAGATCTCAGCTGTCCCCTGTTGTTAAAGGACTTACAGTTGAATAGCTAATATACCACGCTCGTATACTGAAGTCTAGTAAAACTTTGACCTCGAGCACGTAGTCCCTGGGTAAAGGAACCTGGTTTTTGAAGGTCACTGGGTGAATGCTTCTTGGTCTTTGCTTATGGGATGCTGGGAGTAGTCAGATGAGCAGAGTGTGCCTTATAAGCTGTGTTCCTCTTCTCATTGCCTTTTAAGCTTTCTGTTCTGCCTTATTTGTACTTTTACTATGCCATAGGCCAGCAGAACAGAAAGTAAAGCTCCAGAAGCCAAGTCTTGATGATTCTGACTAAAGGAACTTCACTCTTGTAAGCTTACTGTGCTATCCAAGTTCTGCTCATTTAGTTTGATGAAATCCAGTAACAGGCTTGGTTTAGAAATAGTACACGATTTGATTAACATATCCACAACTAATAAAGAAGATAAAGTGATTTTTCTTTGTGTTTAGTTTTACTTGTTCTTATTAGTCATCACAATGTGATAATATCAAAGACATGATTCCCTGTTTTTGGTTGATTTCATTCTGTGTAACGTGGCCAATGAATTGAGTCACTTAGACGCAGGTACAGAATAGTATTACAGGGCTATAGAAATGATTAAAACAAACACACACAGAATAAAGCCAGATGCAAGAAAATTTGAGGCCAATAACATTATTTCTGGTTATACTGATATATCAATTTTGAGACAAGGTTAAGGAAAAATTGCTGTTCTGTCTCACAGAAAATTTAAACAGTCTTCTTGAGAGATCCTGAACTTAACTCTGTTTTCCCTCTTTGAGCTTCATCATGTGAATTATTGGTCCTTGTAGATTTATGAGTGCTGTGATCCCACAGTCACTCAGAACTAAGGTGTTGAAACTCTGGCATCTGAACCTCTGCTGATCAACATGTGCATGGATTTCAGACGCTGCCATTCACCGAACTCATTAGTGGTGCATTTTTCTCTTATCCATAAGCCATTTGGAGAATATGTTCAAGGAAAATACATGAGCAGGATTTTTTCATTCCCAGAGACAGTATTGCTCATGCCTAGGACTTGGTGTATCTGCCAGGCAGTCATGAGCATGTTTTCTCTCTCATACTGCAGAAAATGCTGTATGAGGCCTCTTCCTGCAACCTGGAAGGAAGGAAAAATGTCAGTGCATAGAGGATCCTCTCTACCTGTAATGTCCAGCCAAGAGCCTTCTAGACATCACCAGGCTGTCGCTGAAGCTCTGTAGCCTGATGGCAAAATGCCCCCTTGTGAGGCAGAGGTGGGATCGCAGCAGTGCTGCCCCACGTGCCCTGTTGGAACAAGTCCTTCTCATGCAACTAAACTGAGGGGGGAAAACCCAAAAAACCACCCAAGTCTTCTTGGCCTGTTTTTTTTTTTTTTCGTTTTTTTTTTTTTTCCCTGACTCCTCCCTCTCCTAGGGGCTGTGTTAAGGCCTGTGCTGGCTTCTTGGATTCCCCAGATGAATATTTTCCATGCCCTTTCCTGATCTTCAGTGAAGGCTAAGGAATACGTGAGAGGGTCACGTCAAAGCCATGCTTCCAGGGAATGAGTGTACTTGTACGTGACCAGGAGCAGGCACCGTTCCCCCTCCCAGCATACCCTGTTATTTCAAAGGTGATCTCTGATGTACTTATCCTGAGTGGACGGAGGATGCTTCTGCAGTCAGGTACTACTTCATCTTCTCAGGAAAATGAGGCGGTTGGGAAAGAAAGGTAAAACGGACTGGGCTACAGGCTCACTCTGCACAGGGAGGGTTTGCAAAGCTCAGCTTTTCAAATAAAACAAGTGGAAGGTACAGGAACCTTTCTCTTCTCTCAGTTTCCCAAAATAAACTTTGCTAGTGTGATTTAGAAGAGACATGAAGAAACTTTGAAAGACTCAGGGACTGACAGGGCATGGCTGACTTCCTGAGAGTAAAAGTTAAGGTTTCTGTGGCTTGTATCCAAAGCTTATGGAGTGGGAAATCCAGCATGGACTTACGACTTTTGGAAGTTTGCGTCCTTCTTGGGAGCGTTGTGCGTGTTCCTCATTCCTCCAGATGAGCCTGGGATGAGCAAATCCAAGAGGCGCTGTAAAAGCAGGCAAGTGAATGCACCCACTGGGGGCTGTCCCAGCCCTCAGGCCTTTGTTCGCCCCCACATATCATTTTCCATGAATCACAAAGCGTGATTAAGAGCCTGCTCGCAGCAGCCCTTTGTGTAGGATCTCTGCCTTTTGGCTGGAGCCATACATTTTCCAGCAGGCTCATTCCGCCCTGGACTCCTCTCAATGAGAAGACGCTGAGCTGGAGCCTCCTTTAAGAGCAATCTTATTTGTGCCCACCCTGGGTACTCAGTCCCCTGCCTCTCCTGCCAGCCTCAGCCCCGCTGTGGGAGCAGCACCCTTGCTCCAGCAGGGCTTAGGCCAAGGAACATCACCCCCTTTGACACTCAGCATGACACCTTTCATGGCTGCTGAGTGTCCCAAGGACCAGATTTTACATCGGTGTGGAAGGAACCACCATGGAAACGGCCTTTCTTTATATTAGAAATGTCTCCTTTATTCTAAGGAGACCCTGTGGCTCAGAAGGAAATAAGGACAAGAAAAACAAATCTTCGTGGTCTTTGGTGAGTTCTGAGCGCTCCAGGAAGGTGCTGAGGAGCCAAGCGGGAGTGAGGGGCACAAAAAGCAGGAGAGAGACTGCAGGAAACCTTCTGCAGCCAATGCTTAAATACTCATTTAAAACAGGAGATTTATCTAAAGCAAAGATATCCAGTCTGGAATCATGTCCAATGACTGATGTTGTGCAAACATCTCCTTGCATGATTTTTTTTATGTGTAGATGAGTAATAAAAGCAACTAAGAACCATCCTGGGGGACTCTCGTCCATTCTCCTCCCAATGCGCTGCTGTTTGAAGCCCAAATTTCCTTCAGCATTTCCCGAACCTTTTTTTTTTCTGACAATTTTGGCTCACTGCTGAAACGCTGAATTCCAAAGGTGATATTTTTCAAAGACTTGATGATCTGAAAACCCTGATCTAAATAATGTTTTGTGAGTCTCCTGTAAGGAGTGTGTTTCCCATCCATTTGCCCTATTGCCTATATCCTGTGCCCCTTTCTGAGGTATTTCCCACTGTGCAGCTATAGCCTTGGTCATCATCTGCCTGGGGTCCATCAACTGCTACAGGAAAACAAGGCCTAGTGTTACAGGCCCGTGAAGTGTGGATGGCAAAAGCAAAGGTATAAAGCCATCAGCATACATGATTTATTTTTTATTTTTTTGACATCTGTGCTTTCACTGAAAATTTTCAGGAGCCTGTGATCTAGAAAGGTTGAAAACCAGTGCTAGGGGTCCCTTGGGTTTCCTTGCTTGCAAAGCTGTTTCTGTTTGCAACCCTTCTGCGTTAAGGAGAGCTCTTATGGGAATATTAATCTTGCACTTACTGGATCTCCTTGGTATATTTTGGAGGTACCCTGAGGGATTTCTGGCTTTAAAAGTTGCTATACTAGCTGCAATTATTATGACAAAGAGTTGTTTTAGAGGTTAAAGAGCTTATCCAGGGCTGGCAAGACTTCATGTCTCATGAGGACAAAGTTGTGTTAAGAGTTAACACATCTTTTATTCCAAACGTAAACCCAGTTACAAGAAATTATTATTTTTTCCATCTTTTTTGCCCATATGTTAAACACTTTAAAAAAAGAAAAAAAAAAGCCGGCATGAGCAAACCACATATCTGGCATCCTCATGATGTCAGGAGTTCTCCAAAAATCAACAGAGAACGCAGTACCCAATTCAGAAAATGTCCATTTCTCTCAGTTTATTAGCACCTATTTAAAGTACAAAAAAAAAAACCAACACCCATTGCTCACACTTTGCCCATTAGACACCTCGATCAGTGCATTTCAGAAGATTTTGAAGAATGAAATTGTCTTCGTCCTCAAACATTCATTGCTAATTTATTCAGGATTGTGGCAATTTCTTTGCCACGAAGGCAAGCAGAGAGATGGGGGACTGTGTTTGCACCTTTGCTAAATTTTAAAACTTCTCAGCATAACCTTTATCTGCTCCAGTCACTGGACGGAGGACTCGCCTATGCTACGTACTCTGTAAAAAAAAAAGGTGATTTTTTTTTTCTAGAAGTAATCCATAAGTCTGTCCTAAGGAACTATCCAGTAGCAGGGTGTCACTAGAAAAGGAAGCAAGGGATGATTGTGGGAAGAGCTTTATTTTTAATGGAGCTCACAGCAAGACCTTGCAGCAGTTGGAAACTGTACAGGGATATATGTCTTAAGTGGGCCAGCCTGGTTTTGAGAGGATTTTCTATTGGAGTCTGCTTTTGATTAACTGTCGTGCTCCTCTTTATTGTTTAATGATAGCAGTAGGGAGGTAAGCTTGCTGTTTGCATTTGTCAGTGTATATTTTAAGAGATCAGCTCCAATAAAGCATGAAAACAGGGTTATTTATGTAACAGCTTTAGAAATATGAACGAACTGTACTCCGTTTCGATGACTCAGCATCATCTCGGAGTAAAAGATGGGTCTGGACTGCAGCTCGCTTCTACGGCGTGTGTCGAGTTGTTTCAGGGTAGCTTAAGGTTTTAAGCGAGTTCATTTCAGTCAATGCTCTTTTTGTGATCCTTTCTTTCCGCACGTATCCCGGCGAACGGCTGCAGCCAGGAGCGTCCAGCGGCGCAGTGTTCACAGGCAGCAAGCTCACAACTTTCAAGCCTGAGCGCTTTCCTCCGGGGTGCAGACGTTTAAAGATTTGCTC
The DNA here is from genome assembly GCF_965140915.1 of Aythya marila. NCBI lineage: Eukaryota > Metazoa > Chordata > Aves > Anseriformes > Anatidae > Aythya > Aythya marila. The sequence continues at coordinate 16,966,831 of NC_139050.1, forward strand.
TGATCTCCGCGTGTAAGAGCTCGCCACGTGAGCTGCACGTCCCGGCGGAACCAGGCGAATTTCGTGCACTTGCCAGACTTCTTCTGGGAATGATCTGCAAGTGTCGTGTGATACGTTTCTGGTAATGCACACAGCTGAAGCAGTTGTGCTGCGTTTGAAAGCTACTCGCTAGTAGGAAGAGAGGTGAAATTTAACCACTTTAAAGGCAGATAATTCCATCTGCTGAAATTTCAGGCTGTGACAGGAAAGGAGTTACCAGGAATTATTGGGGTCCATTTTGGAGGGGTTGTCTCACCTCTGTGCAGATCTTTGGATGCTGATTTCAAAGAACTACTTCAGGCTACACTGTCAGGGTCTCTGTACATCTCCTTGTGTGTTTATTGATGACTAACATGGTTCTTGCCATTCTTTCATTCCCATATCCCTCAATTTCAAAGAGTAATTCAAGTTTAGGTACTTTAAGTTTTACTCTAGGAGGAATTGCTGTAATGCAGAACAGAAACACATCCTGCAGGTTGGTTGCCCTGGTTTTTTTTTTCCTTAGTGACATTGGTTTTCTGTATGTGGAAGTGAGGTCATATATAGATACATTCATCAAATCTTCCTGGTTTTTACCTGAGGATCCAATCAAATGAGATACCTGCAGTGTGCTGCTCCCTGTGTTTTCCCTTCCCTATAAATTTGTTCATCCTGTTGGTGAATTTATATCAAATATACCTAAGGGGAATGCTCAGTTAAGTGTCTTGAAAAGAGGAGAGATTTTCTTAGTGACCCAAATCCGGGAAAAGTGCAGCGTGATCTTTCTCCTTAGCTGACACGTGTGAGTCCATTGTGGGGTGAGGATTTCAGAAAGATGTGTAGAGCGAGAGGCCTTGCATCTCTGTTCCAGGAGTCTTCCATACATGTTGGTAAAAACCAACCAATGTTGGTAAAGTCATCCCTTGTTTGCTGCAGGTCTGCAGACACTGGGACTGCTAGTTGTTTTTGTTCTGCAATGTTGTGTACACTTTATTATTATTATTTATTTTTAAAGACAAATAATCCCTCTATCTTCTATTTAGCTTTATCTCCCTGGTCACTTACAGACTGTAGGGTAAAATTTGCTGTAGCAACACTTGATATGAGACCTTCCCTTTGGTTTCTGCAGCACAGACTATAGGAAAAATTTGTAATTAGAGTCTTGCTGGGCTGATTTGCTTAAGATAAACACTGAAGAATGGACTAGTGTTGAATCAAAAGTTACATTATGAAATTACCATGCTTCCTTCTTTGTAAGGTAAGAGTATGAGATGAGTGGGTACCAGGCATGGTTTAGAGAGAAAATGACAGAAACGTCAATGTATGAGTTAAATATAAAATGACCATAAACTGCAATTTACGTAAATTTATTGCAGGAGTCAGATGTGGGAAAAATAAAGAAGACATACAAGGAACAGGATTGTGCGTAACATTTGGGTAGTTTTTCCTTTGATATCAGACAGAATTAGCTCAGCTCTCCTGTTACCTGCTGATTAGTCTGGTGAGTTTTTGTTAAGGATCTATGGTGTGCCACTAGAAAAGTGGACAAGACATATTGCAGTGATTAGAAACAGGTACGTTCCCCCTTTTTTTTTTTTTCTTCCCATCAAGGATCTGTGGTTGCAGATTCTTTGAAATACGCAAAATACTCTCGGGTCTCTGCCAAATCCTGATCAATGCTGTGTCCCACAACGTGCTCCCGTGTGATGCCGGGGAAATTGCAGCACGTACAGTGTGCTTTGCCTCTTTCAACGTAACGTGGCGTTGTCTCTGCGGAAACACACATCACTTCCAATTTCCAAGGCCAGAGTTGAATGGAATCAGAGGGCTGGATTGCGTCACCCTTCCACTTCTGAACATCTCTTTGGAAATCAGTGAGACAAGGGAACAGCCTAGTGCTCCCCTTAGCTTGGCCTAGAAGAAGCAGAGCTTGCTCCAAACTGACGGTGGTTGAAAGGGGAACAGAGGGAGCCTAATCCCCAGACAAGTGCATTAAACAGATAAAGCACAGGGAAGCAAAATAAGAAAGTCTGGATTTAAAAATGGATATGTTTTCTTGCAGTGAGGAGAGGTGCTCTGGGTGAAATCATTTTTTGGATCGTTTCAGCTCATAAATTCAGGACCTGGGACAATTCCCCAAGGATTTAGAGGTGTGAGTTTTCCTGGATTGGCAGATATCACTCGCATGTGTAGATATTAACTTAAAAAGCAGTGCCCAACTGTGTATCAAAGAAAAAATATATAGAATCCATTTATGGATGTGGATAAAGGGGAAGGGATCCAGAAATTCCTGTACAAACAGATCTGAAAGCAATCTGTCTAGGATTTCCTTTTCACTGAAAAGGACCTCAGGGACCAGGAGGGTGTTTAGAGGAGAACTGCAAATGACAGGTGGTGACCAGCTAGAACTAGAGAAAGCAGGATTGCCCAGTAAATCAAGCAGATAAAAATCCAAAGATGTGTGAGGAAGATAAAAAGGGTGCAAATAACTGTGTGAGAACCTATTCCTAACTAACTTCAGTCATATTCTGTTGCATGCAGGCGACAAAGATGTTATTGCTGCACATATTCTGTTACCAACTTCTTAAAATGGGAGGATCCCTCCCAACCACGGGACTATTGTCTTAACTTTTAGTTTATTGCAGTGCAGGGGTTTGTTTAAGGATCCAGCTGACCAGAAAGAATGTCTTCTTACAGGGCAATTCACTACAGTTTTTCTTGATTGTTGACTATTATGCTAGTTACACAAAGTGTAAAATAAGGTGCAGATGGAAGTATTTTGGAAATCCTTCCAAAAATAAACCGAAAGTTGGATGGCTAAGAGTGAAATCTCAGCAGCTGCCTTCTGTTCTTAAAGAAGTTGAAATGTCAAGGCTGCTCAGTGGGGAAGTACCTTGTACGTGTTTGGCCTAGCTCTGAATCCCAAGGTCTCTTTGAATGCCTGGGAATATTCCCTCAGCCTTGGATTACACTGGTTCAGTAGAGATATCACAAAAGAGATTGACCTAACAGTAGAGAGAGGCAGGTCCCTCCCCACTCTAAACCTTCACTTCAGGAACAGGACACCATCCTACACCCCAAATGATTGTAATTCATCTTGAAAGCTGCTGGGTGCCACTTCCCATCTCTTAAAATTCAGCGACTGCTGGTTTCCTGATGGAGTTAACCTCTTGAATGGGATTTGGAATAGAGATATAAACAAAACACAGCGCAAATGCCAGAAATTGTCCTTTTGCCTTCATCTTGTTGGCTGGAAATCTAGCTGTTAAGGAGGTGTTTGAAAGAGCTGAGCGCAGTCTCCCTTGGTAACTCCTATCTACCAGCAACAAGTGCTCTCTAAGCTAGGAATTTGAGTTCACAGAAACACATTTGCCTTGGTGATCTGCTTGACAGCTTGTCTTGGTGAGAGGGAAAAGATCCATCTGCCAAGTGCCTGCATTAGACTCCGAGTAGCAAAGATTTGTGGTGGGCCTAAGTCACGAGCAGTCCTCTGGAGGTTCTCCCAGGGATGGCCATGTAGCAAGCCCTGTCATTCCGTGGGGAAATTGAATGTATTTGAGGTCCTTACGCCCCTTCATTTTACTCATTGCACTCAAATCATGCAAAGAAGTCAATATAATGTTTCAAACCTCTCTTGCTGTTTTAGCACCTCACAAAGACCTCTAGGCATTCGTGCAGGCATGGAGGAAACCAGCTTACCTGTGACCCTCTGCACTGTGAACAGATACCGACATAGGAGTGGGGAGAAATCCTGCATGGGCAAAAAAAGGTCGGGCATAGGCATCAGCACATAAGGACACACGTCTGAGTTTTCTAATGCTGGCCAGAGTTGATGCATCACAGAAATCACAGAATCATTAAGGTTGGAAAAGATTTCCAAGGGCCTCTGGTCCAAATGGCACAATCTCTTAGTTTCCCATCATTATGCTTTGTGTCCCCAACTGTCCCGTGGTCTGGCCTGACTTTTACTGTTAAGATACTTGTGCTTCTCTTTCATCTGTATTTTACTCCTGGTTTCTTGTTCAGCAGTGTGAACAAATCTTTCTGCTGCATGCTTATTCTGTTAGATATCGTTCCCTGTGTCCTTCAGTCTGCAATTAAATATTTTATCTGGTGCATGCTACATAAATTCTGTCCTTCTGACTATTTAGTGCTTTTCGCCCAGGAGAATCCCTTCTTTGTGAAAGTATCCAGCTTAATGGTGCGGTGGTAACATTTGCACAGAAGAGCTCTTCTGTTCTCTTAACTTATTGCATCAGGTTTGAAGGCAGTTTTCAGGAATGGTGTAGGCAGCGGGTGCGTTCTGGCTGGCAGCATCTCCTGTCACAAGGTGAGGAACTGACTTGGGTTTGCTGGCAGGAGAGGACACTCGGGTGTTGGTTTTCTCTGCCTTGATACCATGGTATATTCAGTGAGGTCTGGAGACCCGACTTCTGATCCATCACCAGCTTGTTTCCACCTCGTGGAAGGTGGTGGTTTGGAGAACACAACCAGCATGAAGATCTACCCCATGTTCCCATGGGAGGCTTGACCTCCCACTCTCCTAAGAGGCTGGGAATACTTTGCTGGCCAAGAGCCTTCTCTGAAGTACTCCTCAGGGCTGGGCAGCGTGGGGAAGCATGTGCCTCGCAGAGGATTTCGTGCTAACCATAGTGAAAGCATTTAAAACAGCACTGAACTGGTTTGGGCTGTGCTGGTTTGTGTATAAAACTCAGAGCTCTGTAACACACTACGAGTGAAGTGCCCGGCTACGGGCTTGTACTGGTTTTGTTTTGCAGTATAAAAGGTAGCTTTTAAATTCTATTACCAAGTGGGTTTAGGGCATTGCTGAATTTATTAGCTGCTACAGACAAAAACTGTATGCAGTTCACATGGAAGACCTGCTCCCAGCATTTAATTCAGTAATAGATAGTCTCCTCATAATTCTGAAACTATTTAAGGAATTGCCGATGGGCTCATGGAAAAAAAGTGTTCAGGAACAGCTTAGGAACGGCTCCTTTCCTAGAACATTTTTTCTGCTTTTCATCTTCACTTGTCCTTCATTGCTACAGGCACCGAATGAGCACGAGTTCTGTGTTGTGCCGTACCTGGAGCCAATCCCAAGCTGGTTTGTGAAATCACAGTCATCTCCGTAACAGGCAGCCGGTGCCAGAGACAAAAGTACCAAAGGTTGGAGTAGTTACAAGAGCTGAGTAAAACCGTGCTTTAAAAGTCACTACAGAGCAGATAGGAATCATTCTGGAGTTTAGACTCATTGAAGTCCCACCCTAACCTTTTAACTTATTTTTTTTGTGCGTGTATGGTGTCATTCTCCCCTTTCCCCCATCTATTTTTAAGAAATGCTCTGAACGTTCCCCGGTTCAGGATCACTGAGAGCATCGCCCCTTGCAACATCACCGTTTGTATCAGTGGCTTCTCAGATACTTTCAGAAATCCTGGAAGTGCCAAAACTTTTGATATGGGAGGAGTAACTAAAGATTGTTTCCCTTTAACCTGTGATCTCATCCTGTGTCTCAGCTTGGAAGAACTAGGGGCAATTTCAGTTCTACTGATCTTGAGGATTTGGCCCGTCTCGCAGCTCCTGAATTTGTGTGATCAAATGAGCAAAATCTCAGCTTTCCTCGTCCCCAACTCCCGAAGAAAACGAGGTAAATGTGATCCGTAAAGGCTAAAGTGGTCGAGATAGAAAGGAAGCAATTTTAACTGTTTTCAAGAAGCAAAGCAGAAGCCAAGACCCAGCCCTTCTGCTGTTTCCAGTCTGGTTCAGACACGTGGAGCGGGCGCGCTGCCGCGCCGCGTGAGCTGCTGCTCCCTCTCCCTTTGCATGGGAATGTGCAGCCCACGGAGCTGGGGGCCTGACCTTGGCTGCGTCTCCAGGTGCTACAAACCTCGAAAAAAAGTGACTAAGCAGGCTTTAAAGAAGAGGTCAAATGGCTTGAAAGGCGTAGGGGGATGTTTCCGTGGGACGTTTCACATGCAAACCAGCAGCAGAGGGGCTTGGACAGGTTCTGGAGGCCAAGCTGGCAGCAGAGCCTGGGAGTACGTAGTATTTTGTGGATCGTTACCCTTTAGAGGTGCTTATTGTTTGTTTGGGCAGACGATTTTTCCTATTTTCAAGTCATTGCAACATTTACTAAAGTCATGTTTATGCTTGGTTGGGAAAGTTGCTGCTCTGTGCCCTGGGGACTTGTCCCGCTCTCTTGAGATGCGGAATTCTGATCCCTTTTGCCAGAGTCTTTTCATGGGGTTGTGTCAAGGAAGAGACCTTTTCAGAATGAAAAAGCAATTAATTGCTTTTAAAAAAGGTGTAATTAGTTGCATTTCGGTTAGATAAAGCAACATCATGTGATAATTTTAAAACTTGGGTTTCCTGATAAACAAGTTAATGGATTTATGCTCAGTTGCACTGTGCTTTCAAAAAGCAAAATGGCCCTAGGGCACACAAGTAAAATTTAAGCACTTTCCTTGTTATTTTAAAATAAGTAAAATAAAAATAAAGCACACTGTCTGATTTTCTGAACAATAGCTTGGCTTCCTGCGGTGGAAAAGTAACCTCAGCCGAGAATTAAAGCCACCCACCTATGTCTTCAGACTGCGGAGAAGACAAATAGCTTGCTCTTTCCACAGTCCCACTTTAATTTTTGTATTAATCTCTTCTACGTCTTGCTCTTTTATTTTTTTTTTCCTTTCCCTCCTGCTCTTTTCTCCCACTCGGGCAGTCACTCTCTTCTCTTTGTCTCTGCCTCTGTGCCCAGAGGGGCGCTTCTGCATTCCTGGGCTGTCAGCGTACTGGTGTAGTACATACACATGGGAAGGGAAATAGAGGTGTTTGGGTCAGGTCCTTCATTTAAAGGCTCGTATTCAACATCTGTGATGATCCCTAGTTACTTCCAGCAGCTTCCTCAGGTGTCAGTGCCATTTTCTGCCTCCGTGCAAGTTGTGTTTGTTTTGTGTGCACCCATCTTACCGCCTGCAGCCCCTGCTGGCTGGCTGAGCCTCTCCTGCAGAGACTGCCCTTGCCCCTATGCCCAACAGCCACAGAGGAGAACCTCAGCCCTGATGAGATCCTGTTCAACACTTCAAACAGCAGCAAAATGCTCATGTAGGTGGAAGGCCTCGTCTGTCTCTCTTTGTACAAGTTTTTCGTACTTCTGCAAGGCACTAAATACTGCTTCGCAGGTAAGTGAGCAGCAGCAGCCCCCCCCCCCAGGGCAGGGGAACGGGGAAGAGCTGTAATTATTTGCTGCCAGAGTTGGTGTAGCCAGGGAACAGCCAGCTACCTTCAGTTGCTGGCAGCAGCTGGGTGGTTGCCTGTTTTCTGGCTGGAGCAAACACTTTGCAGTTGGCTTTGAACTTTCCTATGGATCCCTTACTGAGGGGTAACAGACAGCTTGAGAAATACCGGCTAATACAAAAATTTGGTCTTAAATTTTAAGTTGACTTAACACTCTATTAGTGCTTGTCCTCTCTCCTGAGAATGATGATGTGTGAAGGTGAGATGGAAATGAAGGGGAGTGTGTCTGCATGGTAGAGAATTACCTTTTGCTGTTTTATCCTTGAGGAGTTGCATTTTTAAGTTCCATGCTCCTAAAATCTGCATATACCGAGGTATGATGTGAGCTTGCTTGGTCTTTCTTGCTGCATATGTACTAGGATTGACGAGGGTTGCTGAAGATGGAGAAGGATTTGCTGCCATTGTGTTAACTTGCATGCTGTTCAAATAAATTCAGCTCAACTGTCTAATTCCTGGGGCAAATACTTGATACAACTTGCTGGGCTGGCAGTTTTTATGGAGCATTTACAGACTGAAAGGTCTTTTTCCTTTTCCTCCAGCTCTTCCTTGCTAATCCTTTTTGTTTATAATTTTTTTTTTCAGTAAAGAAGGAAAAAAGTTCTTTGAACTGTTTTGTCCTAAAGGATGAGATCATCAGTGGAAAAAAAAAGGGAACAGCTTGTTCTTTGTTCTCAAAGGTGCCACACTTGAACCATTCTCCTTTGATTTTAGCATCGTATCAGTGTTACGTACACAAGCTTTTGGAGTGGGTTCAAATAAACCAGATTCTCGGATCAAGGAGCTGAACTTTCTCTAAAACTGCTGTGTGCCTAGGGCAGCTTTGTGCCGGGGAGGCCTGCCATGAGCAGCTCGATCATTTGGTAAGCTTCTAGAGGAAAAAACAGGCTTCTAGAAGCTTGGAGAAACACAGATCCATTTTATTCTGCTGTTCCAGCAACCTGTGTCATGGTGAAGTTGAAAAGGGAAATTGTCCTCTCTGTGTCCTCTCCCCCATCCATCTCTGTTTGCAGAGAGTAGGGTACAGCTGGCTAATAAAGCAGGCGTTGCTTGATTCTAACTGCATTCCCTGTTCCTAAACATCTCCCACATAGCAGCTTCATAGTGATGGAGTTTGGGATGACAATTTTGCACCCACTTTTCCACCCTGAATGAAAGGAGCCATCCAAGTGCCTTCAGCGTTTTTCATTGCAATACACGTTTCCTTCAGCTCTTGCTTAAATATCAGCTGTATGAAGTGCTATGCTTAATCCCCTGTATATTTTTATGTAGACACCTTTTAAAAAATAACCTTTAAAGTAGTAGTGTGGCTTTAGGGCTTGTAGGTTCATTGTAGGAGAATTGTAAATTTGGGTTGAAGCAAGTCTGTGGCTTGTAAAGTACTCTTCTCTGCAAGAATTTCAGGGAACGAAGTCTATCAAAACAGGGAGCTACATGCCAAGGCTTGAAGTCTCTGCTGGAGACGTCGATTTTGTCATCAAAATGAACGTGGAGTAGGCAGTGTGTAGCAGAGTGTGGTGTGTGGTCCGTGTGTTGTCCACCATTCCTCTTCTCTGTGCTCTCTGACAAAGCTTTTTGGGTAAAGGAATGGTGCTTTAACTCTTTTTTCCTTTCATTCAGGCCACATACTTCTTTTTTTCTTGGGAAATAGCACAAGACTCACAACGTGAAATGTTCCTTTTGTGACTGTCATAAAAAATTAATGAGACTAGAAAAACTGTTTGTGGATCTGGAAGAGAATGCCAGGGAAAGAACTTTGTGGCTAGAGAAACACTTTTCATTTCAATTGGCAAATAAACCAGGGGAGAGCAGCAGGCAGGTATTTCAGTGCAGGCTTAGGCTGGCATTTTGCACAGCACATTCAGAAGCAGAGATTTGAGAGAAATCAGCTGGGTTGATTGCTGCCTGTATCTTCAAGTTCTCTTGGCCTGAATTTTTTGGGGGTGAGGGAGATAGGGTGATTCATGCTCAAGCAAGACAAACCCAAGAGCTGCCAGTTTGCATTATGTCAATGGATATAACAAAATATTTAGATAGAACTTCTATTAAAAGTTCAAAAGCAGGGGGCTCATGCTGACCCCAGCTTTTAGAACCTCTGGTGGGAAACCTGAGTGAAATTTAATTCCTCTCAATGTGTTTTCATTGGCGAACTCCACGTTTTATTATCTCATGCAATGAGATCTTTCTTGGTTTGTCGATTTTCTACCGAGGACAAAAAGTTCATGTATGTAACAGTGCACATATTGAATTAAAGTGCGATTAAAGGCATGATGTAATGACCCCCTCTCCTTTTCCTTTAGTCAATATTTGCCTGCGGGGTCAATACATTACAATATTGACTTCAAAGTGTTCAATATTTTTTTACCTTCTGAGTGCGTTGGCTTCGAGTGCGTGTAATATTAAACCTGTTGGTTGAACTGTTGGTCTAAGACTTACTGTCTAAGTAGTTTCAGGCTTGGATGCCTAATCCATGTAGAGCAGCTTTCAAGGCATCTGATAATATCACAACACAGCTGTAGGCAGCTTTCCGAGCTGAAGCATCGAATCTGCAGCCTTTTCTCCCAGCTTTCCAAGTGGTGGAGTTCAGCCCTGGGTGTGCGATGGGATTGTTGCCTTCTCCCCCTGCTGCCACGATATTTGCTCTCCGCAGGACTTCCCAGTTGACTGTAGGTTATGTGGACAAACCTAAACCCCAGTGCTCCTGTCTTCCCTGTGAATTTTTTGCTGCCTGTACATCTGTGCTCTATCAGGTATACAAAAAGCAAGATAATACTTTCCAGACTCAAAATTCTGTGCAAACACGGCTTGGTACAACCGGCTGGATGAGCTGTTACACATTCAGCCTGTCACACACGGCGTTACCTGCACTCCCAGGCGGCGGTGGCACAGTTTGCTGGGTGGCTCTCCTGCTACGAACTTGAACCTTCTCCTGCTTCCTCTTCACCTGTAGAAATTTCCATTCCTGCTCTGCTGAAATCGAGCACCGTTACCCGTCCATCAGCTGGGCACCCAGGCAGATAGGCTGTGTAGTGACAGCAGCTGTTAATATTTCGTCCTTCAAAAATGTGACGCTCAGGGCTTTGATAATACTCCACGCGAGGTGTATAAACAAACAGGATTATAACCAGTGTGGTATCTTATTATGTTGTCTTTCTGAAAAAATAAAGGAAAGGGAAAATATTTATAGATACCATGAGGTGAGTGAATTCCTCTAAAGAACCAACTGTTATAATTAGGAACCCACTGCACTTAGAACTACTCTACAAATAAGCACCTCAAATCTAGGCTAGCCCTTCCAGAGAAAACAAAGGTCACCAGGCTTCTTTGAGGATTAGCAAACCAGAATTTCTTGGACCAAGGTACTAATTACTTCCAAAGCTGAGGATGATCGCTCCTTCCAAATTCAAATTACTGCCAAAACCTCACGATAATCCTCAGTAACACTCCTCTCCAGCCTAACTTTGGAATTAAGGTGCTTTTAGGCTAGACTCTAATTTGAAGATAAAAAGCCTAATCCAAGGATAAGGCAGGTATCAGAGTATTCCTATGGAAATCTGCATTTCTGCATAGCCTGATGCTAAGTCATTTAAGACTTTTTAGGACACCAGCAGGAGTTTGAGCTTGACTCAGAGTGAGGTGGAAGCAAGCGCAGCTCGGAGAGCCCCAAAGCAAGCCTAGAAATTGTGTCCTGTACTGGAATTGTGTCCGTTTGCAAGTGGGGGGCCCATATTTCTTGCTTGCTGTTGTCTGACAGCAAAGGGATGAAAATTGGGCTCACTATTACAAGCTCCTAGCTGGGAAGATGTAGCCACGTGGCTTTTAAGGGATTTCACATAGCCACCACTGAGATTCACACCTACATGTGAGGATGAGGTAAGTTGTAGCCACAGTGGTTGTGAATTTGGTGGCGTCTTGAGAGTCCACAATTTTCGTCTCAGAAGGGAAGAGATGGAGAGAAATATCATTTTTTTTGAGTTCTAGGCATAAGGTAAAAGGGTTGTGGGAGCACTGGGAGAAGGGGTGAAGGGGACAGAGTTAAATATACGAGTAATTACACAGAAAACGTCAGAGGGATCTATACACAAAAGCATTCAGACCTGTCAGAATGAGAAAAGATTTGTGAAAATCACTTGTTGTCAGTTTCTTATCCATTTCCTTGCTGTCTCCCTAGCCCTGGCTCTGTGGTAGCTCACAGGACTCATACATCACAGAAAATTGCTCTGCCAGAAGTGGCCCAGCAGAAAATGTGCAGATCATAAAACTGTATTTTTTTTCTTTTTTTTTCTTTGAAAAGTGACTTCTGGATGGAATTATTTCCTCCTGCCCCCTAAATTCCTTCATTTCTACCTGCAGCCTACTGACTTCTTTGTGCAATTTCAGGGAACTTTGAGGTGGGTGTTCACATTGCGGATGTAAGCTACTTCGTACTGGAAGAAACAGCGCTGGATAAAGTGGCAAGCGAAAGGGCAACCAGCGTCTACTTAGTGCAAAAGGTAAGAACAACTTGTCCTTTTTTCTTCTGAGCACTGTCTTCCTTTTACCATAAATTCATTTTCAAGGTTAATTTTCAGGTGCCATTGATCAAAACGGGGTCATTATTGCAGCAGACCTACAGAAATGAGCAAACTGATGCAGACAAACGCAAGAGTTAACAAAGCTGGACTTACGAAGACAGCACTGGGTGAAGCAGCAGCTCATGCCTGTGTGTCTGTGGGCAGAAACCTGGGAATGCTTGTTAGCTCAGGAGCATCTCTGCTCACCTGCAGCTAGTTCAGGTCCCAAAGCCATATGGCTGTGTTTGCACTGTCCTGAGACTCAGATGAGCTCGACAGATCCTACTTGGCTTCTCTGCTTTGCTGTTGCAGGCTTGAAATTTGCTGATACGGTGGTGGTGTAGATTGTCATTTTTGTCTTCATTGCAGAAGGACTAGCCAAGCCATTCCAGATGTGGATGTGTAGCAGAGTGTGGTGTAAAACACCCTGTGCCATCTTGCATCTTGAGAGACCACAGTATTTCACAGACTGTTTCTTTTATCTGGGTATCCCAAATACTGCAAAGTGATGCTCTCTCTTCATACACTGAAGAGATATTTAAAACTGTAGAGATTTTAGGGTAACAGAACCAAACGTTAAACACGATTTTTGAACTTTAAAAATGACCAAGTTCAAATTTAACATTATTGGAAAGGAAACACCCAAGTTTCATCTGTGCATGATTTTTTTTTTTGGTCTGATTTTAAGTTGAATGTGCAGAATCACTTCCTATATTGCAGGCACTGTGTGTGAAAGGAAGCCAGGAAGCTTGGCTTTTGGCTTCCTGTGCTGGCTTGAAACATCAGCTGCATGAAGAGGAGTATTGAGACAGTCTCTTAAGGGCAGGTTTTTCTTTCTCTCCCTACACTTCCTTTCCGTCAGGTTGTAGAAGTCCTTGACTCTTCAGCCCTTTCCCAGATGGCAGGGCATCTGTGGTGTAATAAACACATCCTTGGTACTCAGGGTTGTGGGTGATTCTTCTCCTCCCTTCCTGGGTGTTCCCAGGGTTGCTCTTTGGGGAGGGTCTCGTAATAATGCTTGTTCTGTTAGCTTCCTGTGCTTTATCCATTCTTTCCAGATCATAAATTATTTTGCCTTTACTCTATTGAAATCAAATTAGTGGTTTGATATCAAGCTGTTAACCTTTAGTAGCTGTTTCAGGACTATTTTTGGGTAGATGTGGTGAGGCACAACCTCAGGGTGTCTCAGCAGGTCCGTGGGTTTTACGTCTTTGAGGGCACGGGTTGCGTGGAGTAGCCGTGAGAGCGATGCAGAGGGGACCGAGGAGTGGCCTGGCTGGAAAACACCGCTTAGCAGTGAGTGTTCTCCAGGAGCTGGAAGCTCATATCTCATGGAAACAGCAGTCCTGGCACAGGAGTCTTCCCAACCCTGTGGTCTCTGCAGCGATAAGCCCTTGGCGCTGCGATGCTCTGCCTCCACCTCCGACGGGTGACTCGGCAGCCACCGCTCCCCGGGGGAGACGTGGGCTGGCCCTGGGGGAACGTCACTGCGGGGCAGCGAAGCTGTAATCCTGGGAGATGCCGTGGCAGTATTTTCGAGTCAAAATACCGTGGCTTGAAGGCATGTAGTTTTTTTACCGAAGGGAGAAGGAAATTTTTTTTGTATGTAGATTTTTTTTCATGAAAATTTAGCTGAATTCAAAAGGTAATTGAATGTTCTTTCAAAGTGCCTTTTTCCCCCCAGCACCAGTCAGTCATGTGTAATGCCAACTAAGTTATTTATTGCCTTTTCACAGCCATAATCTCCCATTGCTCTTCAACTGCCATGGCCTAGCAGTCAGGATTAGTGTTTTACCCACACTTCTGCCCTGGAGAGAATACGTTTTCAGAGTACAAAGTAGGTTAGATGGTGAAAACACAGTGTTGGTCAGTATTTTAATTACAAGAGATGAAAAGGAGAGAGGGGATGGGCAAAGGAAAGCAGCCAGGCTGTCTGAAACAAGATGGTAGCGTGACTCTTGTCGAAAATATGCTTTCCTTTGATGGAATTGTTTCCTAAGACAGCTGTGATTCTGCTAGAGGTTAGCACCACGCTAATCCTCCCAAAGAAGTTAAATAAAGCCACATATTTAATTTTCCTGAACCATGTATCCAGAAGAGGAGTTATTGTGTAATTGCTAGCAGTCTATTTAATAAAAGTCAAAAGTTTTTGAAATACGAGTGTATCAGGTTTTAAGAAGCGAGAAAACCTAAACAGTTTCCTCTTTTTTGGCACATCCTGGAGTGTTATTTTAGGTGTGAAGCAGCTCAAGGGAGAGGTCAGCCATAAATCCGTATGATATTTTATTGGTCCTATTTTATACTTGAGATCAAAGATTTGATCTGTAAGCCTATCTTCACGTCGAGTCCAAGGACTTCGAGACATTCACTCTTGACACCAGCAGGTTGTCAGGGTGTTGATATTTTGATAATCTCCGGCTGAGTAACAAAGAGTTGCTCGAAATGTGAATTCATGGAAGTGTTGATACAACTCTCGGGCAGAAATCTTGGCTCGCAAACAAATTGCCTATTTCCTCTGAGTGTCTTGTAGCGGGTAAGCAATAGCCTTGCTGAGCCCACCCCATTGTTAGACCTTGGCGCCCTCCTCCCGGCTCCGGGGAGAGCAGCCGATGGAAAGCCTTGGCTAAAACAATCCTTCCCCATCGAATTGGTGGAGGGAGACGGGGTCATCCCGGGAGTCAGTGGTGGTCGAAATCCATCTGAGCCCAGCCTCAGAGTGGGATTATCTGATGGGAGCGAAACCATCCATGCAACTCGGTGAAACTAAGGGGTAGGCTTAGCCAGAGTTTGTTCCCTTTTTCCTTTATCTGTTATCTGATTTTTTTCCTCCCCGTCTGCTCCTTGAAAAGCTCCTGCAGCAAGCCCATTGATCAGAGCCACCCCGCTCTGCTCCTGGCCAGTGAGTCCGTCGCGGCTGCGGCAGATGTTTCTGATTTTAAAGGGAACGGGAGTTTTATCATCCCAAGGTGCCTGTGCTCCCTCCCACTGCCCAGCTCCCGAGGAATGAGGCTGAGGCTGGAAACTCACACTAGGATGCTGGAAGCGCTTTGCTAGCCCAAGAGGCAAAAGGAAAAAAACCCAAAGGGCTCCCACAAGCAGGAGGTAGGACATTGCTGCGTCTGAAGGGAATTCACCATCCAAGAGCCAGGTTTAAACAGCGCTGCAAGCCGTGGTAAGAAGCCTGCTAGTCCTATAACCCTGGGACGAGGATGTAGGAGCCCCCCAGCCCCAGAGGAACCTACTCTTCCTTGGGCATTTCCTTGCTGCCCAGGTCTCTGGTGCTGTGTGGCAGCGGGAGCGCTGCGTCTGCAGCCAGCTTCAGCAGCACCGGCCCTAAGAAGATTTCGCATGTGGCACTTGGAAGTACGGAGAGAGAAATCTGCTGCCTGTAAGCTGATTTGAAATGCAGACCCACAGCTGCAAGCGCTGTGGATGTCAGCCTTTTGCTCAAAGTGCCCTTTCCAGTATCTCTTGGGCCCTACTGGGCTGGTGGGGAGAGATGATGATGCCTTTTATTAGTCTGGCCGAGAGAAAGGCTTGGAAACCAGACAAGCTCTCACCACCCAAGCCTTTCTTCAGCCCTGCTTTCTGTGATAGAAAGGATTTCTTAGGGCTTGTAGGTCTTTTTTTTCTCCATTGTGAAAAGTTTTTTCCATTGCCCTGCTGAATGCACCCCCTGTTCCCAGCCTTACAATCCCTATACGAGCACCGGTGACCTTATTTCTGGCTACACCAAAACCAAGCTGAAGGATGTGTTCCCTACTACAGGCACCTGAAGAAGAAGAAAAGCACTTCCCACAGGAGATAGTATCCTTCAGCAGTGGCTCAGCGAGCTGGGTTTCTGCACGCTGTGGCACTCCGCAGGGCAGCTGGCAGGCTCTGCTGGCTCTTGGCAGACAGTCATGGAAAGGGCAAAGTATTTAAAGGATGCTGGGCAACCTCTGGATTATTTGAGGTGATGCTATGCAACCCTGATATTTTGTAAAGCTTCGCTGGGCATTAAAAACGTACTTAGGGAAATCTCCTCTCATCCTGCGTCTCCTTGAAAAAGAGATGAAAATAATCCTATTGCACAAGTTCCTCGTGGGCAGCCCCTGGGATAACTCCCCGAACATCTCACTCTCCCAATTTGACACAGTTGTGACATCTTTGTATGTGAAATGCTTGGCTTGCAACTGCTAGGAATCCTTTCAGACTGCGACCGAATCGTCTGAAGGATCAGACCAGAAGAGGAAATTTAGGACTTAGAAACTTCTGTGCTTTGTGACAGCTGCTTTATTCTCCACGTAGAGCATGAAGGGGGTTGCGATGTTAAAGCAGAGGGAGGCAGTTAGCCAGGACTGTCATGATGCTGAAAACAGGTTTCCTCCTTTAATTCAGTAAGGTGGGTAAAATGGAAATACCTTCACTGCAAGGTCACGTTGTCTTACGATATGTGTGTATTCGCTGAGCTCTGAAAAAGCCAGATTGAATTCTTGCTCTCCTGTGAGATTTCTTGTGTGGCTTGGGTTAAGTTGCTTTGCCTAAAGTTTCTCTCCTGTGGAACAAGGGTACCGGGGGTTGATGCTTCCCTATTTAACAGTAGGTTTGTTACAGCTAATTGCTTGGTGAGTGTTTAGTGCTGTAATTACGAGCTGAGTTAAAGCTTTGCTTGTGTTTCACATCATTGAAAGCCCTTCCATAGAATTATAGCCTCTTGAATCGGATATTAATCCTGCTCAAGTACACTTAAAACAAGCATCCTGTTGTTTCGTTCGGGCTATTCTTTGTGGATGGGCTTTCATGTTTCATGTAGGCGTTGTGCTAGCAGATTGTTATTGCTCTAGGAGATGTGAAGGGAGAGGATGTGCTAAGGCGCAGAAATACTCCGTAAGTACAGAACATTATCGGTTACAACCAAAAAATCAATCACAGGGTGACGGCGAGGGGAGAGAGAGGCTGGTAACCGCAGCTTTTAATTCAGATAGAAAAGAGTTTGGGAGCTTTTTTATTAAAGTGCCAGCACTTTGTTGATACTGACCTGAACCATGGGGGTCTCGCGGTGGTCATTGGCGATCAGAGGCAGGCAGGGATTTCCGATAGTCTATAAACCCATTTTCTCTCCTTTCTGGCAGGGGTTGGCACCCTTCATGCTAAGTCTATAACCTCGTGGCGCGGGCCCTTCCAGGCAGCGAGGCAGACCTCACGTACTGTATCTGTGAGTTATGAATGTATGGGCATTGTTCGTGGGCTTCTCACAACTGGAATAACAGAGGCGACGGCCTTTGTGTTGCGGGAAACAGCTTATCGTAATCTGTGCCCTCGTGCCCTTCCAGCTGAAGCAGTGCTGCTGATTCATGTTGAAAGTGACGCTTTGACAGGCAGGGGCCGTACAGTTAACCTTTTGGCATTAATATGCAGTGCAATTAGAATGGATTTATAGCCATCATCTGGTGCCAAACCGCAAATGTGATTAAATATTTTAAGAGCCTTCCCTTCAAAGCAAAAGGTAAATAAGAAGTGTGTGCACTTGAGGAGAACGTGGACACCTGAGACTTTTTTTTTTCCTTGCTGTTTGGAAGAACAGTCATTCCCTTGGTGCCCTGATGGAAAATGTTATCTCTAAAATCACCAAATTGGTGCGAGGGAGTTTGGAAGAGCTGGGGTTGCTGCTGCTCTTCTGTTTGCTGGGTGGCACAGGAGAGCAATCAAAATGGAAACTAAATTAAATACCCGAAATATTTTGATGGCAAGCTCAACTAAGCAGAGCATTTCTCTTCTGAGCTTTTCTGGAAAGCGCCAGCCCAAATTACCACTCGGAATAAACAAGAAGAAGAAGTTAGTTCTTTGAGGGCAGTTACTGCTTGTTCACAGAGGTTAATAACGAGTAGAGAAGTAAGCATCTGAAACTCTAAATGATTAGGCTTGCTTCGTTAAACAGCTTCTAAATATTAGCTTTACTGCTGGCTTCACCTGGGAAATAACTCAGGGATGGTAGAAACACTTGGAGCTGCTCAGCCTTGCTGTAGTGTGAATGTGCTCCAAGCTTTTGTTCTGGTGCTCTAGTCAGGTGAGTAATACGTGGTTTGGTAATTCGGTGATCAACAGCTGAAAAATTGATTAATTGTAAGGAATTAGGGCACAGGCTAAAAAATCCCTGCCAACGAGATTTCTCCTGGCTGACATTTTGTTCAAACAGAGCTAAGCTTAGTAAAATAATCATTGTTCTCCCTCTGTTTGCAAACACCCGGTTCAACAGTCATAAAACAGGTGCTTTTGTTTGTCTCACCATCTACACATTCCTGTCTGTGCTGCAAAGCGTGCCTTAATCTTTATTAAAGCTGTGCACCGCCCCTGTGATGCGTAGGAGAAGTTTCATTTATGCTTTGCAGGGAGCAGCCCCACACTTGCATTATTTGCCTGGTTACAGGCGTTGGTGGCAAAGCAAGGACAGTTCCCAGATCCATGCTCCCAGCTCCCGGCTGCCAGGACCGTGTCTCTTCAGCACCGAGTTTCCTTTATTTGCTGAGCCTTCCTCATTCCTCCCAGTGCCAAAAAAGCAATGCAAAAGAAGTAGAAAGCAGAGCAAGCAGGATGGAGCTCTGGCATGGGTGATGGGTCCCAGAGTTAGGATATTGCATTCCCTGTGGCAGGAACACCTCTCCTGAAAGTTTAATGCATTTTCTCCTTTCATGTGTTGTTGAACCTCTCTTTTACCAGCTGGCAAGGGAAGCTTGGCCAGAGGCATGTCTCTGCTAAAAGCCTACAGCTCACCGAGGCTCTCTTCTCTTCCAGGTGATCCCGATGCTTCCCAAGCTGCTCTGTGAGGAGTTATGCAGTCTCAATCCCATGCAAGACAGGCTGACGTTCTCTGTGATATGGAAGGTGACTCCAGAAGGCAAGGTAACTCCCAGCAGGCAGTCAGTCATTCTGCTAATCAGCCCTGCCTCAGTGCTCAGACCCTGCCATTGCAAACAAATGGTAAAAATGCCATTCCACAACAGCTGGCTGGACTGCAAAGAACATGTTGGTGAACAGTAAGAGAGTGTGTAGGACTGTGTCTTGTCTTACCGATGGCTGGAGTGATCTAACATGGTGGGGAAAGGAAGGATATTTGTAGGAATGTTAGAAATGGAGGATTTTCCCTTGCCAGGGGACACCCATGCATTTAATGTCTTAATTCCAGCAGCAATTCACAGCTAGTAGCGTGGGACGAGATGTTTCTCCCTGACTCCAACCCTGCACTGTGCTCATGGGCAGTTGTGCAATGCAGTGGATGAGGATTCCTCTGTGGTCTCCCTGATAAACAGACTTTCATTCTTCTTCAATGCTGTAAATAACATCGATCCATGTGAAGTGTGATAGCCCTTCAGCAAAGGCACAGCTCCATCCTCTGCATACTTCAGCCTCCATGCCTACACAAACATTGTGTTGTTCCCAGGGACCAGTTGTGATGTCTATCAGTGCAGCAAGCCGTCTTCGGCTGCCTGCTGCTCTCCCCAGGTCTTGATTTCTCTCCCTGTTCCTCTCCTACACTCTTAGTAGCAATTCCAGCAATCTCCTCTTTGGTGATCATTGGGGTTCCCCCTGTAATCTAAGAGAGCTAAAGCCTGCCTGTCCCAGAGGACTCTGGCAAATAGCCTGTGCCAAGGACACTTTTTGTACTCAGATTTATTTTTTTACCAGTGTTGTGTTGATGCACAACTTTCTCCGTTAAGTATTTCTTGTGCCAATCTGGTAATTTCTCACAAAAATGTACTTTATTTCCTTATTATTGTCCATGCTGCCCTAAAGGATACTGAGGCTCGGTTTGTGCTTTAACACCATGTAGTCACAGTCCTATATCTGTATTTTTCCAGCTAGTCCCTGCTCTGGCTCTGAGGTGAGTTTTATTTCTTCAATGTGAAAAACATCCCATTTCCTGGAGCAGCGGCGTGCTTACTCATGCCTTCTGGTTGTAGCTACTTGGTGGACCTTTTATTGACTCTGAACAATCTTTGAACAGTTAATAACCAAGTCTTAATTAAAATAAGCTTTTAATTAAATCTTATCTCTCGTTCCCTGCAATATACCCATTATTTGCTTTTCGAACAGCGTTCAGACTGACCCTGCCTGGCCAGCGAGGAGGCAGAGGAACCGCAGCACCAGCCTGGTGCCTGCTCGGGGCGCTGATCCCTGCAGGAGCAGGGATATCTCAGGGACATCCCCACGGGAAGCAGGCTGCCTCCGGGCATCGCAGCAACCAGGTTTCTCCTGGGAGGCCTTTTGGGATGGCAGTCCTGGGTGAAATGGGTGAAAGGAGGTGAGTCAAAGGCCCCCACCTGACCTCCCTGAACCCCCGCCGGTGGTAGAGATCGGCGAGAGCCCTGATGTGGACAACCAGAGCCCGACAGCACTGCTAGAAGCAAGCACCACCGCGAGCTCCCGCTGTTACTGCTCCAAAGCAGACCTGTCTGCAGCTAATGTCTTGCTCAAGGAAAAGCCACAGAGATTCCTCACTAGACTGCGATTGTTGACGAGTTGTTGGGGGTTTTTATTTCTTGTTTCTTTCAGAAAAATAATGCCAGGCTCAGCCCTCCTCAGAGACAGGCACTTTCTTGTTTTTGTTGCTTTTGCATTCTGGAGTTTTTAATCTCCTCGTTTTCTGTGAGCATAACAAAATGTTGCCTGAGCAGTGCTGCACAGACCCCGGTGGGATATGGTGACATGATGTCTCCGTGATGACTTTCCCAGGGCAGAGGCGTTAACCGTGTTGTTGTATCTGTGCTGTTCTCCAGAAGCAGAGCTGGGCGTTTATAGGAACAACGCAGCACGTTCGTGTTCAGATGCAGTCAACAGAAAGATATTTGAAAACAAACGATGCAACTCTTCTTTTTGTTATTGCTTGGTGGTGTGCTTGAAGCACAGCCCTGCTGGTCCCTTCTACCAGAGAGGAAGAGAAATTGCCTCAGCCTGAAACAACCTAGACAGACAAACATCTTTTCCAGGCTCAGAACTGCTGTCATCAGCCAGGACGTGCTACACTCACCCCCCTGAAACGCTGCTCCTTTGCACTGCTCTGCCCATCCCGTGTGGCTTTCCCTGCAGGAGCAGAGCCTGCCCGTTCTTCTGGTTGGGTTTCCAAACCAGGGACGCGAGGCTGTGGTTACCCTGAGGCTGCTCGGATGGCCGCTGAAGGCAGAAATTGAGGGTTTTTCCAGGAGGCACTTGGATGTTGGGTAGAGTGAAGTGAGCCTGCTAGAGCAGGGCTCAGCCTGGCAGCTCTGCTCGCTGCACGCAGGAATTACTGGACGGCACAGGGCAGGATGCATCCAAAACTCCATTCCTTGCCTGCAAGAGGCGTGTGTAATGCGTCCAGGCAACCTTGGTGAGAAGTGGGTTATTGGGTTCATTAATAAAAGTCCTCCCATAGGGTTGTCTCTGTCTAATTTACACCTGTGAGAGCCATTGCAGGAACAGAGATTGCATCACGCTGTTTGGTTGCCTTCGAGGGACCAAGAACAGAAAAAGGAGTTGAGGAAACAGAGAAGTGAAGGAATTTTAATGTCTGCTAGTATTGGGCTGCTTGTCCTGACGCTTTGCCCTGAGTGTAGCCTGCCTGAGATTTGACATTCTAGTTCTATTCCTGGGGCCCAACTCGCTGCATCTCTCATCTTACAAGGAAGTGAGTGGAGCTCTGAAATATTTGGCCTCTTCTGAGCAAGCAGAAAAATAAGATTTTGTTGAAAGCTTCAAGTTCAGACAGCAAAGTGGAAATCCAGTCTGTTGCCTCCTGCAAAGGACAGAACGAGCTCTTGGAAACCAGTGGCAGAAAGCACCGTGTAGCCTCAGACCTGGCTGTCGGTGCTAGCCCAGGCACTGGAGAAAGTGCTCGTCCTCAGAATTACCCTCTGCTCTGTGCCCAGTCCTTTCAACCATGCGTGTGTGGGATGGAATTGACTCACCTGCATTGTAAAGCGAAATGAGAGCGCTTTCCAAACATAAAATATTTAGTTTGGGAGCATAAAGTAGTGAGAGCCAGGATTGTTAGTGACCTTCGATGCAGGAATTAACAGCTGGAGCTGGAGGAACTGCCTATTACAGTTGGAGGGCCTGTGGAAGTGCTCAGCTCATGTGAAGGCTGCTCAGCCTTGCTTAACGAAGAACAGCACCTTTTTGGCACCTGAGCACCATCCACACCTTGCTAAAGTCTGAATTATCCATTTTCAACCATCTAATAGTTTTGGAAGTCAGTCTTTTAAGGAGCAGCACAGCCTCTTCCACATCAGAGGTCTTGCTTTGTACCAGGAGCTTTTTTTGGGTCCAGCAGACATCATCAGATTTGCTGACCCGGTGGATATGGATCCCATACCATGACAAGAAGCCGAAGCACATTTAACAAGGTGCAGCAGAGCACAGGGCAGGTGCTGCCAGCAATCTTACATCATCTCTTTTCCCACCTTTTTGCCTTTTTCTTCCTTTTTCTCCTTGTGTGTAGGTAGAGGGGCACACAATAACCAAGAGCCGAGAGTCTGAGCACTTTACATTCCGAGCCATCCCGTGCTGCATCCCATCTGTTAGGACACTTTCTAATTGAAAATGAGCTTAAATAACACAGAAGCTGTAACTTTCAGAGGTCTGAGCTGCTGAGTTATATCCTACTGATGTTGTGGGGCACAGGGGAGGGAGACAGCAAAGGTATCTTGGGGTTCAATCCTTTCCTTTTAAGAAGAGGATTTGCCTTACTGAAGAAATATCCTTGTCTTAGAGGTGGCTGTTCTCCACAGACACTGTCACTTGCAGGCTTTACCTCGTCCCTGATGAAGATGGCACTTGTAACTAAGGTAGAATTATTATTCTCTATTCTCTGAGCGCTTGTGCTTTGAAGGGGTTATCACAGGCTGCATCCCTCTCCAGAGCCCTCATGCCAGTGCTCTTCACTTTTCTGAAGAGCCTTCTGCCCCTTGCATTTGCTCGCTGGCTAGATGAGCTGTTGGACTCTTACATATCTCACCTGAAAATATGCTAAATCCTTTCTGCTTTAAGGAATAATTTCGAATTGCTACTTCTACATCAATATTCTGTTACAGAGTTTAAAATGCGAATGGCTTCTGATTTAATTAATAATTTCATTGGAGATTTACCCATGATTTTCCTGTAGATTCCAAAGTAATTTTGTAGCTCAGAATGCTTTCTGGCTTGAGTTGGGGCCTCACACTACAGGCTTGATTAGAGAAAAAGGGGTCAGTGACAGGCCATTTCTCCTCCAGGCCCATCCAAATCTTTCTCAGGCACTTTCACAAGTGCTCATCAGACACTGGGGTCTCTACAGCTTTCTCCCTGTTATGCTCCAAACAGGACATCACCGCAAGGCAGTATTGCAGAGCCAGCCCCTTGTGCCCTGCTGTTTAGACTTTAGTTGAAGAGGTGGATTGCACTCTGCTGTGTTTTAGGTACAAGAGCCTTCTCTGTGTATACATATCTCTGTCTGTTGCCACTCCTGCACCTATTAAGCTCTGAGTCAGTTGACTGACTTCAGCTCCCAGATGGGCTGTAGTTCTTATGAGCATTATAAAAGAGTGAAGTCAGGCAGAGGAGGGAGAATGAACCAGTTTCCTATATGAAGGAAAGATTTTATTGTGCCTATGCACCTTATTAGACACTAGAGAATCTATGTGGGCAAAAGGTCTTCTGATGGCCTCAGTATGAGCAGATATTTCCTCAAAGATGACAGTCAGTGTTGAGGTCTGTTGTCATTCTTTACAATATTTTTACAACCTCCCAAGCTTTTGGGAGTAAAGTAAGTCCTCAGATCTCCCTCTGCTTTTGTGTTTTGCAGATCCTGGATGAATGGTTTGGGCGGACAGTCATCTGCTCCTGTGTGAAGCTAAGCTACGACCATGCACAGAGTATGATTGAAAACCCTGGGAAGGTGTTCTCACCTGAAGAGCTACCCCCTGTCTCCCCTCAGCACTCAGTAGCCGAGGTCCAGCAAGCTGTGCTGAACCTGCACCGGATTGCCCAGCACCTCCGCAAACAGCGCTTCATTGATGGTGCTCTGCGCCTCGACCAGGTGAGTAAATCCAGCCCCTTAGAGGCTTTCAGTCCACCGAAGCAATTCTCTGTTGCACTCCCTTAGGACTTCCTAATCAATCCAAAAACTCAAGGGGAGAGTCAGGCTGGAATAGAAAGGCAGGTGTGCGTGCCAATGTCATCTTAAAAATGGCATCAAATTATGTACCAAAAGCACTAAGTAAAGTAGAATCTAAAGAAAAATTATCCTGTTTTTTAAGGAGTGGTCCATCTTCCAGCATTTTTCAAAATCCCGAAACTGTAGTAAACTGGGTAAGTAACTTACACAGTGAAATAAGTCATGACGGTGTCATTCATCATCAAGCATTCCAGATATCCTTAACGCACATTACACTGCAAAGGGCTTATCCTCCACATTTATTCTTGTGCCTGCAATACTCATGTTTTCCACCACTTTCATAGGAGTTCTCTGGGCAGGGAAAATGACTAAAATGTAATCTAAGCTAATATTTATAAGTGGGTGTGTTTTAGGAAGAAATGCGAGTGAAGAGGTTTTCTGTCTGGGGCAATTTAAATAATCTGGTATCAATTGTTGTCTGTGTCATTTCTACTTAATAAGTAGACCCAGATATTTTAGATCGCGGCAGCAAAAATACTTTTCCATTTGAGATTCAGCTGCTGCAAGGTGCCTTCTGACAGGTTTTGTGGATAGCAGGTTCTGGTAATTTATAGAACCCAGTGGCCTTCCTGACCAGGAGACTGTTTGATGGAGGAAGCTCTATTGTTACATATTGCAAAACAAGAATGAGTCAACATAATCATATTGCTGAGAAAGGAGCTAGCGTACCGAGATGTATAAACAGGACTATTGTATGTAAGAGGTATGTTGCAATTCTGCCATTTTATTCCGTGCTGCAGTATTGTCTCCAGTTGCAGGGAAACGTGGTCTGATTGTACAGAGGGAGCAACCAGTGTCTGTAAGCAGCGACCTTCCCTGGCAGAGCACGTGGCTTAGCCTGGTGAAGCTGTTTTGAAGAGAAGGCAATTTGATGTGCCCCGTGTGTAAGACAGGCAGAATGAGACATCTGTATCTTGAACTGCAGTAGGGGAGGTTGGGGTTATATGATTATACTTTAGGATAAATGTTCTGGTGTAGGAATTGTGGTGGCTGAGGCTATCTTGCCTGAATCTGTTGAAGGACTTAAAGGACTGGCTAGGCATACATAAATAAGCCTGGAGCCAAGGGCTTTTGCTCAAGGTCCCCTTTTCTCATTTGATCTTTCCCTCTCATAGGAAATGGTCCCTTCTTAAATCAGATTCAAGTAATTTTTGGAAACCAGACTCCCAGTTTGAACTCCTACAGAATTTGCTTAACCTTCTTGTGGAACAGAGGCTTCCCTCATTAATGTTTATCGCACAGTGGTTAATAAGCTGGGCTTTTGTTTCCAAGCACAGTGAATGCTAGAGAAACATTAAAACAAACAAAACCACCAGCCTTTGCACTTCATATTGATGAACTAATGGGGAAGCCTTGGTGATGTCTGCACTGGAACAACAACCCATGGTGACTGGAAGCTGTGCTCCAGAAAGGCCAACCTCTGGTTGCGGTACACAAGTCACATTGTGTTGCGCTGAATGGACACCAGATGTGTCTGAGTTCAGTACCTGTTATCAAAATATCCTCAGGGAGAATATTTTTAAAACACTTGTGACATTTTAGATGGCAGGATTTGGCCAGGGAAGCCTCCTGTTCCAGTAATACTCTGTAAAATATCAGCGGTGGTTTGTTTTGCTCTGTGCTGTTATGATGGAGCCGTTAAGGATGTGATACTGGAGCATCGGTGGTGAGATCTGGGTTAAAAGCTGCCTCTAAGGGCATCACAAGGGACTGCTTCCTAGCCAGCCTGCTGCATAGCCAAATGATAAACTGGATTGCATTTCTCAAGTGGCATTTCATGCCGCGTGGAATCTGTCTCCTCTGGCAAAAGTGTCAGAGTGAAAGTAATGGTCTTTGAGAAGGAAGTGTGTTTTAGTTCAAGGGACACTTTCACCGTGCTTATTCTTTTCAAGTACTGCCTTGAGAGCTGCATTTTGATAAACTACACCCTCCCCAAGGCATGGAGAAAGCCGTTACAATAAGGCCTGAATGCAAACAGTATTTGAGGGGGGTGCGTGTGTGTGGACATGTTCAGCGTATGTGGCAGGACAAAGCAGTCTGCAGCTTTTAATAGAACGAGATTAGTCCCTCTGCCTTTGTTCCCCCACTTCCTTGAGTTCCCATGGATGCAGTTCTGCGCCGGGTCTGACTTCCAGCCCCAGGCAGGCAAGCAAGGGTGGGCCCGAATGGGAAACACACCTTTCTAATCACTGGACCTCTCGCTGATTTCCTGTTGAGTAATGCACATCCTGAACAATGGAAGACAAACTCCAGCAGGAAACTAGGGGCAATGAATTATCAGACTCCAAATAAATATGTGAGTGAAGGAAATGGTCATCCCACAGTATTAAGGGAGGGGGTAGCTGGGCATGGATGATTCCCGTGCTTTTTTTTCCAAGGGATATGAGCCCTTTTCCTATATATTGCGTTATGTTTGAGTTCTGCCTCGGGGTCACTCCTGATTGAACGGTGATGAGGGTTTTTCTGACTTCCACCCTGCCATTTTTCACTGTGACGTGCTCTCGTGCTTCCTGTTAGTATTAAGAAAATCATTAGGGGACGAATTTCCCTTCCTGCTTTGCCACTGGCCATGGTGGCCTTGGGCTGGTGCTCTCCCTGCCTGCCTCAGTTTCCCCTTTGGGATGATATTTATCTCCCCCATAGCATCCTTATAATTTAGGATCGATTCCCAAAAAAGAAAAACATCTCTCTTTTGAGGCCATTCATGGGCATACCTGTATAACAGCAGAAATCCTGGTTGGCCAGGGAACCCCTTGCACCCGACAGGGCTCTGGTAAGACGCAGCAGTGTCAGCCTGGATGTGTTGTGGTGAGGGGAAGGTTTCCTGCCCGAGTATTGCTGCTGGATTTTTATGACCTAGTGTGAGAGCAGCATTTGCTTGCCCACGGTTTTCTTTCTAGCGGTAATTTTAGAAGCAGGAATCTCTAGCTCAACTGTTGAAGAATACTTGTTCGGAAAATTTGGGAATAGGATATCTGGGTCACACAGAAAACCCTGAGACAAATTACAGAGGTAGTGCATGCTCGTGAAAGCTAAGGATTTGTGGATTCAGTATCACTATATATGTGTGCCTTTAGGGCTGTGAAATTTTTTAATTCCTGCCCCAGTCTGGTGGCGACCTACATACCTGCCACTCTTTTTCCCCCATTTCCTTCCATGCCCCTGCAGAGGTTTGTAGGAGGGGAATCCTGCTCCTCGAGTCTGAGGACCTTCTTTGCAACCTTTGCTTCTTTGCCTGTTCCTCCATGGGATCTTGCTGATCCCATAGCCCCCTTCTGGGGCTTTTTCCCTAGAATATGGTTTCCTGTGCTGCCTTCCAGCTTGCTAGCTCCAGAAGGCTGCTCAGCACTAAGTTTTAAAGGTTTAAAGTCTTTGCACCTTCAGCTGCTAAGGAGCTTATGAAACTTTGTCCACACAGACAGAGATTAATGTACTTCTTTGCCTTCTCAATTGGACCTGCGGCTTTGAGAAGTAAAGGCAAGAGGTGCCTTCTGCTGTGGCTTTGAGGAAAAACCAGTCAGATATTTACACTATTGTCTGCACCCTGTCTCCCTCCGGCTCCAGACCATGCAATGCCACCCTGCTGCTCTCCTTGCAGCCCTTGGAGTACCCACGTTGTAACTGGAGTGGGGATCTGACCTGGTTTAAAAACCAAAGTGAGCACTCCCCACAACTTTTTTTTTTCCTGGCCATGTTACTTTGAAGCTGGCTCACTTCCCCAGACCACAGCTTTTACAAACACTAGCCAGAGATCAGATAGAAACCTGCTTTTAAAGAACCATCAAGTTTGCAGAAAAACTCCTCAGCTCGAGGAGCTTGCGTAGAGGAGACGTGCTGATAAATGGTTCTCTTTTTTGGCCTCAGCAGTTTATAAATGAATCACCAGGACAGATGCCTACAAAGAGACAGGTTAACAAGGATTTCAATGTGTATTTAAAATAAGAATACCCCAGGATGCTGATCTATCTCTATGACAACTGGGTGAGCTGCGTGGTGGTTTTGGTTGTGCCCGTGATTCTGCCTTTGCCAGTGCACTTACACCTGCGTGCCCAAAACACTGGCTTGGGCCAAAATTATTGGGAGAACAACCCAAAGTGCATTCACATTTGCTAGTGGCATCAAGTTGTTCGCTAGAACAGAATCGTAGTTTCCTTGTTTGCTGCACAACAGGTGTTCAGCTTTGTGGGTGAATGCAAAAAAAAAAAAAAAAAGGATAAAGATGGCAACGATGATACTGTTATGCAAATTTAAGGACTGAATTGCTAGTGAAGTGGTCTCACTTCTGCTTGCTCTCAGTCTGCGTGCTGTGCCATCTCGTCATGCTTTTCCCTGTGGGTTTCTTATCGTTTTGAATAACTTAAAGGTTAGTAGAAATTGTACCGGTGTACCTCTGCGTGTGCTGGAGACCTTGCCTGTGGTCCTATCCAGTGGTCGCTGCGCATAAGGTAATAAGTGATCTTTGAGAATAGCTGTGTTTAATTAAAATTGGTGGGACTCCTGAAGTAATAGAGCATTGCTGCTGCAGGAAGCAGAAAAACAAGCGTAAACACCCCAAATACAAGAACGTGTGCTAGCAGCAGGCCAGCTGCAAAATGCTCTGTCATATGTCACACGAGCTCTCAGAATAGACGTCACGTACTGGATGCCAACAGTTCTGAGAAGTTGGCTCAAGCCATCCACACGTAGAAAATAAAGAGGAAGAGGTACATTGTACGTGCAGGATGTGACATTGTATGCTGGGAAATTTTGTGTTTAGTTGCGGCTAATGGGATAGGACAGGAGCACAATTTTAGACAGTAGCTCCTGCTAATGCTGTTTGATTGGAAATCTCAAGAGTCAGAGATTAATTACTACCACCATTAACATTTTCCAATAAGAATGACTGCTGGAAATAATTATGGGAAATTGTTTATGTCATATTTCCAGTCTCGTATCTGTTTGATAAGCATACAGATCTTCTTTTCTTTTTGCTATAAGGAAGCAGTAAATGTTTCTACCGTGGTTAAGCAGTCATGGTGCTCTAAATTCAGCATATCCGTATATCAACGGGAGGCACTTTGGGTCAGAACTGATGTTTAGTTCCAGTGAGAATGCTGGGCAATGGGACAGCAAAGGGCTCTAATGTTGTGTGGACCTCAGTTAACTAAAGGCACCTGTGTTTTCCTGACAGTGTGATCTGAATCACGTATTAAAATAGGGCAGGAAGGCCATCCTGGCTAGAGCACTCCCTGATGTGATGCTGAGTTTCTCCAGCCACAGCTGCTGCCTGTCCCTTCCTGCACGCTCCCAGCGCACACACCTTTTTGCAGAGGAAGTGTCTTTGCTCAGCAACTGCCTCCTGGCTGTCCTTGCATCTTTCTTGGTAAAGAAGCTGCTACAACAGTGCATGAGGCAGGATGAGTTCATACAGCACTGCAAGATAAATGGAAATACGGACTGACAAGGAGCTTTCACTGCTCACTTCCTATCACAATTCCACCATTGTCTGCTGCTTTTCTTTGATGTCTGGCTAAAGAGACATCGCTGATGCACAGAATGGGGACAGCAGGTGCTACACGATCATTACGGACAGTTGCTTAGACTGTGTGATACATTAGGCAGCTGGGGAGATGTTAGATATATTTGGAGGTTAATTTCCTTTGGGGATTTTAAGTCTTTTGCATAGCCCCAGTTAATAAACCAAAACGAGCATCTAAGGCCACAGCTATCTTCTGGGCGATCCTGCTCTTCTCTGCAGGAGTAATCAAAATGCATTTGCAAAGGTGCATTAGCGAGGTAGAAATGTTTTTCAAAACGTCTTTCCTCCAATACCAGAGGGGATCGTGGTGCTTTGCAGGCCAACATGAAATGTCATCGTTGTCGTCAGGAGCAGCGAGTGGCTCGGGTCAGGCAATTTGCGCACACACTGAGGAGACACGCAGGAGGGAGGCATTGCGGGATCGTGTTAGGGAGTTGGGTCTGTGCTGGCTGAGCATCTTCCTGCTTGCATGGAGATGGTTGGGGTGCCGGTAGGTTTTAAGATATTTCGATTCAATCAGGATTTTGAGTAGAAAGCCCTCAGAATCTAATTGTGGTGGGTCTTTTGCCCTGGGATTTTAATGAAGTCCTCCCAGGGGTGTGAGCAGGATTGATGTCCTTGCACATATCCTGCCGTTCCCTGATCGTTCTTTTAGAGCTGAGCAGCTGTGTCGCAGCAGGAGCAGGTGGTGAAGTGGCTGAGCTGGCTCCGGCAGGAGCGGGGAGCTGAGCGCTGGAGCGCAGGGCTCGGCTGTAGAGCATTGTGCTGGGAGCCACCACAGCCAGATGCCTGGGCAAGTACGTTTGGGAAGGAGCTCCCCACACAGTAGTGCTCTGGCCTTGATTTACCATCCGTAATGCAAGTTTGAGTTGTGACCTTCTCTATTCTTGCTAGAGTTTCTCAGCCACTAGCTCAGATATTCAAGTTCTCTGTTCATGTACAAGTGGTTTTCTCATAAACAAACACAGCTTAACCCATTAGTTTTACCAAATCCATGATATACCTGAAAACTCGGAAGCTCCTCAAAAAAAAAAGGAGTCTTATGCTTTAATTTTGATACGCTATCTGTCACAGCAATAGCTTCATAGGTCTGCCAGCAGCAGCAGAGCAGGTATCAGAGGGGGGGCTGGCTCCATCCTCCCAGGCGATGGGAAAGGCACGGAGGTGAAGCAGTGCCTGAGCTGACGCAGTGAGTCAGTGGCAGAGCTGGCAGCACGGCCTTTTCCTGATTCCCAGGCTAAATCCGGTGCCTCAGGCCAGAGCTGATCATTCTCATCCGCTCATGTTTATTCCTGCCAGTTTATTTCTATTAAATAAAAAACGTTGGGTTTTTGTTTGTTCCCGTTGCTGGCACTGTTAAGGTCAGTCCTTCATCCTAGCTCCCCAGCAGGTACTTCTCAGCCCAGAGCAGGGCAAAAAGCCACATCAGTGTGAAGGTGTTAACGGTGGCCAGCACTTCTCTGCAACCCAGAATTGAGCAGTGGTCTCTCAAGTGGTCTCACTCTCCCCAGTCCTTTTAGTTCTTGCGCTTTGGTGGTGCAGAGCTTGCCTACGTGTGTCAGCTGGCGTGCTGCTGTCCCATGGAGGTCTGTTGTGCTTAAACAGGACAGTTCAGTGGGCACTGCTTCATCACACTTTGCAATTTGCTTGGCTTCTTCCATCAAATGAATCCAGTTGCTGCTAAGCTATGAAAAGGGGATGAGCTGGCAGTCATCACGTGCTGCTTGCTGGTAAGGCTGGAAGTATTCACACGAGAAGTAGACACCTCTTGGTTTCCTGGACTAGCCAGAATAGGAGGGTCTTGCCCATGCTTGTGTGATAGGCAGCATGGGGTCAATTGCTCACAGGGACCCCAGGTAGTGCCCAATGTCTCTAGGGGATAAAGGGGGCATCTGTAGCAGGTGCTTAATGTGAAGGAATGTGTCTTAAAAATGAAGCTGTTAGCTAATGTGAACAGAGAATTCAGTGCTTCATCCACCTGAGCAGATCTCTTTGGTATTTTTGAAGGTGGTAGGAAGAGGAAGTTTCTTCTACTGATTATATTCAAAAGGGAAGGAAAAAGGGCGGAGAAAGTGGTTCTCAATGAAGTAAAAACAAACTGGGTTCTCCAGTATCTCCAACAGCAAGACAGATAACACAAAACCCAGGAAAACATGTGTTTGTGTAGAGGTGCACGTGGGGTGAGTGTTGGAACAAAGTTCTGATTTTGCCTTTTCTATTGAGGAAGCAATCTTTGCCCCAGAGTGTCCTGCCTTCCAGTTGATGTTTTTCTTACTAGCGATGAACAGACGTCATCAGAAAGTCTTCTGTTGTTTCAGTTTCCATTTATCACATATTTGAACGGAGACTTGACAAGGGTTTTTTTTTCCCAGGTATTAATTATTGCTGACTGCGTGGCTAATCCATCATTCTTTCAGATGGACTCAGCGTGTGTTGAGTGATGCAACTTCAAATGTGATCAGTCTGCCATAGGTGAGGATGCAGCAGCTCTTTGTCAGAGCCAGCTCTGTTTCACCTAACAGTAAATGGAAGAAAGGCTGATTGTATAATGACAAAGGACAACATTTGGAACGAGATGAAAGATTCGGACATTGCAGTTCTGTGACTTCTCATTTCAATTCCAAAGTGAGAGCAGGGGTGGGGTGGGGGGGATTCTTGCTTTCCATGACCACAGCTCATTTTATAAAATGTCTCTGGGCATGGTCACTCATCCTAAATACTGGGACACTCTATCTTTCCTCATCTATTACATACAGATGCTGAAGTACAAAGAAGCTCAGAGAGCACCTGTGCCTTCCAGAGCCCTCTGAAATGAGACTGCCAGAGTCGTAGCCAAGATCCCAGCAGCCAAGCTGAGGATGGAGCCCATTTTGACTATTTTGAAGAAGCCAGTGCCTGCTCAAGCCCATTTTGGGGTTTATCTTTGGGTTTATCTTTTAACATTCCAAGTCCAAGCCCATGCCTCCTGAAACGATAAGCCCTGCTAAAGTTTGCAGTGATTCACTGGGACTGCATTTTGTTGAGCAACCCGTTGCTTTCGCTTTGAAAGCAAATGACTGTGAATCTGTCTTCAGTAGTCTAGATCATTTATCTTGCGCTTCTCCCCATCTTCGTACAGTAATAAGGAAGTTCTTCTAGCATGTGAGCATAATTCAGTGGAGATTTCCCCTGAATACGTAATTGCGTAAAATGGGACCATGAGGCATGACATCTCAGATAAGGTTGCTGGTCCGTGTTGCACTTTGTTTTCAGGATTTGTCAATAGTTGGGATTTCATAAAAACCTGCCTGCCTGTGCTCCTCTGTGCGGTGCTGCGTTCGGCTGTAAATGAGGCACAGTGCTCGCCGTCACTGCCTTCTCCCACCTCGAGACACAGCTTCTGATTCCTCCCCAGTGATCAGTATTCACAAGTTGTTGCATTGTCCATGCCTGAAAACTTGATGGAGGTATTAAACTATACTCTCTGAAGGCAATGCCTTCTTCTGTTTGGATTTGGGCTGGTGGGAGATGTGTTGCCGATTAATTACCAGCTGGGTCGGTTGCAGTCCGTTTCCCATCTGAGACGGGCTCCTGTTAAACTGCTGGTCACTTGAAAATGAAGCAAGAGGCGGTGAGAAAGGAGTCTCGAGAGTGTGCTGAGCCCGAGTGGCTTGAGAGACTTCAGACAGCTGGAAGAAACCACCCGTGCAAAATCACAGCGAAGGGTTTTTGTGGTAATGCCTTTAACTGGACTTAAACTTGTTCTTGTCACAGCAATACAAACTAACCAAGCAGTCACTTTTGTCTGTTTGTTTTAAAAACCAATCTAGCCGGAATGAAACAAAATGTAATTTGGGCCTTCCTTGACAAGTGAAATAAAGTAGCTGCGCCGTGGGGCTTGAGCCCTCTGATCCTGCTTCCCTTGGGGGACTGCGGAGCTGCAGCTTATTGGGTGTCTGGTGGCAGTGCCGAGATCAGCCCTCTGATTGAGACATTCTCACTCCCATGAATCAACAGGAGGTTTTGCATTAGCTTTAAGGCTGCAGTTTCACCTCAATTTCAAGGTCTCTGTTTTAATCTCAAGCCTCTCCTTTCTTTCCGGAGAGAATTCCATTGATCCAGCGAGCGCTTTGCTTTTAATTAGCATGGTAGAGTAGAGGCTCACCCACAATACTAGGAAATAAAATGCTTAAATGGCTAAAAAGGGATTTAAAAAAATGCAATTTATTAAATGATTTCTCTCAGTGATGTGTTTAACAGGTATAGAAGACAGAATGAACTAAACCAGGCTTTGGCATTTAGGAAAGTGAGTCATTTTTTCTGTTGCATCATGTATAAACTTTTCCCTTCTCATGTATGTATGGTTGAAATTACTTTGAGGTTTTGAATTTTCACTTCAACTCTCTGTTTTTTATTATTTTCAAACATTACTGAAAGTGATGGTTGATAGTCTTTAATACTGTGCTCACATCTCCCTGCTCTTTTTTTTTTTGTCATTGTTTTTTCTGTTTTTTTTTTGAAATAAGCTAGTGCGTAATGTATAGGTGATTGAATGAGCTGGAGATTTAGTGGTTTCTCATGTTTAGGTAGGAGTGAGAGGTAGGTGTGTGGATGGATCCATAACACGGTGCCAAGGGGTGCTGCTGTCAAATAACCTTTACTTGGGGGACCAACCTGAGATTCTTCGTTCATCATGGTTCTCTCTTTTCAAATTCTCAAGCATTTGTACAGGTTCCTTGAAATCAGTTTAAAGATCACGAACATGGTGCTGTTGCAGCTTACTGAGGCAGCAGACAGGTGAGTTTTTTCTTAAAAGAATGCAAAACAGTATAAAACCCTGTGGGATGAACATCACTCACAGGGAGTTCTTGCTTGGGATTGTTCGGTCCTTTTCCCATTTAAGCTCTGAGGTTCTCCATGCAGGAGTAATGCTATTGTTCAGTGCCCAAGGACTTTTAAGCATCTCTCTGGGAGCTTTCCCATCCTCTTTTATCAGTCATCTTGGTTCAGGGCAGGGCTTGCTGTGGCTGCTTTTACCCAAGAAGCTGGGTAAAGTCTTGAGCAGACAATAAACACTAAGAGAGGCTGGGACCAACAAAATGATGTGCAGGCTTCTTGGCATGAAGACATTCAGCAGATGGAGGTGTGAAACATGCCCTCATCTGCCCGTTTTGTAGGGAGAAGCAGCGGAACTTGATGACCTTCTTTCTTTTGAACTCATGGCTACCAGCTGCAGCTGAGCACTGCAGCAGAGAGGGAACCTGCCTCAACCCCCAGGCAGTTGGGCAAAATAACATCATCTGGGCCTCAACCCACCAGGAAAATGGTTGAAGAAAAGGCAGCTCTTACAACCAAATTCTTTGAGTTAGCGTTTGTTTGTTTGTTGTTTTGCTTTGCACAGCTTTGGCTCAGTGTGCACCTGGGCCTGGTTTATCCTTGCTCTTACTGTTTGTAGTTTTCTTCGGACTGAGCTCCGAGGGTCAGTATTTCGTACAAAATAGCATTTGTGATAGGGATTACAGTGATGAGTACAAAATGAAATTCAAAGGGGGAAGACTTGCTAGGAAGAGCTGAAGCAGCCAAAAAAGGGTGCGACCACAGCTACATCACCCAGCCATGGTTAATTTTTGTCTTGAAGAGCTGCATTTGAGGAGGATATTATTTTTCTTTGTCCAAAAGCAAAGCTCTTACCCTCCTTTATGGAAATGCTACCCCAAATGTTGTTAGAACTAGCATACAACCCAGTGTACCTTGTCTCATTGGAAATACGTTGATAGATGTTGTCAAAGGCTGCGTGGTCCTCCTCTATTAGATCTATTAGAAGGATCCTTGGCGACTCTTCCTTCTGCCAGGGAGGGATTTCACAGCATGCTGAATGTCAGCCGTGACTGTGCGCTGCTGCCTGGAACGTGCTTTGCCAAGGGTTGAGCTGCAGCTATGGCATCCTGGAAATGTAAATCTAGAAAGGGCTTTAGGAGAGGATCCTTTCTTTTTCCTGGCAATAGCAGGAGCTCAGCTGGCAATGGTCCTGTGCCGTGTTTGTCATTGCTTTGTCACTGCACTTTGGGACCTGCGTAATTGGAGCGAGTCTCTCGTGGGGTTGTCTCCATGCCTTTCACCCACCTAGCCATGCATATACAAAATACGTGGAAGAAATTTGCCCTTGGGCCCATTTCTCACGTGTCCCTGATTAGTCATTGCCTGGAATCTGAAATACCAAAGGCCTGCAGGAACCTCATGACCTCCGACAAGTCCGCCAAGGTCCACTGGGGAAGAGTTCAGCAGTCTGAAGGGCTCACCTGATTACAGCGCGGCGCTCAGGCAAAGGGACTCGCGCAAGGTTATCTTGAATCTCATTGAGCATTTCTTCTCATTACAGTCCACAAGACAACCTGCTATCTTGCTGTAATGGGGTTTTACGGGACCTAGCTGCAGCGTTGCACCACGTGGAGAAATGCCAGGGTGCCAGATGCCCTCTAGTGCAGTCGCGGCAGCATCGCTCCCCGCTCCCAATGCCAGTGGCACCCATGTCCCCATGCAGTGTGGCAGCAGCTGGGCGATAACTGGAGTGAGCAGAGCTGAGCAGGGACCTTTATTTTCAGCTTTAAGGGGGGATTTCAGCCCTAGGTTGAGTCTAGGGAAAGCAGTGTGAGGCTAGATTTAGGGAAGAAAAAAAAAAAAGAGTCCGCAAAGCAATTTGTTTCTGCTTTCCGTGAGCAAGACTTCCAAAGGAACTCAGTCAATTCTGCAGTACAATCAACAGGACTGGAAAAAAATACCAAGTGAAGTAACACAGTGGCTGTGGTAAACATGAACTGAAGCCTTGGAAGTAGCTAATGGCATACCACAAAAGAGTCTCCTTTCACCCACCGCGGGCCGTGCCAGCAGCAAGCGCTGCCAGCGCTGGCTTCTCGCAGAGGAAAGCATCATTTGGCTCCCTTTTGGGTTTCATTACTCTTCCTGCGCTCCCTCCTGCTCGCAGCAGCAGCCTTTCCAGTTGTAAAGGAGTGAATTAACTCCCTTCGTGTCAGTGATGGATGAGGCGCTTTCTCCCCCTTCAAAGGGGCGAGCCGTGCCGGCGGATGTGGTGCCAGCCGAGGTGAAAAGTCCAAGCGGGACGAGGGAGCCCGCGGGGTGACCCGGCTGTCACTCGGGACACCCCGGGGACAGCTCCCGCTGGTGCCCTGGTTTTGTCCCCCTTTCAATGGCCTTGGGCACGTCCCTTAACACGCAGCAGCCGTCGGTGCGGGATTCGGGGCCTCAAAGGCTTTCGGGGGTGCTTGGCGGCCCCGCGCAGTGGGGGTCAGCACGCTGGTACTTGGGGAGAGCTCGTTCCGGGCGTCCATGGCTAATCACATTAAAGGTGACCTCATGGGCAGCGCTTTCCATTGTTGCCATATGTTTTGTCCAGCGCTTGAGTGATGTTGTGCATTGGAATGTATTCATGCGTCGCCTAATTTAATCACCAGGCTTAATCCCTTCTCCTGTTCTACACTCTTAGAATTTACTGGCTCCTTTCTGGCCTCCCGTGCATTGTCTGGGGCTCCTTCAGAAGCTAAGGCAGACCCCTGGAGATATTTTTATTTATTTACTTCCAGAATGTATTTAAAACAGAAATCCCAGCAACAAGCCCGGCAAGCTCTCCAAAGAGCAAGCGGTGCAGTGGATGCTCTAGGAGGCTGATCCTTCATCCCTGTGATCTTTTTCTTCCATCCTTTCCACAGAGAAATTAAGGATTAGGCTCCTGGGTTTAAAAAAACAAAACAAAATACTACGAATGGAAAAACGACCGAGAAAGCTGCGTGTCTCCTTTTAATATTGTTGGAATAAATAACTAATTTTACAGAGGCTGTCTCTGTAAAATATGGTGTTGGTTTCTGCCTTTCAAGCTTACTGCTTTGGTACGGACAACTCCAATGGCAGGACTGACCGGACAAAATTAACCCAACAAAGCCACGAGTCCATCAAGCTGGGAAGCTGGAAACTCTGATTTATGCAGAAGTGCTGCAAAAAAGCAGAGAGCTCTCTGCAAGAGCTGACACGGTCCACAGAAGTCAGGCATTTCTGGGGAGCGGGGCTTTAAGGATGATTTCTAAAGATTTTTCTGTGCCCCAGCTGGCTCTGCAGGGTAGAGGTATAGGTTAAAAATTGGAATTAGAGATTCAGCTGTCTTGTGACTCGCTGGGGATGGGGTCAGTCCTGGCAAGGGAAGGCAGTGATGAGATTTTAGAATGATACCCGATCAGGTTGCTGCTGTGCTCAACTCCCAGAGGCAGGAAACCTTTTAGTTTTCTTACACTTGCTGAAGCAGATCGTTGAATAAATACCTCCCGGGGTGGCTCAGTTCTTCGATTCTCCCTCCCCGTGTGCTGGTACCCACAACTCTGAGCAGTGCAATGCATCCCGGATGGCTTTGAAACCTTAAACATGGCTTGTCCCGACTGAACTGAATCGCAGTCTTGAGCTTTCGTGTGTGTGTCTCTGTGTTAGCATGCAGGGTTTCTTGCAGCTGAGCTCCCATGTGTGAGCTTGCCGATACCCTGCGAATGTGTGTTACGCTCTGGGTTTGATAGGAGGAAGGAGGGATGACGTAGAAGATTGCAGATTTGCGACCGGCTTTAAAAATAGTTTTAAAATGTTATGGATCTTCATTTTGAAGAAATGCAATACTGCTTGGAAACCACAACTACTGAACATAAACCATGTCGAGGCCCTTCCATATGTTAAATAACAGTGCGGAATAGAGGGTTGTGAACAGCCTGCTGTGCAGGCGGGCTGGAAGAAGATCACTGATCTTGCCCCCCGCGCTCCAACCCGGTGATCGACAGCGCCGTCGCGGGCTCTGACATCAACTTGGCTGCGCAGCAACGCTTTACATTTTATACAGCACCTTTTCAGAGCAAACCTTGCCAGAGCCCTTTCCGAGGCGTGCACACGCCGAAATCGCTTCCCCGCTGAAGCGCAGCCGCGTCCAGACCAGAGCCGGAGCCGCCCGGAGGGAAGCGGCCGCGGGTTAGCGGGAGGGCAGGGTGCCCACCCCGCTCCCGACGCCTCGCTGGGACAAATCTCCTGGCCCTCATCCCTTCCCGCTTCCGTCTTTTCCCAGGCTGTGACAGAGGAGCTGTGAGGTCCCTAGGAAAGAGCGAGCGGGAGCAGGTCACTGCCTGCCAGAGGAATTCCACCGGAGCCCTGGAGCCAGCGGTGGTTGCGCGAGCGGCGGCAGCAGCCTGCTCTTGTCACCCGTGGGAACGGGCAGGGATGTCCTCGGAGAGCTCGGGATCTCCTACAAGCACGTGGCACGTCCTGAAGTTTGGTGAAGGAACCGGGAAGAGGAGAGAGCTGGCGCTGCGGGATGCCAGGAGGCGTTTCGTGGCGTGCGGAGGAGATGCTCCGTGGGATGCAGGGGGCTGAGCGGGTGCGGCCGGGGCTCTCTTCTCATCCCACGCTGCGAGCAGGGTTGGGGCGAGAAGTTTTGGCCGAGGATGCAGAGCAGCTGCCTGCTATTTTGTGAATGACGGCTCGTGCTCTAGGAGTGCGTGGAACAAGCAAGTCCTGGCAGGCTGCAGCAAGCAGCGAGGGAGCACAGATCGCTCCCAGGGAAGGAGCAGGGCTCGAGTCAGCAGGGCTAGGGCCGGGCTTTGGGTCCGCCAGATGTTCACAGCAGCACCCCAAAGGATGGGGAAGGACAGCGGGGCTTCTCGGCAGAAATCAGCACGGTGCGATCAACGCGTTCTGCATCTTCCCTGTCCCCGCTCCACTTTAACGACTTGCCAAAATAACTCAACTTGGAAACACACTGTTGAGATCTCTCTTTGTTACCTGGCAGAGCTCTTATCGTGTCGGCACAGGGGCTGTTCATATTTTAATGGGTTTATCTCTTCTATGGAGGGTATTACAAGCTTTCGTCTGTCTTCCAGTGCGGCTCTACGGAAATCCCTCCAGGCACAAGATAGTACCTGGACGCCGAATTAATCTGCGCTCCTGGGTTCTCACAGCTCCATTAGGGGCTTAGCAGGGGAAGCAGTTAGCATTAACAAACTTAAGAAAATAGGATTTGCTGGGTTTGATCTGCCCTCGGCTCCTCGTATCCTCCCAACAGCAATGACAAAGACTGGGCACATTACGGGAAGACACAAAGTAGTGTCAGGGCTGATTTGGAAAATGTGTATCAGCATTCCCCAAGGGGAAAAACCTTGGGGGGGGGAGGGGGAAAGTTCTTCTATATTCAGGTGCAATAAGAGAAACCAAATCATTTATCCTCCTGCCACATTCCCCAACACTTCTGCACCCCCAGCTCTTACCTTGTGTTTCCACATGGCTTGGGCTATCAGCACATCCAGGGCAGTGTCCCATCCTTCTGCCTGCTTCACCTAGCCACTGCTTTGTGTTTTCTCTGGCAGGAGGTTGCAGCAGCTCTTGGAAACCAGCACGCATCAGGCACTTTGCGCAGGGTGCTTTGTCCTGTTGCTCTCCATCGAATCCATGTTGTCTTTCTTTCATCTTGAACTTTTACCTTTGCTGGTGTTCTTGATTTTTTTTGTTTTTTTTTTCCATGAAACGAACTGCCTGCGAGCCTTGCTGTGTTTTATTCATGGTGTTAGCTCCTGAGCAGGGCTGGGTATCAATCAGTGTCTGAAGCTGTTGCCTCTCCGGAAGCTGTTCCCTCCGGACTTTGGGCTCTCGCAGAGTAGCAGTGCCAATTGCAAAGGTAATTGAGCCCTGCGTTCAGGGATGACTGTCAGGTGTACAAAACAGAGCATTTGGGGATAATGACCTGCTACGTGCAGTACCCACGAGTAGCAGCATACCGAGCAGCGAGTTGAGGGAGGTTTCCACTCGGTTGTGTCACTTCTCATCTAAAGCAAACAGAGAGCACGCCGACTGCTTTTCTTGAGTTTTTCAGGCTCTCCTATATCCTTTGGGGACAGGAATGCCTTAGTGATGCCTTTCTGCTCAGGCTTTGCTCTTCATCAGATCAGAATGACATATATGTGGGTTTTAGTACTGCCCTCCATGCGAGAAAGCTGTGGTTGTGGCAGCGGGATGGCTCCGGTCCTGGGCACGAGTGGCCCTCAGGCCGCAGATGCCCCATACAGAAACACGTGTCCGCTCTGCTGACACTCCTCATCTTAAGGAAAATTTTACATCAGTTGTATGCTTGAAGTTTCTCTCCTTGTTAACAGTGAGAAATATTCCCTTTTTTTCATGGTTACTTTAACCCCTTTGGCTGACCCGTTTGCTTCGGGATTTTCAGAGCAGCGAATGTATTTGCTGTTCTGCCAGCCTCGGCCGTACAGTGAGCTTTCCTATGAACCAGGGATTAGGATGCCGATGGATTCTTTCCATCCTAGCACCTACTTTGTGCTGGAGGAGCAGCGCTGGGTGCAGGCTGACCAGGTGCTGTGGTGCTGGGCTCCAGCCACGGGTGCTCGTGGGCTCGGCGCTGCGGTGTCAGCGTTGCGTTTCCCGTCTCGCTTCTCACGAGGTCTGACCTGTTCCCGTTCATACCCCTTGTAGGTCCCAGCAGCTCAGCTGACCTCTGGCTTTTTGCTCTTGCTGTTGGCCTCTGGTCTCTCCTGGGGAATTTCCCCTCTCTGATGAGGTGCGTGGTGTCAGAGCGCTGCCCTCCGGCCATCAGCTTCTTCATCTTCAGGGCGCTGTTACTTAACAGCAAGCTGTTTGCTTGGAGAA
Source organism: Aythya marila (assembly GCF_965140915.1). NCBI lineage: Eukaryota > Metazoa > Chordata > Aves > Anseriformes > Anatidae > Aythya > Aythya marila. Next base: position 17,008,050 of record NC_139050.1, read on the forward strand.
GGGTCAGTGATGCCTTCCTAGCAGCCCGTAGGGTTGTTTCAAGTTCCTGATTGCACTCAAGCCTCCTATTAGAGTCTTCATCCTCCTCCTCTGCCAAATTCCTGCTTTCCCAAGTGAACTTCTGTAGCTCACAGTGAAGAAGAGGCCGTTTGGACGGGCAGGACCCAACTCTTCCCTGGTGGAAAAGCCGGTGAGGCGTTGCCTGTCTTCAAAGCACAACGCTTTTCTGCAGCCACAAAACCCTATCGAGGCAGGTAAAGCCCAGCTTGTGAAGGACCTGTTATGTTATTAAGCGAGAAGTTCCTTCACACGATGAATCCAATTGTCTGTTGTTGTTTCAGAGCACCAGCAGGGCTGGAAAAAGTGCTGGGAGCTCAGCAAGAGCCGGGAGCGCTTTATAGAGTCTGGGAGACAGGCTCTGAGTAACATGAAGCGGCCAAGCAGTGAAATTTGGCACGCATCTTGTTGGTGTCACAGTTTTTTATGTGGCATTTCCTAGGCATGTTTTGCTTTTATTTTAAAATTGATGTATGTGTAGAAAATACTTTAACTTCATTGACAGTTCCCTAGTGGTCTAGAGCATGCGGTGCTGTGTCAGAACTCGTTAGTTTCTGAAGAAGATATTTTTAACCCACCAATGTAAACCCTTTTGCAATTGTATAATCTTTATTTTAGTCGTGTGGTTTCCTAATCATGCATCTAAAGAATGAGCTCATCCAGTTTATAAATTACAAAGAACGTGAATGGAAGTGTTCAGTTCTCTTTTCTATATAAATCTGGTTTTATTTCTCCGCCTATTGCGTGCTGTGTTCTAAACCTCCAGTGCCGGCAAAGTGTGAGCATTTAAAAATAAACTCATTAGAAGTTTATATTAGTGCCAAGTGCTGAAAGTTGTCTCCTGCCCCATCTTCCCAGAAGGGCTCTTCAGCTTCGAGTTGCAGCTGCGAAATAAAAGCCAAGGGTACAATGCCAGCTTGCCTTCGGCTGACAGCATCCGTGTGTCTTTGCAGAGGATCCAGTAAAAGCTGCTTGCTGGTATTTCTGTGCTACCTGCAGCAGAGGTTTGGGGGGCTATGAGACAACAAAGCAGCACCTGTGTGTGCTAGGGAATGTGAATTGGTGTCTGCTCCTGGGAGGGGGAGACCCTGGAGTCCTCGCTGGGTCCCAGGGGAGATACTTGGAGAGCAAGATCTGCTGCAGCCTGAGGAATAATTTAGTAATAACTCGTTGTGCCTTTGGGTCCCAGGCTGGTCAAGTAGGTCCGTTAGTTTAAGGGGAGAAGCAAGAGAAATGCTATCTCCCATCTTACTATCTGCTAGGGATTCGCTGGCTGTAGATGTGTTTTATGTGCTTGTGTTTGCCTGGGTGGACTGCAGGCAGCAGCAGGGATTCAGGCCAGAAGTAAAGCCCCATATGAGTTTCAGCTCCTTTTCCTAGGTTTGACTGAGTTTCAGGTTGACATTTTCCTTTAGCCCCATGCATGGATCTTGGAGCCTGTTAATAGATGCAGCTCGCTGGCTAATGCCTTGTGACAGAAGGGACATGAGAGAGATGTGGAGCTTGGTGGTGCAGAGTGAGAAAAACCCGAGGTGATGTGTTGTACTGCAGCAAGTAAGAGAGAACCTGCCTGTACGAGAGACCTCGAGACTCGAAAGCAAAGCAGGGGCGGAGAGGAATTGCTGTAAGTCACCCTGTGCTGTGCTGTCCATGAACACCCAGGTGTTCTTCTGCCCCGTGAAAGGGGAGAAATTAGCTTAAGCTGACAAGGAGTTTGTAATCTCAGCTCTGTTGTCTCATGCACAGGAGCTCTGGGAGGTGTGGTGGCTTGTTGTAGAGCATGCTAGGTGCAGCATGATCATTGCTGATCCCTTCCTGTGCCCACTGTGCATTGCAGGGCGAGGGTTGGGATGTCTCCAGTGGACGACTGGGGTAGGAAGAGGGAGGAAGAGCAGCTGACAGAGATGTCCCCTCTAGAGCACACTTTCCCCAAGGAGCAGGCTCATGGGGCAGCTGGTTTTGCCTTTATGTTTGTGCTCAGGTGCTGAGACTGGCCAAATTTTCGCTGCCTGCAAAGCCAGAAGGGAAGAACCACACCAACCCAACGTGACAGGTCATTAGTTGAGCTGGCAGCAAGCTTCCCTGCCTTGCCTTTATCCACTGGAGGACTTCTGAGGTCTCCTTTGCTACCCCATCCTGTCCTTCCTCCTTTGCTTCTAGAGAAAGGGGCAACCAAGGAGAAGTGCAACCTCTACCCAGGGTCTTTCTGCAGCAATTTTGATCTGCGGTGCAAATCGAAAAGCGACCCAGAGGGAGAAGTGCTCAAGAGCAGCTTCTTTAAGTGAAAACACAGCTGTGAGGTTTGCAGGCTGTGCTTCTGTAAGGGCTCATCCAGTCAGCACAGCCAGCACCGCTGCAGCCCTTCCAGCACGCAGGAATTGGGAAATCCATTGTGAACAAGATTGAGTTTGATGGCCTGTGTGCAGGCAGATGGATGTATTTTTAAGGGACGAGGTGCCAGAAAGCTCTGTGATTACGTTACTGGAGCACGGCTCGTTTTTTGTGGTTTGAAAAGTGAGTGTCAGGACTTCAGGGTTATTTTTTTTTTTCTTCGGGTCAAAACCAAAGTTTGGGAGGGGCATAAAAACCTGCTCGATGACTAAGTTTATTCTTAAAAAGCTTTCTAGAGCTTGCTGGAGAGGGGAGCCTTTATTCTGAGAGGGAGCCCATACCAGTCTTTTCAGACCTCCGTGCAGATGGGGTTATAACTGTATGAGTGCCAAGGGCAGGTGAGACCCCCTGCCTCTCAGGAGAATGTTTTCAGTATAATCTTTAGATCCAGTCCCCTGGGTTTTGTTGTGCAGGCTCGTGTTCTGCTTCACCTCCTTGCCCTGGGTGCTCTCTTTCTGCTTGAATACCACTCCGTTGGAGGAATTACCTCGAACAGTAGAACCAAGGCTGGCAGCAGCACGATGCCCTCGTGTTGACCCGAACCCGGGACGTTTGAAACCGTTGACCTGGTTATTCGGCTGAACTGATAATACCTCTGAAACCCTGCATGTGCAGAGAAAACTTTCAGTCTAATGACGGAGGTTTGGTGCTCAGAGCCAAGGGGGGGATCCGAGCCAAACCATTTACTCAAGGGGCATGCAGAATTTGCCCAGCCGAGTCAATATAGGTACTGGCAGCGTTTCAGCAGCCAGAAGGCTGCTCCTCGCGCTCTCTCCTTGTTGGAGCTACCAGGCTTTATCGCATGACTGGGCCCCTAATTGCTGCAGGTCTGAAACTTTCTTTAAAACGAGGATGGCTGCTGGCTGCACCAAAGCCCAGGCAAGCCTGGAGGTCCAAGGCAGAGTAGAGAGCACCGTTCCCCCTTTCTGGCCTCTGTGGTAATGGAGAATCCCCAAAATACAGCCAGCTTCCCTTACAACCCCACCAAGACCTGGCTGCTCAGTGGGGCACCGGGTCCCTGCAGGGACCAGGAAGCCCAGAGCTGTCCGTGCAGCGTGGGGCAGCTGCCTGGAGCCTTTCTGCTTTCCCTGATGTCTTCTGGCTATGTGGGAGGGAGCGTGTGGAAACCCTCAGCACATCGGTGCCTGATGGATGGAGGAGCAAGGGCTGTCCCACCGCCAGCCAGCTGCATCCCCTGCTGGATTTTGGGATGTAGCAAGTGGGAGGATGTTGCCAACGTAGACTGGAGCCATTGCCCTCTGTGCCCAGCACCACCAGGGGTAGGAGGTGACTTTCCTCAAGGAGGTGGCACCACCCTCACCTCGAGCCTGCACCAAATGTTGCAGGGATCGGCCACATTGCTGTAAATACTTTCTTTTGCTCCGTCCACCAGTGGCCAGGCTGTGTGCCCGCTCCTGTTTGGTTCCATGGGTGCAATGCTCTCCTTCACTGAGGGAACTACATCCAGCCCATCAAACTGCCTGCCCCTGTGAATTTCGGCGCCCTGCTCCTCTTCAATTTGGGTGTATTGCAATTGCGCCTGGTAGCGAGCGAGCCTATCCATCACCGTATCCTCGCAGATCCCAATTACTCCTTCTGACAGCTCTTATTCGCGCACCTCCCTACGCCTCTGACATCTCAATTATTGATGGGGCTCGCCTGGGAGGCAGCGGCTCTGTTCGCAGCGTGGCTCCGTTCCAGCTCCCCTTCCCATCGAGTCCTCGCACACACCACGCCGGGCGTCTCTTTATGTGCAGAGCTATCGGAGTGGAAAGGGATCTTTATTAGCGTGCGAGAGCTTCGGGGCGACGCTACTGAAGGGGGCAGTGCAAGCCCAGTCGCACACAGCGCTGGGAGATTTCCTCTCCCCCTCCTCTCCCAGCGAAGCCCAGCAGTGTCCTGGAAAATGAAATGATCTCCTGCGTTTAATGCTGACCAGCCTTCCTCGTGACGGGGTCACTCTGCACTTGTTTCTGCAGGAAAACTGAGTTCCCTCATTGTCCCTGCAGGCACCAAATCCTATGTTTTGAACAACAGTGGCCTTTCCTTTGTCCTGGTATTTATTCGCTGGCTTCACGGCAAGTCTTTGCATTCTGACACACACGAGAAAAAGAGCTTCAAAGCAGCCTGCAGTGCTGGAGCAATGCTGTCAAGTTGGTTAAGAGTTAGAGCTGTGCCAGAGGGAGTATTGCAAAAGCTTGTTTGGTTTGTAGGTCTCTGCCTGTCTGGGGGGCTCGGGATGTCTCGTGACATTGCTGCAGTGGAAGTCAGATCGGAGGAAGGATAAAGTGGTCGATCGGCTCCTGACATCTCTCCAATCCCCAGCCTTGCCCTGCAACCTTCCTTGGTTCAGAAGGAAGCAGAGGTTTGGTGATGTGCTTGGGGAACAAAGGCAGGAGGAAAGGGCGGCTGCTGGAGGAGATGGGGCCAGAAAGGAGCAGCAGCGCTGGGCGTGCAGAGAGCTGGGAGGGGGCTGGCAGGAAAAGATGCCTGAGTTTTGCTCTCGGGGATCTCTTCCAAAGCACCGAGATACTGGGACCATGAGCACCCTTGTAGCTGAACATGACAGCACAGACGTGGCCACATGGCCCAGGATGGTCCAAGCAGGGCTCCAACAGCAGAGGGGACCCAACAGCACCGTGCTGGGTGGGTGTGGACAGCTTTAAGCTTAGGAAGCAGTCTCTGCATCCCAGCTTGCCTCCTGGCAGTGCTCAGCTGGTCCTTTCCTACCTGCCTCGACTGCTCTTTTTTATTTTTCTGCTGCTCTTGTCGCTGCAGGTGACAGCAGCATCCACCTGCCTGGCAGCAGTGCCCCGGGCGGGCACATTTGGTCCCCGTTACGCAGCCCTCAGCCCTTCCTGGCACGGGTGGGTAAGCAGAGAAGACGGAGCCTGCCAAGCAGGGTGTGTTGTGTTTGTCTCGAATGCCATAGCCAGAGAGAGAAGGGTTAAAATAACAGAAAGCTGAAAACGCATTATCTTAGGGAACTGTGATCTTTTCTTTCTGGCTAGGCAGGATCCACGGGACCCTGTCCCCTCCAGATAGCGAGAAGGTCACCCTCCCATACCTGGTTCCCCCGGAGCTTTCCCATTCAGGCTGTCCAAACAAGGCTGTTTTCCTTCCCAGCCCTTTTCCTTCCTTCCCATCCCCTGCACTTGCCTCCTCACACAGAGCGGCCTCCGGCCCCGAGTGCTGCAGGGGGCACGGGGCCCAGGTGGGCTGTAACCAACGGCGTGTGGCTAGCGCAAGCCCAAAGGCCACTAAGCTGAGAGAGCTGTAAAGGAAAGTCTCAGGCAGTCCTCGGTCTGTCCCAGTCAGATTTATTGATAAAAGTAGCCAAAGTGTCCTGATTTTGGGGTTTCTTTTGTTTTTTTCTCTGTGGTGATGCCCTTCCCTCAGAGCACCGGGGCGTGTGGAGCCGTGGCTGTGATAACTGCTGTCCCTTTTGGCTCAGACCTTCCTTCTGGTGTTCTGGCAGGAAAACTTTGGAAAACCTGGCCCAGGAAAATGGCCCTGGGGAGTTCCCAGTCCTTCCTTCAGTTCCCTGACCCAGGGGGACTCAGGTTGTAGCCAAGTGACCTCTGCCTCTGTCAAAGCAAGGTGATCGCTCGCCTCTCTGGGGGAAGTTGCTTGTTTCTTACTGACCTCCTGCTCCTGTGGGGCATCTGTTGTGCACCGTCGGAGCATCTGGAGAGGCTGGAGCTGCTGCCTGGCTGCAGAGATGTCAAGTAAGACGAAACGTCCCCAGCTGGCCCTGCTAGTCCTGCCTCAAGCACCCCTCTCAGAAGTGGGACTGAGCAATACGCCAAGCTGCAGAAGGGCAGAGCCTACAGAAAGCCATAGATTGTGATACTTCTGTCCTGGACACACGCAAAGTGCAGACACGTCTTACGTGCTGCTGCAGGGGCGTGTTTTTTGGGATGGTTTACAGGGTTAAGGGCATGGAAGTCCCAGGAGATCAGCTGGGTTTGGCCTCAGCCTTTGTACTTGGATATTAAGGCAGTGACCAAGATGGTGAAGTTTTCCGTGATTTCATGGTATGCAGTTTTATTTGGGTCAACGAGAGCGCAGCGTATGACTTTGCTACCCTGTAGGGAAGGGAAAATTGGTGCACCATCTAATGATTCAGCACATGGGGTTTCTTAACAGCCTACGGGAGAAAGATGCTTTAATTCTGTGTTCATTCCTGAATAGGCTGTTAATTTGAGTTAGCAATTTCCTTGGACCCCAGAGGAGAGAGTCTGCGATCAAAAGGAGCGGCTCAATGCCGCTCCCTCCTCCATCCCCTGTTTAGGAAGGCCAGGCTCATGCTAACAAACCTCTTTTGACTTTTGGCCTTTGCTGTGGTCTTCCCAGACCTGCACAAGTCCTGAAATGATCCAGCACGATCCAGCAGGGGTTACAGCCCTGCCGTTAATAGTCTGTCCCCCCAAAAAGCTCCAGCACTCAGTGCGTAAAAACTGCAGCAACCCCCTCCGAAGGATGCTGCCCCTCTTCCCCCACCTGCTCGCTCCCCCTGAGGGTCTGTAACCCTTCTGTAGAGGGCAGGGGCTGCACCTTGGGGCTGCAGGAGCAGCCTCCCCTCCTCTCCCCTGGGGCCCAGCAGCATTCCCCTGGGGAAAGAGGCTCTGCTCCGCTGTGCCCCCTCGTGCAGATCAGCCCCGAGCTGTTTTCCGGGCAGTCCAGCGTGTAAAAACCTGAAGAAAAAGCCTCCCTGCAGAGCTGCCCTGTGGAGAGAGGATTCATTTTTCCCCCTTAAATAAAAGGAGCCGAGGCCGAGCTTGAAATCCGAAAGCCCTTGCCGAACGCCTCCTTGGAGTCGCTTCCAGGTCCCATCACAGCCTCCTGCCGGACGCGGGGCCAAGCTGCAAACCCTTCTAACAGCTCTTTAATAACTCCGCGCAGGAGGAAAAATCTGTCACCTTTCCCTCTGTGGTTTCTCCTCTGTTCTAATGCGCTGGGGGAGCGGGATGGAGCCGGGAAGGTTTTCAGAGAAAGGCTCGTGGGAACTGCAGCTGCCGATGGCGAGCGCTCGCTTCTCTGGTGTCTGAGGGCAACCGCAGCCGCTTTGGTGAGGGGCGGTGTGTGTGGGTGGGTTTGGAGGGGCGAGCCGCTATGACCCATGCATTTCAGAAGAACCACAAACACTTTAGAGTAACAAAGGGTGGAAAAAGCGAGAGGTTTCTGCAACGCATGTGACTTCGCCCTGAGGTTTGGAACCCCGCGCTATGTTCCAGGCCGCGGTGTTTGCGTGTCAGTCTCGGCGAGTGAGCTCTCTCCCACAAGCCTCGCTCGCAGTTGCTGTGATGACTGAGAACACAGCCTAAAACCTTGCTTTTTTTTTTTTTTTTTTTTTTTTTTTTCTCTCTCTCTCTCTCTCTCTCCTCGCTCCCCTCACCCTCTCTCTCTGCAGCTGAAGCTCTCGTTTACCTTGGACCAGGAGAGCGGGATGCCTCAAGGCTGTTATATCTATCAGTACCGGGACAGCAACAAGTAAGTCCCACGGCAGATTGCACGCAGCAGATAGGGGAAGGTGCACCGAAAGGAATCTGCCCCGTGTTCTGGCACAGGGAGCACAGCTGCTTGTACCACTTAAAAGTAGATTAAAGCAGGCTTCGGGCTTGACCTGAAGCTGGGAACAGCTCCTGTAAAACCAGCACCTATAAAACGCACAAGGCTCTGCAGCCCCTCCGTCCTGCAGCGTCTGAAAAAGCTGGTCACTCCTTTTATTTGCTTAAAAGGCCAACACTTGGGTATGGAGGGCTCTGGCACTCAGCCAGCCTCTGCCCCGGGGGTGTTTGCAACTGAAATCCACCCTTGTTTTGTGCAGGGGTGTCACTGGGGGAGTGGGCTGGGGGTCAGCATCCACACCTGGGCAGCCCTCGCCTCTGCCCAGAGAGATGCAGCAGCCTGTCCTCTCTGTTCAAGCTCATCTGTGGGTTTGCCTTTTGTTTGTGGGCACTATAGCCCAAGTGCAGCCATCCCCTCTACTTTTATAAGATACTTTATGAAGATACTCAAGCATTGGATGTGTTTGGAGCTGAGTCCTCCTTTTCGAGGTATTCTGCCTATTTTTGCTAGCCGCCATAGCGAATTGGCACCCACGACGTTTTTATTTCAAATCACATTCTCATTATCAAATCGATGGCAGCAGCACAGTTCAGGACATTTCTGTGTTCGTGCTGGGTTTCTCTGTATGAATACCAGCATAAATCCATACCCGGTTACCTCCACCTATGCAGTTGTGCGGCTTGCCAGTTATTGCAGGCTAGCCCAAACCAGGTTGGTATATGAATTTGTCAATGAGTGCAATGCCCTGTAATTAGATCTGCTCTGAAACGCTGAGAAGAACAGCCCCGACAAGGAAGAAATAAATCTGCATGCGGCACCTAGCTCTTCCTAAGCTGAGAAATGTGTGTTTAAAAAAGAAAGGGGATCTTTTCCTGGGAGAAGAGCACAGAGCCCTTCCTTACCACCTGTGAGCTGGCAATTAACCCACGGTATCCGGTCCCCATCCTGACCGTTTTGGCCCCACAGGCACGAAGGAAAAGAGCTGCTATCTCCAGCACCACGAAGCCAGCAGGGAGACGTGCAGTTAAGTGCAAAAGCATAAAACCAACACGAGAAGAGCATTCGATTTCGAGTGTTTAAAAGGCAATGGCACACAATGGGCAGCGAGGAAAAGAAACCCCCCGGACCTGTTGGGTTTTGTTAAGGATATTTATAAATCCCACGTTTCTAATTGTGCGGGGTATATCTCAAAAATCAGCAGCCGTGTTTTCTGCCACAGACCCTCCTCTCCCCAGGCTTGTGCGCGCGTTTTGTGCCATTGTTTGAGGAAACCCCTGGGCTGGGAGTGGAGCTGTTTTGTTTAAACGCTAAGGCCAATAGCAATTCAGTTGGAGACGTTGATTTTAGCCCTGAGTGGTCCAGCATGAGACAAAGTAGCTGCAGCGTGTTGGCAGCTGTCGATGTAGAGATGTATGGCTGTGACCTGCATTTCTGGCAAGCGGGGGAGCCAAGGCACCAGAGCGATGCCAGCCGGGATCGTGCGTTTGCAAAGCACGGTGCAGGCAGGACGAGTGCAATTGCCAGCAAACCCAGACCTTGTGCGTGTCTGACAAATCCAAATCATCGTTACACCTCCCTGCAAGGTCCTGTGCGTTGTGTTTTATAGCTGGCTCAACAAACCGGGGGCCTGGGGAGCAGGATATCCATTGCCAGGGGGAACCTTGCTGAATCTGAGCCCAGGCTTATCCCCTGTGCCCTGTGCTTGCAGCCCTGGGGCTCGGAGGCTGCTCGTCCGACAGACTGAAGCGTGAAGGTCTGTGCTACAGCTGACGTATTCTTGCAGGTAAAACGCCCTTGAGCCAAACGTGTGCTCGGCTCCAGTTGTACCCTCGGTGATTTTGGAGGAGTTCACGTGCGCTGCACCTTTATGGCCAGCAGAGCACTGCATTTAGGAACCTGATAGCGTAACAAAGCATCGACTCGGTGCTGCTTTCCTGTCTCCCAGCCCAGCAGAGACCGTGCTTCTCCAGCACCGGGACTTTTACAGGGCTAATTTGCTATCCGCAGAGCAGCGTGGCAGTTGTCATGATACTTTTTCCTTAGCGATTTCCCAGGGTAAATTGTAGGGTTTGCGTTCTCACCAGCCTAGTGAGGACTGAACAGCGCTGATCAGGACCCGAGGGGATAAGAGCTCTTCCACAATCTTTAAAAGATGCCCCTGGAAGTTAAAGCACCACATTTGTGCCTGCTCCATGTCTTGGAGCTGCGTCCAGCCCAGAGAAGACTCGCTTGGTGACGTGCTGTGCATCCCTGCATGGCGAGGCTCTGTGCCACCACGGTCACCAGAGGAGTGTCCCTTCCCCTCCAGGTGGCAAATGCTGTTCCAAGCTGCAGCTAGACGGGGCCACCGGAGAACAGCGAATGCTGGCCTCTGCTCCCCGAACAAAGGGCCAGAGGTTGCTGAAAGCGTAATTACGAGAGCAATTAAAATTTCTATCGCTTAGGCTAGCAGTGCAAGTGCCATTCAGGCTCTTACAAGGGCAATCAATTGGAGTTTGTTCTCTTTGAAATGAAACCCTATCAAGGAATTTGTGCCTGCTCCCGGCAGCTTTTCAACCCCCGCCTACCTGTAGCGCTACGGCACTGGGGAGACTGGTGTCAGTGGAGCCTTCACCTGCTCTGCTCCCCTGTCCCCTGCTGGGATATATTGGGACGTGATGGCAATAAATAGTCCCGGCGGAGGTGAAGGTGCAGTGCTTGGTCCTGTTTGAGGAGAGAGGTCGTCGCTGCCCACCCTGCAGGCACGGGGAGAGCAGGGGACATCTTTTCTCCCTGTGCTTCCTGCTCAGACCCAGCCACTTCCCTCTCCTTGGCTGCCAGCCCTTTCAGCCTGCCTGGCCCCGGAGGAAATTACTTGACCTCACGCAGATGAAAGCTGTCTCCGTTCGGGTTTTAAGCCACGTTACTTAAATTCTCCTTAACGGGGATCAATCAGGATAATCTACAGAGGACAGGGCTGCCGTACCTGGCTGCTTTGGGCAGGCTGCGACACGGGGGACAGCCTGGTGACATGTGCACGGTGACACGCTGAACAGGAGCATGCTGTCAGCTGTCACGTTGCCCCAGAACAGTCACAGGCAGGGAAGGCCAGCCCGGCCAGCCTTCCCGCAGCGTGACTGCAGCACGGATTTGGTGTTTGGGCTGGGGCTGGCTCTGCTGCCTCTCCCTCCTGCTGGATCCAGCAGCAGAACCCACCCAGGCAGTAAAAGGTCATCAAGGCCATTTGCATCCACTTTGGCTCAGGAATCCTGTCTTACGACACACAAACTCACTGATCCCTGCTTTAGGATTGTGATGCCAGCTGTGCTGAAGCAGTGCCTGGCACCTGAGCGTGGCCGATCCTGCTCTTGTAGGTTGCCAGGCAGTGGGAAGGATGAGATCAAGAAAGGTTACGGGTAATTGTGGAAGATTTCTTCCATCCCAAGTACAAAAACCAACTCATGAACACGCAAAAACAACTTGAGAACCCCCTAGAAGTCTTCTGCCTGTATCTAATAAATAGAAAAGTTCATCTCTTTTGCATTCACCATCACTATCCAGATGCTTCTCTGGATCCCATCTCACCTCTGCTCACCTACCCACAGCAAGCCTGACTCTTCACGTGCCTTTATCTACCCCTCAAGACTCTCTGATCGCTGCCACCTTCCTCAGATGATGCGGTGCTCATGGCCCCTGCCATCCCAGACACAGCAAGGAGCTGCAAATCCCTGTCAAGATTCATCCCGTTACGTGGGCCATATTTGCACAACATTGTAATGCTTCCTCGTCCCCCGCTGGTTCTCCTCTAGCATGGTTTTCGTGCTCCCTGAGCCTCCAGGTATTGTTTTCTTCCTCAGGTCTCTTCCCATGGCAGGAGTGCCGTTGTTGCCGATGTACCAGCCTGCGCTTCAACAACGAATTTCATTTTAATTCCTCGCTGCAGCTGGTTTTGTGCGTGTGTGTGTCAGGATTATGAATTTGCAGCGGGGGCTTTCATGTTCTCTTCGGAGTAATTTCTAAACCCAGAGGAGCAGCATCTTGCGTGGAACCACTTAGAGACCTCTTACAAAGGCAGCCTGGGAGTATTGATCATTTTTCCTCTCCAGGGACCCGGAGCGTTACGGATAGAGCTGCTGTGTGGTGTAGCCACTTGCGGGCAGCACCACACAGCTCTTCAGGATGAGAAGTGAAAAATAGCTCCAGTTGAAAGGAAAAGTGGTGCCCCCTTTTATATAGAGATCAATGATGCCTGGTACATTGGATTATCACTTAAAACACCAGGACTTCAAATGCCAGGGTGCATGCACTCCTGCTGCTGACAGGTTAGTGATATATAATGTTGTTTGGGTTACCAACCGAGCTCCTCTCTGCAATCTTTTCCTAAGGTGAATATAATATCTGCAGTGATGTACCCAACGTTACATCAGGAGAGCCAGCCTATAATTATGCTTGAATTGTTTGAACGGGTTATTTGTCACTAGCACATTAGCTCACTCCATTTAGTGCTACCAGCCAGGGCTGCGGCAGGCTTGGTGTAAACAGAGCTTGGGTGGAGGTTTTGGTGTTTGTTTGTTTGTTTTAATACAGAAAAGCAGAATTTATTTGGGTTTATTATTTTTTTTTTGTTTGGAGAGCTGTTCAGTAGGAGTGCTAGGTACAAAATCTGTAAAGGAGCTGACACAGCACAACTGATTTGTTTTCAGATGTAGCTCCCAGGTGCACTCCTCATGTTGGACTTTAGCATGGACCTGTTGGGTTTGCAGTGAGCTGGCAGGTTTTTCCCAAGATGTTTTGTGGTTTTGTTTGTTTGTTTGTTTGTTTTCTGAGAAATTGAGGCTTGCAGAGTGGGTTTTCCACGCAAACAACTGCTGCATAGTTCACACAGTCATTGGGTACCCCACTGCCTTGTTGCACGTTTTTTTTTTTCATGGCATGCATCCCTGCAAAGCAGCACTTGTGAAGGAAGCAGCTGTCTCTCCTGTTGGCACCTGATTTTCTCCTTAGTGATATGTATACTGCCCTGCTCTGACCTGCGTGGCTCAGGGAAGTCTCTGAAGGCTGCATCTTGTCTTGTTTGTCTTGTTGCAGGCAGGGTTTTTGTGGGGGAAATCCACGTACGTGTAATCCCTTGACATCTCAGGCTTGGATGGATGCCGTCCAGTACCAATTATTCACCTGAAGCTTATGAAATGCCTTGTTTAGATTTCAGATCAAAATAAGATTAATTCAATTACTCGATGTCGCTCTGCCAGCTAATGACAAATTCTCTGTGGTGGAAATTTCACCTTAGGGTGCCCTGCTGGACAAGCTGGCTTAGCTGGGCAAGGCACGTCCTGCTGCCATGCACTTCTCTGCCTGGCCCTGGCCTCAACTCCACACATCACTAGGATTTTGCAACCATTTCCCAAGATTTATTGTGTTGCAGGTAGCTGCGCTGCCCTGTGACTCTTTCCTGGCAAGCTGTGGCAGGGTTTAGCTGTGTTTGGAGGCCATGAGAAAGCATCGGAGGCAGCTGGAGTTCTGTAAGCCCGTATTTTCTTTGCTGAGAAGGAAGAATACCACTTGGGTTGTAATTAGCCCCTGTGTTTAAGACTAAGCCAGCCTGCTCTGGGCTTACAGCACTACCAAGATGTAGTGGAAGGTGTCTCGGTGTGGATAAGAATGGGAATGGAAGCAAAATGCAAACCAGGCCATGAGTTAGCACTGCGGAGAAGATAGACTGTACCGAGCTGATGACTAAGCAGGATGGAGTTTTTCTTTTGATATCGTGGCTTGTTATTTGTTTGACTTTTCAGTGCCAAACTTTGTCCGAGTCAGCAGGTGATGTGGGTGCTTCACCTGCCAAAGAGTAAACACTGGAGCTGGCCAGGCAAGGCTGGGAAATGAGCGTGTCACCGAATGTGGAGATCAACCACGTGTTTTGGCGTAGGTCCAGCGTGGGCTAAATCGTCCAGGAGAGCCAGTCTGCACGTTGACCTTTAAAACTCCTAAAGATACGTAATCCTTCCTGCCTCAAATATACGTGCCTGGCTTCCTCTATGCCACAGCTGCAGACTGCTGGGGCACGCTGCGAAATTGCGTTTGTCACCCGAGGCGTTGAGCTGAAGGGAGTTGTTCTTTCCCTGCAGAAGGGACCCTATGGACATTTCGAGGTGGAAGAAGGGTTCTTACAAAGGGCTCTGCCCAAGGTATTACTTAGCTGCTTTTCTCAACGCAGACCTGTCTCCTCCTCCTCCTGCCACCCAGCTACTTTAATAACGGGTTGCCAGCCCTTCAGTGCTGTGGAAATAGTAACTGCCAGCTCCCCGGCGTGCTGCTGTGGTGTGGGGGCTGCAGACGGCAAAGGTGGCCAAGGAAACCTGCCTTTCCCCCGTGTGGGCAGGTGGGATTTGAAGATGATGTGGCCCCTTCCAAACGAGCACGTGAGGCTTTCCCTGATGCCACAAAGCCCACGTGTACCAGCAGATGTCTCTCTAAATCCCCTTGGGGTACCAGGACGGTTGGTGTGTTCTCCTGTTCTCCAGACAGGGCTCCTAAACCCCAGGCAGGGTGTGTAAGCTCCCTGCTCTCCCCCTGCTCTCCCTGGTTTAACCAGGATTCTTTTTCTTTTTTTTTTTTTACCTGTGTCATTGTGCTCACTTGGTGAGGAGCTGCAAAACCTCCCTGTCAGTGGTAGGTGTCTGGGTATTCGGTGGCAGTCAAGTAGGTGAGAAAATCGGCTGCAATTGCGACTGAGTCAGAGATGCTGTCTCCGTGTGTCATCCCTGGAGATCTGTTTACATAGCCATTTGCTTAACAATATGTTTGGAAGCCCTCGGTACCATCTTGGCACCATTTCCCTGGCCTATATATGTCTGTTTAGTGCCCAAGGCAGTGAGCTATATCTGAGCTAGGCTTGCTAACCTATAAAAAATGTGGATTTTTTTTCAGTAGCGCTGTATCGGACAAGTCCCTGATTAGCCCTTAGGTATGTGGCAGAGGGCAGGGTGTGGGGAAGAGCAAACATCCTCCTTCCACAAGAAGCCCCTCTGACTTTTACCTTGAACCTGAGTTGCTGGATTGACTTTGTGTCCAGGAAGGTCCTGTCCTGAGCTGTGATCTGGCTGGAGAACCACCAGACACCGTAACCATCCCTCTCCCAGCGGGGTTTCTAGGCATATCTTCAATTACAGATTCAGAAAAGGAGCCCCTTTTTTGGCTTAGTCTGTGTCCTTGAATGCACAGTCATGGTACAGAGCGGCTTCCCTGGGTCTGGGTTTTGCTGTGCACTCCCCTCTGTGACATTACAAGCTGGGAGCAGCAGGCAGGGGCACGTGCTGTGCCTTCTCCTGTTGCTTAGGATGTGCTTTAGGTCCAAGTGATGCGAAGCTGCATGTAGTGTCGGGCAGTGAAGTAAGAACAAGGACAATGAATAGGATGCTGAGCACACAGAGCACACGTTGTGCTGGCAGTGCTGATGCTCTGTTCGGAGAGACCTTCCCGTCCCGCTCGCCAGCCTGCTGTTTAATCTCTGCTTTCTGCCTCAAGAAAGCAAGGGCTTTTGGTTTGCCGCGGGCAGGACCTCTCCGGTCTGTTCAGCACTAAGCTCTGCCGTCCCTCGGGGGATCCGCAGTGTGAGCTGGAGCAACTGGGTGGATTGTCGGCCAGCTGGGATTGCTCTCTCTCAAAGAGCTACTGGCTGTAAGCTGGAGCATTCAGTCTAGAAGTAAAGCACACAATAAAGGCAAGAGGGATTAACCCCTGGCAAAGCGTCGCAGGAGAACACCAGGGAATTCTCCCTCTCTCAAGGACAAGCGTGCGCCTCTGGAAGATGTTTTAGACACTACAGGCCAGTGGATTTCCCAGAGCAGCAGTGACCTGAAGCCCTCCAGGCTCTGCAGGTCAGCTTCTGTCATATTCTTCCCCGTCTTAAAATCCTGGCACACCACTGCAGTCAGGGGAAGGGACCAGCTTTGCACTGATACTGCTCGCTCCTTTGCAGAGCTGGGTTTTGCCAGCTGCTGTGTCTGGAAGAACAGAGTTTGCTTTGGGTCCTGGTCCCTCCCCGTGTAGCCTGCCAAGCTGGCATCCAACATAACCTTATTGCTTGGAATGACGTCCTTGCAAATCAAAAGGTGAGCGAGGAGGCCTCTCTCCTTACCTCCTCCCGAGCAGCAGGGGTGACTGGTTTTTACTTTACTGCCATCCTTTGCTCTGGATCATGCTGCTTTTTCAACTTTTTTTTCTTTTTTCTTTTTTTTTTTTCCAATCAATCCATCGATGAGCTCTGTTCTCTCCACACCTTCATGCTTCTGCATCCAAAAAAAAAAAAAGAGCTTCATATCTTAAGGATGTTTTGTGTGCTGTGTCGAGTTCACCCTGAATGGGGTTCCCATTACAGCTCAGCACTTTCACCTCTTCCAATTAGCCATGCATTAGGCAAGCTGGAGCCTAATGGGTTTGGCTTTGCCAGTACTGTCTGAAATGTTCACAGCGATGTAAGAGGATTTGGGCACAACTTCCTTTCAAGTTAATGGAAAGATCTTGCTTGGAAGGAACCTGCTTGAGGATCGGCGTGTACTTTGCATTAATGTTTCCATTAATTTTAATGGGAGATGGTTCTCAATTCCTCGGATCAGCTTTGAGCATCTTAAATTTTGTGTCCTTCACCTGCCTCATCTAAAATGGGGCTGATGAGCAGAAATGCTCTTAACTGAGCAGTATCATTATTGGCCAAGGTGTCCTGCAAGTTTTTCTGCCTCTGCCTTCTCTGGAAATGTCCCGTTGTTTGGTGACCCCACTGGGCTGCTCACAGCTCAGCGCACACAGCTGAGCTCCAGGAGCTGCTCCCAGCACAGAGGCTTTCTCCTGGCTCTGATCTCATGAGCAGAGCAACTCCACGTCCCCTGCTTCCCCTCCTTCTCTCCTTGCTCTCTGCCCTCCTGCTCCTCTGAGCACAGCAGTGGTTAACTGCTACTGAGCATCTCTTGCTGGTCAGCTCACTGCTCTTTAAACAGCCTCATTTAGGAGAGGAGTAGATGCAGACCCCAATCACCTCAGTGTAATCGGGTTAGCAAGCAGCTGCACATGCACTTGTCCTGGCAGCTAAGAAAGGCCCCACTGGCGGAGCCCTGCTGTCTGCACAGCCCGACATCATCCCAGCAGCAGGCAGGAATGGCTGGCTGAGGCAGGTGTGTAAGGACTGATCCTTCCCCAGGGTCTGCCCTGGGGACATCCAGAGGTGCTTTATACTGAAGAGTGATCTGCAGGCAGGTAAGGAGCCAGCTGTCAGGGCATGGGGATGTGCAGCAGCCCCCAGGGCAGCAAACAGCACATGAATTGCCCTTGGCACCCGCACTGATGAGGTGTTTGAAGAGCTGCAGTCATCAACGTGCTCCTGATACAGGTAAACACGAGGGTGTCCAGGGCATGGAAGTGTCCTTTGGAAGAACCACGTGCACCCAGAGAAGCGGAGAGGCAGCTCTGTTGCAGTGTAGGGCTGGGCACACGTTTGCAGGGTTAAGGATG
The DNA here is from genome assembly GCF_965140915.1 of Aythya marila. NCBI lineage: Eukaryota > Metazoa > Chordata > Aves > Anseriformes > Anatidae > Aythya > Aythya marila. The sequence continues at coordinate 17,025,555 of NC_139050.1, forward strand.
AGCTGGCAGGGTCCGTGCTACCCGAAGAGATCTGCTGTGAACTGCTGGCAGGGTAGAGCTGCGAGGCTGTGCAGAGGGCTGCCCGTCACTCCCCCCTCGGCCAGCCCGGGGTCAGCTCCAGCCCCCAGCAATTAGCGAGACGGATTGAATTGAGATTGATCTGTCTACTTGCGCAGAGCGAGGCGACTCCAGCAAGAAATTTCTCCTCTCCCTCTGTCTCCACGTTAAAAGGAAGGAGACCTTGTCAGATTTCTGGATAAATGGGGAGCGCGGGGCAGGATGGAAATAAATGTTGTGCTAATGCGTAGGAAGAATCATTTGGACAGAGAGACATCATTGTTATGGCCAGGCTGCAGCTGATCTGCATCACTCTGCTGGAAATTGTGCCTTGTGGTACAGCTGCTGCAAAAAGCAGCGTTCAGCGAGGTCTCTGCTATTCACTGTGTGCTTGCAGCACGCTGCAGGGGAGAGCAGAGACACAGGGGCTGGTTCAGAGCAGGACTTTAAAGCATTTGTAGCAGGCTGGACCAGCGCAGAGATGCCTGCTGCAGGGGATTCATCAGAGTTGCCTCCTGGGCCACTTGGATTCAGCTGGAAAACTGGGCAGGGTGTTTTGAAGCAGGGCTGTTAGCCCTGAAGAGTTCAGTGGTCTGAGTCCCAGCACGGCTCCTCGAGCTGTTCCGCTCACCAAGGAGCAGCTCTTGTACCCGGAGAGCTCGCTGTTTGAAGGACCCCCCAGCAGGCAGCCTGCAGGGTAAGGCTGAGCACAGCCCCTCTGGAGAGCAGACAGCGAGGAAGGATGCTTGTCCCAAGATCCCTGGTGGGTGCAGCCATCCCAGGGCTCCCAACCACGCACGGGGATGCTCTCCTAGCTGGCAGTGATGCTGCTTCGTGTGTGTTTACCCAGGGCTTTCATCTGCACCGTGCCAGCACGAGAGCCGCTGCTTGTTCTTGACAGCTCAGCTATTGTTGCAAAGTATGATTTAATAGCAAGACTTGATTACAACATGCAAATGTAGCTGCTGGGGGACTATCTCAGAGGTTTGTGGAGATTAGCTGTTAAATTGGCCAGTGCAAAAACATTATTAAGCAGAGAATATAATTACTCATCTTGTGCTTCTGTATTGTATGGAAAAGACAGATTTGTTTAAAAGCCAGCAAGTCCTATACAGAGAAAAGACTTGTGTAAATGCCACATCATGTACTGCTGCACGTTGCAGCGTATTTTATTAGAGAAGCAATCCTTAATAACAACATTTGGGAACATGTGGAAAGAATCCATTATATTATCCTGCGTCGTAAAAGCAAACCTAATGCCTGTTCTGGGCGAGGGCAGTGCAGATATTGAAACATCTCCTTTCGGTGGTGGTTGATTGCTTTTATGGAGATTGTATCGTATGGATATAAACAAATCCAGCACTTGATGTGGAATCTAGGAGCAGGGTTTTACACTCAGGCATCTATCTTCTCTCTGTGTGTGTTCCCTCTGAAATGCATCAAGGTTCCCATTAACACCTTAAACGGGGGAAGTAGGATTAAAGGGAGACTGTCAGCACGTGGGAAATGAGAATCGAGGTGTGTGCTTGCTGTTACTTCTTACCTTTCAGTCCTAGGGTAGCGTACGGGGCTCCTAGAATAAAAGCTCACGTGTGTGGGAGGATGTGGAAGAAAGATTGAGGTGTGGGGGGGTTGTTAGTGCTGCAGACCTGGTTTTCAGGGCAGGTTGGGCTCTAGGGATTTCCTCCTGGCCCTTGGGTGCCAGTGGCAGGGGCTGGGCTCGCAGGGAGAGCTGTGGTGGCAGTGCTGTGTCCCTGGCAGCCGGGTGTCCTGCTTGGGGATGTGACTGCCAGCAGCTTTGGTGGGGACAGGGTGGTTTTTGGCAGCTGAGGGCAGGTCCTGAGCCTCTACACACGTGAACAAGGAAGCCCGTGCGTGGCAGCTGGATTTAAAAACACAATTGGTTGCTCAAAGTTCCAGACAATTTCGGGATAAATCTGTACCAGAGGAGTGAGGAGGGCTGAGTTAGAGGAACAGCTGGTTGGTAATGGAGCATGCTTTCTGCCAGTCACAAGTGCTGATTCGGGGAGCAGGGGGATGCTCGTGGGGCAATCCCGCTGTGCCCCGGCGGTGGCTGCTCGCTGCTGATTGATGTCGCTGGACGTTTCCCCTCCGGCATCTCGTGCCTCTCACCAGATGTTCTGCCCAGGCTTCGCCTGTCTAAGCAGGAGGAAGCCCCCTGCTTAGATGAAGACTTCCAGGGGTTCTGATGGGAAACTCGTCTCCGTCCTTTTGTCGCAGCTCAAGAGCGTTTTGTACCCCGGTAATTGCTCCCCAGGCTGGTTCCTGTGTGGCTCGGAGCAGAATGCAGAGCTGCCACGGGCTGCTGGTGCGTGAATCGCAGCATCCCAGCACAATCTGTCCAAATCGCTGCAGATTTGAATTTGCAGCCAGCCCTGCTTTCTCCTTCACTTCTTGTCTGTGCGCACACAGGCACGCCGCCCTGTTCCTTACCTGCTGTATACAATATGTTTGCTGTGGTCGGAGCTGTCAGCTCTTCCAGGCAGCGCAGTGGGGGAACGACTGCCCTGCCTGTGACTGGGTTGGGTTTGGCTGGGAGCCACAAAGCACCTGAAGCAGGATCCTGCATCTCCTCCGTGCTCCAAGATCAGCTGAGGTTGGCTCAGCCCTGCTGGCAGCGGAGCAGGAGCGAACGGGGTCAATGGGTGCCAAGTCCGGGAGCACAGGGTGTGGGCTGAAACGCTAATCTAGGGCACACTTAGTCCCTGTGCAGGCACCTCTTGTCTACAGTAGATTTCTTACAGTGATCTTTGACAGTTTGTCCCGAAGCCAAACAGTGGGAGACACTTTATAGCAATATTTCACAACGCTGGCCCAGCTACATGAGGGCTGAGTGTACGCAAGCTGCTCTTATCTCCCCAACCAACACATGCACGCTTCTAAGATGCAGATCTGATCAGCGATCGGTCTTCATAACGGCAATAAACTTCCTGTGGTGGTAGCCTTATGGTAGCGCTCCCTGATAGCCAGACAGAGAAAACAGAAGCCGTGTATTCACCTGTTAAGCTCCTGTTTTCGTGTGTGCACAGCTTGGAGGTACAACAGATGTGTCTGTTTGGTGGTCGTTAACCAGATCTCAGAGCCTGGATTGCAAGAAGTCATTTGTGTAATCCTCTTTGTCAGCGTTGATACTGCCTGTGCAAGGGGGCTCTTAGCTGGAGACCAGGGTGCTGTAGGAAGAGTGGCACTAGGTCTTTAGGAACGATGGAGTTTTACTGCGTTGGGCTGAATAGCACAATCTGAGGCAAAACCTGCTCGTAACAGGTCCTAAGAGTTCGCCACTGCTTCTCTGAAACCCTGGGCTGGAATAGGGCTGTGATAATTAATGGAGGTTAAAGTCCTCCTGCTGTCTGGGAGCTGGTTGGAAATGGAAAAGAAGAACCTGTCACAATTGTGACTGGCTCTAAACTGCCGTCAGGCTCTCCTCCTTCCCTTCCCCTGCCCCAAGTGGAAAATCGCATTGGAAAGCAGCAGTGAGAGCACTTAAATCTTTCCACAGTTCATTTCAAGCTCCCTTTCTTCTTCCCAGCCATTCCCAGGCCAGTTTGGGGCGCGGATGGGAGACTGCGCCTCTGGCTGCAACGTGCAGGATGTTAAATAACAATGGGAGGGTGGCTTTCACAGGCCATGCGGTGTGCCTGAGCTGCACGTACCAGCAGCTGTGTTTCCCATGCCTTGACGTTCAGCCCCTCCACGCATCACTTCTTTCAGCACAAGCTCTGTCTCGGTGTGTTGTGGAGCGAGCCAAAACAGGGTTGGTGCCACTCCTGCTGCAGAAGGGCGCACTCGGAAGCTGCTGGGCAGTAGAAGATACTGTTGTACCCCCTGAGATGGGTTACCAGGTTCAGGTAATCCCTGCCCTTTCCTGGGTACTTGGGTTGTGTGCGTTAACTGCCCCGAGACCCCTTTCTCTCGACACCTCTTGGCACAGTCACGTTGGTGCTGCAGGCAGCGTTTGTTGGTGGTTTTGTCCCCTGCTGAAACTGGCCAGGGAAGAGCGTCTGATGGAGCTTCACTGGCCCCCTCCTGAATTGACTTATCGATCAGTTGTGAGCCATCCTCACAATTCCAGCAGCTGGGTCTTCGCAGGTGACTTTCCATGGTGATTCCCAGTGTGGACTGGCACATCCAGGCTCTGGAAAAGGGGAGGGCGGTGCCATCCAATGCAGGATGGTGGCATAGAAACAAAAGGCAGATTTAACATTGTGCTTCCTTCTTCCAGACATACAGATATACCCTGTTCGTTCAAGGGTTAAGCTGTCTTGAGAGATGCAGCACCCAGGGCCAGGTATCTGTCAGGCCTGGACTGGAGGCTCGCCAAGACATGGGGATATATGGTTTTATTTCTGTTTTGTCATGTGGAGATTACTATGCAATGTCTGTAGGACAAGAAAGCTCTGGGGCATCTTAGGATATGCCCCGTGCTCCAAAAGAGCTTGTTGATTTGGCTTTGCAACACTCATATGCAAAGGCAAGATTTGATGCCTGAAGTGCTCCTTTTCCGAGGATTAAAAGGCACTGTCAAGGCTCTGCAAGATGACTATTGCAAATCTTATCATGATCCAGTGCTGAGATCCGTTGGTTTCAGCAGCACAAATGTGCTGACAGATCTGTGTGTCTGCTTCTTGGTGATGATGGATTTTTACAGAAGGTTGATCTGTGCCGCTGAACCCTGGTTGTAGCTCCCAAGCTCCCAACTCTGCAGCCTGGAAGGTGGCATTGCAAGGGCTCCTCTTCATCACACCTGTGTCCTTCATTTTAACCAAACTTCCTTTGATCTGATAAAACCCTGGCCCAAAGGAGCAGTTTCAGGGTGTTGTCAGGGACTTAGCTTTGGTTGCTTTGCCCTTAGATGCAGCCGAGTGACCCACATGAAGCAGTGAAGGAAGCAGCAGGAGTAACCAGGTTAGCTCTCCTGTTGTGCCAGCCAGGGGCTGAGACATTTGCTGTCTTCACCCAGCAGCGTGTGAGGTTTTGCAGATCTCGGTGTGAACAGAGCTTGTTCTCTCTTTTATATGGTCTCAAGAGAGTGTGAAATAAAGTCCTTTCTTACCCATCCAGCTCTGCAGAGTTGTCATATCCATCTCTGGCCTTTGAGGAGATGATTCTTCCTTGCGTACAGCAACAGGTCCCAGTCCAACCTTCTTGAAGCTGTTGTGGTCTCATTGAGGCTACTTCATCTGTCTGTCTGTCTGTACGTAGCTCTAGCTGGAGAAGAGCAGACCCCTGTCACTACAACCGTGCACCCTCCTCTCACACTTCCCTGGCATCAAGCGTGCTGTTGAACGCCTGCTCCCATGCTGCTTGGCTTTCTCTGTTTGCCGAACTTCAGGAGGACGTTTAGCCCTTTCTTCTCAACCCCATTGTGTAAATGAGGCTAATTTCAGCCTGCCCTGATGTGTGGGCTCGCTGGAACGTGACTGTAAATCCAGGCCTGAACGTTTTCATGTAATGGACAGGGTGGTGATATTGCATTGCTGCCTTTAACCTCAGGCTGTTCTGAGACCAAGCCAGCCTCTTCACAACCCCATGCCAGTAAATCAAGTAGGTTTTGAATCAATGCACATAAAAGTCGAGGGAGAGAAGTTACAGATGGAAAAGACCTATCCTACCTTGAGCCTGTCCCGCTGCAGAGGGGATGAGGCACTGTCAGGAATTTGCAGCACTGAGGCCAGGCAGGGTGAGAGCCGTGCCTGGGGGAGATGTGGGGTCGGGGGAGATTGCCTGAATTTCCTGCAGCTTTTCCATCCTGCTCATCTCTTTGCATTTCATTCCCTTGGCTTTCTTTTTGGGAAAGAAAACTGTTGTTGGTTGTATGTTCAATAAACCTGATATGTTAGTTCTCCTGCTCATTGTTTTTCACTCAGGGCTATGCCTGACTTTTCTTTAGAAGCATGTTTTTCTCACCTAATATTTAGTTTAAGATTGTAGGAGCTGGATGTAAAACCTTCTGGGATGTTTTAATCTGCCAAGAGGCTGCATGAAAGCAGAAGTTATCCAGAGTATTTCAGTAGTCCCTGTTTAGAAAGCAGCACCCCCAAATCCTGTGTTGCCCCTTTGCCTTTCATCCCCTTGCCAACTACTGTCGGTTGTTTTAACCCCGATCTGGTGTCCGTGTCCCGTGTACCTTGCTCCCCTCCCCTTAGGGTTTCCATGTCTTTGAAAGTCTTGGTAACCAGAGCGTTCGTGTGTTGTGCTTTGCGATCGTTTCAGACCAAGAATAATACGCCCGGAGCCAGCTGGATCCCTCAGTCCATATTGATACAACTATTCCCCTTAACCTGCCCACACTCAGTGCTACAACTGCAAATCTGAGGTCGGGAAGGAGCAGTGATGGACAGCACTGCGAGCCCCGCTGCATGGCCACGGCCCTGCCTGGAAAGCAGCCCCAGCAGCGCGCCCCACAGCCCTCAGCAGATGTATCTGGGTGCCCACTGGGGACCTCGTGAGGTTGAACATGTTTTCCTGCCATGGATCTTCTCAGAACTGGTGGTCCTGGTGGTTGCTTTAATTCCCTTGATCTGCAGCCAGTCTCTCCTGAGAAATCCTCTCCAGCAAGGCCCTTGCTAAAGGCTGGCCAGTCTGGGTGATGGCTCCTCCTGGAGTTCTTTACCTATAAGCCCAAACAGCACTTAGAAGCGTGGTTAAGAGCTGGATCAAGGACCCAGAAGGGCTGTGAGGTAGTTATCCTTGGAGATTGCTAGAACTCAAGTGGAAAAAGCCGATCTGATCCAACTTTGAAGTTAGCCTGCATTGAACAGGAGGTTGGACCAGAGATGCAGAACAAAAGAGAGGATATTTAGCAAGTCACTGCCTGGTTTTCACTTCACAATCATCAGGGGAGACACATTGGGTCATTGTGTCACCGCTGCCTTTGGCTGCCAGATTATTTAGGTTACTGTGCATGATTTTGGTCTTCTACATTTTTTTTTGACTTGCTTTTGTTGTTCAGTTCTTCATGAGCTTTTGCAGACTCCTGGGTCACATCCAGGTTGGTAGATGGATACTCCCCCCAGTCATGGGCCATCTCTGGGTATGCTTCCAATCTGGGATGTTCATCCCAACTTTATTTCCCACTTGTCCATAAGTTTGCTTCATGCTTTGGAAGTAATCAACTCTTTAGTGTCAGGTAAGGTTGGGAAAAAAGCATAGCCAAAGACTCAAAGGAGAAATACATGCAGGGTCTAAGTCTCCTTAGCTGCAATGGCTGGGTGAGCATCAGGTGAGACATGGGGGGACATGGTACAGGGAGGCCAGTTCTAGCAGTCTGTGACTCCCTGGGGCACTATCAGTTCACCAGGTGATTAACTGTTTGTTTCTCCCTTAACGAAAATTTGTCTCGGATTAAAGCACTGTAATAGAAAGCTCAGGTTCTGGAGCAGTCACAAGTGTAGGTTAATATTTACAAGCTATCAGCTTCTGGTTTTATCTCCAACCCTTGGTAGCACAGAGATAAAATCCTTTTAAAAATTGCTTTTGATCTTTCTAGTTCATGACATGGCATTAGTAAGACAGTTTCCTTATGAAACTGGTAAATGTCTTGATGGAAATGTAAGTTTTTCTCATCCTTTCAGGGGCCAGTAACAGATGAGGAGCCCCCTACATACAAGGGCCATGGCTTTATAATGGAGCATAAGTGATGGACGGTATCTCTGCAGGATAGGCATGCTAGGAAATGTCAGAATGTTATTTCTGCCTCAGTGGCTTAAGATCATCTGTTTACCTAATGGACTTACATTTGCATTTTGCAGGTGTTGTGTTAATATTAATGTGTTGTCTGAATTGTTAATATTCCTTCACTTCAGTGTTACATTAATGAAGGCTGCAGAGGATGGAAAAAAAGACCCGACTAATTAATTAAATGGGCAAAAAGCATCTTTAACTTTCCATCGCGCTGCCCTTTGCTTCCACCTAATGGGTCTTGGCATTTCTGGTCAGCAGCCATGTAACACATGCCGCTGTATGGAGCACTCAGCAACGGACTTGCTAATTTTTCTGACCCATAAATCACTTGCGTAAACTTTTAACTGCGAGGAAAAGTGCCTTTCATTCCTGCTTCCTTGTTTCAGTGGGAAATGCAGCCTGATAACAGGCGCTGCTGGGCTGATGTGTGGGGCCGGAGACTTTCACGTCAGGAGAGGGGCTGTCTGCATTTCTTCAGGAATTCTTTCCATTCCCCTCTTAGCCGGACTCTGGATGACATTAATATTATGTGTCTATGAAAGTATTCTTGTCATAAGGTCTGCTTTCAGAGCCAGTCACCTATCAAGCTGTACGTCTCAGGAATGTGGACTGCCAGCCCTCAGTCCTGCTTCTGTGGGGTATTTTCCTTCTCCTGATTGCTGTCCCAGACCTGACTTTGCTTAGTTTTTTTTTTTTGCCCACCTCCAATTCCTTTGGGTTGGAGAAAACTGTCTCGGGTCCCTGCTCAGGCTCTGGGTGGCTGGGCAGCATCCTAAAGTATTCCTGAAAATGCGGTTATCCAGCCCAGGTGGTGATTGCCCCTAGGAGACCCATTAGAGAGAGACCCATTAGAGAACATTAAATGCTGAACACAGCATTTAGTTGTGTGCATTAGTGGTCACCAGTTATCCCCCTCTGCAGAGGGCGAGCAAAGCCCTGACCTGCCTTCTGGGGTTCCTCTGGGAGATGAGATCTCCATCAGCCAGTGGCTCTCTGGATCCGATAGGGATCCTTGGGAAGCTGGGCTGGGAACCTGAGCTGCACAGGGACGTGCTTAGGCACAGTGACCTCAAAAATCTGGTAGTCCTGAGAAAAATTTGGAGAAGGCTGCAGCTGGGGCCAAGGGAGCTGCTGAAGCCGGGCCTCCACGTGCTGTGTGGCTGAGCGTGTGGGTGCTGTTCTACACTTTCCTCCCTGGCCTGTGGCAGCAGAAGATGCTGCTTTGGCACAGAGGGGCACTTCAGCTTCATGCCAGGAGTCTGAAGGTTGTCTCCAATTTGCATGAAAAGGAGCAGACTGCAGTCATATTAACATTTAATGAAGAGGCACAGCCTGCAGAGACCGCGTCCTCTGCGAGTCTCGTTTCGGTTAGACGCCGTTCCCTTCACCACTTAGGCCAAGATGGGACCGGGAGGCTTTGGGACAGGGGTAGGCTTTGCCCGTATCCCCTTCACACAGATCTCAAGCGAGGTTGAGGAGCACGAGGCCAGGAGGAGAGCGGTTGCCATCGGTGTGGCCTAGTACCAAGAGGCGCTGTAGGCCCAACGGCCGCTTCAGCGCTCCGACGTCTGGCCTGACGCTGTGCTGCCAGATGAAGTCAGCTCTTCTGTGTAAAGCCCTGTCAATAATTTCAAAGGAAATAAGGCAAATGGTTGAGGTTTTGCCTTGCGGTCTAAATCCCCGTGTGCAAACCCGGTACATCAGGCTTTAAGCAATTAATTCCTAATCGTGCCAAATGCCTTCAGTGGCCCAGCGTCAGGATTGGGAGCTTAAAGTTTTCCACTGTAGCACACTTAATTTGGTTAAAGTGAAGGGAGTGGTATCGTGCTATTACCAGTCTAAAGGTGCGAGAGTGGCCAGTAAATGGCATTTGTATTCAGAAAGCCCTCCTGTACATTTGTGTTCTAGGCATCCATTATGGGGAAGGCACCATAGCTAATAAAAAGGACATTCATTATACCCCGGAAAGGGAGTTCATTAGAGGGAAAAGCCATTCTAGCTTAGTAAGAAATGAATCTGAAACTGCCTCAGAGCTGCTATTGTCATCAAGTTTCAATGTTAACAGTTTTAACCAAGAGCTAATTGAGCAATCTCAGAAAGTGGAGTAATTCCATTATTCAGCTCTGCTTTGTTCAAGGCTACTGCTAGCTGTGAAAGGAGCACAAATGACTTTAATCAGGCCAGGAACCACTGGTGTTCTTGCCTTTTACTCCTTTTTCTTTCAAAAATGTAGGGCTTTTGGTCTTTTGGCCATTGTCCTTGGCAAAGTGATCTCCACACCAACATTGCAAGGCTCATGTATAATGCTGCGATCCAATTCTTGGAAAATGGGATTTAATTTTCATAACTCTTGAAGCAGCAGTGCACGGCTGAAGATGCTTCTGTTTGTTGGGTAGGCTGAGTGTCACCAGGAGGACGGTATACTATACTTGCTGGATTTTGCATGGAAAAGGGCCATCGCAAGCTGCAGTCTGGCTACTAGCCAAAGAGCATGATTCTGTCAGGCTGCACTCTCAGGAGATGCAGGCTTAGCTGATGTTCCTCTCAGAAGGGCTTTTATAGGAACCTTTCGAGTCTCTTTGCTTTGTGGAAGAGCTGTAATCAAACATAAATGTACGTGATTTAAAGAAAAGAAGAAAAAGTCATGCTGTACTCAGCATCTTTGGACTGAACGCTCTGGAGAAGACGTGTTGGAGAACTGTGATGCTGTTTGTTTACCACTTTCCTTCGGCAGCTGCTGCTGCTGTTGGGTGCGTTGCAGTGCGCAGCGCTGCTCGCAGCCTTTTGCGGAAGGTGACTTTCCCTTGGTGAGCACAGCAGGATTTAGAGTCACATTCCCAGGAGGTGGCTGTAGATCTGTTTGTTATGAGATTGCGCTGCTGCGATAATCCCCTGCAAGCCAGCAGAGAGGGAGGGCTCCCTCTCTGTACTGCCCTCGGTAAGGGATGTACATCCATCAGTGTCTCCAGAGCCTGCTCAGATACGCGTGAACAGGCCAGGCCTTCCTTTTCTGTGCACCAGCTTCCCATGGCACTGTTCGATTCAAACACAAACCAAGCGTGATGCCTTCACAGCTCTTCTGCTCTCTCCCTGTTTGGATCCGGCATGGAGCTGGCAAGCAGACGCTTAGATGTAGGCTGGGAAACAAGAGGCCCTGATGTCTGGCCAAAGCACAGAGCAGGGACAGAAATCTCATCTGCACAGTCGCCCAGAGCTTGGGAAGGAGTTTGGACAGCAAAAGTTTTGTTCCCTGTGCAGGGGTGAACAAACGCTTTGAGGAGCAGACAGGATGGAAATGAACAGATGGGGTTTTGTAGTGGGATAGGGAAAAGAAATTTGGTAACCTGGGGAAATGATCCAATCACATTTGACCCGAGTCCGTGATGCTGGGGGGATGCTGGGGTTTACCTGGTGGCAGAACACCTGAGTGGCTGGACTCCAGCTCAGCACGGTTCAGCTCTGTCCCTTTGGGAGCACTTTGCCCCAGTGAGCTACGTGTGGAGAGGGGACCAACTTCTCCAAAAAGCCTGCCAAAAGCAAGAAAAACCCTACGGTGGGAGAGGTAGGTGGTGATTTGGGTTGTCTCTGTGTCTGTGCCTCAGCTACGAGAACACTTCCACAGAACACGCCTGGGATGCAGCCAGCGGTTACGTCTTGTGGGAGGACAGGGAGGTGAAAGAGAAGGCACAGGGGAAGAGCTGGGCTCATTTGTGCAGCCGTACCTCTCTGTCATTTGCTCTGAAGCCTGCGGGTCCGTTAGGCTGGCTGGTGGAAGGGGCAGATGTTTTAATGTCGCTTCGCTTTAATCAAGCTGCCTGCCTTGTTCCTGCACTTACTGGATTGCAAACAAAGTACTTCTTGTCTCTTAGATGTGGCGAACACTGCTTAGCTAATGTCATTTGTCAAGTTAATCAGGGAGAGTGGGCACTTCGATGGCTGCTGGATAGCCTGGCCACATTGCCATGGAAGCAAGCAGCCCAACAGTTACTTGCCCTGTTTTGCTCTGCAGAAATTTGGCATGAGAAGCCAATGTTTTATTTGCCGTCAACAAAACAACTCGCTGAGGATGCGAGTAGTTTTTCAGGGTTGACGTCAAGGGATTGGAAAGGGTCTCGCTAACCTTTTGCAGAGCAGATAATAGCCCTGGTACTAAAGCAGCTCCAGTGCCTGAATGTACAGCTCCTCACCCCATGTCCCACAGATGCTTGGCTCTGGCAGGAGCTGTGCGAGAAGAGTTACAGCCCAGCAGCTTGGCTCTGGGGCTGCTGTCGAGGTGTCATCGGTCCTTCTCAGCTGGGTGGTTTCATAGGTGCTTATTTGCCTTGCACGAGCCACTGCCATCATAATGTGCTTTGAAAAGCACCATGTCCTGTGTTTTCAGACCATCTCCGAAACCTGCAGCCTCGGTGGATTGTAGGGGCTGGCACGCTTTGCTCACGTTTGAGACTCGAAGGCGAGTTCTTTTGAAACCCATACACTCCGGCTGACCTCTTGCATAAGGCAGGGGATAGAGTTTCACCCACCAGCTCCTGCACCGAGCCCATAATTCACGAGCAAAATCTGGGTATTGAAAGAGCCGGCAGAAGATGCTTACGTACGTTGCAGAGCTCTCGAGCCGTCCCGCCCCTCCCTCCCCTCCCTCTCACATGTGCACGAGCTAAATGATGCACGGAACAGGTTGGGAAACGCTCCCTCCTGCAGCCGGGGCGAGCGGGACGGCTGGGATCTGCAGGCACCTCCGCGAGGGACAGCCACCTGCCAGCCCCCGGCCTGCTCCGCGGGACGGCGGAGGAAACCTCGCATGAGCACGGAAAGGGCAAAAGTTCAGATCAGATTGTTTATGGGATTTTATGGAGGCGGGAGCCAAGGATAGCTCAGCTAATCCAGAGGAAACTGTAGCGATGGCGTTAGGCTGCATTTCACATGGGATTCATTCGGTGCGCATTCAGATGGACTAGCCTTTCTGTCTCCATTTTTTTTAGCCGTGAAATATTTTTCTTTGCGCTCCTGTCTGCCAGCCGCGCCGAGCCAAGCTCCGAGCTCGGCTGTTCTAAGAAAAAAAAGAAGAGAAAGAAGAAGAAGAAAAAAAAGAAAACCCTCTTGTCATTGAGCTCCAGACAAGTTACAGGGTGGCAGCGTGGCTGCTGGTGCAGGTGGCACCCGGTGCTGGTCCCTGTATGATCTAGAGCTGGGAAGGGTCCTCTGTGTTACACCTCACCTGTGTTCTCTGCTCCTCGCAAGGGCAAACCCCAAATGTGTCACCCAAAACCTGTCCCTGCCTTGGGAAGTGAACAAGACGAGGAGCTTTTTAACCCTGAATCTCTGCGGTCATCTCCTGCACCCTGCCGTGGGTGCAAAGCTCGTGGATGCTTCCCAGTAAGGTTTTTCTGCCCGTGTTGTCAATCCAACCATGCGCCGGGTACCTTGTCTCGATGCAGGCTGTCTTTGATGCTGTCTGGGGGCTGATTCTCCAGGTATGGAGGTGCAGAACAGAGAGGGAGGGATTTTGCAGAGCAAAAATCTCTTTCAGTTTTCCTTTGGGTGTAAAAGCATCTCTGACAGGAGGGCTCTCAGGTATTAGCTTCAATTCAGAAGATGCAATGTCAGAATGAGGATATGCCCGGAAGATTTTAAAGCCCAAAGCCCTAAAATGGTAAAACAAAACTTATTAATCAGGTGAAAATTGCTTCCAGCCCTAAGTGTCGCTGGGGGTAGGAGGTAAAGGCTTCACACTTAGGAGCAACAGGAGGAAGAAGAACCAGGGGAGCTGCCTGAGCACTTGCTGGTGGAGCTTATCTCCAGGACATGAGATAAGCACATTGTGCAAAGAGGAAATGCTGTTCACAGGTGTTTATTGCTTTGCCTTCAGAAATGGTTTTGCAACTCGTTCCTTCGAGGCCGCATTTTGAGGAAGGCGCAGGGACCCCGTGGGCAGCTTTTGCCCATGCGTGCGTCTGTTCGCAGCCCGTGCTATTTGCTGCTATGAGCTGGGTAGAGGCAGAAAGGCCTCCCCAGGTCTGAGCGTGGGCTGGCACAGCCCTGCACAACCCTTGGGCTCTGCAAGCGTGTGCACGGCCCCTACTGCTGTCTGCGAGCGTGATGGCTGGGTGAGAGCCACCAGATTCACCCCCACCTGCGAGATGGGGATGCTGCAGCCTCCTGGCCACCCACCCCTGGTGGTGCCCAGCGGGGTGGTGCCCAGCACCCTTGGGCCATGCTGTCCCACAGCCCCCAGGCACCGGTGACCATAGAGGGACCGATGTTGCCATCTGCTGGTTTAGCTGCACAGGAGCAGCAAGAGCTTTGCTCGGCCCTCTTGGAAGTCGCCCATCCCAAGCACGCACGGCCCCAGCACTCCTGCACGCTGACCGTGCTGCCCCATCCCGTGAGCTTCTGGGAGCATCTGCCGTTCAGCTGGTGCTTTAGGGGATGGGATCGGTCCCTTCCCATTTAGGTTGTGCCTCCCCACGCTGCCCGTGCCGCAGCCTGTCCCTGCTGCCCTCCCAAAAGGCGTTGAAACGTCGGCCTCTCGGCAGCAATAAGCTTCCCAGCGCTGGGAGAGCTCGCAAAGCTCTTGTTAAGGGAGCTCCTTCCCATTAAAGACGAGCATTTCCACTGCTGATTACAAGCAGCGTGTGCTAATTCCTCCGCTGGGCTCGTCTTTAATTATTTCCTTTCTCTTTCGAGTCTTTGGCACGTTCTCCCGGGCTGGGAGCGCATCGCAGCTGGAGCACGTACCCTGGGAGCGCAGCGCCCTGCACATCCCACCCGGGTGATGCCCCGGGCAGGAGCAGGGGGCTGCAGGACACCGGCTCCATCCCAGATGCCCTAAGGCAGCCCTACAAAACTGCTGCGTGGCGGCAGCAGGGCTGAGCCAGCGTCGGCAGTAATAGCTCGCTTGGGCATTGCGTGGAGCCTGAGGTTACTTCTGGAAATCTATTATCTTTTTTGGCAATGAGGACCGGTTAGGAGCCTTGGGAATACGTGCAGCAAATAGCAGGAAGCCCGGTGAAGCACATCTCGTTGCTTCTCTGAGCCCAGTTAAAACAAGTCTCCCGTGGCACGGCCCTACAGCGGGCAGCAAAGCCTGTAATGCTCCCCAAAACCATCCCCGGCGCCGGGGCTGCTTCTCTTTGCAGCGTGCAGCCCTGGGGATTTCCACATTTCGCTGAGTCTGGAGGCAGAAGGGGGGAGCTCACCCAGCCTGGGCAACCCCCAGGAGGTCCTAAAAGAAGCACCCAGGGTCCTGGCACCGCTGGGATGCCGGAGGCAGGGCTGCGTGGCGGGCCCCGACCACACACGTCGGTCTCGGGATGGAAACAACGAGACGCTGTTTTCTCTGGACCGAGAAGAGAGCAGCGCCTGTTTGTTTTCCGTGCTATCTCTTGCACGGCGTTTGTTTTGCTTGTCGAGCGTTTCAGGGGATAAAATGACCTAAAGGGAGATTATTTTACCCTAATTTAAGCTGTCAATTTATCGCCGGCTTCTGCCTGCCTGTACCACTAAGACAGGCTGCTCCGAGTCCCTGGGGAAAACCTCCGCTAGAAAGTGAGAATTTGGGGGGGGATTTGCTGCAGTCTCGCATCTAATCTTCCTTTCTAACAGCCACTGCAAGCTGCTCCCTCATCCCCCCGTGTCCTGTTAGTCCCCGTCGCTCTGGACTGGCCAGGAGCTAATAAATGGCTTCGCTTCCCAGGGGAACCCCCTCTCTAACTGGGACCTGGGTTTGCGTTTCTCCTGCTGCAGGCTGGTGGAGGAGTTCATGCTGCTGGCGAACATGGCCGTGGCCCATCAGATCTACCGCTCCTTCCCCGAGCAGGCCCTGCTTCGCCGTCACCCCCCGCCCCAGACCAAGCTGCTGAAAGACCTGATGGAGTTCTGCAACCAAGTCGGCCTCGACATCGACTTCAGCACTGCAGGGACCCTGCACGTGAGTGCGCTGGGCTGGCGGGGACTGCAGGGGAGAAGGGGGGTGGTTGTGTGGCGGTGTGGTTGCGGCGTGTGGTTTATCCCCTGCCCTGTCTCTCCCTGCTCCTCCTCGAGGCAGCGGTGTGAGGAGCACTGAGGCCACCATCCCTCCAGCTCCTGCAGCGCTGCTGAGCGAAGGGGAGGAAGGAGGGCTAGGGCCAGGCAGGGCTTTCAGGACAAAAAGCACCCGTGCAGTCACCCCAGGATGAGTCCAAGCTGAGGCAGTAGCTATTCCATGCCGAAACAAAACGCCTCCTTCACTCCCTCATGACCCCACCAGTGCTGAGCAGGGGTGGCCCAGCTTGTCCTGCTCAGGCAGTGCTGTGCTCAGAGCTTGGAGCAGGGTGAGAAGACTTTGTAAGTGCCCAAGTTCCACCTCTCTGTTCAAAGCAGGGCAATAGGAAGGATGTCTCGGTGCAGGAGCACCCAGATTTCCTTTCTTTGCCTTCTTGGGAGATCCTGGGTGGCTTACTTGCTCTGTACCACAAGGGAGGTGGCTCTGAAGGGAGGTGTTTCTGTCTGGACTGCTGAAGATCTCAGGGAGGGGAGGGAACGGGGAATGGGAAGGACCAGAGAGCAGTGCTGGGAAAGGTCAGGAGCAGCCAGCATGGGAAGGATCGGAGCGATCCTCTGTCCCGAGGCTGAACTCAGCTGAACAGCGCAGCTTCCAGGCTTTTCTTTCCTCGTTGCAACTGGACTGTGGATAATCCTCTGTTAATCACATCCCCGCTGGCCTCCCTCACGCCCCTCCATCGGCTGGGACTGCTTTCCCCGCTCGCTGGCTGTGACCAAGCTATGTCAGCAGACACGGGGCTGCGCGCTCAGCTCCTCTTCCACGCTCTCAACTCTCCCAGCCCCTTCCTTGCTGGTAGCCCCAGGTGGTGACCTCCCACCCCACGTCTCCCCAGGGTCCCATTAGTGCCTGTGATGAAGGGGTTACGAGCGCTCTCACATGCTGCATGGCAGCCAGTGGTCCCTGTGCTCCCTGCCTGCAGCCCCGAGAGGGGGCTCAGTGCTCAGAAGCCCTGTGTGCAGTCCTGGGGGGGCTGTGCTTGCCTGATGGGACTAGAGCAAACCCCAGCTTTCCTTGGGCTCTTGGTTTTACAAGGGGACATGCAGGGAAAAGAGGAATGTGGCTCTGATGAGCTGCTGTTCTCCCCAGTACAATCCATCTGATTCCTCCTATTGCCTGCACTGAAAACTGTCTCTTCTTCTCCTCCAGAAAAGCTTAAATGAAACATTCGGGGCTGACAAATACTCCGAAGCCAGGAAAGAAGTGCTGACCAACATGTTCTCCAGGCCCATGCAGGTAAGACCCACACCGTGCTGTCAGACACATCTGTTGTAGCTCTCTGCCGTGGCTCCATCTTCACCCTGGCCCTTTCTGCATTTCTGTAGCTCATCATTTCATAGCGGGAGAGCAAATGGATGCCGAGCTCAGTGCTTTCAGCCCCGTGGAGCTGGCATTGTGGATATTCCCCGGGCAGCAGAGCTTTACTAGATGGCAGGGTCAGGCTGAGCCTTTCCTTGTGCCCCGCAGTGCCCCTGTGGGGTTGCAGCATTGCACACTTGGAAGTCACATGCAGGACACAAGCAGACTCACGAGGACCCAGTGGGCACCATGAGGAGCTGGCTCGTGTTTGTGGCAGCTCCTCACATCATGGTATCCAAACTGGCTTCTTGTCCACAGAAGGAATCAGGAGCCAGGACAAAGCAGTGCTGTGGGGTTGGTCACAGATCACCGTTTGGTACCCAGACAGGTTCTCTTAGAAGCAAGAAAGCTCTGGAAACCCTTTGGTCTCCCTCCAGGCCAAGAAACCTTCTGTAAAGGCCTGTGCAGGGGAGTTTTGTTGTGCTGTTCCCACTGATTGTCGTGTTTGATGCATCTGCAGCTCAGGACACTTACTTGGGTGCTTATCACCATCCAAATAAAAGTTTTTATGAAGCATCTGCCCTTCTGTGTTTGCAGCTGGGCATAGTGCAGCCTCTTCTGAGGGAAGTCCTACCCCACAGGGAAAAGGGGCATGCTGCTGGAACAGTCTCTCTGCTGTGGCCTGCTGATCGCCGCAGGAATGAATCATCTTCCCAACATCGCTCATTTCACTGTCACTCTTCTAATTAGCTCATTTGCTCCATTTACTCATTAGCAGTTGCCTGAAGTCCTGCTGTACTTTAGTGACTTAACGCTTGCAAGCGGAATTGGGGACCAAAGGCATTCAGTAAATCACCTCCTCGTGGGTGTGTTCAGCTCAGGAGTGCTGCTTCGTAGGTGGAGTCCTCTGGAGCTGGCTGCATTGTCCCAGATCCCGTGTCCTGCTTGGGTTTGTCCTGGTCCCTTCTGTCACGTCTTCCTTTTCTTGTGGAAAGTGCTAACAGGTGACGTGCATTCCCTGGGGTTCCTCCATGGTCCTGCTGACTGGTGCAAACCTGGAGCAAGCCCAGCTGCCGGCTGGGAGGGATGAGCAAGGCAGGAGGAACTTGGCTCTGCGCTGACATGGAGGAAGAGATGAGCTTTTTGGGACCCACTGACTTGCTCAGTTCTTCTCTCTGTGGTCAGAGAGGTGTCAGGTCTCTGAAATACCTCCCAGTGGCTATTGCATTCACAGGGCTACATCTCAACAAGTTAAAGCAGTACGTGAAGACATGAAGGCTCAGTAAATGAAATCTTCTGGGGAGTAGATAACAGTTTGGGCAAGAAGAAGAAATAAAGAGAGGGAGCTTTTAGAGGAGATTTTCCACAAGACACGGGATTTTGGCAGGAACTAGGCTCACAACCTCCTTGGAAGATGAAGGTGCCCTTGTGTTCAGGTGTGCTGCGCAGTCCCCTCTCTCCTGGCAGGCCTGCTGTCTGGCACACTTGCATAATAGCCAAAATTCAGTTTGCAGCTGAGCCCGCTGGCCCTGCAGGACAGCCTCTGGGAGGTGAGTGCTGTTCCTGCCTGCCCGCATCCCCAGCAAGGTGGCACTGACGTGCACTGGGATGCTCTTCTTGCTGAAAGCTGTGCGTGAGCCAGAAGGAGTGCAAATCTGTCCTGATCCTGGGATGAGCACGTTCACCTGGCCGTTAGCTGAGGCGTTGTTTGGTTTGTAAATGGAGTCTCAGGCTTGCCCAAAGCCATCAGCCAGGTTATCAGACGCTCCTCTCCCATCTTCAGGGCCATTCCCAATCTGATCCAGGACGTGCGTGCAGCGGTGTGTGTGTAGGATCTCTGCTCTGTAAAGGACTGTGGAGCTGTTGGGTGACAGACACGGCGTTGTCCTCTGCAGTTCCTGTTCACTGACCACACTCGCTGTGGGCTGGACTGGTGGGCAAGTGGTCCCAGTTCCCCAAAACCCCAAGCAATT
Organism: Aythya marila; assembly: GCF_965140915.1. Taxonomy (NCBI): domain Eukaryota; kingdom Metazoa; phylum Chordata; class Aves; order Anseriformes; family Anatidae; genus Aythya; species Aythya marila. The sequence continues at coordinate 17,044,629 of NC_139050.1, forward strand.
CAGATCCCCACTCTTGTTCCTCCTGCTACGTGCAGAGGATGGGCAGTGCAAAGCCATGTCAGTGCCCCTCGGAAGGGGCAGGCAGCCACCAAGTGGAAGCTTTCCCTGGGAGGAGGACTTTTTGCTGCCTACCCCTGATACTGGAGCAGATGGGAAGGAAAACCTGCCCCATCCTGCCCATCTCCGTGGCCTCTAATGGGGTTGAGCAGAGATCTGCGTGCTGGCAGCTGCAGAGCGTGGAGATGCCGAGCCCGTGCCGGTGTCGAGAGCTGAGCCATCGCCGTGACAGATGGCGTGGAGGGGCCCAGGGCGCCGAGGGGTGACCCATGGCCCTGTGCACGTCTCAGCCCCCCGTGATGAAGCTGGCGTTTCAGGGACAAGGCTGCAGTCACATCAGCCATAACAGGCAGCCTACAGGTTGAACCCGTGCTCACGCCACCCTAAATCTTCCGTCTTTGCTGTGTGCTGGTGGTCAAGGCATCGGCCTCGTGGAGGAGGAGGAGATGGGGAGCAACCGGTAACGTGTGTGTCTGCGGGAGTGCCTGGATTGCCACGCCAGGAGGCTCGTAACAGATGAAAGAGCAGCGACATATAATTTTTCAGGGGCTCAGTCACTCGGGGATTCAATCTGTCCATAAGAGCAAAGCCTCCCCTGGTTGGCTGGGGCTGATTTATTTCACGGTTCTCCCGGGACCGCAGCAATCAGACCCCCGGCTTGGAGACCACTGGCGAGTCAAATCCGTTAATGGGAACACATCTGCTTTGTGTCGGGCTGCTGTCACCGGATAGCTCTGTCGTGGGGCTGAGGACAGGTATCAGACAAGTGTCAGACTGGGCTCCCTGCGGTGCGTAACCTTGCTGCAGCTCAGAGGAGTGCTTTTGGTGCGATTCCCAAGCTGTTCGTAGCCTCGGTGAGGGTCGTGAGCTGTCAGCAGGGTGCCAGAAACAGTCCTGGCCCCAGCAGCAGCGGGGTTTGGCCAGCACATCTCTCGGGAAGAAGCAAGCAGCATCTTTTCCAGCTTGAAATGAGGCAGAGGGTGCCGTGCTCTGCTGGGTGCAGGGCAGGGGTGGGTGCTTCTCAGTGGTTTCTCATAGCAAAAATTTCAACCTGTGCTATCAGCCAGGTGCATTCTGCCTTCTGGGCACCCCTCCCTGCCTGCCTGGCGTCGTGGGGAGCTTCCTCCCTTTTCCCCTGGAGCCTGGCAGCAGTGGCTGTAACCCCCCCGGATCGCCGAGCTGTCTGTCAGGCAGCACAAGGGCACTTGTCTTCCCCCGCAGCAGCCTCCAGAGCCTAGCGTGTGTCCCTGCCCGACCACGCACAGCCTCGTTTGGAGGGAGCCGAGCTAATTGAGTGGAGACCATCCTTCGTGGAGTCCATCAGAAACAATTTAATTCGGGGTTGTGGAAATTGGCAGCCATCTCAGCTCCTATCCCAGCTCTCGGGTCTCATAATAAGGCCGGGACCGATGCTGCTTTTTTTAACCTGCTTTATTTGCTTGCCCGGATCAGCGCGGAGCTGCTCAGCAGGAGCTGGCTGCGCCGCTGGGCTGGAGAACGGAGGATGCAGCTGCCCAAACCCTGGATCCCAGGACGGCTCTGTAATCAGAGCTGGCTACTCCTGTTTTTTTTTAAATCACTTGCTCTGATTTTGAAACGGGTTCGTTCCGTCGCCACTGTGCCGTGACCCCTCCGCAACCCCCCTGACCCCGTGCAGCCTCCCCTCCCCGCCTGGGCTCGGCCCCGTTGTTTTCCCAGCCCCGAGGGCTGGGGTTTCACAGATGTGAAAATAAAAGCTGCAACGTGTGTGATAACAGGGGCGGTGCAGCCGGGTTTGGTTTAGCTGGGCAGTCTAGCCGCTCGGCTTCCCAGCTGTCATCGTGGGATGAAGCAGCAGGGATCGCAGCGGGGCCGTCTTCTCCTCCTCCTCTTCCTCCTCCTCCTCCTCCTCGGGCAGCAGAGCTGCTCATCGCATCCCCTGGGGCTCTCTGAGCAGAGGAGATGGGTGTGCAGAGCCAGACCCAGAACCAAAGAGGCTGGCACGGAGCTGCTCCGGGGAGAGCATCTGCTGCAGGCACAGGATGAGCTGTGCTGTCCCCTTCCAGTCTGCTCCTCGGCACACACGGGGTTTGTGAAACAGCCCCACGGCCTGAGTCAATGCAGGAGGCTGCTTAAACCCACGTGTGGCTTGAAAATCAATGCAATCCTTGGGGCGAGCCAGGGTGAACCCCCGCAGGGTGCCTGGTGCTGCAAGAGGAGTGCAGGGAACATGGGTCTGCTGGCAGCCACTGGTTGCTGGGGCTTCATCCCTTTTGCTACTCAGCTCCTGCACCACCCGCCTTGTTTGTGCAGCCCAAACGGAGCAGCAGGTGAGGGACCATCAGCAGCTCAGGCTCTGTCTCACAGCCTGAGACCCCTCCAGCCTCACTCAGGGTCCCTCCACCACCCCTCACTCCCCCCCCCCTTCCCTCTCTTCTCGCCCCTTCCAGATGGCCCTGTACTTCTGCACCGGCGTCCTGAAGGACGAGACCCTCTTCCGCCACTACGCCCTGAACGTGCCCTTCTACACCCACTTCACCTCGCCCATCCGCCGCTACGCCGATGTCCTCGTGCACCGTCTGCTCTCCGCCTCGCTCGGTGGGTGCCACGGTGCTCTGGGTGCTGCCAGGGGAGGAGGGGGCTGCCCCCACACAGCCAGGGCTCCTGGGTCCCTGCCTCGCCTGCCCATGGATGCAGGGCGCTTGGGGTTTGTGTCCCACCGGGCAGCTCCCTGGCACAGGGGTGTCCTCGGCGAGCGGGGATGTAAAAAATGGGTATTTGGGTCCAGGCTGCTCTGGGGAATCACTGGAGGAGGAATATGGGCCTGACGTTGTCGCTTGCTTCCTTCTCAGGTGCCAGCGCCCCCATCAAGCTGGAGAAAGATGCCCTCCAGAGGCAAGCAGACCACTGCAACGACCGCAAGATGGCCTCCAAGAGGGTGCAGGAGCTCAGCGCTGACCTCTTCTTCGCCATCTTCGTCAGGGTAGGAGCCGGGAACGTCTTCCCCTGGGGTGTTCATTGAATTATCCCCACAAAGGCTCAGCCTAAACCGCCAGAGCAGAGAACTGCACAGCTGCCTGGCTCCCCAGCTGGGCAGGGGGAAGGCAAACAGAGAGGGCACACGCTGAGTGAGCATCGCTCAGCTCCCCCAGACACCGCACAGTGAGGTGGGGCTCCCCGTGGAGACACCCAGGTGGGGACGTGGTGTAGTGACCAGCACGGTCTCCCGGCAGGAGTGCGGTCCTCTGGAGTCCGAGGCCATGGTGATGGGCGTGCTGAACGAGGCCTTCGACGTCCTGGTGCTGAAGTTTGGAGTCCAGAAGCGCATCTACTGCAACGTAAGTGCCTCGCCGCCTCGCCGGAGAACGGCTGCAGCGTGCTGCGGGTGATCTAGGCTTGTTAAAAGGGGATAAAGGCAGATTTGTGAGGACAGAGAGCAACGTGGGGCTGAAGGGAGGGAAGGGAAGAGAGGCTGATTTTCCTTTTCTTTAATCACGCGGTATATCTGGGGCTGTGACAGCGCTGCTGTAGGCCAGCACCTGCAGTTAGTGACAGCAGCTTCTCTTAATAACCTGGTTATACGGCTGGCAATGACATCTTTAAACAGGACATATAGCGTGATCTATGGGCTGTTTGTGTATCGCAGCAGCTCCTGATTTACGTGCTGAGCTCAGACTCAGGGGCTGCTGCATCCCGGCTGGTACAGAGCTGCAGAGGACTTTATGTAGCGTGCTGGGCAAAAGCAGCACCCTTCCCATCGCAGCTGCAGTCAAGGGGGAAGCGGGGCTGAGGGTTCTGGGGGCCACAGGCAGCTCTCAACGTGCTCCCTCCCTGCAGGCACTGCCCCTGCTGGGCTTCCACTTCCAGAAGGTGGGGAGGAAGCCGGAGCTGACGCTCATGTGGGAGCCAGAGAAGCCAGAGCAAGAATCTGTGTCCCAGGTAAGACCCCGCAGCACAGGACAGCCTCATAAGACCATGGGGCAGGTGTGGAAGCTGTGTGCAACTCATGGACCCCATGAGCTTCACGAGGAGATGTGACTGCCCTGTAGGGAGCCAGGTCCTGCTGTCCCTCATGTCCCCATCCCAGTGAGCCCAACCTCAGCCTCCTACTCTCCCAGCTGGGCTTCCACCCAGCCCCCTCCACCCCATCACTGCCCCTGCGTTTGACCCCACCACTGCCTTCAGACTCTGCCCCATCTATGCTGTGTGTTGCCTCCCAGTCCAGTTTCCTCCATGAATTTAATTACCGTGCTGTTTACTTCCTTCTTCCAAATGATCAATTAAGATGTTAAGTAAAATCAGCTCCCGTCTAGACCCTGCCCCCTTACTGGCACAGCCTTGCCATCGGGTTTCTGCCCATGTGATAGGGCTGAGACCCAATTAGGAGCATTTTTTTTTTAAGTCAGACTTCATGAGATGCAGTGTCAAATGGCTTAACAACATCTAGAAATCTCTCTCTTGTGTCCCTGTCATCTATTAACTTGGTGACTCAATCAAAGGGAGCAATCGCATTTGTCTGGCTTGATTAAGTGGTGCCTCTCTGCCAACTTTTGTCTGGCATAACTATAAAGTCACAGCTGTGTTGATTGCCTTGATCTTTGCCTGGGTGGGGATGGGAGGACTGAATTCAACCCTGTCCTGCACTGAGGGCTCCAGGCTGGCTGGAGAGGACTCCCCATGCAGGGCCAGGACCAGGGGTCCTCCAGCTGACACGATGCGTGTTCTGGAAGATCCTTTCCCTCCCAGGGGAGATGTTGCCAGCTCGGGAGGGTCAGAATCAGGAGAGCTCCCTGGCTCTTGCAGCCTTTCTTCAGGACTGGCCTCCTCTTGAGCTGCGCTTTCATTTCTCAGCTTGGCTCAGAGAAGCCCCTGGATGTGTCTGAAGTGGCCTCAGCTCCTCCTGTCCTACAGGAGCGGGTATCACTTACACCCTAGCAGGAACCCACAAGAAAAAAAAAGATGTCCCTGCATGAGCCAGGCCCGTTTTGGTAAACAAACACTTAGCAATAGGGGAAACTCCTCCAGGAATCCTCCACGCCTCCTAGGAAAACACCAGAGCCTCCCTGGGGAGCATGCTCTGAGCTCTCCTCTGAGCCAGCAGATCCCCAAGTCAATAAACCCGCAGCCCTGTGATGAGCCAGACTGCCCAGGAGCTGTGCTGAAGGACAGGAGCCATCACCCTGGCACCGTGGCACCGAGCTCTCTCTGCTCCAGCCTGGCCCTATCCCTGGACACCTGCTTCCCAGTTTGGCTCACCCCAGGCACGGGAAGGCTGCTGCAGGAAGCTGGGCAGGGGTCTGGGCTGGCTGCCCCACTGCCGAGGGGAGACGTGAGCCCCCACCCCACACATCACCTCCTTCTGCCCCCGGACTTCAGGAGATCACCAGGGCTTGAGTACGAGGCAGAGCTAAGACTGGGATTTTGGTGGTGAGGTTCTCCTGCTTGGAATGATGAATCGGGAGCAGCAGGCGCTGGATGAGCGGGGAGGACAAGGTTACCTCGGGTGGCCTCGTGCCTGCTCCTCCACCCTAAAAGCCGGGAGCGATGGCCCCGCTGGACCCTGGGGACGTGGCAGGCAGCGAGCGAGGGCTGAGCCCACACACTCCAGGGCACGGCCTCACGGTGGTCACACAAATCCCCAGCCCGCTGTCCCAGCCAGCCCGTTATCCCCGCTCTGGGAGCAGAGCTGATCGATGATTTACATTTCTAATCTGCACAATTGCATGAAGAGATTGATTTTTTGGGGGGGGCAGGGAGGCGGCGGCAGGCAGCGGCGCATTCCTGAGCAGGAGGAATCGATTTTCTCCAGTCTTCATTCCCTCGCATCCCTCTCAACCAATATGCTCCCTTCCCGGGTCTTCTCTCGCTGCACAGGCACGGGCGGGTCATTCCCTCGTTATGGGATGATGAGAAAATGTTTGGTGTCCTTTGGGAACACCGCAGCTCGCCTTTGGCACCTGGCCAGGCCCCTGCATTTGGCGATGCCGTGCGCTCTGCAGCGAGACACGGGCAGGCGTTAGGGAGATGGGGACCCAAAATCAAGGGCGCAGCCACCCGTGCTGCTGCCCCGAGCACGCAGAGGACAAGTCGGGGCCTGACCAGGCTGGGCTAAGTGAAGATGTGTTTTTGGGAGGCTCATTTGGGTTGCTTTGGGTTCCCCAACTGGCTCTGCAGCACTGCTGTGGTGCTCTCGGTCTGCTGCGTGTGGCCCTGTGCTGGCACAAAAGCCAGCGCGACTCAAACCAAACCCTGGTCTGATGCCAACCCGCTGAGAAACTCTCTCTCTCTCTCTCTTTCCCCTTTCTGAAGGTGATCACCATTTTCACGCTGGTGGAGGTCGTGCTGAAGTCAGAGGGCGTCCCCCTCAAGTACAGTGCCCTGCTCAAGAGACCCAGCTCGGAGAAATGAACGTGCCCGGCCTCGCTGCTCCTGCTGCAGCCTTCATCCCCACCACCGCACCGGCACCCGCGGGGGACAGAGGGGACCCACAAGGAATCTGGGGATTAGATTTTTAAAACCGTTGTCGTTTTATTTCTGGTTTGGATTTTAACCCAGCCTGGCGGGCTGGGAGCAGGGTCCAGGGCTTTCCCCAGACAGAGTATTTCTACTCAAAAAATATTTTTAGCTTTTTTTTCTTTTTTTTTTAAAGGCAGTGGGTGCCCAGCCTTTACCACTGCGGGTGCCTGAGGTGAGGGACCGGTGTCCCCAAGGGTGGAAGAGCTGCTTTAGACTGGGTGCTCGTCCCCGGGCGGGCTGATGGGGAGGGAGCCGAGGGGCTGCACAGGAGGGTTCCTGGCTGGGCTGCGTATCAGGAAATAAAGCCAGGTCAGCAGCCGTGCTGGGACTGTGTGCAGGTTTCATTTTACCTCGATTTCCAGCCAGGAATGCTGCCGTAACTTATCTCCTGGGGATTCCTGTCCCCCTGTCGCATCCCAGAGCCTTGCGAAATCCAAGCCCTGCTGTTTGCTCAGCTGGAGGCGGGGATCAGGGTTACGCTGCGTGCTCCCGGACCGCGCTGCAGCGGCTAATCCCTCAGTCTGAGCCCTCACCGGCAGTCACTGGGCGTCTGCTCCGGCCTCCTGCACCCTGGCCTCCAGCCTAATCCCACACGGGACCCTTCGGCTTGAGCCGGGGCTGTCCCGGGCTCTGCGCCTGCCCGAGGCTGCGCTGTGCCTGCTGCTGGCACAGCTGGATCGTCCCAGGACTCCGAGGAACACGCCCCATGTCCCAGCTTCTCCCTGCCGAGTGGGAGAGAAGCGCCCAGCCCTCACAGCCCAGCTCCAATGTCTCTTGGTCCCGGTGTCCCCAACCCACGCGGTTCCACGCCAGCCCCCCGGAGCCGATGCTCCCCACGACCGCGGGTTGGCACCGGGCTGCAGGACGGTTTAGGTTCATGGGTGAAAGCAGCTGCATCCTTCCTAACACACACACAGCCCTTCGGCTGCCTTCCTCCCCCTGTTGGGGACATCCCGGGCACTCGAGGCAGCCCAGGGAGCCACAGCTGCATCTGCTGAGGACGGCTCTGTGGGGCGCTTCATCCGTCTGCCACACCGTCCCCGTGGTGCTCGCTGCGCCCTCAGCCTCCGTGTCATCACCCCGTGGGCCAGGCAGCGACCGATGGAGGCATCGATTTCTGGGGGAGGGAGCGGCTGCATGGTGCCAGGCAGGGAAGGAGCACAGGCACCGCACTTTGCTCCGCATCATCAGTGGTGACAGATGAGGCCCTGGCACGGGCACAAGCGCCTCTTGCCGCAGCAGGGATCTGGCTGAGCACAGGTTACCCGCGGCAGGATGGGTGATTGGGCCCTGGGGTGGATCAGGGCTGGGTACAGCACGTGCCTAGAGAGCTGTCACGGTGCCTTGTGATACCAGGGGCTGGAATAAAGGGTGCATCCGTGTGCCACGACCCTGGCATCCCTCTGTCTCCTCTCCCAAAATGCTGACAAGGGTTGGGGTCACAGCAGTCCGTTCCTCTGCGGGTTTTCTGCTCTCCTGCCCCACCGAGCTGTGCCTCTGGCACCACGGGATGGTTTTTCCCCAGGGAGAGGGAACCTGAGGACACTGACACCGACAGCAAGGTGTCCTCCCCTACCCTTCAGCCCGGCGTCCCCTCCTTGGGTTGTCTCTCTGGGAAACGAGACCAATCCAGCCCAGCCCAGCATGTCTGCAAAAACAGCCCTTTGCCCTGCCTGTCCCAGAGTCCCCTCCTCCCTGCTCCTTGCTGGAGATCCCCAGGTACTCGCCCAGGGAACCAAAAATTGGATAATAAAGAAATCGGCAGGGGACCCCTCCTGCCCCAGGGCCACCCAGCTCCCCGGGGGCAGGTTGGAGGTCCTGCCTCGCCAGGGGGGCAACGGGTGCCCCCAGGGAAGGCTGGGGACACGGGGGAGGGCAGGGCTGGGAGCTGTCCCTGAATGTTATCAGCCCATCGGCTCACCCGCAGCAGGGGGCTCAGCCCTCCGGCGGGACAGGGCAGGGCCATAAAGGGCTGTCCCCCCCCTGCCCTGGACACAGGTGGCCTTCAGGGAGGGACCCGGGGTGGGCAGCATGGGACGGCCGCTGTCCCCTGGGACCTGCCTCCTCCTCCTCCTCCTCCTCCTCGCCCCGCTCGCTGCCGCGGCCTCAGGTGAGAGCTTGAAGGGGGCTGTGAGGGATGGGGTTGGGAACATGGGGGGGCCCCGCACGTCCCCAGCTCTGCTCTTGCCTCCAGACGCCGAGAAGACCCCGGGCTACTGGAACGAAGGAGCCAGGAGGAGGCTGGAGGCAGCTCTGGCTTTGCAGCCGGCTGCCCAGAGAGCCAAAAACATCGTCCTCTTCGTGGGTGACGGTGAGTGCCCGGGGCTGGGGGCTTGCAGGACGTGTGCCCTCCCGTGAGTGCAGCACTTTCCTATCTGTCACCTCCTTCCCCTCGGCTGTCCCAGGGCCACCACGGCCTCTCCCAGAGCCTTGGGGACGGTGACACCAGGACACCGGGTGGTGTGACCCCCACGGGGCCGGGCTCAGCAGCACCCGGAGGACAAAACTGTCCTCAAGCTGCTGGCGAGAGGACGGGGCTGGCAGGTCACCTCCTCCCAAAATGGGTGGCCGTGGCCAACCCTGGGCATTTTCTGGGGAGGAGGGGACTGTCCCCAGCCCCAGCCCTTTGTCACCCACACCCGCAGGCATGGGGCTGCCCACGGTGTCGGCAGCTCGGATCTACAAGGGGCAGCTGGCCGGCGGCTTGGGCGAGGAGAGCGTCTTGGCGATGGAGACTTTTCCCCACGTGGCCCTGGCCAAGGTGAGAGGGGCAGCGCCGGGGGGCAGCCGTGCTTCCCCAGTCCCTGCTCACCCCTGCTCTCCTACAGACCTACACCATCGACCGGCAGGTGCCCGACAGCGCCGGCACGGGCACTGCCTACCTCTGCGGGGTGAAGACCAACGCTAAGACGCTGGGGCTGAGCGGGGCGGCCGCCTACGGCAAATGCCGCACCACTTTTGGCAACGAGGTGGACTCCGTCCTGCACCGGGCCAGGCTGGCGGGTACGGGGGGGGACGGGACAATCCCATCACAGAGCCCTGCACGGCACGGACAGGGTTCCCTCCCTTTCAACCCTGTCCCGTGCTGCAGGCAAGTCCGTAGGCATCGTGACGACCACGCGGGTGCAGCACGCGTCCCCCGGGGCAGCCTACGCGCACTCGGTCAGCCGGAGCTGGTACGCCGACGCCGACATGCCCAAGGAGGCGTTGCGGGACGGCTGCAAGGACATCGCCCACCAGCTGGTGCACAACACGGACATCAATGTGAGCGATAGCAGGAGGGGGCTGTGCCCCTCGATGCTCTGCCCCCAGTGCCGTTGGCAGCTCCCCGCTCCCTGCAGGTGATCCTGGGTGGCGGGCGGGCGTATATGACACCCAGAGGGACCCCAGACCCCGAATACCCGGAGGACCCGGCTCAGAACGGCACCAGGAGGGACGGGCGCGACTTGGTGGCCGAGTGGCTCAGCACCAAACAGGTATTGTGGAGGGGATGCAGTGCCATCGTTGGGCACGGAGCTCGTGCCATCGCCATCAGCTCTCCTCTCGCTGCCAGGGCGCCCGCTACGTCTGGGACAAGAAGGGCCTGGATGCGGTCGATGAGGACTCCGTGAGCCACCTCATGGGTAAGAGCATCGCTGCCTTCACCGCTGACAACGTCACCCTGGCGTGGGCACAAAGCAGCCCCTGGTCCTGCTCTCCCCCCTTCCAGGCCTCTTCGAGCCCAAGGACATGAAGTTCGAGCTGAACCGCAACGCCTCCACGGACCCCTCCATCGTGGAGATGACCGACAAAGCCATCCGCATCCTGCGCAGGAACCCCAATGGCTTCTTCCTCTTTGTGGAAGATGAGTCCGGGCACCCTGGGTGGGGGGCAGGAGAGGGGCCCGGCAGCGGGCGGGTGCTCCAGGGGACCGGGACGGGGGTGGTGGTGAGGCGGTGACGGCCCCGTTCCCCGTGCAGGCGGCAGGATCGACCACGGCCACCACAGCGGCCGGGCCAAGCAGGCGCTGATGGAGGCCGTCATGCTGGACCAGGCGGTGGCGCGGGCCGGGGAGCTGACGTTGCCCTCCGACACCCTGACCGTGGTGACAGCCGATCACTCCCACGTCTTCAGCTTCGGGGGCAACACCCTGCGCGGCTCCTCCATCTTCGGTGGGACCCGGGGACAAGCGCCGGGCATCCCTGCTCCCACTGGGTGCTGAGCCCTGAGGGTGACAGTGCCCTTTCCTGCTCCCTGTGCCAGGGCTGGCCCCCAAGAAGGCCAAGGACAAGCAAGCCTACACCAGCATCCTCTACGGCAATGGGCCAGGATACAGCATCCGTGACGGGGGCCGCCCAGCCGCCAGCCTCCCCGCTGTGGGTAGGAGCCTGGTGGGGGATAATGGGGTGGGGGGCAACGTCCTATGGGCACCGGTGCCACCACGTGGCTCGGGTGTCACTGGGGTGTCACTGCAGCTGCCCCCAGCCCCATTTCTCCTGCTCCCCTCCCCAACAGAGGACAAGGACTACAGGCAGCAGGCGGCCGTGCCCCTCGACTTGGAGACCCACAGCGGGGAGGACGTGGTGGTGCTGGCCCAGGGCCCCATGGCCCACCTCTTCCACGGGGTGCAGGAGCAGCACTACATCGCCCACGCCATGGCCTACGCCGCCTGCCTCGAGCCCTACTCCGCTGAGCCCCGGTGCAGGGCACCCCGCAGGGCCTCCCGCGGCACCCAGGGCTCCCCCCAGTCCCTGTTCGCCCTCCTGGCCCTCTGCGTGGCTGCCCACATGGCGGGGGGCTGAGAGACCCGCACCGAGCCCTGCTTCAACCCGGGCTGCCCGGTCCCTGCTGTGGCTGGGCTCGAGGGATGCAATAAAACACGGGCTGTTTGTCTTCATCTGCCTTGTGAGGGTTTGCAGCTGTGGCTGCCTCCTAAGGAGCTGCCCCCTGCCTCAGTTTCCCCAGGTTGCGGCCCCTTATTCCCCCTGGGACTGGCATTGAGGGTGAAGGAGGAGATGAAGCAAGGGTGAGGGGCTGCCACGTCCCCCTAGGGATGAAGGAGGGAGTCTGCACAGCTTCGAGATGCTAAGGCACAGCCCGGCACAAGGTCCTGTCCCAGCAAAGGTTGCGTGGGGAATTTCAGTCCTCATCCGTGAATTTATTGCTCTGGGAAGTGCTGGCCAAGAGCGGAGCCGCCAGGAGCACCGCGAGTCCCTCTGGTTGCACTCGGTGTCCCCCCACCCCAGCAATAAGGTAGGGTGACAATGAGGTGCCGGTGGCCCATCCCCACGGCCTTTGTGCCAACCAGCTGGCAGGGTGCCAGGCTATATGAGAAAGGCTGAACCTCACCAAGATTGACCCTAGTCCAAAGTCCCTTCCCCAAAGTCTACAAGAAAGGCAGGCTCCGACCGTGAGGGTTGCAGGTGCCCAGATCCCACCATGAGGCTCCTGGCCCCCCTTGCCCTCTGCCTGGGGCTCTGGGCAGAGCTCGGTGCTGCTGTCATCCCAGGTAGGGACAGGGACAGGGATGGGGACAGGGATGGGGACAGGGACAGGGATGGGGACAGGCAGCTGGCTGGCTGCAGCGGGTGTCCCGGGATGTGTGGTGCCATCCTGTCTGCCCTGGTGCTGGCCAAAGTGCAGGGTTTGTGGAGGGGAGCTGGGAGGCTTAGCAGGGGTTCTCTCTGCTTTTTGGGGGACCTTGAGCTGGTTTCCCCCTGTGGGGTTAGGGTCCTGCTGGTTTTGGGCCAAGGAGGGGCTGTGTGAGGTGCCTGTAGCCCCTTTACCCCTGTGTATTTGTCCCCATCCCACTTGGCAGCCGGTTCCTCCCATTGCATCCCTTTTTCTTGCCACCCCGCCGCCTTCCTGGGTGGGTGCAGCCTGCGTGGGCTCCCCCCACCTTTACCAGCACCCTGACCCATGGGATTCGTGCACCCTCTCCTCCGTGGGGGTCTTTCTATGGGTGGGAACCCAGCAGAGATCCCAGCAAGGGGACGCCCAGGACTGGGTGCCCTGGGGCTGACGGGTGCTGCCCCCTCCCAGCCGAGGAGGAGGACCCATCCTTCTGGAACAAGCAGGCAGCCGCGGCCATCGAGGCCAGCTTCAAGATCCAGCCCAGGACAAACGAAGCCAAAAACCTCATCATCTTCCTCGGGGATGGTGAGTCCTGCTGGCACCACCATCGGGCAGGCTGCCACCACAGCCGGCACACCACGGAGCGGGGAGCAGGGGGGGGAGCCTGGTCTGGAGGCTGACCACATCCCTCCCCGCTCACCCAGGTTTCGGGATCCCCAGCATCACAGCCGCCCGGATCCTAAACGGGCAGTTGCAGGGGAAGCTGGGTCCTGAGACCCCCCTTTTCCTGGATTCTTTCCCCTACACGGCTCTCTCCAAGGTAAGTCCCGTGGGTGCGGAGTGTGGGGCCACAGTGATGCCCATGGGTGCAGGAGCACACCTTGGGCACACAAGCGAGTACAAAGGGTGCCAGCGAGCTCTGCGTGTCCTTTGCAGACGTACAGCGTGGACCGGCAGGTCCCCGACAGCGCAGCCACGGCCACAGCCTACCTGTGCGGGGTGAAGACCAACTACTATACAATAGGGGTGAGCGCCGCTGCCCGCCACAACCAGTGCAACACCACGAAGGGCAACGAGGTGATCTCGGTGCTGGAGCGAGCCCGCAATGCTGGTACCGTGGGGGCACGGGGCGGTGGGGAGAAGGGACGTCACACCGGGGGCTGCCCGCGGCGAGCATCCCGATGGTGTGGGGCTCCATGGTGGGGTCTGGTGGGACAGGGAAGTCGGTGGGCATCGTGACGACCACGCGGGTGCAGCACGCGTCGCCCTCGGGGACCTACGCGCACGTGGTGGACCGCAACTGGTACGCGGATGCCAGCATGCCCCCGGAGGCCATCAATCAGGGCTGCAAGGACATCGCCTGGCAGCTGGTGCACAACGTGGACATCCATGTGAGTGCCCAGCCACGAGGGGGAAGTAGGGGAAGATCCCCCCCCCCGCTCCGGACATTGCTGTGAACATTGTGCCTGTCTCGTCCCCTCCAGGTGATCCTGGGGGGCGGTCGGAAATACATGACCCCCGCGGGGACGCCAGACCCTGAGTATCCCACTGAAGAAAGTGAAAGGGGGATGCGCAATGACATGGAGAACCTCATCGACACGTGGCTGAAAGAACGGCAGGTGGGTGACGTGGAGGGGGACAGTCCTCTGCCCACCGCCCCCTCCAGGCATGGGGCCAGGCATCACTGATCCCTCCGGGACTCACCCGCAGGGCGCCCGCTACGTCTGGAACAGGACGGAGCTGATGGAGGCTGTTGCGGACCCCAACGTGAATTATTTGATGGGTAACACATATCCCCTGTGCCAGGACGTGGCAGCCACTGGGACACTGTAAGGTGCTGAGGCTGTTCCAACCGTGTCCCCGTTGCCAGGTCTCTTCGAGCCCATGGACATGAAGTACGAGCCGTTGCGCAACAAAACCCTTGACCCATCGCTCAGCGAGATGACGGAGGCGGCGATCACCATCCTGAGCAGGAACCCCAAGGGCTTCTACCTCTTCGTGGAAGGTCAGTCGGGGCTGGGATTCCCCAGGTGGGTAGCAGGGCCCACCTTGCGGGGTGCTGCGGGGTTGTGGTGGTTCCTGATCCCCCACGGGCACCCGTCTGCAGGCGGCAGGATCGACCACGGGCACCACGAAGGCATGGCCAAGAGGGCGCTGATGGAAGCGGTGGAGTTTGACCACGCCATCAGCAAGGCGAGCAGCCTGACGGACGAGGCAGACACCCTCACCGTGGTCACCGCCGACCACTCGCACGTCTTCTCCTTCGGTGGCTACCTCCTGCGTGGCACCTCCATCTTCGGTAGGGCACCAAGAGCAGGGACAGCCCCGCACCGGGTGCTGTCTGCTCCGGGGTGGTGATGTGGGGAGTTTCAGGGCTGAAAACCCGCTCCCCGTTTTCCTCTCCCCAGGCCTGGCCCCCCTAAAAGCCACCGACTTGAAGAGCTACACGTCCATCCTCTATGGGAACGGGCCGGGCTACTTGGGCGGCAACAGGACTGAACTGAATGACACCATCATCGGTGAGCACTCGGGGCCGTGGTGGGGTTGTAGGGTGGGGATGGGACCCACCACCCCACTCAACCCCTTTCTCCACCCCCCCAGAGAGTTACGACTACAAGCAGGAGTCCGCTGTGCCCCTCTCCTCGGAGTCCCACGGGGGCGAGGACGTGGCCATCATGGCCAAGGGCCCCATGGCCCACCTCTTCCACGGGGTGCAGGAGCAGACCTACATCGCCCACGTCATGGCCTACGCCGCCTGCCTCGAGCCCTACACCAACTGCCGCCAGCGCAACGCCGCGCCCACAGCCCACGCCACCCCCCTGGCCATGCTCCTTCCTGCCCTGTTCCTGCCCCTCTTCTACTGACCCCGTGGCCCTGTGGTGCCCGCGGGCTCTGCTGGACCCACAGCCTCCCCTCCCTGTGCCCTGGGGCTCTTTGGTGGCTGCAGGGTGCCAAATCCCCATACTTGATGTTTAATAAAGGCAGGAGGTGGTAGGAGACGCGGCGGAAAATCATGCAGGTGTCTGCACCATGAGGGTGCTGTGAGTTTAGGGAGGATGCTCCTGCCCCCTGCATCTCCCCACCATGGTCGGTGCCCACTGCCACCCGTCCCCATCCACGGCCCCGTGCACCCCTGGCATATCCAGTGCTTTATTGACCAGAAACAGCAGCGAAAAATACAGCGCGTGTCCGTGTCCCCGTGCCCCCGGGCAGGCTGGCATCGCCCCGGCCCCCAGCCCACCCCGGTGGTGGGGCTGATGGGGATGGGACGGGGCTGGCACAGGGACAAGCACCAGGCTTTTGGCACGGGACAGCCCCGCAGCACCCCTGGGTCACCCTCCCTGCCCTGAGCAGCTGGGTGTGGGGAAGGGTTTGGGGAGGTGGACGAGAGGGTCCCGTGGGTGGGGAGCTCATACCCCCTCCCCAAGGGGGCTCCTCTGCCTTGGCACCCCCTGCGGCAGGTGAATATTTTGGGGGTGCCCCCTGTGCCTGGAGGAGGGGGGCAGGCAGAGGGTGGCACCCGGGCAGGGACGGGGACCGGGAGGGTGCCAGCCCGCGGGGACAGCGGCCTCACCACACCGAGCACTTGTGCGCCGGGTTCATGGGCGAGTTCTTGGGGCAGTGGAAAACGCGGCCAAACTCCTCAAACTGCGAGACGCTGCCCAGGACCCTGCCGGGGCCAAATGGGGGTTGGACACAGCTCAGAGCTGGGTACCCCCATGATGGGGATGCCCACCGAGGACCCTGCCCCTCACCCCAGCACCCCCAGCCCTGCCCGCCCCAGCTGGCAGCCACCAGGAGGGCTGGTGCCCGCCGTGCCCCCGTTTTGGGGCCGGTACCTGTAGTGCTCCGGGGCGTGCTTGTCTGTCAGCACCTGCAGGTAGATGGACTGGGATCGCCGCTTGATGCACCAGTTCTGGGGGGAGGAAGGTCCCGTGGGTGAGACCAGGGGGACACCCTGGGTTCTGGCACCCGCTGGGACCCCCAGGACCCTGGGCACCCACTGGGGTGGTCCTTCTGGCTGCTGGGGGTGAGGGCTGGGGTGCCCTGGTGGTGTTTGTTGTTGTGGGGTCTCCCTGAGCCTACATATGAGGTATGGATGGGCTGGGCGAGCGTAGGGGCATGTTTGTTATTGAACAGGCACACTTGTTTTTGTAGGGTTCCCTGAGGCTGTGGGCTGCCTGATTGTGGGGTGCCCTGAAGCTCGCATCCATTTGTTATTGGGGGGCACGTGGCTGTCACTGTAGGGTTCCCAAGAGCACAGGGACGGTGTGGGGTGGTCCTGTGGGGCTGAGCCCTGCACCGGGGGCACCCACAGAGCCCAGGACCCAGGCGGGGACCCGCTGGTGGCCGTGGGCACCGGCTCACCTGGGCAAAGGCGATGAAGAAGAGCTGGTCGTGGGTGTACTTCAGGTGGTGCAGGGGGTGCTCGGGGCCGTGCTCCCGCACCCACTTCTGGTAGGCCTGCAGGACACGGGGTGCCCTCAGCATGGCTGGGGGGGGGGCTCCAAAAAAGCCCCGTGCCCCCCAGCAGGCACGGCCACCCTCGGTATCAGTGGCATCCGCAGCAGCCCCGTGGCCCTGCGGGGGCTGTGACACCCCGGGGTGGGGGACACTCACGTAGTAGGCGAGCTTGAGCCCCCCCATGTCAGCGATGTTCTCCCCCAGCGTGTGTTTGCCGTTCACCTGCCCAAAGAGGAGCAGCACGGGGTAAGCAGCGATGTCCCCGCGGGGGCACCAAGGCTGCTGTGCCTCGGTGTCCCCCACCCAGGGCCCCGGGGGTGTTCCCAGATGAGGTGTGAGGAGTTTTTTTGGGCTCTGTCACTTCTGGGGGGGGGGATCTCACCCGCTGGTTGTAGACGGTGAAGTTGTCGTAGAGGTTGACGATGCACTGCGCCTTCTTCAGGAACTTGCTGTAGGACGTCTCCGTCCACCAGTGCACCAGGTTCCCGTGCCGGTCGTACTGCCCCCCTGCAGGCAGCGCCACCCGTGGTGCCCCCAGTGTCCCCAGTACCCCCCCCCAGTACCCCCAGCAGGTTGGGGGTCACTCACCCCAGTCGTCGTAGCCGTGGGTCAGCTCGTGCCCGATGATGGTGCCGATCCCACCGTAGTTCAGTGACCTGTCGGGGGGACAAAATTGGGGGTGAACACGGTGCTGGCAGGGGTGGCGGTCACCCCAAGACCTGTCCCATTCCCCAAACCCATCCCTGTTTCCTCCCCCCCGCCCCCAGCCCCACACTCACTGCGGGAACTCGGGGTCGTAGAGAGTCGGCTGCAGGATGCCGGCGGGGAACACTGGGGACACAGGACAGCATTGCAGGGAGGGGACAATCCGGCCCCAATCCCACCCCCTCAGCACCCCCTGGCACCAGGGGACCCCACATCATGCCCCCTAAACCCATTCCTCCCCCCAGGCAATGCCTCACCCATCTGGTTCTTGTTGGGCAGGTAGTAGGCATTGAGCGCCTGGGGGGGCAGCAGCCACCTGCAAGGAGAGATGGAAGTGCTGGGGACACGTAAGGACAGGGAAATGCCACCCCCTCGCACAGCCGGGGGCACCCCAATGTCCCCGTGTCCCCCCCCAGGTGAAGCAATACCCACGCGGACTTGTCCACCTCCTGCCGGATCTTCTTCACCGAGAGCCTGATGCTGAAGGCGATGCTGTTGAGGATGTTCTTGAAGTAGGTCTTCTCGTCCACCTCAAACTGGGGGGGGGGACACGGCCACGTCGAGGGGGACACCAGCCCCCAAAATCCATCCCCCTGAGGCTGGGGAGCAGTGCTGGGGCGTCCTCCCACCCCCATGAGCCGTGGGGACGGAGGATGTGGGGTTGTGGCCAGGGGCTGGATGTGGCCCCTCACACTGGGGTGGGGGATCTGCAGGGGTCACCGTGTCCCCGTTACCTCTTTGGGGACCCCAGACCATCAGGGGTAGGGTGAGGGAGCAATGTGGGGATGGGACAGCGTGGCTCTGCCCACGTGGCTGTGCCCATGCAAGCGGTGGGCTTGTGTCCTGGCTCCTTTTGGGGTGGTGTCTCCCCACCATGATCTACCTGGAGCCCTAATGAGGTGTAGGGCTCATCCCCCCACTCACCACACGGCCCCGGGCCCCCCCTTGCCTCATACTCCTTGTCGATGGCCTCTGGTTTCAGCAGGAAGTCGGGGTACCCGATCATCACCATCATGTACTGGAGCTGGGGACAGAGCAGGCAGCGGGGTCAGGGTCCCCGTGTCCCGTTCCCCCACACGGGGACAAGGCCCGGGGGGCACGCTGGGGGCTGCCACCTTGGCCCTGGCCGCTCTCCGCGTCTCCTCGTCCATCCAGTCCAGCTCATCCAGGCGCTGGTCCAGGATGTATTTGATGTCCTCCACCAGCTGCTGCACCTACAGCGGGGCACCGCTGATGCTACCGGGGCGTCCTGGCCACCCTCCAGCCCTCAGGGGTGCGGGGGGGCACCCGGAAAAGGGGCCGGGAGGGCGCCTACCTTGGCCTTGCTGGCGGAGGAGAAGTACTCCTCGACGAAGAGGGCGCCCAGGGCCATGCCGAAGTGCTTGTTGGCCTGGCTCAGGCAGACCTTGCCCGGCTCCAGCTGCTTCTCGTTGCCCTCCATCTCCTTGGAGAGCTCGTGGATGGCGTCGCGGAACGGGGTGGAGAGGTGCTCGCTCAGCACCACCACGATGCGCCACAGCATGTAGTTGTGGAGGATCCTGGTGACGTGGGGCAGGATCAGGCCCCTCCTGGGCACCTCCCTGCTCGTGCCAGGCTTGGGGTGGCCGTGTCCCGTGGGGCCCAGGGATGGAGGGGGTGGTGGCACCGTGCACGTCCCCGCAGCAGGCACGGTGATGGGTCCCTTGGGGACCCAGGAGCTTGGTGGTGCCCTCCAGCAGGAGCTTCCCCAGGGCTCGCCATGTCCTGCCTGGCCTCGTGGGGCATTTTGGGGGTCCTTCCACAGCTCCCCCCGGTACCTACCCCATCACCACCCCTTTCCAAAGCTGGGCACGGAGGTGCCAGCCCCCCTCACCTGCTGGGCGTCACGCGGATGAGGTCGGACACCTTGTGCATGTAGTCGGTGGCCAGCAGCACCACCTCCTCGTCCTCCGAGAAGTTGTCGTGGAAGATGCGGTCCAGCAAGCGCTTCCACTTGAGCTGGCAGGGTGGGCACGTCACCCCCGTGCCACCAGGCTTTCAGCCTCCCCCCTCCCCTTCCCAGGGGGTCACGCCTGCTCCTGGTGCTGCCCCCAGCAGCCAGGGCAGTACAGGATGGAGCCGTCGCCATCCGGAGCACATTTATCCATGGGGTCAGTGGGAGATGTTTCTAGGGACACTGGAGCATGGCACTACAGGATTGTGCTTCTTATAGGGGATACAGGACAGCCCTGGGGACATGGGACAGGGACAAACACGGGGCGCAGGGCAGGTGGGAGATGGGGGTGGCAGGGGGACGCACCGTGGGGGTGATGCGCTGCAGCTCGCCCAGGGTGACTTTGTGGTACATGGAGCTGACATCCCTCCGCACGTCGTCGTACTCGGACACCGTGATCTGCACGGGGTGGGCACGGCTGTCACCTCCTCCCTGCTGTCACCTCCCCATTGTCACCTCCCCACTGCCCCCCGCCAGGGGTGGCACAGGGATGGGCACAGCACCGGGGCAAGAGGAGCTGCTGGTCCACACCCTTTGTGGGGCTGGGCATGAGGACCCCAAGGAGCTGAGGTAGCAAGGACCATGCATGGAGGTCCCCCAAGCCTGGGATTGGGGTTCCCCAAGATTTGGGCACGGTGTCCTCAAGGGCCTGGAGCGAGTTCCCAAGGATGGGGAATGGGGGTCCCCAAGTGGTTGTCCCATGGGTGTCCCCAGAGTGATGAGGTCCCTGGGGCTCTGCCTCAAGGTGTTGGGATTGGGAAGGTCCCCAGGGGCTGGGATTGAAGGTTCCCAAGGGGATGGGGTCCCCCAGGGCTGGGAAGGGGCACCCCAAAGCCTGGGACAGGCACCCCCCCCCCCCTCACGTTGGCGAGGTGCTGCTCCAGCTGGAGGATCTCCTGCGCCTTCTGCTCCACGTGCTCGGCCCCCAGGAGGGTGAGCAGCCGCTCCATGAAGACCCGGTATGCAGCCAGGATCTGTGCCAAGGGACAGCTCCGTGAGTGCCACCAGCATCGCCCCCCAGTCCCCCAGCCCCCCAGCTCCTCACCTTCTCGCTCTCCTCATCCTGCCCCAGGTAGAGGGTCCGCTCGGGCAGCGTCAGCCCATCCTGGTCAATCTGGGGGGAGATGGGGGCAAGGGGTGAGCAGAGGGTGGGGAGAGAGGCGCCCCCAGCCCTGTCCTGGCTGCACACACCCCCAATCTCCCCCAAATGGTGGCCCCACACCCGCCCCATAGCCGGTCCCAGTCCTGTGTGCAGGATGCTCCACGGGGATGAGCGGTGCCGCACGGACACCCCCATTGACCCACAGGCACGTGCACCCATCTGCACATTTCTGCCCCGTGTCACACCCCACAGCACCCCATTCATGCACACACCCCCACCCCACATCACACCCACAGCCCTTCTCTCGCACACCCCTCGGAGGTGCACGCACACACTCGAATTTTCACCAAACGTGCTGAACCCCCCCCACCAAACACCCTTCAGCCTCCTCTCGCAGCACACACACACACAAAAAACCCGTCCCACCCACCGTGCACACTTGTCACACTCCTGTCACACCCATCCACACGCACACGCGAGGCGTTGGAGCCACCTCGCTCCCCCCCCTCCACCCCACACCTCGCCGTGGCACCCCACCCTTGGCACACCCGCGCCTTCCCCATCACACCCGTCGGAGCCGAAGCCTTTCTCCGTGACACACGCTCCCTCTAGTGTACACACGCACAGCCGGCCTCCTGCCCTGTCCCCCGGCTCGCACGCTCACGCTCACGCTCGCACACTCACACCCATACCCCTTGGTGCCAGCCCCACCAGCTCACGGGGACCCAGGAGGCTCCGTGCCCCCGGTGTGCCCAACGCCTTGTCCCCACCGTGCCACCGCCACCCTCACCATGTCCCTGTTGTGCCTACCCCGTGTCCCCTCTGCGCCCACCACCGTGCCATCACCGTGCTCACTGCTGTGCCATTACCATGCCCGCTTGGTGCCCCCCATGGTGTCCCCACCATTGCCACTGCTGTGCCCCCGCTGTGCCCACCCGGGGTGCTCGAGGTTTGGCCACCCAGACGCAGCCCCCAAAATGCCCTGGTGGCACCACAGGGCGAGGGACGTGGGTGACAGGGGTGGGGATGGCCAACAAAGCCACGGACACCCAGCACAGAGCCAGCACCGCCCCGTCCTGCGCAGACAGCAGCCAGGACACCAGGGTGACGGGCTCAGATGGCACGGGGGGGGGACCCCATCACCACCTCATCCCTTCCCGCATCCTCCCCACCCTAAAGGTTCCACCCTGGCCCAAGGGTGCTGGCTGGGGGACGTCCCACGGGGGGGTGTCAGGGTGCCCTCACCCGGATGACGTAGCGGGAGGTGTTCCTGTCGTCCAGGCTGACGGTGAGCGAGAAGAGCACGGCGGCGCTGTAGACCCCCTGCGTCTTGTAGAGCAGCTCGTTGAGGTCCCCGCGGCCCGGCGAGGCGTCCCAGCCGCCGCACTCCCCGATCACCTCCAGCATGGGCCGCGGACCCAGCCGGTCGATCTCAGCCCGGTCCAAGCAGGAGCGGAAAAACTCCTTCACCTTCCTCTCGGCCGAGGCCGGGGCTCGGCGGCGCACGGGGCGGCTCAGCAGCGCCCGCAGCTTGGCCTCGTTCTGCTCGGCGATGGCCCCGATGGTGCCGTACACCAGCTTGTCCTCGGGGATGCCGTGCCGCCGGAGCCACCCGCCGCAGGCGAAGGAGTAGAAATCCTGGCAGGGGTCGATGGTGGCGTCCATGTTAGCGCTGAGGAAGCGGGACGCCCGCAGGAAGGCCTTCTTCTCCTGGCAGCCCTCCAGGCAGTAGCTGTCCCCTTCGGCCGCCAGGTATTTGAGGACCAACATGCACGTCAGGATGACGCAGAGCCCGGCGGCGAACACCAGCCCCGAGAGCAGGCAGATCTCCCGGCGGCTCCAGCGTGGCAGCCCCCCGCCCCGTTTTTTGGCCCCGGCGCCCAGCTGGAGGGCGAAGCCGTTGGGCAGCGTGCCGCTCTGGTACCGGCTCACGTACTTCACCTCCTGGAACTCGTCGTAGTGGGCCGTCAGCGAGTAGGTTTTCTCCATGGCCGGGGCTGCCCGCAGGCGCGGGGTGCTCAGGGAAGGCAGGGGACGGGTGCCGGTGCTCCCCGGTTCATGCTGGAGGCGGTGGAGGTGCCCGGAGAGTCAGGCTGCTCCTGGAAAAGGCAGAGGAGGTGGTTGAGGGGTGTTTGGGGAGGAGCGAGGGGATCGCTTCGTGCCGTCATCATCGCCCACGTCGCCGTCCCCGCTGGTGGCACTGGTGGCGCTGGTGCCGGGAGCTCGGGGGCAGCCCAACCCCGTGGCTGTCCCCTCGGTCCCCCACCTGGTGATGGGGCAGGGTCCCACCTGCACGATGCCACCCAGCCCCTGGCAATGCTTTATCCCCCTGATGTGGAGACAGCACCCGCTCCAAGTGGGTGCCCGGGGTGGTTTGGGGAGCACCACACCGCACCTGATGGGCTGAGGGGGGCACGGGGCTGCCAGCCCCTCCGCGTGGGGTGAGCAGCGTGGGTAAGCGGGTCCCTGGGGATTTTTTTGGGGGGGAGAAAGCATTGTATGGGGTTGGTTTGGGCTGTTGCACGCCAGGTTGTGCTGTCTCGCCCTGCGCCGTGCCGCGTTGCACTGGGTTGGGGTGGGTCGTGTTGCATTGCGTTGCCTCCAAGTGTGTTGCAGCGCGGTGTGCACGCAAAGTTCGCTCCAGTCTGGGGGGGTCTGGCCCCTATGGACACCTCACAGCACCCCCCTCACCCCAATCCCCCTCCCCAATACCTCACCCCTAGCCGGTGCCCAGCGGTCGCTGCTCTGGGGAGGGGGGAGCTCTGCCCATGAAAAGAGGGTGGAGGCATTGGGTGGGGGGGGGGGGGCTTCAAAAGGAGCCCCCACTCCTCGCTCAGCGCAGATCTGCACATGGATTTGCAGGTGTGGGGAGGACACGCTGAGGACAAAGAGCCGCTCGGGGAGGAGAGGGGGGGGCGATATCCCTGCGGCAGGGTCCCCCGGCCCCCCAGCACCCTGCAGACCCCGCTCCCTCCGCAAAACTTGGGTGAAGTTGTGCCCCGGTGCCGCAGCCTGGCGGTGCCCGTGCCGGAGAGCAGCCGCGCTGCTGCCACCACCGGAAAGTTTGCGGGGTGGGTGGCGGGCACGGCAAGGGGGGGGGGCTCGGGGTGCTGGGGGGAGCTGCAAGAGCTGCTCGGGGGACGGTCCCCAGGGTGGTCCCCAGGGTGCTGGGAGGATGCTCCGGGGATGCTCCGGGGATGCTCGGGCGTGCCCGGGGCGCGCTGCCCAGGATGCTCGGGGGATGCTCGGCGGGATGCTGCCCGCGGTGCTCCTCGAGGGTCGCTCGAGGGATGCTCGGGAAGTGCTCCCCGGGAATAACGCCTGGATCACTCGGGGGATGCTCGCGGGATGCTCGCTGCCAGCCTCGGGGGGTGGTGGTGGTGGGGAGGGGGGAGTCTTCCCCGTGCTGCTCCCCGGGGCTGCTCGCCGAGGGATGTTCCCCGGGATGTCCGGGGGCGCTCGGGGGTGCCCAGCTCCTGCTCCCCGCCCCACCGGGGGGGCTGCTCCGGGCTGCGCTCGGGGAAAAAGCCGCCGGGGGGATGCCGCTTGGGGGATGCCGCCCGGGATGCTCGGGGGGACGCTGCCCGGGGATGCTCGGGGGATGCTCGGGGGGTGCTCGGGGGTGCTCACCGGCTTGCCGGGGGGATGTCAGGAGGCTGCCCGGGGCTGCTGGAGGGCTGGCCCGGCGGTGGCCGTCCGGCTGCGCGCCCCGCGCTCCGCTCCGAGCCCCGCGCCGCGGCTGGAGGAGCGGCGGGGCCGGAGGGAGGCAGCGGGGCGGGGAGGGGGTGGCGTCTCCAGCCCGGCTCTCCCGCAGGCCAGGCTCCATTAACGAGATTATTATGCAAATGGAGCAGCCCTGTGCCACCCGCCAGCCTTACCTCATCCCCGCCGGCGGGGAGGAAGGGTAAGGAGGGAGGAAAGGGGGGGGGGGGTCCCCAGGACCCCCTGCCCCGGGGGGGGTGCTGGCACAAGGCTGGCAGTGCCACCAAGCTTGGCACCAACCGGCCGGGGACCCTGCTGCCACCCCCTGGCAGGTTGGCACCCAGGAAGGGCAAGGGTGGGCACGGCTGGGGGGGCTGTGCTGGCTGCATCCCAGCCGCTCGGACACCCCCCAGCCATGTCCGTGCACCCCAGGGTGCTCATCCTGGCCTGCCAGGGTGTGTGCAAGGCGGGGAGAGATGGAGGTGGGAGACAGGGGGAGCCCAGGAGGCTCCAGGTGAGAGGGTGGGCATGGGGGTGGCATGGGGCGGCATGGGGAGGGGGCCACGCACACTCGTACACACGCACACACACGCAAAGGTCTGGGAATATTAAACTGCATTGCAGATAAATCCCCAACATATATATCGTGAGCCGCTCTGCCACGGGGGGGCCCAGCAAGGAGATTTATAACCCATCAAATCCCACTGCCCACAGCGGCCCCGCGCAGCAGCCAGGGACCCCGTCCCCGCTCAGCCATCCCGCTGGCCGTGCTCCTGGGCACCCTGGCACCCCCATCCCACGTGGCCCTGGGTGCTGGGTGGGGGCCTGGGTCTTCCTGGGCACTGGGGTGGGAGTTTTGGGGTGTGGGTAATGTGCTACACGCACCATGTGGCATGGGGACGCTGCGTGGCATGGGGACGGGTGGCTCAGCTGGTGTGGGACCCACTGGGTCTGTCCTGTCCTGCGAGCACCACAGGCTGGCCCAGGGCACGCAATAACATGCGCCAGCACCAGTGCACACGCTTGTGCACGCTGACACACGCACCAGTACAGGCACACGCACGCTGTGCCACACACACGGCGTCCAACAAGTGGTGCCGTACAGCTCCCGTTACAGCCAGGCGTGCCCTGCCACACTCACACACACCCCAAAATACACACACACACACACCCCGACACACATCCACAGCCTCACGACATTGCAGCAAACCTTTCCCCGGGCACACACCGTGCTCCAGGAACCCCATCAGGTGCCTCCAGCTTGGGCACGCCGAGCAGCACCAGCAGGGTGCAGGAGCACCCAGCCCTAGGACGCTTCGTGGGTGGGTAACGGGGTGCCCAGCTTGCTGGGGGAGGCTGAAGGGTGGGGGCACAGCACCAGGTGCCACCACGATGGCATCCCCATGCCTGTACTTTCCCAGCCCCCCTGCCCAGACCCACCTTGGTGGGAGCATGATGGATGCGTGCGGGGAAGGGGGGGGGCGCAGCGTTATTAACAGCCTGGGTATTGCTCCAACAGGGCTGTAAAAATTAAAGGCGTGTGGATATAAAATAATGGATAAATCTGAGCCGGCCGCAGAGTTGCTGCGGCGTCCCAGGGGAGCTGGCAGCTGCAGGAGGGAGGGTGCAGCAAACCTGGGATGGGGACCTGTGGGTGGGCACAGGGGAGGTCAGGCAGCACCTGCACCAAGCACAGTTTTCCAGTGTAAATGTCCCAAGTGCCCCGAGGAGCTGCAATGCCAACCTGTGGAGCTGGCACCGCGAGAAGCTGCTCTTGAAGCTGGGCTAGAAGAAAAAAGGGGCTGAGCATCGGCAGGCTGGGCTGGTGGGGGCACGGGGAGTTTGTTCCAGGATGCCCACAAGCGCTACCCAGCCCCGAAAGCAGCAGCAGTGCCCTGTGCCCTGGTGACAACGCACCCAGTTTTGGCCAGGGCCAGGCTGGTGGGATCCCCCCCAAGTCCTGCCCGCCCTGCAGCCCCCAGCCCTGACCCCCAGCAGCCCCCTCCTCGCCAGCCCCACGGGCCACCCCGCCGGCATCCTCATTTTCCCCGAGATTAGCCGCGGCGCGGGAGCCTCCGCGCACCGCCAGCAGGTGACAAATAAGATTTTTCCACTCTCCCGAGCACCCGGCATGGGTCTGTCATTGAAAATGCAAAGCAGCGCGGTGCCAACCTCCGCCACCCGCCCTCCCCTCTGCCAGCCCCTCGGTGCTGAGCGCCCACTGGCCGAAGCCCCCGTCGTTGGACCCCCAAAATGCCACCCGCTCCCCGATGGCGGTGCCAGGCGTGAGCCATGGGTGTCCTCCTGCCCGGTGTGGAAAGGTCCTGGGGGGGGTTAAAGGGTGCGAGTTTGGGGTGTCAGCCTTGGTGGGGCATCAGCGTCCCTTTGGTGGGGGAGCAGTGCTGGGGGTCCCCACCACGCTGGGTGTTTGTGCCCCACCTGTGGTGCTAAGCTCACCCTAGTGATGGCAGGGTGAGGGCTTGTCCCTGCTGGAAGCATTTGGCCCAAGACGTGCCCATTGGGGTGAGATCTGCCCCCACAAACCCCACCCCAAGTGATCCCAATCCCAGCTGCCAAAGGAGGAGGACGGGAACGATGCCCCCAACCCCAGAGCTGGGCACGTCCACCCTGCATCCACTGCCCAATCCTCCCAAAGCCCCTCAGTCCCCCAACCCCCTTGGTCCCCAAAAAACCCCTCGGCCCCCCTCAGACCCAGCCCTCGCACCCCATTATCCAGCCCTGCTGCACCCCCCAGGCTGGACACATCCCCAGGCAGCCCCCGGCCCCGCTCCCCGCCGGCTCCTCATCTCCCCCTCCGCTATTGTTACAGGGTTGCCTCTGCCTCTGTCTGCGAAATTAATTCGGAGGTGGAGAGGGAGAATTATGTAAAGTGTGGTTATTCTGGAGCGGCGGGGGAAGCGCGGCTGATGGCAAAGTGCCTTTTTGTGTGTTTAATATGCATTTTTTTCCAGCGGTGCATTTTCAGGCGGGTAATTTGCTGTCTTTTCAGACCCCGATCAGTATCATTTCTCCAGCAATGACAGCTTTTATTTGCTCTGAAATGAATGCTGCGAAATTTCCAAGAAATAGCCGAGGCCCCGTTGTCTGCCCACCCCCGCGGGCTGGGGCGCGGGCACCCACCAGCCCCTTGCCCCCCTGCAGCCCCAGTCAGTGGCAGTGCCGGGCACACGTGTGTGCAAGCCTGCACACCTCGTGTGTGTGTGTGTGTGTGTGTGTGTGTGTGTGTGCCCAGGTGTGTGCTCTCACACCTCAGGTGTGCACGTCAATGCACCGTGCACACACCCCGCAGTGCACGTGAACACATCCCCCTGCACACATATACCCCTCGCCAGCACAGCACCACACTTGTGCACACACACACACGCTCCTAGTGCACGCACAGCCCTCCCCAGCACCCCCATAGCCCACTTGGCACCTGGTGACAGTCACCGTGGTCTCGGTGCTGACACACGCATGGGGGACTTGGTTGTGCCAAGGTGACCGTGGCACAAAGCTGGCACCTGCCTGGGGAGCACCCAGAGGGAAGCAGAGGGCTGCGGGTGCCACCCTGCTGGGGGCTGCCACTGGCAGGTAGTGTGAGGGGCACCAGGACTGGGTGCAGGGGGCACCCCTGGGCGGGTTTTTGGCACCAGGAGAATGGGCACGGGCAGCAGGAGCGGGCGCAGAGGGTGTGCGTGCGTGAAGAGGGAAAGAAATGCTGTTTGTGTAGGTGTGCGCTGAGTGGGCGCTGTGTGCTGGAGCTGGTGTGCGAGGCTGGCCATGCAGCAGCTGCGTGCGTGCGTGCACATCTCCGTGTGCACGTGTGTGCCCGTGCCAGCCCCCCCTACCCACATCCCGCTGCGTGTGGCGGTGTGCCTGCAGGTGCAGAGTGTGCACACACGGTGCCATGCTCCCTCAGTGCGTGTGCACAAGCCCAGGTGTGATAAAAAGTGATATTGGGGTGTATGAGTAAGGCTTCACCCCAAAAAAACACCGCACGGGGTCGTACACCCCCAGCTGGGGGTCCCCACCTCTCCGCTGCCCCAGCTGTGGCGGTGCCGGGGCCTGGCACGGCCAAGGTTAACTCCACCAGAGCCCAGCGGCACGGTGCAGGGAAGCTTTAATTTAATGAAGTGTGAGGCTTTTTTATGGGCTTTTAATTACGTGGTGATAATTAACATTATAGGCCGCCGGGTCCCGGTGGTGCCCGGCTGCCCTGTGCCAGCTCCCGCCTGTTTGTAAATAAACCCAGCGGGCAGCCGGGGCCGGGGGCTGCGCCATGCCCACCCTGGGGTGCCCAATTTCCTGCCGCCGGCAGCAGCTCCAGCCCCAAATCCTCTTCTTGGGGGGGGGGAGATTTGGGTTCAAACTTGGGCACAAACCCCTGCAAGAGGTGGGGAACAACGGAGCCCCCCCAGCAGCACCCAGCTCCCCAAGGCTTTTCCATGCCTCTGGCCAAGCAGAGCTGCCTGCTAGCACCGTGGTGACAAGGGGGGGGCACAGGGAGCCATGCCATGCTGTGTGTCCACCCCCCCCAGCCCCAGCCTGGCCCCAAGCAGCCCCCCCCTGCATCAGGGCTAATAGGAAGTGATCCATCAGGCAGCTCCCGGGCGCACTGCCCGCCTGCCAGGCACCTAATAGATTTATTGCCAGTCACCCAGGCAATTTCCTGCCCTCCCCTAATCAATACAGCGGGGCAAGGGGAGGGGGGGGGGGCATCATAAGGAGCTGGGGAAGGGGACGAGGAGGGTGTCAGGGCACTATCAGCCCCCCCAGTGGCTGAATGGGGGCACAGGGCCACGATGGGAAGGTGATGCCCCATGGGACCAACCCCTCCTGGTATCACCTCCCCATCTTGCTGGCAGGACCCCCCCATGCAGCAGCTGGGGGTGCCATATAGCCATAAAGGGCTGCCATACAGCCATAAGGGGCTGCCCCCCCCTTTCTCCAGCTCGAGGCAGGGAGCCCAGGCACCTAAGGCTCCCCTCCCCCAGCCCCTTCCCATTTAATTTTCCCTAATGAAAGGCACAGAGGATGGCGGGGAGCTGGGGCACCAAGGTCGAGGCTGCCTTTAATCAATCCCCGCTGCTGGCCGGGTGCCCGGAGAAGCCTGCGGAGGAGAGGCTGGGGGGTGGCGGTGCAAGAGGAGAGCACTGGGGGGGGGGGGGATGGCTGGGGGTGAGGGGCTCCCAGTAACAAACTGGGACAGCCCCAGGACCCCGCCACCTCCCCATACAAAAGGCACAGTGAACGCACTGAGCGCCCGGATCCTGCCAGGGCAGCTTTAACCCTGCGCCTCCCCAAAAGCACCCCAAAACCCTCCACCCTCTCTCCTCCCAGCCCCACAGGGCCGGAATCACCGCCCAGCAGTTTGGGGACAGCAGGAGGGGACACAGGTCCCCAACTCTGGCCGTGGGGCTGTAAGGCACTGGCCACAGGAGGATGAGGGGACACGGGGAGAGGGGGGGGGCCACCCTAAAGCTGGGTGCTGGTGACGGCGCTCACCCCGTGCACCAGGACCGTGGGGCCCAGGCCGCGGGTGAGCAGCTCCAGCTGCCGCAGGTAGAGCGGGTACAGGCTGGTGTCGGCCGGCGGCCGCGGCAGGTAGAGGAAACGGACGGCGGGCGCCGGGCCCTGCTCCAGCACCAGCTTGTTGGCAGCACGGACGTACTCATCCGACACCCGGGTGGCGTTGGCCGGGAAGTTCACAGCCGCCCCTTCCTCCTCATCCTCATCCTCAGCCGGCGTCCCCGGGGTCCCCCGCTGAGCCTGCCAGTGCAGGCGGACGACGGCGTCCCAGGGCACCAGCTGGATCTGGGCCTGGATGCGCAGGTCCTTGAGGAGCTGGCGGAGCTTGTCCTCCTGGGCGCCGGGCATGGCGCCGGCCTCCACGCAGAGGAAAAGGAGCAGGCGGGCCCGGCGCCAGGCCCGGGCCATGTTGAGCACGCAGGCCATCTGCAGCAGGAAGAGGCTGCAGGTGTCGGCGTAGCGGGCGCTGTCGGGCCGCAGCAAGTTGACGGGCCAGACGTGGATGGTGGGCGGGGGGCTGGCGGCGCGCCGCAGCTCCCAGGCCTTGTCCAGGCTCTCCAGCTGCCGGGCCAGCAGGACGTTGCGCAGCATCTTCAAGGCGTCGGCCACGATGCCCACGTACTCCCGCGGCGACAGCAGTTTGGGGGCGGTGGGCGCCCGCAGCGGGGGGAAGCCCAAAGGCAGCTCCTCGCGGGTGCTGGTGAAGGCGGGGTGGCGGGCCAGGCCGTCCTGAGGCGCTGCGTCGTCGTAGAAGCCCAGCACCAGGGTGTTGGGGCGCATGCCGCCTGCCGAAAAACCACCATGGGCGGTCGTGACGGGAAGGAGAGGGCCCTGCCAGTACCAGCAGCACCATGGGTGCCACCAAACCCAACTGGCTTTGATGCAGGCAGTTCCAACTCCCTTGGGAATCGCCCATCCTGGTGCCTCCAAGACCCAGCTTGGCTCTGGCACTACCCACAAAGGTGCCTCCAAGACCCAGCTTGGCTCTGGCACCGCTCAACCAGGTGCCCCCAAGACACAACTTGGCTTTGGCACCTCCAAACCCCTCAGCACTGCCCACCCGGGTGCCTCCAAGCCCCATTCTGGCTTTGGAGCTGACAAAGGGGCCAAAGGCCCTCAAGTTGGACCCCCTTCCGTGCCCGGACCCCACTCACCAAGGCCAGAGGTGAAGAGGAGCTGCCGGACACCGTGACGCACCGAGGGTGCAAGGGTGAGGCTGACGAAGGCCTTGACGTTCAGCTTGTCCACCAAGCCCAGCCACGAGTCCTGCTGGGGCTGCAGCGGGTCCGAGGGCAGAGCATCTGGGTGGGGAGAGGAGACCAGCATCAGGCAGGGGTCACCCCATAACTGGGGGGCTCCCCGGTGTCCGCTCAGCACCCCAGCACCTTCTCCTTGTCCCCCCAAACCAGCTCCCATGCACCCACAAGCATGGGGAAGGTGAAAGCAGGTGCTTTCAGCCGGAGATATGAAATTATCCATAAATATATAAAAAAAATAGCAGGCAGCCCCATCCCCCCTCCCCAATTTCAGGCCATTAGTCACCACGGCAACGGCGAGGGGAGGTGGGGGGGGGGGGAGCAGAGCCAGGCATCCGCTGGGGGTGGGGATGGCCACAGCGGGGCGAGCGCGCGTGCGAGGGAGCACACGTGTGTGCAAACCACCACGCAGCGGGGGCGGACACACCTGAAGCGTGTGGGTGTCCAGCAGCGGGCACGAGATGAGGCTGGACACAGGAACACCCGTGGGCAAGGTTGTGCCAAGGGTGTTGGAAACGGGCATGCGTAGGTGTGCACGGGATTGTGGTGCACGTGGGTCCTGAGGAGCCTGGGTGGCACGTGCTACGTGTGTGTGTGTGGATGTGAGTGAGCACAAGCATTGTGAAAGCCTCCAGGACACACGTGTGCACGCGAGATATGGGATGGACGTAAGCCAGCTACATGCCCTGCACCATGCAAAATTCCACAGTGCCACCAGGGTGCCCAAAATGCTGGTATTTCCCTCCTTGTGCCCAACGTGCCCAGCTGGGAGATGGTGTCACACCAGCCAGGGGCTCTGGGAATGACATCCCAGGTCCGTGGCACCTCAGAAAGGGGCAGAGGCCCCCAGCGCTGGGACAGGGCAGACCCTCACCCAAGTCCTGCAGCTCCACGTGGCCCAGGACGTAGAGGCCGCTCTTCTTGAGGTCGTTGACGAAGTCGATGAGGCGGGGGCTGCTGCGTGGGTTCTGCACCATCAGCAGCATCTGCGGGCGCCAGAACTTGACGTGGTCCTTCCGCACGTCCAGCATCAGCAGGTACTTCCTCACCTGGGTGGGGGGACGGCAGGTGAGGAGCCCACCTTCCTTCAACACGCCGCCCCTCGAGGGGACGCCAGCCCCAAGGCCGTCAGCTCCCCGCCCCACGACGGGATTCGGGGCCAGGTGAGGAGAACAGGGCTCACCTGGTGGAAGATGAGGGCCTGGCTGATGTAGCCCCACGTGCTGCTGGGTGAGAGGTAGTGGAGGGCGAGGAGGAGGAGGAGGAGGAAGCCCAGGCTCGCCGAGGCCGAGACGGGGCTGATGAGGAACATCATGACGCAGCAGCCGGCGATGCCCAGCAGGCACGTGTGCCAGCTGAAGTAGCGGAAGGTGGGCCTGGAACGGGGAGAAAGGGGCACGGATTGGGCACCAGCTGTGCAGAAAGCATCTGGGAAAGAGCCTGATGCCTCGTTAGCAGAGCAGGGGGCACAGCTCCTGGGCTCCTTGCAGCAGGGAGCTCAGCCCAAACGAAGCCTGGCCTGGGGTTTTGTGCCACCCGCTTCATGCCAGCCATGTGGACAGGATACAGGCACCAGCAGCTGGCATCACCCTCTGTCCTCGTCAGCGTGGCACCAGCAGGCACACAGCCCCTGGTATTCAGCTGTGCTCATCTGGCCCAAGAAAATCCCAACGAGAGGCAAGGCTGCCGAAGGGATCGTCTGCTCATTACACTGAGGGTGACAGCAGGGAAACGCTCCCTGGCACCACAAAAACAGCAATTTCCATCTCCATCAGCCCCTTCCATGGCCTGAGGGACAGGCAGCCTGGAAATGCCACCATGGGGCTCCCACCTCGCTCAGCAAGGGCACCCGGTGCCCCCCCATCTCTCCATGGGACAGGGATGGTGGCACAGGGGCACAGGGAGGGGACAGGGCACCCCTCTGTGGCAGGGGAAATGCTTCGCACACGGAGGGGAGATGGCACTTGGGCAGCCCCACGCTGCAGAAAGGGGTGACCCGAGGGGCTCAGTAGCAACAGGGGCCCCCCAGCAGCACCAGCAGCCGTGGCACCCGCTCATCCTGGCTCACGGAGGCGGAGGCGGGGAGGCGAGAGGCTGTTATTTTCTCTAATTGTTGTTTTCGCTGAAAGGTAATTAAAATCCTTTTCCGCTGCGCTTGATGGAGACCTCGGCACGGGGAAGGGGGGGGCACCACAGTGCGGGCTGGGTGAGGGGCCCTCTGCCACCTGGCCCCAGCAGCCTCCACCAGGCACCAGTCCGTGCCCCATAGCACTCATCCGTGCCTCAAAATCCCTCAGCACAGGGAAGGCAGGACACGGGCACGATGGGCAGCTGTACCCAACCCTACAGCAAAGGGTGCAAGGCACATCAGCCCCCCCCCAAACCACCCCGCTGTGCCCCCCAGCTCTGGGCAGCCCTGCCATGAACTCGTCCTTCCTGGAAGAAGATCTTCTCCTCCCCCCGAGGCAGGATCCCCCCTCCCTCCCTCCCCTTTCCCCGTTAGTTTAATTAGCGCTAATGGAAAGTGGGCTCCATCACCGCTTGGCGAGCTGCCTGGGGGATGCCGGGCGGGCGCAGGCTATAAATTACCTCTGGAAAGCCTCAGGGGAGGGGGCACTGGATAAATCCAGTGGCCTGGATCTCTCTCTACCCACTCAGTATCACGGTGCTAGAGCACGGGGGCTGTCCCCTTCTCCCTCCTGAGGGATGGGGGTGTCTTTCCCCCCCAAATTCCCTGCAGACAGAGGGATGAGCGGTGGCCGCCCGGCATCCCAAAGCAGCCTCCCTCTCCCCCGGGCCAGCAGGTACCTGAAGTTGGGGGCCGATGCCCACTCCAGCGCCAGGCAGGCCAGGTTGACGGTGGCGTAAACCAGCAGGAAGAAAGTGGTGACCACCCCCGCGATGGTGTTGAGCTTCCCGGAGAAGAGCACCAGCTGCGGAGAGCACGGGGGACGCAGCGTGAACCGGAGCCAGGGGCGTCCCATGAAAGGGCACCCAGTGTGGGGCACAAATCCCTGTCCCCGGACAAGCCCAGGAGGGACAGAAGCATCCCCAAACTCACCTGCACCACCAGCCAGGAGAGGATCACTGCCATGATGGGGTTCCCGCTCGCAGATGTCTTCTTGGCAAGCGCCAGCGCCCGGCCTGTGGGCAGAGCGGGGAGGTTGGGCTGGCACGAGGCAGCCCAAAGGCCACCAGCAGGCTGGTGTGCGGGGCTGTCCCCAGACTGGGGACATCAGGGTGTGCTCTACGGGCTGATGGGGAGGGAAACAGGCACCCCTACATCACCCCAGTAGGGACAGGCTGCTGTGCCACGGGGTACCAGTGCCTCCGATGCGCTCAGGCACTGCCAACCCAGCCAGGGTGGACCGGGCATCACTGGGGGGAGCAGAACAACCTCATGGCCCCAAACCTGACGCGCACCAACCCATAAAACATCACCCCAAGCCAAGAAGGGGATTCCCTAGTGCCAGGGCTGGTCTCCAGCTCTGGCTCCAGGCACTCACCAAAGAGATCGTCCCGGGCCAAGGCGTAGAGGATGCGGGACGCCCCGATGAGGTTGCTCATGGCCGCGGAGAGGGTGGCAGCGTAGATGCCCACCGTGACCAGGGGTGGGAAGATGCTGATGTCACGCAGGAAGCCGTAATCCTTCTGCAGGAGGGTCCTGGAGAGGGACACATACACACACGGGGACGCTCAGCGTGGCTCAGGGCAGCGCGCCCTGGCACCAGTAACCCCAGCACGGGGACGCACCTGCTGCAGGTGGCACACATGAGGAAGGCCAGCAGGTTGTAGACGAGGTAGGTGAAGAGCACGGCGGAGATGGTGCCCCGCGGGATGGAGTAGCTCGGGCGCTTCAGGTCCCCTGCGGGCAGAAGGGGCCGGTGTCACCACCCCGCGGGCACAGCGCCCTCTGCTCCCCTCCCGCCTCGTCCCAGTGCCTCCCAGTCCGGCAGCCCGGTCCCTACCTGACATGTTGGAGCCTGCCATGATGCCGGTGCAGCCGTTGAACATCACCGCGAAGACGGAGCTGAAGCTCATCATCTGCCCCGTGGTGTAGTCCACCCCGTACCCGCCTGCAAGGCATGGGGGCACGGGCTGTGACAGGCTGCCCGGGGTGGCACCGCGCTGCCATGCGCCCTCTCCTCAACACCCCTGTCCCCAGACGAGTGCCACCACGGGACAAACCACCCCACGCCACTTGCTTTGTGCCTGCGAGCTCCCTACACCCTCCAGCAAGCCACTGTTGGCACCGAGGTGCCCGTGCCACCCCTCTCCAGCCCGGCAGGTAGGGCTGGGAGGTGGCTGCCAAGCTGGGGACCACAAATAGGGCTGGAGGAAGCCCTCACCTCCCAGGTTTTCCCGCAGGGTGGCGAGTGAGAAGCCCGTGAAGTTGCCATTCTCGGTCTCGGAGCTGTTGTGGTGCGGCATGCGGATGGGCACCCCGAGGGGCCGCGTGGCGAAGAAGCTGACGAGGATGGTGCCCAGCACGGCCGCGACGATGAGGAAGATGAGGAAGGTGGCCTTGGCGTAGATGGAGGCGCCCACGAGGCACACGACGAGGCAGAGGGCCAGCAGGATGGTGCCGTAGAGCAGCTCGTACCAGTAGCTCTGGGGCAGGACGTGGACGCCCGTACCCGATTTTTGCCCTGGGCAGAGACACGTGGGATTCATCAGGGCTCGGAGCAGGCACCAGATCACAAGGCAGGGGGTGGCAGAGCTGTGCCAGCCACACCAGGGACACTTGGGGTGCTCAGGGAGGGGACAGTCGACGTCCCATCCCCACAGGGTACTCACCGGGTGGGATCCCGAAGCTGTCCACCACCGCCTCCACCAGCCCCAGCACGTAGAGGGCACTGCCGCACACGTTGGCCAGGAAAAACATGATCCCGATGCTGCCCCCGAACTCCGGGCCCAGGGCACGGCTGATCATATCTTACTCAGGTCAAGGAAAAGTGCCAAAACCCCAAACCAACTCCCCAGCAGCACCGCCGGGCGCCCCACCACCCACGCAGCCCGGTGCCACCCGAATTTGCCCACACGGTGAAGGATACAGTAGGCTCCCCCGGCGTCCAGCGCCCCGTTGGTGGCGATGGCACACACGGACAGCACCGTCATGCCGATGATGAAGTACGCCACGGCGAACATGGCCAGAGCTTGGTACAAGCCGGCGTGGCCCACCACGAACCCTGCCGAGGCCGGCGTGATGTTAACCGGGTACGGACCTCACCGTGGGGCTCACACCGTGCCACCCCCTGCCCTGCCTGGGGGGGCATAAACGGTGCCCCCCCGGCCTCGGGGCATCCTCCTGCCATGCCAGGATCGGGCCCAAGCAGCTCAGGCCAAAAAAAAACAGGGAGGGAGGGGACAGGGGGACACCAGGACCCTCCAGCCTTGCTGCCAGGGGGTGCCTGGCACCACTTTGGGCAACGGGAGGTGATGGGAGGGGGGGTGGGGGAAAAAGCAGGACCCCCATTAAGGGATCCCAAGGGGGAAGGGGGGCGCACAGCACACAGGGACCCGCGGGTGCTGAGCCCCACGGGTGCTCCGTGCACTCTGTTTGCGTTCCCACCCCGTTCACCCGCTGCAAACCAGGAAGCAAAAGCAGCCCTGGGACATCCCCGTCATCGGCACCGTCCCCAGCACCTCCCCTGCCCCCCTGGAGCCCCCCCAAATCCCCCCCAAATCCCTCCCCAGTGCACGGCCAGACTGCCAGCGGGGTTGGCGAGGCTGTGGTCAGGAAGGGGCTGCCCACAGCGGCGGCGAGGTGCCCTATCTCGGCCACAAGATCGGCCGCAGAGATGCCCCGGGGCGGGGAGGAACTGAGGGAGGCAAACAGCAAGGAGGATTCGGGGGGGGCAGGCTGGGTTTTGGGGCCCCCCTGCCCTGTAATCCTCAGGGTGCCCCAGTGGCAGAAGCAGAGGGGAGGAAGCAAAGGCGTGCCAGGATTTGGGGGCAGCCGGGAGGGGCTCCAGGGTTTTGGAGGCCCAGGGGGGAGCTTGAAGAAGAGGGGGGGCTGCCCCGGGACAGCCCATAACAGGATGGTTCCTCTTCCATGCAGCTCCACCCTGTCCGGCCCCAAACTTCCCCTCGGCCCCCCAAAAAGTAACGCCAACCCCATGGGGGTCTGGGCACGGGGGGGGCCACCACGGGGCAGAGGCTGGGTGTGTGGGTAAGGGGGGGGGTCAGGGCTTGTACAAAGCCCCCAGCTGAGGGGTGGGAAGGGATGGGTGAGCGATGGGGGCTGAGCCCCAGCTCTACACCCCAGGATGTCCCCAGGGCAGGGGATGGAGCTCAGGGCCCCCCCCGGGCCCCCCGGCACGCAGCCAACTCCCGCCCAGGGTTTCCCGTGGGCGGAAAGTGAAAGAGGAAAAGCCTTCCCTGTTCCTGTCCGGGCCTCTGCCGGCCCCAGGCCAGGCCAGGGGCATCCCAAAGCCAGGGTTCCCCAAAGGGCTGTGCCCAGCCTGACCCCTCTCCCCCCCAGGTCTCCCAGTAACAGGCTCAGAACTCAAACTGGGAGCAGACTGGGAAGTAATCGGTGCCCTCTGAACAGCGTGGAGATGGGGGGGAGGCCTGGTCCCTGGATGGGGACGTGAGAATCCCACCCTGGGGACACCACAGGGGCTGGGGAGAGCGTTGGGGTGCAACGTTAGGGGATGCCCAAAGCAGTGGGGTGCTGGGGCTGGAGGGTGGGGGGACACCAAGGGCTCTGGGATCCTGTTTGGGGAAGGTGCTTGTGTCCTGCTTTGGGGGCACTGGGGGTGTGGAGGGGGTTCCTGCCCTATAAATAGTGGGGTCACAGCCTGGAGGGGACCCGAGGGGCTGCACAGCACCGGGACCCCAGAATGGGGATGGCAATGGGGTGGGTGCTGGGGCTCCAGCCTGGGGATGAGGGGGGTATGGAGAGCACTGGGAGGCCTCTGGGACCCCAAACTGGGAGGGCACTGGGACTCCAGCACGGGATGCTCGGGACAGGGCCCTGGAGGGGGGGCAGCGAGACCCCAGCCCGGGAGAGGGGCTCGGGGGCAACACGGGGACCCCAGCCCAGGGGGGGGGGGAGGGCGCTGGGGTCTCAGGGTGGTCGCAGAGGAGGGGGGGGGGGGGTCAGGATGCCGGCACTCACCGAGGCGCAGGAAGAGGACGACGCTGAACATGGAGAGCAGCGTGGGCACCACGACGCCCAGGAAGGTGGGCAGCTTGCGGGGGGCGGCGGCGGAGGAAGAGAAGGACGAGGAAGAGGAGGAGGAGGCGGCGGCGGCGGCGGCCCGGCCGCGCTCCCGGCCCCGCTCCTCCTCGGCCGAGCCGCCGCACAGGCGGTAGGTGAGCAGCGCGCTGCGCTCCGAGCTCGCCATGGCCCGGCCCGGCCCGGTTCAGCCCAACCCGGCTCGGCTCGGCTCGGCCCGCACCGGCCCCGCAGCGCGCCCGCGCCCCGGCCCCGCGCCACGCCCCCTGCTGGCCCCGCCCCCTCGTTGCCACGCCCCTTTTATGGGCACGCCCATCGCACAAGCCACGCCCCTTTCAGACACTCCCCGCATCATAGGCTCCGCCCCCGTGTGGACGCACCCTCCGCGTGGCCACGCCCCCTGTGTGGTCACGCCCCCCCTGTGTGGCCACGCCCCCAACCCCAAATGCCCCCCACCCCCAGGGCATCCCCAGGACCCCCATGGCCAGAGGGTGTCCCCAGTGTTCCCAGTGTCCCCAGTGTTCCCAGTGTCCCATCCCCAGTGGCCCCAGTGGCCCCCCAGTGTCGCCCCCGGTGTCCCCAGTGTCCCCAGTGTCCCCCCAGTGTCCCCCCAGTGTTCCCCCAGTGTCCTCCCAGTGTCCCCAGTGTCCCCAGTGTCCCCCCAGTGTTCCCAGTGTCCCCCCAGTACCCCCAGTGTCCCCAGTCCCCCCAGTGTTCCCCCAGTACCCCCAGTGTCCCCAGTCCCCCCAGTGTTCCCCCAGTGTCCTCCCAGTGTCCCCAGTGTCCCCCAGTGTCCCCAGTGTTCCCAGTGTCCCCCCAGTGTTCCCAGTGTCCCCCAGTGTCCCCAGTGTGCCCAGTGTCCTCCCAGTGTGCCCAGTGTCCCCAGTGTCCTCCCAGTGTCCCCAGTGTCCCCCCAATGTCCCCAGTATCCCATCCCCAGTGTCCCCCCACAATATCTCCCTCAGTGTCCCCAGTGTGCCCAGTGTCCCCCCAGTGTGCCCAGTGTCCCCAGTGTCCTCCCAGTATCCCCAGTGTCCCCCCCGTGTCCCCCCACCCAGGGCACGCCGCCAGGGTGGCGGCCGGGCTCTGCTGCCCACGCCAATTACCGGACAATAATCGGGGCTGGGGGCAGCTCGGGGGGCACCATCCCATATCCCCGTCCCCGTGTGTCCCCCGTCCCCCCCCCCTTAACCCCCGGGGTCCCACCGCCACCAATTAGGTGCCAATTAGGTTAATGGGGTTGGCAGCGGGCACGGGGCTGAGCGGGGGCGCACGGCGGCGGTGCCGTGGGACCGGGGGTGGGGGCCACCAAACCTTGACCCCATAGAGCGACCCCGCGCCACCTGGGCCAAAAGGGGACGGGGACGGGTTCGGGTAGGGCCCTAGGGGATGGGGTATTGGGGACGGTCCCCGCTGGTAAAGGGGGGACAGGGAATGGGGCCCGAGGTGGGAGCCGGGGGGGGGGACACTTTCACGTGGGGTTGTTGCGGTGCCAGCGCCGCGCCTTTGATGTGCCACTGAGGCGGCATTGTGGGCGCCCCGCTGGCACAATTAGGGCCGGGGGGGTTGGGGGAAGCGGGAGGGGGGCGCGACACGGCCGGGGCTGCGGGCACGGAGGCACCCCTGGCCCTAATGGGGCACCCCTGGTCACCCCAAGTGGACACGGGGACATGGGCACCCCCAAACTGCCCCCAACAGGGACAAACTGTCCTAATAGGGGCAGGGGTGGGGGCATGGGAACGCTATGATCACCCCAAGTGGGCACAGGGACCCCCAAACCGCCCCAGGAAGCTGGGCACCCCTTTCCCCTAACAGGGGCGGGTTTGGGGTCACGGGCACCCCGTGCGCCCCAACGAGGTGACAGCCCCGTGACCGTCCCTGTCCCTACAAAGGACACCGCCAGCAAACGGGGCACGGGGACACCCCAAAAACATGGGGCACGCACCGAACCAACTCACAGACATGGGGGGGGGGGGCAATCCCACATCCCAGCACCCCACTCCCGGGGGACAAACCCCCCCCCTAATCCCTCTGTTCCCCTAAATGCCCCCATCTCCCGCAGCCCCCGCTCCCCTTTGAAGCGCCCGCCGCCGCCGCGTTCCCACCCCACCTCCCACCCCCGGCACCCCGACCCCCTCCAAACTCCCCGAGCTCCCAGCTGCCCCCTTCCCAGGGTTTGGGGCCAGATTTGGGGTTGCGGGTGGTTCGGGGAAGGGGGGGGCACCGTTGGCGGGGCCGAGCTTGGCGTGAAAATGATCAAGGGCCGCGGGCAGCGCCGGGAGCGCAGCGCCCGTCTGATGCTGCCCGCCCCGAAGGCCCCCGTCGAACAAAGGCGGCATTGAGGCCCCGAGCTGCGTCCCCAAACCCCGGACCCCCCCCCCCGGGATGGGATCTTGGCGCGACATTAATGAACTCGCCTTCTTTGTGCCCCCCTGGCCCCTCTCTCTCCTCCCACCCCCCCCCCCCCCGGGGGGCACCGTCTATAAATCCGCGCGCCTCCTCCGGCTCCTCGGGCGCTTTTGGGGCTCCCCCCCCCTTTTTTTTTTTTTTTTTTTTTTCAAATCCCCCAAATTTCCCCATTCCTAGCCGGGATGGAGCGAGGAGGGAAGAGGTTGTGGGGTGGTGGATCCTGGGTTTGTCTGGCCCCCCCCGTGCTGCTGCTGCTGCTCCCGCAGCCGGCCGGGGGGGCCCCCCAAGGACAGGGGCTGTACCCCATGCCGGCCGGCGTCCTACAAGGTGAGCGCACGGGGAGGGGGCTTTGGGATGCTTAACGGGGGATGCTGGAGGAGATGGGATCCGCTTTTTAGGGCCGGGGGGCACCACGATGGGTCCGTTATCCTGTGCCAGCCCTGGGGACAGCCACGTGGGGACACAGGAGGGGGGCACACCTGCCCGCGCTCACGCCCCGCTGTGCGCCCCCGCTGTGCCCAGCCTGACTCCAGCATGGAAAACACAGGGCAGGGGGGTCCCGGGTGGGTTGGGGGCGATGTGGGGGGGTCCCATGGGGTGGGGCTGAGCACCCCGATGCGCCCCGGCAGCGCTGTCGAGCCGGGGGACGCTGGTGCTGGAGGCGGCGCTGAGGAGCGCGCTGCT
The DNA here is from genome assembly GCF_965140915.1 of Aythya marila. Lineage (NCBI taxonomy): Eukaryota > Metazoa > Chordata > Aves > Anseriformes > Anatidae > Aythya > Aythya marila. The sequence goes on from NC_139050.1 coordinate 17,085,740, forward strand.
GGCGCTGGAGAGGGCCCGGGCGGAGCAGCAGCGGCAGCGGGGGGGCTGCAGGCTCTGCGCCCCCTGCCTCTTCCCCCCCTGCGCCAACCGCACCCGCCGCTGCCCACGTGAGTCCCGGCCCCCGTGGTCCTACCCAAATAGCACCCCATTCCCTAGAGACCCTACCCAAACGTTGCCCTATGCATCCCCTAGAGACCCCAAACACCCCAAGACCCCAAACACCCCAAGACCCCAAACACCCCAAGACCCCAAAGACCCTACCCATCCCAACACCCTACCCAAACCGTATCCCTCCCCATAAGTGTTCGCCCCCATAGTCTTCCCCAAAGCAGCGCCCAGACTCCCCAAACCCATCCATATCACCCAGAGACCCTACAAAAACATCACCCTACCCAAACGGTTCCCCACCCTCTTGATTTTTTTACCCAACCTGAAGCCCTACCCCAAATACCTCTTGATAAGAGCAAAATCCTTCCCAAAACATACCCCGGCACCCAGGAGACCCTACAAAAACAACCCAACGCAGCCCCCCACCGTTCCCCCTTCCCACCCGCCCCGGGGTGAGCCGGGTGGAGGCGGGCAGGGTGCGGGGGTGACGTGGGGACACCCATGACCCCGTTGTCCCCGCAGCCCCCGCTGTGCCCCCCGGGGTGCCCCCCAGCTGCCAGGCCCTGCTGGATGCCCAGGAGCACCCCGAGGTGCCCCAGCGCAACTGGGCGCTGAGCCAGGCCTGCGCCCCCTACCAGCTCCTGTGCCCCCCCCGGGGGGCTCAGCCCCACTGCGCCCTGCTCAGCGCCCAGCGCTGCCGCCGCCGCCTCCAGGAGTGCCGTGAGTGGGGACCCCCTTCCCGGAGAGAGGAGACCCTACAAAAACAAACAGGAGTCATCCAGGAGTGCCTGGAGGGGATATGGGGTGGGGGGTGCTGCTGGGGTGGGATGAGGGTGGGGGATTTGGGGAGGGGAGGGGTTGGAGGATGGAGCGCGGTGACGGGGGTCTCTGGTGGGATGGGAAGGTTGGGGGGGCAGGAAAATGGGGGGGGGAAGGAGGATCTGGGGTGAGATGTGGAGATTTGGGGGGTGGAGGATTTGGGAGCGATGGGGAACTTGGGATGGGGCAGCAAGGGGTGGTGGAGGAGCTGGAGTGGGGTGGGAGGTTGGGGGCACTGGGATATTGGGGGATCTGGAGGGGGATGGAGCATTAGTGGGGGGTCACAGAGGGATCGAGGTGGGATGGGGACATATGGGGTGGAACAGAGGACACAGGTGTATTGAGGGGTGCAGAATCTGGGGTGGGACAATGGGGAATGGGGGAACGGGGCACTGGGGGGGGGGGACAGGGAGATCGGGGACACAGCCACTGGAGGTGACGGGGCCACCTGGGGCGGGACAGCGGTGTTTGTTTGGGACGCACAGCTTCTGGGGGGGCACTGGGAGGAACGGGGACAAACTGGGGACACGGTGCCAACATCCCCAAACACCCACACACCGCCACAACCTGTCCCCGCAGGGCTGGCAGCCGCCACCCCGAGCGATGCCCCGGCAGAGGCGGCGATGCCAGGTGAGCCGGGGTGACCCCCCCCCGAATCCCCCAGCCCCATCCCCGGCTGCCCGCTGTGCCGGGGGGCAGAGGTTAGCGTCGGCAGCTGCCGGCCCGCGGGGTGCCCCCCGCCCTCCGCCCCCTCGCCTCCGTGAGCACGATGAGGCTTGACAGCGCGCCCCGTGCGGCGTGACCCCCCCGGGGGCCGCCTGCCAACCCCCCCTCCTCGGCCACTTCGGTGACCGTGGAGGAAAAGGGGGACGTCGGAGGGACCCCTACCACTCACCCTAATTTTATCCACCAGGGAGCTGCGGGCGCCGTGCGGGTCCCCCCGCCAACGCCACGGCCCCCCGAGGACGGATCATGGGGGGCAGCGTGGCCCCCCCGGGGGCCTGGCCCTGGCTGGTGTCGGTGCGGCTGCACGGGGAGCTGATGTGCGGAGGGGTGCTGGTGGGGCGCGCCTGGGTGCTCACTGCTGCCCACTGCTTCGCCGGGTACACGGGGGCACGGGGATGTGGTGTCCCTGCAGAAGGGGGCACAGGGTGGCACTGATGTCCCCCCCCAAAAATTTTTGTCCCCGTCCCTGGACAGGACCCAGAACGAGCTGGCGTGGACGGTGGTGGTGGGCGACCACGAGCTGGGCAAGCAGGACCCTGGCGAGCACGCAGTGCCTGTCAGGCGCATCGTGCCTCACCCCAAGGTGAGGTGGAGGTGGAGGTGGAGGTGGAGGTGGGCACCCCCAAACCAGTCCTGCACGCCCCAGGATCCCCCCCACGCTCCCCCCCTTTTTCCTTCCAGTTCAACCCCAAGACGTTCCACGGGGACCTGGCGCTGCTGGAGCTGGCGGTGCCGCTGGCCCCATCGGCCACCGTCAGCCCCGTGTGCCTGCCCAGCGGCCCCACAGAGCCCAGCCCCGGCACCCCCTGCTACATCGCGGGCTGGGGGTCCCTCTTTGAAGGTAGGTGCCCCCCGGCACCCACGGGGTCAGCGGGGTGTCCCCCTTGGCAGAGAGGTTGGGCGCTGAACTCGGGTGCCACCCCCTCCCCAGCGCCTGGTTCCAAGCCAAGGGCGCAAAAGAGGGGAGCGTGTGGGCACCCCAAAAGAAGGGGCTGTGTAGAGGGGACCCCATAACGGGTGCCTTGCCTGGCAGAGGGGCCGTCAGCCGAGGTGGTGATGGAGGCACAGGTGCCCCTGCTCAGCCAGGAGACGTGCCGGGGCGCCCTGGGCAGGGAGCTGCTCACCAGCACCATGTTCTGTGCCGGGTACCTGTCCGGGGGCATCGACTCCTGCCAGGTAATTCCCCCCCCCAGCTCCGCAACCCCTCTGGTTGGGCACGGGGGGAGCACACGGCGCTGGCACGGCACGGCCGGGCTCCCAGCGCGCTCGGTGCTCCCCACTGATGTACAGACATCCCCTGCAGGGCGATTCGGGGGGCCCGTTGGTGTGCCAGGACCCCTCCTCGCGCCGCTTTGTCCTCTACGGCATCACCTCGTGGGGTGATGGGTGCGGTGAGAGGGGCAAACCCGGTGTCTACACCCGTGTTGCTGCCTTTGCAGACTGGCTCAACCTCCAGATGGACCGTGAGTGGCCGAGGGGCACGGGATGGCCGTGGGAAGGGGTGCCACGGGGGTCCCACAAGGTGATGGGGGGGGCTCGGCAGCTTATGGCAACCCCGCTGTCCTCGCAGCCGCCCCTGGCAGCCGGGAACCGAGCTGCTTCGAGCTGCTGGCCCTGTCGAAACTGCCCCCCGAGGGGCAGCCCCCCGAGCGCACCCGCCTCTGCTCCTTCTACGCGGGGTCCTGCCGGGCACCCCGGGGCCAGGCCGCCTGCGCACGCCTTGCTGAGGACACCTGCCGTGCCCGGGAGAGGCGATGCGGTGAGACAACGCCAGGGCACGGGGGCTGTGTCTGGATGGGGACGGGTTGGGGACATGCCGTGCCGGCACGGTACCAGGGACGTGGTTCTCTCGCTGCGCTCCCCCCAGAGCTGCACTCCTACGCCCAGACACTGGTGGGGCTCCTGCGTCGGGCCGGGGATTTCATCCGGAACCAGGTGGATTTCTCCTTCCTCACCCGGGCTCTGCCCCAGCTCCTGGGCAAGATCTACGGGCACCTCTTCCCTGCCCGTGTCCGCAGGGATGCTCCAGGTACCCACCCGCCCTGGCTGTGCCACCCCGTGGCCCTGTGGGGACACGCCACCCTCGTGCTGGTGGCTCGGGCACCCCTACGCCGTGTCCCTCCTGTCCCCTTCTTGTCCCCACAGACGTGGCTGTGGGAGGGGAGCAGCCTAACCCCAAGGCAGAGGGACCCCGGAGACCCCCCACCAGGTAAAGGGGGACACAAGGGCATGGTGGGTTATGGGGGCTGTAGGTTTTGGGGAGGTGGGCGAGATACCCATGGGCACTGATAGGGCTTTTTGGGGACAGCTCAAGGCAGTGGGATCCTGCTCTTCCTATAATCAGGTCCCAAGAGGGGTGTACAGGGGGTGGCAGTGCCCAAGGGACGGGTGCCTGGCTGAGTTGTCCCCACTGTGCTTGCAGGCGGGGAGCCGGGCAGTTGCCCCTATTTGTGGGGCTCTTTGGGGCCGTGGGGCCCCAGCTGCAGGACTGGGTGCAGGCGCTGAGGGCCATGGATGGGGGCAGCCCCCTGGAACCCACCCCAGACGGGCAGCGGCTCCCCGGGGAGACGTGGCTCTTCTTGCAGGTATTTGGAGAGGGATGGGATGGGATGGGATGGGATGGGATGGGATGGGATGGGATGGGATGGGGGGAACCCCTGCTGCTCCAGTGACAGTGCCAGCAGGGACCAAACCCCACTGCCTACCCTGTCCCCCTTCTTCCCTTCCCCGCAGCAGGGCGAGGAGGAGGTGGAGGAGCTGGTGGGACAGGGCAGAGCTTTCCTCACCCAGCTCCGGGCAGAGCTGGACCTCGACACCCCCCTGGAAGCCACGCAGCAGCAGCAGGCACCCGGAGAGCCATCGGGGACCCCCACACCAAACCGTGAGCCCTGGGGGGGCATCGGGGTTGTCATTTCCACCCAGCTTTGTGCCCAAGCAGTGGCCACCGACGGCGTCCCCAACAGGGTTTCCACGCAGGGTTGGTGCCGAGGGAGAAACGTGAGCTGGTGCCCACACAGCCTGGGCTGGAGGAGGAGGAGGAAGAGGAGGAAGAGGAGGCAGGTGAGGGCAGAGGTAAGCACCCCCCAGCCCCAGGTGCTGCGGGATGCCACAGGGATGCCGGAGATGGCAAACCCAGCCTCGGCTTTGCACCCTGGGGCTGGTGACAGTGCAGTGCCCCCACCCACCCCCTGACCCCATTTCCATCTCTCTCCTGTCCCCCTCCCCGGGGTCCTGCAGCCTGCCCTGGCCTCAACGCCTCGGCGCTGCGGGTGGGCGCGGTGCAGGAGCTGTACGCATGGGTGCTGCGGGTGCCGGAGCCGGACCTGGCCATGACCTTCCAGGAGGTGCGTGGGGCAGCCACCCCCCCCCGGCACCTCGCCGTCCCCAGCTGGCCAGCAGCGTGTCCCCTCGCCCCGGGGCTGACGGTGTTTTCCTCCCCTGGCAGATCCTGGTGGACCTGGGCTCCAAAAACGCCAAGGGGCTGTACCGGGCGCAGGTGAGGGCCACGGTGGGCGGCCGCCCCACAGCTTTCGCTGGCCTCGTGGGGCTGGAGAGCGACTCGCTGGCCCGCAGCATGCCCGGCCTCGTCGCTTTGGCCCTCGAGGCTTTGAAAACCTAGGGGAGCTCAGGCTCTCCCACTCCTTTGTCCCCCATTGTGCCTCAGTTTCCCTCCTCCCACCAACCTCCCGGGGCAGTGGGGGGCACCTGGAGCATCCCGGTTGGGGTCCTCAGCCCTCCCCTCCCTGGTACCCCCACCTTAGCAAGCCCCCCGCACCCCGTATTCCCCGCAGGCACACGGACTATTATTTATTTGTACAGAGAAAGGTTTATTTTTCAATAAAGAAGGGCTCTATTTTCCGGTAGAATTTGTTTTTTCCTCTCTTTTTTCACCCTCCCCTTCACCTCACACCCCCAAGCGATGCCCCCATCCTCAGGTCCTGCCCCCATTATCCAGGGGGGAGAGGGACCCCAATAGGGTCAGGCAGCCCCTGCCCGCCTCAGCACCCTTTTCCTTAGAGTCCAGCACCGGTGCCCACCCCACGTGAAACCCCCCTCCCAGGGGACGTGCCCCCGGTGGGTGCCAACACCTCCAGCTCATGGGGCAGCACAAAACTGCCCTCGAGCAGCATCCCTGGGGCTGCCGGGTGGTGGGGAAGGGTCTGCTCCTCCCTGCTTTGGGGTGACGAGGTGGCACCGTGGGGTGGCGAGGCCAGCTGTGCCTGCCCGTCTCCCTTCTCCCAGCACGGGGGTGCCGGAAACAAGGGGGCCACGGGGGGGGGGTATCCGGTGCCGGCACCCTTCCCCCTCGGCACCTGGCACCGTCCATCCCGGTGGCCGGACATCCGCCGGGCCAGGCCAAGCGGGGAGGTGGCGAGGAGCTGGCACGGCGCGAAGGCACCGCGGGCACTGCATGGGGGACCTGCTGCTGTGGCTGGCCCTGCTTGGGGCACTGGTGGTGTGGGGTGAGCGGGGCCCCGGGGACTGGGAGGTGGGGGTGCTGGGGGTTCCCCCAAGGCTGTGTTTTGGGAACTGAATGGCAGGGATCTGTCACCGAGCATCCCTTGTGCTGCCGTACCCAGCGCTGTGTCCTCACCGTGCGTCTGTCTGTGTGCACTGTCCCTGTGTCTGTGTCCCTGTATGTGTGTAGGTGTCTGTGTGTGTGTGCATGCTGCTGCTGCCTCCATGTGTGTGTCTGTGTGTCCCTGTGTGTGCACAGCAGCTCTGCATCCTTCAACATCTCCCTACACATCCTGGTCTGTGTCCGTGTGTCCATGCGTGCACGTGCTGGGTCTGTGTCCAGGTGTCTGTACGTCCCTGTGTCCATGCGTGTCCATGTGTCCCCACGTGTGTGCCATCCCTGCACACTCTGTGTCCCCACATGGCACCAGCGTGCAGCATCCTGGCCAGCTCCTGTCCCCTCCATCCTCGCCCTTCCCTGCCCTCGCTGGGCATCCCTGCTGGGGGTGAGCAGCAACCCCCAGCCCCCTGTGGCTCTGCCTGACCCCGCGCCCCCCAGGCGGGCTCTGCGTTAACCAGGAGGAGCGGCTCATCCACCACCTCTTCGAGGAGAGGGGCTACAACAAGGATCTGCGCCCCGTCGTCTCCACCGACCAGGTGGTGGACGTCTACCTGGCCCTCACCCTCTCCAACCTCATCTCGCTGGTGAGCCCCAACAGGCAGCAGCAGGCTGGCTGCACCCCAAAAAGGCTGGTTTGGGTTGGGGGGGGGGTTCTGGGGAGAGCTGTGGCATCTCCGTGCCCCCCCGCTGTTGTTGCAGAAAGAGGTGGACGAGACGCTCACCACCAATGTGTGGCTCGAACAAGTGAGTAGGGACAGGAGGGGAAAGAGGACAGGGACCAGTGCTATGGTCCCTGTCCCCGTGCTGTCACCCTGGGTGTCACAGCATCAGCTGTGGGGTGGCCTGGTGTGGTGAGGGGGTGACCCAGGGGTTGTCCTCCACCAGGGCTGGACGGATTACCGCCTACAGTGGAACAAATCCGAGTTTGGGGACATCGAGGTGCTCCGCCTGCGGCCAGAAATGCTGTGGCTGCCTGAGATAGTCCTGGAGAACAAGTGAGCCCTGCTTCAGTTTCCCCTCCCCAACCTCCCCGGGCAAGCAGCCTCATCCAGAGCCGTCCCCAGGCGCCAAGGGCTCTCCCTCGCCCTGCTACCACCTCGTTTTTTTTCCCCCTCGCAGCAACGACGGGCTCTTCGAGGTCGCCTACTACTGCAACGTGCTGGTCTACAACACCGGCTACGTCTACTGGCTGCCGCCTGCCATCTTCCGCAGCGCCTGCCCCATCAACGTCGACTTCTTCCCCTTCGACTGGCAGAACTGCACCCTCAAGTTCAGGTGCCGGGGGCAGGAGGGTGGCCAAGGAGCCGGGTCCCCAACCCCGCGGTGCCCATTGCTGTTGGGTGCAGCACGGGGAGGGATCCAGGACCCTCCTGATGGAGGATGGAGCTGGTGGGTGCAGCCCCTCACCGCCTGTCCCCCCCCCCAGCTCGCTGGCGTACAACGCGCAGGAGATCAGCATGCACCTGAAGGAGGAGAGCGACCCGGAGACGGACAAGTATTACCGCGTGGAGTGGATCATCATCGACCCCGAAGGCTTCACAGGTAGCGTTGGTGCTCTCTGCCGTGTCCCGTGGCAGTTGGGGACACCCCAGACCAGGGGCTCGGGGCACCCTGGTACCTGGGGACTGCTGGGGGTGGTGAGGATGGCCCAAATGTCCCAACAGAGAACGGCGAGTGGGAAATCATCCACCGCCCGGCCCGCAAGAACATCCACCCCAGCTACCCCCCGGAGAGCAGCGAGCACCAGGACATCACCTTCTACCTCATCATCAAGCGCAAGCCGCTCTTCTACGTCATCAACATCGTCACGCCCTGCGTCCTCATCGCCTTCATGGCCATCCTCGTCTTCTACCTGCCCGCTGACAGTGAGTGGCCCCATGGCACCTGCACCGGGGGCGTGGGGACACCCCGATGCCCAACGTGGGGACATCCTGGCACCAGGACACCCCAGTGTAGGACCCTGTCATCCCTGAGCAGGGTGTAGGATCACCCAAGTGGGACCTTGTGCTACTCCTACAACAGAAAACCCCACATGGGGCCCTTTAGGGTGGGACACTGGGAGGGGGACCTGCGGCAGGCTCGCCCTGAGCTCACCTGCTCTCCAGGTGGTGAGAAGATGACCCTGGTGATCTCGGTGCTCCTGGCCCAGTCCGTCTTCCTCCTGCTCGTCTCCCAGCGCCTCCCCGAGACCTCCCACGCCATCCCCCTCATCGGCAAGTGAGTCCTGGGCACCGCCGGGCACAGCGAGGGCATTTCGGGGTCCCCGGGGTGGCTTTGCACGTCCCCACCCCCTGTGCCAACGCCACCCCAGGTACCTGCTTTTCATCATGCTGCTGGTGACGGCCGTGGTGGTGATCTGCGTCGTGGTCCTCAACTTCCATTTCCGCACCCCCAGCACCCACATCATGTCCGACTGGGTCAGAGAGGTGAGGGGGGGGAACCCCGGGGTTGTCCCATCTGGGCCAGGTGCGCCCGGCTTTTGGGGACAGAAAGCGGGGACACGGCGACGTCCTGTGCCCAAGGTGTTCCTGGAGAGCCTGCCCCGCTTGCTGCGCATGTCGCAGCCGGCGGGGAGCGCGGCGGGCGCCCCGTGCATCCGGCGCTGCAGCTCGGCCGGCTACATCGCCAAGGCGGAGGAGTACTACAGCGTCAAGTCCCGCAGCGAGCTCATGTTCGAGAAGCAATCGGAGAGGCACGGGCTGGCCAGCCGCGTCACCCCTGCCCGTGAGCCTCAGCCCCTCTCTGTGGGGATAGGGGGGGACACAAGGAGGGTGGCTGTGCCCTCTGAGGGGTCTCGTGCCCCCCAGGCTTGGCACCAGTGGGGACGAGCGAGGAGCAGCTCTACGAGCAGCTGAAACCTGCTGTTGATGGTGCCAACTTCATCGTCAAGCACATGCGGGAGAAAAACAGCTACAATGAGGTGGGGGCCGTGGGCACGGCGGGGTGGAGGGGGGCTCCCCATGCCCACCGTGCCCCCGCTGCCCTGCTCCTGGCTCCCTCCCCAGGAGAAGGACAACTGGAACCGCGTGGCCCGGACCCTGGACCGCCTCTGCCTGTTCCTCATCACCCCGATGCTGGTGGTGGGCACGCTCTGGATCTTCCTCATGGGCATCTACAACCACCCGCCGCCGCTGCCCTTCTCCGGAGACCCCTACGACTACCGGGAGGAGAACAAGCGCTACATTTAGGGTGGCCGGGAGGAAGGGGGGGTCCTCTCTGCTCACCCCGCTGTGGCTCGGGGAAATAAAGCTGGGTGCTTCTCGCCGCGGGGCGCAGAGCTGGTGCCTGCTCTCGGTGTCCCACCCAAAACGCCGAGCACTGGTGTGTGCCAGGGGGGTGATGCCCACCCAGGGGATGGGTGCTGCTGGGTGTTCTGGTGCTACAGAGGGCCATGACCCCCAGCCAGACCCCCAGAGGTCTCCCCCATCCTGCAGTGCGTGGCTGGGGCCCAGGGGGTGTCTCCTTCCCCGGCTCAGCAGTGGCCGGCCAGGGCTCTGGTTTCAGGGGGCACAGCTGACGTCCCCCGTGCCGGTGGTGGCCTGGGACAGCTGCCACATCCTCTCCACTGAGCCAGGAATGTGCTGCTCCCCCCGACATGGGGCCGGGCAGGATTCAGACCCTTGAGGTGGGCACTGCTGAGGGGACCTGCCTGCCCTGGGAGCCACTGGTCACTGCTGGGGGGGACACAGGGCACCGCTGGAGGTGTTTGCAGGGGGACACCCCCTTTCCATAACCCACGGCCACATGGCTTTCCACTATGGGGCCATACATCCTTTTCTGGGGGATATGGAGGAAAGGAGGCAATCATTTTGCCCCCAACCCCACTTCCACACCCCACCAACAGCACAAAACACCACGGGAGCCACCCAGCACACCGCCACCACTCCGCTGGTGGTGGAGGGAGGGGGACAGGATGGGACGCGGGCTGCCTCCCACCCCTCCCTGCCCCACAGGAGCAGCTGACGGGGTCGGGGACAGCTGTCCCATCCCGCCGGGCGCCAGGCCCAGAAGCTCGGCGTGCAGGCGGCCGAGCGGAGCCCCAGCCCCTGCGCCCCACGGCTCTGCCATGCGCGGCCTCCTCCTCGCCCTCTGCGCCCTGGCAGGTAAGGGGTGCCCACCCCGCGGTGTGGGGGGAGCGCTGGGGGTCCCCCCTTCCACTGTCTTTGTCCTTGGGGGCTTGTCACCCATGGGTGCACGACTTCGTGCACCGTCCCCCTGGGTGTCCCCATGCCCTGTTTGCGCACTGCCAGGCACCTTCAGCGGTGCGTGCGCCCCCTCCCCATGCACGACCCCCCCCCAGCCATGCCAGCAGCCCCTTGGGGCATCACCAGCCCCCTCATCCCCACCCTGGGGTGCCCCCACGGTGCTGCGTGGCCCCCCCCCAGGCGTGAGCTGCAGGAACCAGGAGGAGAAGCTGCTCCAGGACCTGATGACCAACTACAACCGGCACCTGCGCCCGGCCCTGCGCGGGGACCAAGTCATCGATGTCACCCTCAAGCTCACCCTCACCAACCTCATCTCCTTGGTGAGACCTCCCCCAGCTCCCAGCAGCGGGTGGGAGCAGGGACCTGGGGTGCTGGGGTGATGCTGCAGGGGCCCAGGTGGCCCTGGTGGGATGGGATCTGTCCCCATGCAGGGGACAGATGGCTAAAGCCACATCCCCCCTTCTTTGCTTGCCAGAATGAGCGGGAGGAGACCCTCACCACCAACGTCTGGATCGAGATGGTGAGACCTCAGACAGTCCCTTTGCACCTCGTGGTGGGCTGGCACCGTAACCCACCCCCCCTTTTGTGGGTGCCCCCTGCTGTGCCCGTTTTGGGGACAACACGGGACAAGCAGCCCCGGGGAGCACCGTGACCCCCTTTCTCTTTGCTCCCCTTGCCCAGCAATGGTCTGATTACCGCCTGCGGTGGGACCCCGAGGACTACGACAACATCCAGCTGCTGCGGGTGCCCTCCACCATGGTCTGGCTGCCCGACATCGTCCTGGAGAACAAGTGAGCCCACTCCGGGGTGCAGCAGGGTCACCTCCCCACGCGTGGGGTGACAGCCTGGGGCTGAGCCCACCCTTTTTTCCCCCCCAGCATTGACGGGACGTTCGAGATCACGCTCTACACCAACGTGCTGGTGTCCCCCGACGGCAGCATCTACTGGCTGCCCCCCGCCATCTACCGCAGCTCCTGCTCCATCCACGTCACCTACTTCCCCTTCGACTGGCAGAACTGCACCATGGTCTTCCAGTGAGCACCTTATTGTGGGGTGGGGGGGCTCCAGAGGGACAGGGTCACCCCTTGTCCCCAAAACCTCGTTGTCTTGCAATGAATCCCACTTGCAAAGTGCCACCAAGCTGTCCCCTGGCACCCCGTGACCACCGGGAGGTGAGGGGCTCCTGAGCCAAGCCAAGTGGCCAAAAAAAAAGCAGGAGGTGGCCTGCTGCATGCCGCCTGTCCCTTCCCAGGTCCCAGACCTACAGCGCCAACGAAATCAACCTGCTGCTGACGGTGGAGGAAGGCCAGACCGTGGAGTGGATCTCCATCGACCCCGAAGCCTTCACAGGTAGCCCCACGCCCCCCAAAAAACACGAGCAGCCCACCCTGGGGGCACCCAGAAACCTGCTGCAACGCCGCTGGCTGCCAAAATCAGGGCGGTGGGGAGCGGGGGGAGAGGCTATTAGCAGCCCTTGCCATTACATGGGTACTTAAGTTATTAGTGGAAGCGGGAGCCGGGGAGAGATTTGTTTTTCCAGCCCCCCCGGCTCGCCGCTCTCACCGCCTGGCAGTCCCTCCCGGAGAGCGCTGCTCCCGGCAGCTTGATTGATGTTGGGAACGTAGCTGTCACGGCCAAACGATGACGTTTTCCATCACATTTTAATTGCATAGTGAAGGAACAAAATGCTTTTCGGGCGGAGAGATTTATTTTTTCATTACCGGCCCGAGCTGCGATCTTGATTGGGAAAAATCTATCGCTCCCGCAGACGGCGGGGGAAAACAACGCGCCTTAATAAAGCGTCATGCTCGGCTTCCCCCACGGCTCCCCGCTGGCAGGGCGCTGGGGGGGACTCCCGGCCCCACACGTAACTCATCCTGGGAGCCCCTGTCCCCAAGGGACCCCCGGTGCCCCAGCGGTTCCCCCTCCTGTAGCTCTCAGGGGTATTTTAGAGCACCCCTCGGTGCTCATCGCCCTCCTCTGCCCCCTCATCGTGGCCCTAGCACCTCTCCCCGCACCGTGCCCAGCCCTCCTCATCCTCCCACCCGCGCTGGGGGCTGGCAGTGTCCCCAAAAGGACACGAGGACTCACCTGGTGGCATCCCTGCGTGGCAGAGAACGGCGAGTGGGCCATCAAGCACCGCCCCGCGCGGAAAATCATCAATTCGGGGCACTTCACCCCGGACGACACCCAGTACCAGCAGGTGGTCTTCTACCTCATCATCCAGCGCAAGCCCCTCTTCTACATCATCAACATCATCGTGCCCTGCGTCCTCATCTCCTCCATGGCTGTGCTCGTCTACTTTCTGCCTGCCAAAGGTACGCTGGTGCTGTGCCCGTGGTGGGCGCCGGGATGTTCATCCCCAGCTGCTCTATTTCAGAGATATTTGGGGTTTGGGGTGAATTTTTGGGTACCCTTGGGTTAAGCTGCCACGCAGGACTTGGTGGGTTCGTTGCTGGGGCAATTTTGCCGAAGCGGTGCCGTGCCCACACCGCTGCCCCCTGCCAAGCCTCCCCTTTGCCCCTCCTCGGCAGCGGGCGGGCAGAAATGCACCGTCTCCATCAACGTGCTCCTGGCCCAGACCGTCTTCCTCTTCCTCATCGCCCAGAAGGTGCCCGAAACCTCCCAGGCGGTGCCGCTCATCGGGAAGTAAGTGACACAAGGGGATGGGGTCACACTGGGCCAGCGGGGGTGTCCGGGTGCCAGTGCCCGTGGACAGGGCCCAGGCACGGATATCTGCCCTATCTGCTCATATCCTGGGCAAGCTGCCACGGCAGGAAGGGGAGAGGGAGCCAAGGCTCCCAGGCAGGACGTTCCAACCCTCCACGTGCAGGGTGACACGGGGTTACCGCGTGCCCATGTCCCACTGCTGGTCCCCAGTTTCCACCCCAAAATTCCCACTACCGTAGCTCGTAGCGTGGCAGCTGAGGCCCCGTGCTTCCTTCGCAGGTACCTGACCTTCCTCATGGTGGTGACGGTGGTGATCGTGGTGAACGCCGTCATCGTCCTCAACGTCTCGCTGAGAACGCCCAACACTCACTCCATGTCCCAGAGGGTGCGCCAGGTACCTGCCTCCAGCCCCCTGCCCCTGTGGGGATTAGGGGGGGCGTCTGGGGTCTGCCCTACTCTGTAGGCATGCCATAACCCGTGGTAGGGACCCCCAGATGTCCCCAAGGCACCGTGCTGTGCCGCGGACCCCTCTAAGCCACTACTGAGCACTGGGGAGCAGCGGGTGCCTGGTGACACAAGGGTGCTCCAGGGATGATGCGCTGGGACCCAACTGCACCCACGGGGTGCCCTGGGTGGTGTCGGGGGGACCAGGACCCCATGGGTGACGCTGTGCCCAGGTGTGGCTGCACCTCCTGCCCCGTTACCTGGGCATGCACATGCCGGAGGAGGCGCCGGGGCCGCCGCGAGCCTCCCGGCGACGCAGCTCCCTGGGGCTGATGGTGAAAGCCGACGAGTACATGCTGTGGAAAGCCCGGACCGAGCTGCTCTTCGAGAAGCAGAAGGAGAGGGATGGGCTGATGAAAACCGTGCTGGAGAAGATCGGTGAGTGCCCCAGGCGGGCTGGCGTTTCCCCTGGGTGATGCGCCGGGCTGCCCGGGGTGCTCACCGGTGCCTCGGGCCGTGCGCCCGCAGGCCGCGGGCTGGATAGCGGCTACGCTCAGGACTTCTGCCAGAGCCTGGAGGAGGCAGGCCCCGAGATCCGGGCTTGTGTCGACGCCTGCAATCACATCGCCAACGCCACGCGGGAGCAGAATGACTTCAGCAGCGTGAGTAGGGGCCGGGGTGGCACAGGGGGTGGCCGGGGGTGGCAAGGACAAGCCCTCAGTGCCCCCTCGATGCGCGCCCACAGGAGAACGAGGAGTGGATCCTGGTGGGGCGGGTGATCGACCGCGTCTGCTTCTTCATCATGGCCTCCCTCTTCGTCTGCGGCACCGTCGGCATCTTCCTCATGGCTCACTTCAACCAGGCGCCCGCCCTGCCCTTCCCCGGGGATCCCAAACCATACCTGCCCCAGTGACACCCGCCAGGTGATGCCAGGGGGTTGGATGTCCCCAAAATCTCCGTGCCCGGCTTCCTGGGGATAGGGGTGGCATGGCTCTGTCACCCCCCTGCTGTGGGGGTGATGGGGAGCACAGGGCGGCTGTGGTTGTGCCGAATGTGGAAGTAAACCTCGTGGCAGTCTTGTGGGCTCCCGTGGCTTCTTTGTGCCTTACTGCTGGGGTTATCCCCGTGGGATGACCCCCCCGAGGGCTGGCACCCAGCTGGGGACACACACCACAGGGTGGGGGTCCCAGCTCTGTGCCCCCCTTGCTGCTTACCTCGTGGTGGGAGCCAGCTGCCTGCGTCTGCTCCTCCGTGCTGCAGCTTGTGCTGCCCGCAGGCAGCTCCGGGATGTGCTGTGCCTCCACCAGCCCGGCCCCAGCTGCCTCTGCTGCTGCTGGAGATGAGCTGGATGCTGCCAGCAACCGGCTGCTGGCACTGCCAGAGGTGAGGGCACGGATGGGAGGGGGAGAAGCAAACCCCCAGCAGCTGAGACGTGCCTCTCTTGGGTGCTCGCAGCCTGGTCACGGCCAGGAGCCATCCGTCCGGCTGTGCCAGCCTGCCCCGTGCCCTCTGCAAGGTGGCTTTCCCTGCCCCGTCCCCAGAGGTGCGTGATGCCTGTGGCACAGAGACCAGGCGGATCCAGAGCTCTAAGCTGGCCCCTCAGAGCAGCAGGGATGGCTCCCACCCACCTGGGCTTGGGCACAGCCCCCTGGCCGTGATCTGGGTGAGGTGACCAGGTCCTGGGGCACGAAACTCCTCCAGGACACGGCCATCTCGCTGGTGGGTGGCAGCACCACGCTCCTGTCCCCCCACAGCCACACACAGTCGTGTCTTGTCCCAAGTCCCACAGTGGCTGAAGGGACAGGAGGTCCTGGTTTGGAGTCCCCAGCCCTGCGAGCTTCCTCACCATCACTCCCTGAACCAGACAACCCCAGCCCAGCCGTCAGCTCCTGCTGGACCAGCGGACAGGCAGGGCTCACAAACCTGCCACAGCCCAGCAACCCCTGGGGAAAGCAAAGCCCTGGGGATGGGTTCTGTGGCTTGAAGGGGTTCAACGTGCTGCTGGTTTCCTCAAAAGAAGCTACACGCGGATCTGAGTAAGTTTAAGGGTGGACAAAGCCTTTTTGGGATGAAGAGAACAGGGAAGGTCAAGGCTCACCGCAGATTTGGGGCTCCTGCTCAGGCTTGCTATCTGAAGAGGATCTGAAACCTCCTCCTAGGGTGCAACAGAGGCTGCTTCCCCTCCCAGACAACCCCGTGGCTATCTTTTCACCACTCTTACTAGCAGGACACGGTAGATCACAACCCAAAAGCACAGCTCAGAAACCAATCTGGCTCCATCCCTCCCCAACCCAGTGGAAGCACCAAATCCAGTGCTTCACACCGATCAAAGAACACCACTTTTCTTCTGCCCTCACGAATCCTCGTAACATTTAAGAGGGCAAACTCCAGGTCCCAGCCAGCTCGCTCCCTGAGCAAGAGGAACTGGTGCCGAGTTCCTCCAAATCTCAACCACAGCGGCAGCGGGAGGCACAGCCTCAGGGGAAGGGCTCTTCTGCATCTCTCTCGCAATGAGTATTTAAGGGCGAGCACAGCAGGACTGCAGCATTTTCCGATTTAATAGCAAGCCTGCGCTCATCAGCACCAGCTTAGGCGCAGGGCATGAGAAGCAAGAAGTGGGCGAGTACATGAAATAGCAGAGGTGGACGCGACGCGCAGCTGGGCACAACAACAGGACTAAAAACCTAAGTGATGTCATCTGCAAGAAGCTAAATGCGCTGTGGATAAAAGGAGCCTGCAGCTAGTATTTCAGCCTTGCCTTGCTAGGCTATTTTTGCTTAGATTGCCAAAATGTAATTACAACTAAATCCCCCTAACAAATACCAGAGAGCAGCAGGGGAGGGTTGTATTTAAAAGGAATTTTAAGTAGCAGCCGTAGTAGTACCTGATCACAGCAGGGAAAACAAACTGCGCCTGGGAAAGAGCATTTGGTTGAAAGCTGGTGGCAAACAAGTGGCAGGAGCAGGAACGGGACCGTGGGGTCTTGAGAAACACTAAGAGTGATGCTACAGCCAGGGAAACTGCCCTGCCCTCCTGCCCAGCCAGGTGCCAGCAGGCACAAGCTGCGTGGCCACGGGGAGCAGGCAGTCATCAGTCACTGCGCTACTGCCTCGGACTGAAACCTTCAACGTGGAAAACAAACCCCTCAGAAGAATACTTGAGGCTGCCTTCTCTGCCAGTCCTGCCTGCCTTCAGTCTAGACTTCAATAACAACACCAGGAATTTGTGATTGGAGCCATAAGGCTGGAGGTCTCCTGGTCCTCAAGGCTGGTATCTCTCCCCCACGGGCTACTGGTTCTGTGGTCACGACCAAACTGGTCCCAGCAGCCCCTCTGCACTGGGACTGAGTGCCCAGGGCAGGAGGTGTGCCCCAGCTCTGGCCAGAGCCTCCCTCTCAGGCCCGATGCAAAGGCTCTATTCAAAATGAAAGGCAATTGTGCTATTCCCCAAGGAAGAGGGGAAAGGCTAAAGCTGTTAATGAGCACAATTAGTGTTGTACTCAAGCAGCATCAGAGGAAATAATTAGCTCCTGTTGTTTCTGTGGCATCTGAACTGCAGCCTTGCTGTCTTTCCAAGCAACAACCGATAAGTCCAGCCTCACCCCAGAGGACAGAAGACAAGGGGTCACCCTCAGTCCCTCTTCTGGTCACAGCTTCCACACAGCAGCCATCATCCAAGCCATCACCCTCTTTTGCTACAGCCACTGGGGTCCAATTTCCCAGAGGGCTGGAGAGTTGCAGACCTCAGCCACCCACAGAAGCACACAGAGCCCTGCACTCAGCTTTTCCTGATGGTTCTCCACTGAGACAGTTGGAATAAAGCAACTAAGTGACACCAGGCATCTCTTTGTCCTAGTTTAAGGGCAGCTTGCAGCCCTCTCCCCAGCAGGGAAGGCTGGGTGCAAGGCACTGCTGAGCAGGGAGTATGAAGAAGATGCAAAGACAAAGCAACCTAATTTTTTTAAGTTATATCTGTAGCTCCAGATCATGAAGGTCACGCAGGTAGGTAGCTGAGAGGAAGTTGCCCTATGGAACCCAAAGAAGCAGGCCTATGGTCTTACCACAGACTAGGGAAATACCGCCCCATCACTTTCAGACCAAAAAAATAAAAATAAAAAGACTGAAAGAAACAAAGAGACCCAATAATTTATTGGCAGAGCTGAAAGTGGGCATTTGAAAACCATAGGGCTGACTCTCAACTGGGAAGCTCCTCCCAGCTGCAGAGAGATTTTTTAATACTGGTATCCCTCAGCAAAAGGCTCCGACGTCAAGGCAGAATCCCAGAGATCCTGCATGCCGTGTACAGAAAGAGAGGAAAGTGCTGCAAGATGCGGCCCCGAGGGCACGCTGCTAATTGAAAGGTTGGCCTCCCGCCCCACTGCTAAAAAAGTTTGTGTATGACAAAATCAGCCTCTATTATCACCGCTGCTGGAGGGCTTCAGATGGATCCTTCCTCCAAGGAGGAGTGCGAGAGTGGCCCATGAGTCCCTTCAGAGGTCGGAGGGCACTGGTGGAGACCTCTCAGTGCTTTCAACACGGAGAGAGGAGCTTAGTGCCAACTCTTGTTCTCACAATGTGATTTTTGTGTTTCGAAAGCTTGAATTATCCCTGGAAAACAAAGGGAAAAAAAGAGGTTAAAGATACGCACTGGTCAGATCACAGCACCCCAAGGTTCCACCCACCGTGGCTATCAGTGCTGCCATCCCAGCAATGTGTTGTCACCCAAAACAATGCTCGTTAAACCTCCTAAGCAGAACTTGCTAACTACAGACTTCCTGCTAAGCCAACCTGCTGCTCCAGAACACCTCAACACAAGCTCTTGGTTTGTTCCCATTCAGCAGGAATCAAAAAAGTGGTATCTCCCGTGAACAAAGCACGACAGGCACTGCAAACTTCTCTGACAGATTCTGGGAGTTAAACAATTTGCAAGATCCCTTCCTTCCTAAATGTTTGCCCTCAGGGATTCTGCTTGGAGCACAAATATACTGGCAGTGAAGCCTTCTCCTGCCTCAGTGCCTCATAGCTAGTTCCTTTTGTCCCACTATCAATAAGTTTAGGCCTCTGGTCTTTCCTGCCTTGAAAGAATATTTAATCCAAAGAGGACATTCTCCAAAGCTTAAATAGCAGAGCTTCTTCAGCAGCTTTTACTCACGTGAGTACAGCCATGGGACTACTGCCAAAGAAAGGATTGCTGGTCCACAACCTTCGTTTGTGTCATCTTGCAGCACGAGGCAGCAATTGAAGATGGGGCAGGTTACAGAAACCTGTGTTAATGCTTACTGCTGGCCTGTGAGCAGCAGCAACAGGCAAACCACATTTACTCATTAATAAAAAGGTTGGGGAGTTGTTGTTGGTTTTTTACTCTTTTTTTCTTATTCAAAGGCAATTAAACGAGATGACAATTACTTGGAGAGGACGGGTTTGGTGCCCCTTCCCCTAAGAGGGCAGGACAGTAAGATGCCCAAACCAAGCACCTAGGGATAACCCAGCATACATCACAAAAAATTGGCAGAGCCGTGTTGAAGAGTGAAGGCAGCTCACGGCTTCAGAAGCAAGGTGCTTTGCAGGGCTGTAAAACCCCGTTTCAACCCTTGAGCTAGCTTTGTGTGCTGCTAAAAGCCACGTGGTAGCTGTAACATCACAGTACAGTGCATGCTGGAACAGCTCCAGGAGGCAAGCTGGAGAGCTGGAGGAGCAGAAGGAAGTCAAAAACACTCTTTAGGAGAGTTAAACAAGTTACTCTGCTATTACATGACAGCACAAAACCATGCTGGAGGCCATCTGTAGGAGACTGGGGTTCACCTTTGTACTTGCAAACAAAGCAGGCTGTGCTGCCATCTGGGAACATGATTCAGGATTCATTAACTGGATTCCAGTTAATTTGCAACAGCAATTAGACTTTCCGTCCCATTCAGTACTTTCACCCATGTCATCTACCTCAGGAGGATGGCAGAGTTTAGTTCTTTCTTGGGCAGGTTCCTACAGCTCCCCTCTTTTCACCCCTATCGTGGTGCCCTGGCCCTCTGCTCACCACTGCTCTCCCTGGTGGGTAGCTCACTACAGTCGAGAGCTAAACCAACTCTGTCACTGTTTTCCTACCCACTTGGCACATGTTCTGCCTTCTGAGCCTGGTGTTTCATGAAGTGAGCTTGTTTTCTCTTCTGGAAGGTCACTTGAATGTCCTCTCAACAATAAAAACACTCCTATGTGCCTGCGTGATGTTTTGTAAACATCGATCCTCACAAAAAGCCAAATCGGTGAGGAAAGGTTATTTCAGCCGTGACTTCAGAGCAGGCCATGAGAGCACTGCTTGCCCAAAGCTGCGGAAGGAGGGTTTGGGAGCAGAGGGATTCCCAGTGACCCCTCGATGCTCAGCTGCATTGGAGCAGCTACACTCCACCACAGGGTAAGAATTGGGCTGGGGAATGTTCCTTCCAGCAGATTCCTCTACTCTGGCACTCAGCAGTGCAGCAATCCCACTTGGCTACAGCCAAACACAACCCTCCTCACCAGGCCTTGTGCTAGATCTCTTTTTAGGAAATGGCCTGCTGTCGGGGAAGCAGGGTTAGAGGGGAAACCAATCTGAGCTGCAAGGCTCACAACGGCACCGAGCTCACCTTGCTGTTTTCCCTGCACGTGGTCGGTTGCCGTTACCAGAAGTAGCAGGTGGTTTCATCTCATTAGCCACAGCGTTATTATTTCTAAATACAGTAGCTCCTGCGTGTCCTTCCTGAACAAGCTTTTATTGACAGACTAATTTATTCTGCCCCAGCCCACTGTCAGGAGCAGAGGCGTGTATGCCAAGCTCCGGGCGCCTCTCGCGGTGTCCATCCGAGGGATGTGCTCAGCATTCATTTACCACTAACAGTCAGCCCTAGGCAGCAGACCCAAGCTGAAGACGTACCTCTCAGCCTCCTGGGACTAGGTCTGGGATACAACCGGCTCGCACAGAGGAAGGACACATTAGCAAAACAGCACGCAGCATTGTATCAGAAAATGCTGAGTGAATGCAGACCACTGTGAATGTCGGTGCCTTTGGTTGGGGGGGGGGGGGGGGGGGCGGAAAAATATGTTTTGACCTTTAGGAAAGAGCCAGTAGTGGGATGAGGCCACCATCAGGCCCACGAGGCAAGAGGAAAACATGCCAGCCCACGGGAAGAGGGTTGGAAGCTGAGAGGTATGCCGTGAAGTCACATAGGAAGAAAGATGAGGCCCTACCCTGCGTGTGACAGAGGGAGGGGGAGCGTTCGATCAGCGGCCACTGCTGTTCACCAGGCCATGAAACTCCTCCCAGGCCCTGGCAAGCCAGAGGGAAAAAAAAAAAATGAAACAAAAAAACAAAAAAAAAAACAGCACTTCAGATCAAAGGCTTCTTAACTTTTAACGAGAGCAGAAACATTCAATGGCGTTTGAAAGGCACTTGTCTTCAGAGAGCAAGGCAATATTCTCTGATAGCCCTAGTGGATAGAAGCATCCTTAAAACCCAGCCAAACATCTGACAGCGCGAGGCAGCTTTTACGTTCTGCACAGCCATGAAGCGTTCCCACCGGCTGCTGGCGATACAGCCACATTAATACCCAGGGACAGGTACGACCTTCCCAGTCGCACACGGAAGATCCGTTTCCTACCAGTGATAGAACAGCCCACGTTACGTGTTTCTGGAGGATTGTCACGCTTCTTGGCTGGTTAAACCCAGCTGGTTACTGGCCTCATGCTTCACCACGTATCTGAGTATGTAGCAATCCCTCCAACAGGGTGTTTTTACTGCCACGTGGCTTAGTTATCATCCTTCCATCAGGCGGCAGAATCCCATCGTTACTAGAAAGTCTCACTTCCTACTGTAAACCTGCATTGTTAACGACAGCCCAGTAAAAACACCAGAGCTCTTTGAAACGAAAACGTTTTCAGACAAGTCAGAGGGACAGGCCTAACGCTGCATTCCCTGGTGGAGGATGCTACTGACGGACAAAGCTAGCAGACTGAAAAATTGCTGTCTGTTTTACGAAGGCAGAATACTGAAAGCCCTCTCAGGGAAAAGATGCTGAGGTTAACGTGAGCATGACTATTATCTGCTGGGATGAGAGATGCCAAAGAACCTCATCGTTCTCCAGGCCCAGCAAAACAGTGTTGATGCCTACAGCACATGCCAAGCCATTTACCAACCCCAAAGTCCCATGGAGCAGGAGGGACCTTAAAGGGAACCCAGGTCAGCCATAAACCCAAGCTGTTCCGCAGACCTTGTCGCTGGTACTTTGCTGCGGCTACCTCATATCTTGTTCTCTGCATTACCTCACCTTGTCATCAACATTACAGGGGAGTACAGAAACGGAAATTCTCTATTAGTCAGCATCCGTGCCCCAAACAGACCCACAGGCTCCTACCTGAACCTCACACAGTCAAGCTCCCAGTCAGCATCCACAAAAGCACCTCAGTTGTCACATGCTCTTTCCCAGCAAAGTCGCAGCCCAAATTAACAGAGAATAACAGCAAGAATGGGCCACTGTGATGCCCATCTTGGATCTGTGACACTACCTTCCCATAAGACAGGACAGCAAATCCTTCTTTTGAGGGGACAAAAACCATCTTCTGAGCACCCATGGGAGCACAAAACCTTTCTGATCTTGAGGAGGAGGGACAAGTAACAGTCATCCACAGAAGTCCCAAAGCTACTTGGAATCTCTGAGCTGATCTTCAGACACCAACCCTTGAAGCCACGGTACCAGACACTGGGGGTACAACTGCCTCCCTCCAGAAGAAAGTTAAGGGAAAGACAAACTTTTGACTTGAATTCCTCCTCGCTGCTGAATGCTGTTGGAAAGCTAGCTACATCTCCAGCTTCGTCTCTAGCTTCATGGCTTCCCTTCTGCCTCCCATGCTCCCATTTCTACCACATTTCCATCACCCCCGATCACATCTTCTCTTTCTTCTCTTGCAGTTCTACCCAAATTGATAACTTTTCTCTACAAAAGGGACACAAGGTTATTTGTCAACATAATTGATGATGTACTGGCCCTTTCAAACCAAGGAGTCCCCTGTTCCAACATCACATAACATCACGCACATAGTCCTTCAGCTGCCAAGTCCTTCTCGCAGACAGAGAAAAAGATCTCCCAGCCAAGAATTTTTAAGTTTAGACCCTCATACATATTATAGCACTAATTATTCCAACTATCTGCTGACTTGACTGAAAAAATCCACTAAGATGTGTCTGCCCTAATGTACCTAAGCTATGCTAGCAGAGCAAACTGCTCTCCATTTCGTACCGAACGAGGCTGCCAGTTAATTTCATCTGGCAGAATCTTTATGGCCTGCGATGTGCCAAAGGCACGGTGCCAGAAAGTCTAAGAGGTTATTTTTATGTATAGACATTTTTAGTACCTCGGTGCTATACTGTCTGTGCAGCGATCAGATACTCAGTGAATTGATCCCCAACACTTGGGTTATTCCCATTGAACAGATGGGAAATGGAAACATTAGCAGGCTAAATAAAGCCAGCCAGAGCTGGTCCTCCACGCTCATTCCTGACCCACAACTGATGAAACTTCCCACTCTCTCCCCCACTACCCGGAGTGGGGATGCAAGCAGGGCTCCCTTTATCCTCAGCAAGTTGGAGGAAAAAAAATAATGCAAAAAAGGAGCCACCAGCAGAGCAAAAAGAGGAAGAGCAACCACAGCAGCTTCAAGGGACTTTCCAAATCACAATTGTGCAAGTAGTGCCGGCAGCTCTCCCCACAGCACCCTCAAAGTCCTAGCAGTTCCCCTTGATATTTTTCTGTGCGGCCCTGCCTCCCTTCCATCTGCTTCCGTAGCTAAAAACAGAGGTGGGGAGCTCATAGCACATGCTACCTTCAGAACACTCCCCAGAGACCGTCCCTCTCCTCATGCTCTTCAGAGTGGTTAAAGGGTTTGCCCAAAGCCACCAGGAACCTTGTGACAAGCCTACAGACCAACAGCTTTAAAAAAAAATCTGGTATTCTGGTAGCCTGAAATAATCCTTTCCTATATCTGGCAATCTGTAGCACAGGCTAAGAGGGAAGCCACCACGGCTTTGAAATGTACACATCTGAACTGACCTCCTTGAAAAGAAACATGGAATAGATTATAGTGGCTTCTTTGGTAAGAGATAGGCCACCATGATATGGGAACCTCGTACGAAGAGACCTTTCTGAATAAAATATACAAAGGTGATCAAGAACAAGTCAGCGAACCCATCATGTCAAAGCCCAAGTCTAAGGAAGTGCTCTTAGACTTCCAGCACCTGGAAGTGTTACTGGAATTGGAGAAAGGAGCAACAAACAAATGAAGCCAGTATTGCAGGGCCTCAGGTCTGGAACCTCACCACCCTCCTCTAGCTTTTATTCCTCTTGTCAGACTGGATGGAATGAGGGTGAAGCAACGCAGCTCTCTAGAGCTGGCAAGACCCAGGGCAACCTGCCCTGCCGCTGACAGGCAGCAGTGTTAGGGCCCCACGTGGAAGCCGTGTAACTTTAAACAAGGTTAACCCTGCACACACCATCTGAACAGCCAAAGGCAAAGCTGGTACAAACAGGATGGCAGCACCGAAGAGTATCAACTCCTAACGTCCTTGGAAATCAGCAGGCAAATGAAAACCAGCGCTACAAAAACATAACAGAGTTAACACAGTAATTAAAGCACTGGCTGAACTCCGACACAACAAAGGAGACTTCTCCTCAGCCCGCCACCTCCAGCCTACTGGCTCAGGGGCACTGACGTTGCCAAACACTTCCCCCTTCCATGAGGATTTCTCCTGTCATATTTCCCTTGCATTCAAGACCTCATTCCCTGCCTCCCCTTTTTATTTTTGGCACGAGAACGTTGCCCCTGCACTCTTCTTGCAGCGCATACCCTTTCTCCCTCCTTAGGATATCTGCTTGTTTCCTAGCCAAAATATAGTCCAAGGCCGTTTCCTCCAACTGCCTGCAGTGAAACGAACCCGGTGCCAGCCCTATTAAGATCAACTATTCTTCTCATTTACTCGAGCCGTCCCATTAGTTATCAGTGGTGACTTTGAAAGGAAGGGAGAGTTTTATACGCTGCTCAGCTCTCACTGCAGCAGGCACTTACAAATAACTGAAGCTTTGTTTTCAGAAAAAAGCAGCCTTGCTTTAGAGCTGACAGGACGATCCATAAAGTCACCCAGCGACCAAAATGCTTCCGACCCAGGCGGCTCAGGGGAAGCCAGCAGCATGGCCACACTGTGAAGGTCTGGCCTCTCCTGTCACACGAAGCAGCGCTGCTGAACTTGCCTGGGCCTCCTGGATGGTTCTGCCAGGTGGGAGCTCTCAGCACAGGAGACCACCAACCCCACAGTTAGGAGAACGGGAAAAAAAAAGGCTGATAACCCCAGGCAGAGCAAGGGTGTATGCAGGACAGCCAAGCCCTTTACACTACACACCTGAAAAAAAACTGAAATCAAACCTTACGGTGATCATTTCCCAACCACCACACTCCTGACTGCAGTTCGCTCACTACAGACACCTGCCTGAATAATTTCAGTGGCTTCACCGAGACTTGAGTAGGTTGTGGTCAGCAACACTGCTTTCAAAAAAAAAAAAAAATCAACAACATTACACCTCCTGTGACAGCAAAACAGACTTTTTTCTTCCTTTTTTTCCTTAATTTCAAACCATAGAGAGTACTGCTGTCTGTAACCTGCTGGACGCTGTCACCGCCAAGGTTAACAACACTGATGAACAGGACCTATGAAGTGGCTCACTTCAGGTGAGTGCACCTCTTCATCCACCTCTGAGAGAACAAAGAAGTGCTTTCTTTCCAGCTGCTGAAACAAAGTAGCCCAAAAAGTGTCACAGGTTCTTTTCAGGTGCTCAGCACTGTAACGCCTAAGGTACTATAAATCCCCTGGAATTAAGCAGAGTCCAACAGATTTCTCTAGCTCTTCCAACAAGATTGGAAATTAATACAGACTAGGCTGACCCTTCCAGTTGCTGGGATTTAGGCAGCTTGTCAATATTGCAAGCAAGAGAAAGGACGAACATGGGAAAACTGCAATGAAAGATCTGCTTATCTAGCTAAATGCACAAGCCCCACCACTGAGAGCTGAAGGGACGGAATGCAGAATAGGTCCTTGGAATAGCTGTGAAGCAACAGATACTTTTCCAAAGCAGCTTGGCAGCACCACCGCCTTCTGAAACAAAGGGGGCTGCAGCCTCACTGACAACTCATGAAAAATGGTGTCTAAAAATGAGTTAATATGAAATGCAACATCACAAAAGGAATATATAAAACCTGAAACACAGTGCTCAGGTTCCACAGCGAGGGGCATGCTACCAATTTCTACAGAAGCATTCATTTACAGTGTGTCAAAAGCTAATCCAGGTCAATTCACTACCTAGAAGTCAAGGTTTTGAGAAACGCCTGTTCTTTTCTTGCTAAGCGTGCTCCCTTCCCTGAAGCACAATCAATGCCAATCAAACCCTGCACATGAGCAGAGCTCTAGTGGAGAGATGCAGCCCATACAAATGAAAAATGCCACGAGCCCCCCTAGAAAGGCAGCCCTGACAAAGCCTACAGCACAGCTCTTCCATTAGAGCCTTTCATAAAACACAGCCAGAGTGTGAATATAGAGTGCTGGCTAGAAAGCCCTCCTGAGTCATAAATCACATGGTACATGCACAGCATAAGTGGAGTTTATTCATGACGGACAGTATTTCAACAGGGCTTGATGGATGGGTGAGGAAAAGGAGCCAGACTTTATGGAGGATAGAACTAGTTACACAAGAGATTCTTCATTAGTGAGAAAACCTTAATGATGCGAGGCACAGCCAAGCAGAGGCAGGCTGAGAGCTGGGGCTGTCCTGCTCTCCTCTGGCAACAAAGCAGGCACCATCACCGCCCCGCTGCCACTGCAGCTGGCTGCCTGCAGCTCCTCCCTCCGTGCTAGAGCTGGTACCAGGCGAGAAAAGCACAATAAGTCGGTCCGTGCAGCACCACACAAACCCCCCTGACAAGCAGCTCTGCTCTGAATTACACCAGTGCCATTAGGAGATGTGGGACGGCACTGAAATCACACTGCTGCAGCTCAAGTGAGGCCGTGGAAAGAAGAGCTCTCATGATACCAGACACGATGGAAGTTTAACTGCTCAGACCTACCTCGCTAGGACACCAGCAAACCAAACTTCTCCCTATCACTCCTGCCCACAGGAGAGTAAGTGGGAGACAAGTCAGCCTGCTATTTAACAACTGTTCCCGACCGTCATCCGAACTACTAAGCCTGGCTCCTCCGACACCTGTTGTTCTTGGACAAGCTTCTCTTGCAGCACACATCAGAAGAGTAAAATGAAACTTTGATGCTATGCAGCAAGAGAGGGCAGCAAACAGGGTCTGTTACACTATTGTAGGGAAATCAGACCACCAGGCTGGATGCACTGCTCAAGGACTGGCACCTGCCAGAGCAAAACCAGTTACAAACATGGCGACAGCAGCATTCTGTGGCTTCATAGGACGTGCTGGTGGGGAGAGCTTATTAAGGAAAAGCCACATCACTTAAATCCTAAACTTGCTACACAAACAAACATCTCAGCTGGAACACAACTTTCCTTACAGAGTCAGGGAGAACATAAACATCTCCCCTCTTACACCACAAAGCCACATTACCACAGGCTGCAGCCTGCTGCTGCTGAACAGAAGCAAAATATCCTGGAATGTGTCCACATGAGCACTTTGCTATCTCCTAACACAGACAGACAGCTGATAGTGCCCTCTCCTGGCAATAAGCACATGAGAAATGTTACCAGCAAAACCATGAGTAGGAGGTTTCAACAGAAGTGGGAACTTTCAGAAACCAAAAAGCTGCCTGGAAAATACTCTGTCAATAATAATAATTTCCCCTTCCCTTCTCTTTCCCACACACACAGGCAGGAGGGCCATGTGGAGCACTAGATGCCTAAAAGGCAGTTTAAGCAGACCTGCGTGTTATTGCTAGTGACCCACACCCAAAACTGGATGCAACCAGAAGCTAGCTTTCTGCTAAAATCAGGACTAAGCCCACCAAACTCTCCTCGGCGTGCTATCTAGGAAGGTGTTTCTATGGAAAGGACAAGCTAACAATGAAATAGGTCACGAATGGTACTTGGACCTTGATTAAGGGTTGGATTAGAAAGCTTGCTACTCTATCAATGTCTTATTAATTTGTTTCACTTCTTTTTCTGGTTGCACCTTTCCAAGTGTTAATTTAACCCATATGACCTAATTGGTGTATTGGTTCATAATATACTTAAGAAAAAATTACATTATTCACCTACAACTAATACCTATATGTGCAAGTCTTTGTCACGTTGTGGGAATAAAAGTCACCCTGAATGGCCTGGTATGGTAAGCTGTAATAGGTTTATTTGAAAATACAGCTGTCCTCTCTGTGTACTGTGATCTTCCAGTCTTGTTAAAGAGCCTCTGTCACCAGGGCCTGGAAGACTTAATATACGACGTTTATTATGATTAGAAATCATTTGTACAGCACTGTAAATTCACACAGCACTTTCCCAAGAACATTTATAAGTCTAATGGCACTATAAATCCCTTTAGCTTCCGCACTTTATTCCCCTGAATCTCTATTTATTCAAATGATCTCGTCCCCCCCACTGCACACGTCTCTGAATGCATCAAGCCGCAGCCCCACACTGGGCTGCCCATCTCCGAAGTGACAGGCTGGGTGGATTGCTAACAAAACCCAGAACTACACGCTCAAAAAGAATAAGGTCTTACTATTAGAACCAAATGTCCCTGAGAACAACACAATAACGATACAGATATTTGGCTTTCAAAGCGCGCTGGCAACAATTGCTGCTGTTTGTCTTGCTGTCTGCAAGAACCACAACGCACGTGAGCGCTCCCCTCGATTCTTGCGCCCTGCATTAAATTGCTCAAGCACGCATGCAACCAGCAGCGGGCCCTCCCCCTGCCACCGCACGTACTTGATGCTGTCGGTGTGTGTTTTATATTCCATGATGGTGTTGGGAGGTAGGTTGAGCACTCTTCGTAACGTGTCGCGTATCCGGGCTGTCGTGGCCTGGTCGCTGGCTGTCTTGTTCCATATCGAGATAATATCCTCCTACGGAGCAGTACGGAAGGGGTAAGCAGATGGGGGCTTTTTGTAGCCCTGCCCAATGGAAGTACAGGCCGGTTCTCAGAGCAGCTTACCTGGAATCGGACAGAGACGACTGCCCCACAGATTTCTTCCCCCACCATGAACTGTTCTCCCAACATCGCCAGAATGAGATTCTCCCAGCATCGCGATGCTAAGCCCTTTCGCAGACGGATAATCCATTTACCACCATTTTTGTTGGCATCGTCCTAGGAAGACGGGCAAGAAATCGATTTGTTTCCCTCCAGCAATTTTTCTCCTTCCCACAAGACAGCAGAGCCACTGACAGGAGCACGTATTGATTGGGTGGTTGGTATTTGGAGGTACTTTCAAGCAAAGGCATTTCACTTCTCCCCCATACCAGCAGAGTATACCCCCATACCAGGAGCCACTGACATTATCACACATACAGCTGAATTCAAGATCCAGTCCGTGTTGACCCACAGAAATACCCAAAAATCAGGGGAGAGAAGAAAGGAAATACTTATGCTGAGCACGCAGTCTGTCACCTCAATATTGCAACTCCATATGTTGTACTGAAAACTGCTACAGACTCCCCTGCTTCAGGGAACACACGCCTACATCCAAGAGCAGCTCATCCTCTGTGCAGAATGCTCACTGTGGCATTCCCTTGTATGACACTAGCTGGCAACGCTTACAAGGTGAGAGGGGAACAAATTCCATCCAAAGCCAAAGAGAGAAGTAGGAAAAAGTATAAGAGGTGGCAATTAGGAAGGGAAGGAGAAGGGAGGTCTAGGACAGAAACAGAGAACTCATGGGGAACTGTAAACACAGGACATCCCTGGCCAAATCACTTGCAATTCCCTCTGGGTCACACCTTGTAGATGCTAGGCAATGCAGCCCCATCCATCTTCATGTAACAAAGCTCGCTTTATTTTAGCCTTAGAGCTTTGTTAGGGCTTCAAAAAACTAAACGTTTGTGTGCTCTCAGAGACAGCAAGTGCTAATGAAGCAATCCTGAGCAAACGTGGAAACGGCAGCACAACATCAGCATTCAGCAGATCCCCAGTTTTCATGTATGTGCTGAAGCCCGTGCTGAAAGGGGGAGGTGTCAGCTCCAGACAAACCTCAAAGTGTGACAGCAGCCACATGCAAGGTGAAAAATCCCATTCGGCACAAACCCTGGGAATGTGGCATACTCCTATGAAATGCAAAATGCTTTTTGACTGAGCATCCTTGTTTGCCACGTTGTAAACATTCCACTCTAAGAATTAAGCTGTCTACACCTCAGCCTTTATAAACAGAGTTGAGGTTAGCTCCTCAAATGTTCCACACTGCCTAATGGGGATCAGAAAATAAAGTGGTATTGCTCAAAATACTTCAAATGTGGTTTAAGCAGGTTCAAGGCTAGAAAGAGAACAGTGATTGGGAGGCAGATGCTGTATTGTGTGTTTTATGGTTATCATTAGTTTTCTTTCAGGTTAAACAAGCTTCGGTTCAGTCAAGCATTTGATTTCCCTTTACCAGAATAATAATGATCTGCAGCCCAGAAAATCACAAGGGAACATTACGCTTACTGCTCCTGACTTTACCCAGAAAAGGCACAGATGGATCCTGAAAGAGATCAGAGCTACAGGCACATATATGTGCTTACGAAAATTGCAGCATGTAAGGATTAATTTGAAAGAGAAAGGAACATAAACAAAGCCCTGCAGAGCAAGCAGCAAAGAGAAGGGCAGCAGCAAGGATCCTCTTCTAGAAATACAAGAAGGCATTGTGGCCAGAAGTAAAAAAAAAAAAAAAAAAAAAAAAAAAACCACAAAGAACCTCTCCACCTCCTACTTAAAATGGCTACAGGGAAATGCTTTATAGGAATTCTGTTAACTTGTGGTCTCTCTGGTTGACACATTATGAGAGCAGCTAGCTCGCTGGAAGCCCAAAGAGGGTTAAGCGTTTTATATAAATTGTATTTGCAGTAACTGGCTATAAAACACCTTGCTTAAAATAATTGCCAACCAGGGTCACATATAAATTTCTCAGGACCAAGCAGCATAATTAGGTACTGCAAAGCAACACATAAAATTCTCATGCTGCGAATGGTATTGGTCAGTCCTGGAAGCCAGCTAGGAATTGGACAAAAAATACATTTTTGTATTTTGCTGGGCAAAAATGTATTATTTTTTTTTTAAACAGATTTGGATAGGAATGAACACAAGCGAACTGAGTACTTTGGAAAGAAAAAAAGCAAATGAAGGGCTAAGTCTTCTTCCCACCTCCAGCTCTGCACAGCTGTAGGCTTTTAACCATGTGTGTTCCTTCTTCCTTGTCTGAAAAAGGAGGTTTGGTTTCCATCTTTGCTGGACTCGACTTACAGAGGTTGAGCCCATTTAGAGAAAAGCCCCACACCCCACAGTGCTGTCACTGGACAAAGATGTAATAAAGGGAAAATGTCAACACGTAGGAGGCACAGAGGTTTGTTGATGCCCTCCTCACTGGGTTCCAGGCAACGCAGTCCAGCCCTCCTCTGCCAGAGGATCACAGGACTACCAGGTTACAAGGACAGGCTTCTGAGAACTTTACAGGAAACCCAGACGAAAGGGCTGCACCCAAGAGAAGCCTGGAGTGCCCTTTAGTGACAAGAGTCCACCGTAGAAGCACTCTGGTATAATACTGAGGCAGAAATGAGAGTTCCAACTCACCTCCCACATGGGTTTGATCCCCTCTTTGAAAAGATGGAAGTCACTGTGGCCTGTCAGGTCCCCAGGACGTACCATGTGACTGTAAAACCGCCAGAACTGCTCCACCTGCAATGACACAAACCACGCAATGAGGCTGCCCAAACAGATCAGAGCCAAGATTCCTACAGGAAGAGGCTTCCCCTTCTATACCAGCTAGCCAGAGCCACCTTCCCTCTTCTCTTCTACCTTCTTGGCACAAGGGTGGTGGTTAGGATACCCATAAGGCAGCAGTAGGATCAGAGCTTGGTGGCCTGTTTTTGATTGCTTCTATCAGCAGATGACCACTTGAAATATTCAACAAGTACCTGCAAAAAATACTTGGTGTTTGTCCGAGGAAATCTAGGCTAAGATCGCATCTGCTCTAGACAACAGTTGCCAGACATCTCGTGTAAATCCTAACGCCCAAACTTTAATTAGTGGATGTGTGTCGAGAGCAAACAAAGCCAAGCCTCCCTATACAAGACCACATCATCCCTGCTTCAACCACTGCTCGCTGGGCTACTGGAGACTGCAGGAGCCTCCAAACGAGACATATTTTGTATTTAATTTTGCCTTGTCCAGATTTTAAGACAACAGAGGCATTCTGGTGCTGTTTTAAAATCTTAAGGCACCACTCAGAGCTTTTATTTAAATTTTTAGTTCCCTTTATAGCCTCCTATGGTACACTTTGACCACTTGAAAAATACCAGTTTCTATCATGACAGCCCCCGTGTCTACTTCAGTCTGGTGTGCATTTTTAATTCTTAAAAATAAAATATTTATCCTTTGAGATCCTCTGAAAGGATTTTAGAGAGGCTGGACCTTTAAAACAAAACAAGGCACTAGAAGAGGTTACACCAATTTCCACGTTTGAAGAGAACTCTACTCAGTAAGACAAGAGCTATTAAGCAGGTCAGCAGCGAAGCTGGAGAGGTTAGGCATCATCCCAAGTACTTCAACAGAGACCTTGATGACTTGGTCAGCCCTTGGAATTCTGCTCCAACCTCCAATCTCAGCCACCCAAGCAGGAATTTGCTTTTATAGCCAATATAATTATGAAACAAAACTGAGGTGGGGCCGGATACAATTTATTTTTGTTCGACACATCCAAACGCAGTGTGGAAATCAAAATCTTACACTAAGTGCATATGCCCTCTAGTGGTTAGCACTTAAAAGCTTTCAGAGCTTTCTACTGAAAAGCAAAGAATAAACCCAAACCTAGATTTTGGCTCAGACAATTCTTACTGCAGCTTGTTCTCTCTAACAGAATTTGGAAACAAACACATCAGCAGATCTTCTGGCCAACACCCTTCCATCCTAGCTGAACTCTAGCATTCCCAGCAACTCCTTGCAAAAAAGAGTAGACAACAGAACACGTGAAGTTCTTCCTCTAAGGAGCTATTAAGTCTACACTGATTCAAGAAACTGCAAAGTTATTGCCAGATCACCACGCAGTAGCCAAAAGTACTTGACCACACAGGGGAACAGTAGCTCCCCACGACCCAACATGCTCAGAGCAATTCCTCCCACCTTTACCCTGTGTGGTTGCAGTAACACGACCAAGCTGCCTAGACAGGCATATTTTTGCAGCCTCCAGAAGAGATGAAAGGGTATTTTTGTATTCTTTTCTTTTACAAATTCCCACATCACAGCAGATAGTTTTACTGGTAGGAAGAACTCATTTTTGCATGGGCCTTTGAAATATCTGGGGAAACGACTAGATTAAAAACAAACAAACAAAGCAACCACCAGGCAGTACACTTCCCAGCCGTGAGAATGATTTTATTTGTGGTGTCTGTAACACCGAGGACCTATTTTACTTGTGTACCTTGGCATCTTAATGATGGTTTTACACTGCCAGCACCATGAAACAACCCAACACTGCCCGCCCTTCCAGCACTTCCTTCATTCTAGGAATAAACAACTGTAAACAGCAAAAGGTAAAAGGGAGAGGAGTTTGCTTTTGTTAACTACTTCACTGCAGCACCAAATGCACCTCACTCATCACTTCCAGAAAGGCAACAGACACCAGGCCAACAGCTGCTTGCATATACAGCCACCTGATGCCTGTTCATTATTCTCTGTGATGGAAACACTTGGCACAGCATCGGGAGGGACTGTACAGCCTGCTTCACGGCTACATGACATCCAGAAGAGTTGTTGCTTTCTTCTCCTGCTTACCTGTCCAGATTTGCTGCAGCTAGCAGAAGCTACATGTGACTTCTTTTTATTTCTATCGTTATTACTCCAGCTGTCTAGCACAGGGCAAAGAACTGCTTAGGACATGTCCCATGCTGTATGGTTCAAGAACTCACCTGGAAGTCACGGCACATCACACTCAGCTCTGTTCCTGACAGCAGAAGCACAGCGTCCACGTGCACACACTCAGCAAGCCAGCGACGACGGCCACATCACGCTCACGAGACACAAGCACAACAGGGATATACTCACTGAGGCAAAGGTGCCAATCTGTTTGATGTTCTGTTCGTAACTCTGCGAGCTGGTAGGCCTCCCAGGTGTTCGTCTGGAGTACCAGAACGTGTAATTATACTGCAAGGGGTGCTCAGCTGGCCCTGGGACAACTGCCTGCAGAACAGAAAACTTTGCTTATCCCTTATAAACTCCTCAGAAGCAGGAATGGAAATAATTATATTCACAGCATCGAAAGACCACACGTTCCTGCCCTCACGGATTATAAAACAAACATCTGATCCTTCTTTTTACAGAAAAAAAATAAATACCATCTCTGTTAGTTGTCTGACATGGAACATTAGGCTAACAGCAGCTGACTATTCCTAAGAATATTAGAAATTTGCAGTGCAGGGATGGCTAAGGAAATAATAACATGCTCAGGGAAGTGTCACAAAAAAGCATCTCTCATGAGAGCTAAAAGGAAAATTTAGTGGTGCTGTTTTAAATTAACTGTGATTGTCTCAAAAAAAAAAAAAAAAAAAACAAAAAAACTGCCAACTAAAAATGGCAATACGAAAGTTTAGCTTTCCTGAATTAAGAAGTCATTCATCTCTGGGAAGAGTAAAACTCATTTATGCTAAACCATGATTCAAAAGCAATTACAACTCTTTGGTGACAACAACTCCCTTAAGCAACCAACACCCCGCCACTCCGGGAGGATTAGTCTGTCTCAGAACTTGTTATGGCAGCTTCGGCAGAACCCATCGCTAGCAGTCAGCAGAGAGGTCTTTTCAATTTCCAAAACATACACTTCCAATTTAAAAAGCCTTCTAATACACATAAAAGAGGTTAACAAGAACTCATTAGCTAAGAGTCAAAACTGACAGGGAAAAAAAGCCTCAAAGCCCCCATCATGCATCCCTAGATACTGCTGCAGGAGTAACTAGGGCTTAAGTCTCTATTCTCTTCTCGACTACAGTAAGTTTGTAATGATTGTATTACTACAGACACAACAGTATTAAGTACAAGACTTAAAAAAAAAAAAAAAAAACCACATATATATATCCACTTTCTTAACAAAGCTATGTGACCCTCAGAGATTCCATCTTGAATCATTTTATCAGTGGCACAAACACAGCCTGGTAAACCAACTGCAAACCTCTGTCAATCTGTCCTTCCCACGTCCTCTTCCAAAAAAAAAGGGTTTTTTTTGGAGAAAACAAAGCTTTATACTCATTTCTACTCAAAAGCTTGGCTGTGCCTTGCTGCAACTGTGAATGGAGCTTTCGCTCCTCAGATTACATATCTTTGAAAACTAAATCAAATTATTCAAATGCTAGCACAGCCCCTCTGCTGTCACTAGCGCAGTAACAGCACGTGAAGTGACCACAGCTCTTTAAGACATCTCCCTTATCCCAGGACTGAGGGCTCTCCAGCCCTCCCACCTCACGCCCTACTGAGGGAAAGCAGGTGCCAGCACCTTACCTTCCTCTTGGTAGTACTCTGGGGTTTCTCTCGGTCGTTCTTTTCCTTCTCACCGTCTTTCTGTGTGTTATTCTCCTCGTTCTGGTCATGGTCTCCGCTATCATCATCTTTCAATCTGACAGGGAGAAGGCACGCAGGAAGCAGGCGTCACACCTCGCAGCCTAAACCTTTCACGCCAAACCCAGCCGCTCTGCGCTCCCCAGCTCCCCACACGGCACGAGGTCACAAACCTCGGGCTGGCAGCCCACGCGGCCAGCACCACACGCGGCGTTCCCCACGCCCAGCACCCGTGGCAGCCACCTCAGGCACAACACCAGGGCCTGCAGCCAGCTCCCTGCCCCCCAGCACCTCACGGCCGCGGCCCCTTCCCCACCGAGGGCGGCCTCGCCACAACCGGGGGCTGCAGCGGCCGGGCCCGGGCCCGGGCCCGCTCCCCGAGGCCAGGCGGGAACCCCCGAGCCAGCCCGGGAGCTTTGAGGGCCCGGTGACTCGTAGCCAAGCCCGGGGCGGCCCCGGGTGTCGGAGCGGGGCCGTGAGCAGGGCCGGGTCCCGTCAGGCCCGAGGCAGGCCGCGCCGCCGACTCACGCGTCGAATTTGTTGTTCATCGTCGCTCGCTGCCGCCACCTCCGTCCGCTCCGCCACTTCCGCCCCGCCGGGTCCGCCGCCCAAAGCCTTCCCCCGACTTCCGGCCGCGAGCCCCCAGCCGCCGCTTCGCTGCCTTCACCTCCGCCCCCCCCCCCTCTTTCCCCGCCGCTCCTCGGCCCGGCGCCGTGAGCGCGGAGAGCGTCGGAAGCGGAAAAGCGACGCACCCGGCCGCCATCTTGAGTGTGGCGGAGGGTGGCGGGCGCCATGTTGGGTGTGGCGCTAGGGCCAGCCCCGTGGGGCAAGGGAAAGAAGGGGAAGTTTACGTGGCTTTATTATATTATATGGCTTTAGTTTAACTCAAAATGCCCCAAACACGTTACACTGCAGGATTAGGACCCCTGACTCAATGGCATTTTGCCTAGTACTGTGGCACAAGCAGGAACAGTGACATTTATAGTATCACAGAATCACAGAATTTCTAGGTTGGAAGAGACCTCAAGATCATCGAGTCCAACCTCTGACCTAACACTAACAGTCCCCACTAAACCATATCCCTAAGCTCTACATCTAAACGTCTTTTAAAGACTTCCAGGGATGGTGACTCCACCACTTCCCTGGGCAGCCTGTTCCAATGTCTAACAACCCATCATTTCTCACCTTGTACTTCAAACACACCATCACGCAGAGGAGAGGCCACCATAAAGTATCAGTGGTGATGTCTGAGCCTCCCGAAAGAGATCCGTGATCACCTGGGTCATGGTGATCTCTGAATACAAAGCGTGGGTCATCCTTTGCCTGTAGATGTAAATGGATGATGGGATTTAAGAGTGTCTTAATAAATAACATAGCAAATTTCCAGCAAAAGGGCTTGTTGCATCACAAAATCCATACTAAGTTGATAAGACAGCAGCCTTGTAGCTCTATTAAAAAATAATCTTACTGACTGAGGAAGACAGTGTACAATAAGGCTTGTTTCAGTCTAGGGTGGAACAACATTACTGCCTCTGTGGTGACTGCCAAGGAACGTCCTCAAGTACTTAGACAAAGTATTTTGCTTTTGAGGTTGAATTAAAAGAAATAAATAGGTCAACAGTCTCTCAGAAGAAAAAGGAGGAGGAGGTAGGAGGGCAGCTGGAAATATCTGAGCTACAGGCATTTTAAATATGTTGCAGCTGTACAGGGGACAAATACTTATTACCCTTAATTTTCTGAGCCAAGTATGTATCAGTGAGGTCTCGTGGCTCTCCAGGCACCCAGCTCTTCTGGTGGTTCCTGATCTCGTCCTTAATAAGTGTTTTTAGATCCTGCAAGTGTGTTAGTGCCTCCACTGGTCTGATTAACACAGGGTTTAAGTGCTTCAACAGTGATGGCAAAGTTTCTTAGAGCTGCACATGGAAACACAAGTACAAGGAACACCATGACATCTTGTCTGTGTACGACACTTAAAGCCTGAGTGTGCACAGCTGAACCATGTCTAACCATGGCTATGATCCAGGTTTATTATTGCACTGAG
This sequence comes from Aythya marila, assembly GCF_965140915.1. Lineage (NCBI taxonomy): Eukaryota > Metazoa > Chordata > Aves > Anseriformes > Anatidae > Aythya > Aythya marila. The sequence goes on from NC_139050.1 coordinate 17,123,084, forward strand.
TATAGGAAATAAATGACCACTTAATTTCTTTAAAGTTGATTTTGGAGGCCAGATGTGTGAAGGATGACCATTAATATACTGTTACATTTCAGACTGACTGCTCTCCCCTACTAACCTTCAGAATTGTGGCATTTAAATACCCTTGAATACAGTTTTTCTTATGTTTTCTAAGTGAAGCCTTGCCCAAAATGACCTGTTTCCTCCTACACCTTAGGTCAACACTTGGCTGTAGTTCTCAAAGCCATGACCACGTTAGCTTGTCCTGTTTTTTCTGGGTGATCATTGCAGATTTCTTTATTACACCTTTTACTGTAAAGACTTCTTGAGATACCTTGGTATCATGCTCAGCAACTAAGAATCGTGTAGGCTAGGCTAGTACATGAATGGGAAACTCATTAATTTTGTGTATTGAGTGTATATTTGGGGCCCAGCGTTTGAGAAGGACATGGAGCAGTGGTTCTACAGCATTCCCCTTGCTGCCAAGAGCAACTCATCTTGAAAAGAGGCATTAAAAGTAGATGCAGGCATTGTACCAAACTCTGTTTTCTGAACAGCTCGATCTGCTAAAAATATTTCAGTATACGCAACAGAAAGTCCCACAGGGACCTCCTGTGACATCCCTAAAACAAGTACATGCCCAGTCAAGGCATTCTTCACCGATTTGAATCCATTTAATACAGTCACTGGAGCCTTTCCTAGCCATGGTGTGTATACGTTTCTGTAGAGCCCAGCCCCCTAGGACAACAAAACACACAATGACATAAAGATACAAGACATTTACAGAGAGGCTGTGCCTGCCTTCTGCATCGTAGTGGTACTCTTAGACCAGAGCTCAAAGACCATTTCTATTATGTAGGGCTGTTTTGCAGTCCTTGCCATTGCATGAGAAAGGGACAGGAGTCACTTCATCCTGCTCTAAGGAAATAAAAGAGATTGGGATCGTGTTTCACTGTTAAAATGTTAGAGGGCTTTCACTATTAATGTTAGAGGGCTTTCACTATTATTAATATATACATTACTATTTATGACTGTTATTTTTCATGTATCTGCAGTTTATATAGCTAACAAAGCAACTGTGTCATGTTACCCAGAAACAGTTCAATGGGATTTTTTTTCCATTTACATTGCCCCACCAGAGATGATTGATGGATACAGCAAAATCATAAACATTGCTTTTATTACCTTTCCATGTTCATTTGTTTTCCAGTCATACAGTGTTTTCAGAGTACCCGTGCTTAGACAAGGAACAGCCTTCATTGTTAAAACAGAAATTATAGCTGTAATTAACACCAGCAGCCATTAGATGGTAATGTTTGCTCACCGTTGCACAGAGCAGTGTGCATGTCAGGTCTCACACAGTGAAGCAATTGAGCCAAACTTTTCAAACACTGCCACTGATGCGGGGCATCTCATTTGAGATGTGTTGGAAATCGTGAGTGGCCTGCGAACCATGAGTGGCCAGCCATCCGATCCTACTGGTGGCTGCTGGAGCTTGGGGTCTCACTAGTTCCTCACGTCAAGGCTTTGGCACCCATAAATCAGAGACCAGTTTTGAACTCTTCAACCCTGGGTAGTTGAGAAAGACTTAATTGCACAGAGGGAGGGAAGAGGTGGTGTTATCTCACTCAAAGCATTAGGAGTTCAAATAACAACAACGACAGCTAGAGTTTGCTACTGTATGGGATAGGAGGTAAGGATTTCTGAATATCTGTTTCAAGGATTTTGAAGTATGAAGCAGGGTGATGAATAAAGATCATGCCTGCACATGATTTTCATTTTACATATACATGTACATGTATATGCAATACCAAGCCATATGTAACTATATATATAAAAGTGTGACCTTTTTTTATGAACACTTGTAGTACTTCATATGATGGACAGATGAAAGACGAAAAGGCATATCTGTCCTTAGGGGGTCAGGGAACTGGTGAAGACAGGCTATTCATAAAGCTGTTACAAGTTTTACTACACAGTTTCCACGTGTCCTGGCTTCTGCAAAGTGCCCTTAGGAATCCACTGGTAATGGTGTATTGCTGATCTCAAATATGTTGCTCAGGAACATCTGTAGGCAGGACTGCATCTCTCTGGAGGTGGGCGCAGGCCTCCTCCTTTGTGGGAAACAAAGATGTTGCCAGGGATTCTGAAATATGCTGACCATAGTGAAAACACATGCAAATATAATGAGGTGCCTAGCTGCTGCCACTTGTTGTGAGCAAAGGCTGTTTTCTGCAGGGGAGAGTAATTTGAAGAATGGTTTTCACAGCAGTGGGAAGTCCAGACTTTTAATTAATAGCTCAAGTAAGGTGGAGAGGAAAGAAAAAAACAAGTGCTTGAATTCCTGAATTGGATTCCATCTAGTACCCAAAGGAACTGCAGAATCTGTGTTTTCTTTTGTGCACACAGGAAAGCAGGGAGCCTCAACGATGCATCATCTTGCACAGCTCCCAGATTTAATGATGCTCCTTGTTCCAAGACTGCTGCAGAGAGGAGAGCCAGGGATGGAGACATGGCATGAATCCTGAGCATGAATCCTCCCTGGTTTTTCCTCCAGCAGCACATGGAGAAAGGAAAGAGTTCTGTGGGTCTCGTTTGGCAGCTGCAGTGTGTAGACCACATTAAGGTAACATTACTAATGTATTCCTTCCAAGTCTGTGCACTGTCCAAGAAAAGAAAGAAAAAAAAAAGAAGGCCAGAAAGCAATGTGTTGATATACTGCCATATCAAATAGTACATAGAATGTAACCTACTTGCAGTTCTGTGCAGCTGTTTGCTTACACAGTCAAACTCATACTGAGATTCTAATCTACCCGCTTGGTTGTGTTGCAGTGCCTATCAGCTCTGATAACAACTGACACTCACAACGCCCTTCCAAAACAAGCTGAACTCTGTGCGAGAAAAACTATTGTCAGCCCGACCTTCAAAATCTTAAAATCACAGGTAATAAAGCTTTTCTTTGTCTTTTCCCCAAAAAGGAAGATTAATTCATTTCCACCCCCAACAGCAAGAGCTGGCCTGGGGCAGTAACATCTCCAGCATGCTGCAGCCTCTCCCACTTTGCTGCTCCTGCGATGGCCAGGCCAGGCCAGGCCTCTAAGGAAGTCTTCCAGGGCCTCGCTGTGCCAAGAAATAACCAGCCAATAGCAACATTACCAAAATAAGGGCTACAGGATTCAGTTGCCAAGCAAATAAGCTTTGCTGCCTTGTTTTAGTAAGTTTTGCTTATTCTTCATGTTTCCTTTCCTCCCACCCCATAGCTTGTACTAAAATAACAGTCCTCCCTAGGTGCTATTTTTGATGGCGTGACTGTTCAGTGTTTTTCAGCATTTGCAACTGTTGCTGAAGTCCCTTTCCATTTATTGCTAATCCTCTCTAAATTCCCACAGGGAGATGCATGGCTTGTAGCTCCACTTAGAAAGCTCAGAGGTCAGATTGAATCTGGGAAAGAGCAGAAAGATGCTTTTACCTTCTAGCCAAGGATACATTAGAAGTCTGCACCTGAACTATTTACAAAACTATATTAAAAATAAAAAAATAAAAAAATAATAATAAATAAATCAGTACCTTCAAGAGTGTTTCATGGTGAGTTTGGAAACTCAGCATTCACAGATTGCCAATGAAGGGGAGAGGTGTAGGTCCTGGAGAAAGATTTCTTTGGGCCCTCTGGATGTTCAGGAACATCAGAGAAATCTGGACAAAAAGAAAGACAAGAACACCCACAAAAATTCAACATTGCTCTCATCTCCCTCCTCACCCAGCTGGTGCTAGGGCCCTCTGCCCCCATGTCCACTCCCCTACAGGCATCAGCCCTATTGGAGCACTTTGACAGCACAGGCAGATTCACCATGCCTAGTCCCAAACAAATGTACCTGGGCTTCAGTGGAGAGTGTCTCTTGAACCATAAACAGACTGAGCAGGAAAAATGGAAGGGGTGAACCGAGGTGAGCCACTTTTCAGCTGTCACAGCAAGGACAGGACTAGTAGCCTGGTCTGGACATGAGCTTAGACTTCAGAGACCTGGTTCAGTTCCCTGCTGTGCTGCAGATCTCCTGCATGATTCTGGGCAAGCTGCTTCATGTAGTTTCATGTTATAACCTGTCTGTAACCTACCTAGAAGCAAGATGCCTTGAAAACGAATAGTCCCATGTTTCCCTTTCACTAAGGCTGCATCTAGTGACCACAGAGCCATAAAGTGAGTAATTTGGCTGATCTCATGGAAAACTTTTCATTTTTAGGTGCAGTACTAGTTTTCTGCTAGCTCAGCAGTCTGAACACACTCACCTCCTGGCTGCTGTCTCACTGATGCAGCAGATGCAGCAAGAACATGGCCAAGGACAAAGGGGACAGGACCACCCCTTTTGGCAGATTCTGACTGGTGGTTTTAGCTGCAGCACGAATCTTCGTCTGAATTCCTTCTGCCTCACAGTCCCTCCTGCATGAACTCGTAGGGCTGTTGCTGTCCCAAATACATTCCCAGTTAACCACTCCAGTGACAGGAGACAGAGAATTACCCTTTACACAAATTATATTAAGCTCTCTGATGATTGTTTTTTTCTAGTGCAATAAACATTCTCAACTAATCACCTAATAAGATTTCATAGGCAGTGAATGTATGGATGGCCCAGTAATGGGGAGACATAATAATGGGAGGAATTTATGGAAGGCTGAAAACAAATCTAAAAAATGTGTCCTTCTTCATAAACATTGTGAAAAACCATGAATCACTGTATAACACTTCAAGAAACCATGCAAAAGAGCCTAGCAATTGCCAGCACTGTTTTCCTCCCCCAGTCAAACCCTTCCCTGAGAGGTTCAGTTTTGTCTGTCTTTTGTCAGTCTTCAGCATCAGCAATTTGAATTCCCCTCTGTAGATCTTCACAGCAATTAGAGGGGAAGGAAAATGACTTCCCTTATAGTCTTACCCCATTCTAAGTACTATCATTATTATTTTCTCCTTGTTTTCAACATGCCTGCCAAAGCTCAAATAATTGGTAACCCAGCTAATTAGTGGAGATAGCTTGTTATAAAGCCTTGTTCTCACTTAACTACTTTATTTAACCAATGACAAGTAACACCTCCTCATGATCAACAAGAAGATTCCTCCTGGGGGCTCTCCCTACATTGGTCCCCACATGGTGCATCCTAGCCACATAATGGAAAAATCACTCTTCTTGTACAAGTGATGCATCTTTCTTCAATCATATTCAATAAAACAGACCACTTCTCACCAGAAAATGAGCTGGAGACAGCTGTCAGAAACAGCATTAATGTCACTTTACCTGTGACTGTTTCTGAATGAAGTGAGATTTTTTATTTTTTTTATTGCCAGCTGGTATATGAATACAAAATTTTTGCTAATTCATATTGTAAAACTCAGGACACATCAATACAGGTGTCAAATGAGTGAGAAAATAGCACAAGGTTTCACAGACCAAATTGACTTACTCTAGTCAGTATAATTATAAATTAAAATATATAAAAAGAATTTAGAATTGAAAACAGTTAACATACTGAGACTGATTGCTGATGAAATGACCTTGGAGGATTTTAGAAACAGGAAATTTCTGCCATTTTTAACTAACATGGGACTTTCAAGATGTCTTCTACTGCTCAGGGAGACAGAAGAAGCTACGCTGGGAGAGAACAGTGGTGGTCTTCACAGGAAAAAATAGTTTTGATCCCATGTTGCTGCCAGATGTTAAAGATGGGAGTTTTGCCTCTCTTATTAAATGCCTATCTGGCAGCACTGTTGTCTCTTCAGGACCACCCTAGGAGAGGCCAGGGCAGCTGGCTGTGCTCAGCAGCACTGTTACGGGGACGTTGTGCTCTCTGCTGTGTCTGACATGCTTGTTACATGCTCTTTGCTTTCATTTTGACTCTCAGGGAATGGAAAAAAGAAAGAGTGAATACTCATGCCAAGGCAGCAAGGTGAAGCTAATGGGCCTGGATGTATCTGTGATTCTTAATAAATCAAAGATGTGTTTGTCAGCTCACCAAGAGTGTGAAATGCCATTTGGATGCAGTCTCACAAGTTTTTACCTTTGCACTTCCATCCTAATGATATCTTTGTGCTGACCTCCGTGTGTTCTTTGGGAAAGCACAGTCCAAATGGTTTTACGTGGGACTTCATTAGTCTCCCCTCTTGTCTTGGCTAAGTCTAAACATGGAGCAGTGCCCAGTGCAAAGTGCTCGCTGTAGTTTCTGTTCCCAACAAAAAGAGGTTGCGGAGAACCCAGAGCAGGTTGTCTTCATCAAATCACAGAGCTGGGATTGCCTTTAATCTTCAGGCAGGAGAGGGGTAAGATTAGAGCACAGCAGACCTTCCAGCACATGCAGCCATTAACATAATTCCAGATGACTTCAGCAAACCACACTTTGCAGAATCTGTGATTTCCCAAACCAAAAAAATGTGAAGAGCAGTAAGAAAGAGTAAAAGATCTCAAGTCTCTGTTTCTTCATGTTTGAACAAAGTCCCCTGTCTTTTAGGCAGATTTAAGAAGTGCATTGCTGGAAGTTTTTTCAATGGAAGATGTTTCTTTCAGAGATTTTATGCATTCAGAACTCTCCATGTGATTTCCTTATTTCAATGAAAATTTTAGAACAAGTTTGTAGAGTCCCACTCCCCCACCAGTGTCCTCCCGTGTGCAGCATCCATGCACCACATTCAGTGTGTCTAAGTCAGGTACAAGTCAGTAAAACCCTGTGTTTCTTCTGCTTCCTTAGTCTCTCCGTAGGTCTTGATTTCCAGCTTTACCAAAGAATGTGCAAAGTGTGAAATCTCTTGGCAAGCAAATACCTTATTGTGAAGATCTGGGAGATGGTTTGGGAGCCAGGGCAAAACATCACGGATCAGTAGGAAACAGAGCAGATTTGCCTTTATTCTTTCTACTTAAATTCCTAATAGTTTTCTCAACATATTAAAATATCCAAGACAAATTTTGGCATCAAGATCTGCTATTTAATTATACCAAGAGATGTATTTTGGTACTGCGAGGGTGGTTCAGTTTTAGGACTCTAAGTAGGAGTATCTAAAACATATGGTTAGAGCACTGATAGAAAACATCTGAAAGATTTATCTAACCCAAAAGACTACCAAAAAAAAAAAAAAAAATATTTAGAGAAGGCAAAACCTCAAGAAATAGTTTCTTGCCATCTGACAAGCTCTCTGGGTACTTTCACCACAGTGTCATACTGTCAGCTGGGATCTGATTGCTGCTGTAGCTGGCTTGCAGCCTTTTTTGCTTTCCATGTTCTGTGCTGTGGCTCATACCTGGTTTCTTTGCATTCTTTAATTGCTTTGTATTGATCGTATTCCACTTGTGGTGTTCATATTTTTATTTTTCTTCTTCTTGCAGGACTCCTCTATCTCAGCCTTTCTCCATCTGCAGGACACGATTTTCAAGCAGTTTTTTAACTGGTTCTCCTGGAAACAGCTACATAAAACCAAAGATACTTACAGGAGGCTGGGAGATGTTATCCAAATTAAAAACATCATTCTCTGTTCTTCTGAATCCTGTTCACTACATGGTACTCACAGAGAAATAACTGCTGTGAGCCCAGCAAGAAGTCTGAGTAATCAGTATTTTTCAGGCTATGCTATGCAAGGTTGTACCAATGTCTCTTCTGAGGTTAATAACAGAAAAAAAGCAACCCAAATCCAGTGAAGGTGTACAATAGAAGTGGTAGTACTGATGGTAAGAAGATAGGTAATCCTCTGTAATACCATGTCCTGCCCAAGACACTAATCATGAAGAAGTAGAATTGAAGCTTAATAAAGCAGAGAAGAAATTGTGTCCTTTAATCCCCTTCCTTATAATCTTGCCATATTATTGCAGTCACTATTGTCAAGAAAGCTTACTTTCTTATTCTTATTTCTTGTATAGTAAAGTGATTGACTCTGCATGTTCTGCTACACAGCAGTGTATCAGAAGAGATTACACACAACAAACCTCTGCAGGAATTCTGAGTGCTGCTATATGACAGTACAGGTTGTTCCCAGGTTCACAAACACTCATCTGTTCACACTGAACAGTACAGGAACTGAATCATCTTCTCAAGTCTTCCTGGAACTTGATGATAAAACCTCTGACAACTCCTTGTAATTTAGTACAGCCTCATGGATCCCCAGGCTTGGCCTACTGGCATCTCACGGTGCTTATATTTAATGTGGCAACCCCCAAACTTGGCCTGAGAAAATACTGCCTGTGTAACACATCTGATTAATTCTTACTCAAGATGCTGGATTTTGTCCTTGAAGACAAAACACATGCATTTTTGAATGGCAATTGCAAGATGGTCTCCCTTCCTCTAGCAATGTGAGGACCCAGGTCAGTCCTTGACAACTTTAAGTCATCCGTCTGCTTTTGCCTGGCTCTGGAGAGAATTTTTTACTTGGAATTTCTTGTTTGTGAGGTCACATTGGAGAGCAGTAAGTCTTAAGGGATAATGGGCTGGGGAAGAGTGAGTCCTTAACTGAAATACACAAGTGACTGTATTAATTACCATTGAATATGAGGGGGAAAAAAAATAAAAATAAATTAAAAAAAAAAAAAAAAAGTAGGTAGGCTGGTGTGATTTAGGCTAGTATCTCTTAATAGATCCATACATACAGATGTCTTTGGAAGTTCAGTACCACTAAATTACCTCTGTAACTTTGTGTGAACCTGGAAATCTCTCCTTTAGTCTGCCCATGTTTGCAACAATAAACTAAAGGTTTTCGAATTGACTTAATTGTTTCCCTGAGGGTGAAAATACTGCTTTATTCACTGGCTTTGTCTGAGTCACAGACACTGCACTTTCATTCCCTCTAAGGCTCAGAAGGCTCCCCTAAATCCATGTTTTTTTCCCATGGATTCTGGTAGCAACATCAGTTTTTGCAGGAGTAAACTACAGACACAGCATTACTCAGTGTATAACACACCTTATTTACATGGCATCGTTTGATCATTTTTATATATTTCAAATTAGCTAGCAGATAATGTACAAGTTGTGTAACTCCTCCAGGAGAGGGCTGTGTCACAATCTGAAACCTACACACAACCTGTTTTGAGTGGTGAGTGTTTTGCTCTTCGTCCATTCCTAGGCTTGACTGCAAGTCTGCAGACATCACTTCAGCACTGTCCAGATTTTGCTTAGGCAGTCCTTGATGCACACCAAGAAAATAATGCATTGCAGAGACCCCTCAGAGCCAAAGAGTGATGCAGTTGTCAGTTTTAGCCACTGCTCACATTCAAAATGATCGGTGCTATGTAACACAAACTCCTGCTCAGGTTGTGATTGTCCTTTTTGAAAAACAGCTATCCACATCTCCCTTCTCTGGGCAAACACAGCAGCCTTAACAATTAAGCAACATTAATACTGTCCAGTTAAATTTGAGCTCTGTTATACCACTGCTGGGCAGTGGAAGTGGGTTAATAGATGGGATCAGAAAGTTAAGGCTATTGATCCCTATTAATCCCTATTGAAAGGATAAAACAAAGATTAAAAATTGACAGTTTGTTTATAATTACACTGATACCTGAGTTACATGAACCTTACCTCTTAGAAAGTTCACTCATCTTTTTCCGCTGGTAGGTACGGAAAACAATTGAATCCTGGCATGCTGTCTTGTAATTAGTCCACAGTCATGTAGGGACATTGTTTAGCATGCACTGAAGAGCATGAATGATGTTTTCGGGTACTGGCACTCCTGAATGAATCTGTACTTCAAATCCTGGCTAGTGTTTGTTGCCCTGAACAAGCTTTTGCAGCTGGCTAGTTGTGTACTGGCTCTGTGCTCCTAGAACAACAACAGAATCATAAAATCATCCCTTGCTATTCCTTTGTAAATCATGACTGTGAACTGGATTGAACTCAAACTGGGGAAAAAAAAAGCATGCAAAAACTGTTGCCTTTGTAAGATTTGATCTCAGAGAAGGCACCTTGGTATAGCTGATTAGATGCATTCCACAGTATGAAGTACATTGACCTCCTGTGCTGAGCTACCATTAAAAGGCAAAAAGGCATCGTCGTGTAATTTGCCTCAACAAATGAGAACAATTCCTAACAGTGTGATTTAAATCTAGAGAGACATCTCACAGGGCTAGGGCAGAAGGATGAATGAAACTTACCTGTGCATGCTGGAAAAAGGTTAAAGAGATGACATTTCTTTTCTTGGGTACGATTTTTATCTACAAATCTAATCTAACAAAATGACTTGCTGATTCAAATTATAGTACCCATATCTCCAACCATTTGATCTGCACATGAAGCTGCATTGGCCATAATGCTTCAAGATGGCAAAGCTGCTCTTCCCTTGTTCTCCATCACTGTATCATATGGCTTGTCTGATCTGCCTGACCTATAGCATACTCTGTAACAGGCACACAGAAGTAAACTCAATATTCCTTACACAGTCGTACTCACAAACAGATGCCTTTGTTTTATTCTGCAGTGGTTTTTCTACATATGCAGCCATAGACACCCCTCCCTCTCTCTTCCACTGAATATTTCAGCTTAGGGTGATTTTTGCAGGTATGTTAACTGTACTTTTCCCACATTGAAACTCAACTATTTTAATGCTTCATCCATCTCCATCTCCCCATAAATTAGTTCCTTCATGACACCGAAGCTTGTTGTTCCTTTCAATTCAAGTCAGCTGCAAATGTTATTAATGTGATATTTCACAATGGTAAAAAAATATCAGGCGTAACGAGGACGAAAAGGAGAGGTGGTATGATAATGACATTTACAGCATCAGAATTTTATGGGGAGGGATTTCCTCATCCCAGGTTACTCACAATTCCCAGTTCAGGCTGCTCTGACAGTGCAGGCTCAAATGCAGATTTCAGGTCTGATGATATGTGGCTGCTTTACAATGCAGTAAAGGAAATGTGTGCAACCCCCATTCAATTAGCATATTATCTCTTGTTTTGACCAGAAATTTCATTCTAGTACTGAATAAAATCTGATTTACTGTTCACAATGCATTTTTATCACCTGAAGACATCTAGAAAATGAATAAATTAAGCTCTGGAAAGAGCCAGCAGCGAGACTTTTAATCAAAGGAAAATGAATAACACTAAGTGCATTTTGGCTCCTGCTTCAGGATTACAGGTTGCTTGGATGAACATCTCTTTCCAGTCTCAGTAGGCACCTGGTCAGGGTCTAGTCTGGAAGTAAGAGGAAATTCTTCAAATGGAAAATATAAGTTTATGACAATAAACACTCAAACTGAAGCATGATATATCAAACCATTTTAATTCTGAGTAAATGGCATAACAGCCATGCTCTTCGAGATGAAAGTTCAACTAATCTAATGTTCCTTTTTTGACAGCACATGGTAGCAGAGGCCTTAGGAAAGGTTATAAGAACAGGAAAAATGAGAAACACTGTATTGGTATTAAATAACCCAAAAGGAATTTTCTTGCTGAAAATTTATCCAGCAAGGAAATGTTTAATACAACATCCAGTGGCAAGGAGTTGCACAGCTTACCAGCAAGGTATGTGTAGTACCATCCTTTCTGGCTCTTTTGAAAAATCTCTGGTTTTGTTGCATTTGACACCTGCCAGTCCTTCCATTGGAGAGATGTTTTTTTCTTTTCTGTTGGCTCTCACCTGTTCAGGATTTTCCAGGTCTCCTCAGAACTATAGAAATAGTTTTTCCAGATGTGCTATGCTGGTGCAACAGACTATTTAAAATACGTAATACCATCAAGTTGGTTTCCCCACTACAAGTAGTTGATTCACTGTTTCACACACCGGAACATCAGCAGAGACAAATAAGCTCAAGCCTTTGACACACACCAGTTTCCTAAACAACATGTTTGAACGGAAGAGCAAACATGATGCAAAATCTACCAGACTTTTGCACAATGCTTTCTTTTTCTCTGCTTCCTGCTTTCTCCTTCTGACAGGGTAAATAGTTTCCCTGAAGTCTGGCACACAACTTGCCACGTGGTTGTTATGCTAATATTGCTGTCTAGGAGAGCCTTACCATGAAACAGAAAAACATGAGAGAAAAATAAAAAAAATAATAATAACAATAATTAAAAAAAAAGAGTTGAGGATCTTGGTATCAGACAACCTGGCAATATTTTCCTTAACTGTAACCTTAGAAGAGCTGGGCACCATATAACGCTAGGCAGCTCTTTCCTCTCATGTCCAGCAATTTTAAATACTGTAAGCTTTCTGCATCCACAGACTCCTGCCATCCTGCAAACAGTAGGCAGAGCAGCCACCTCTGCGATTCTCCGGCATGAACTGAGTTTTCCCCGAAGGAATGGCAATGCTTTAAGAAGTAATACATCCAGCTGGGGATCTTTCCCTTGAATAAACACCTGCAAACTGTTTTCAAACCTTTGTAAACCTTTTTATTAAGGATGACAAGTCTACCACAACTCAGAGACCTGAGGCTGTGGTTGACACTGTTTATAAAAAAAAAGATAAAATAGATGGAGTGGAGGGTTAGTCCCTTCACTTAAACAAAATGTTACATCATGCCAGTCATTAGCACCAAGGCGTGCACCTTTTCATCCAGCAGCTCTGATGGCATAATGCAGATGTGCCTAGGGGCTGTAACCAGCAGGCAGCTCAGTGGTGACAAGGTGAGCAGGACAGCAGCACTTGAAGGGGCAGAAGGAGAATGAAAAGGGATGTGGGCAGGGGATGAGGGAAGCCAGCCAGGTTTCCTTAAGATTGGCCTTGGACTCTTTTTGATAATGAGGGCAGAAAGGCACTAAGCATAGCAACTATTTCCATGATCCCACCACTCTCTGCTGTCTTCCCCCACCAGCATCTGGCCCAGGATTACTTCAGCTGTCTCCCCATAGCCTGCAAATCTTCCAGCTGCCAGAGGTCAGCCAGTCTGGGAGCTGGGTGTCTGTAACCCTGTACAAGTGCTGGAAGAATGATCCCTGGGAGGGAAGCAAGGCTGTTCTCCATCCCAGAGGCACTTCCAGCAGGCATGGGACAATTTATCAGCTTCCAGTGAGAGCCCAGAAAGAGCAAAGTTAATTTGATCGGATTTCCTGAGTTTCTGTTTGCTTTCCACATCATTCTTCTCAAGCCTGGCAAGACTGCCAGCTTCCTGCCTCCAGAACGTAGAGCTGGGGGGCTCCTGCCCCTCAGCCAAGCTTTTAGGAGATTCTCCAAAAGTGAAACGTGCTTCTTTGTAGTGCCTTATAAGGGTTTGGTGGACACAGTCCCTGAGGGGCTGAAACAAGCAGTAAATTACCAAATCTTTCCATGTTGTGCCACTCCTAAGGCATGCCTAATCACAGAGAAGCTGATCTATCAGCTTGCACCGAGTACAGCTGCAGTCTCAATGGACATAATGTTCCAGACTTCGAGCACAATCAGCTTGTAACACATCTTCTCACTAAGCCTCTTCAGCGAGTGGCAAGATGACAAGAGGAGTGGGCAAAGGCAGCAAGAGATGCCATCGCCAGCAGGGTTCATGCGGAGGAGGAGGTGTGGGAGGGTGGGGTGGGGGAGAAGTGCAGATAAAGCTGGAAAGGAGGCTGAGCAGAAGTGTGTAGGCCCTGGAACAGTATTTGATATAGTCTGTGTAGTCAACAGGAGAGATTACTCATGGCAGTTATTGCTATTGTGAACCCTCCCCCCCACTGTTCTGCTTTCCCTTCCAGCCCAGCAAGCCTGCAGATGCTGGGTTGTGATACAACAGACGCTGTCAGGGCTACACTTTCTGAAAGTCAGCGTGACTTTCAGTAGTTATCACTTCTTTTTAGTGACATGCTCCTCCATTTTAAATTAGGAAGTTCAGATGCACCACAATGATTTAATTACAAACAGATTATATCCCAGTATAAAAACACTTTTGGTACTCATACAAATTCAGTCCTAAGTTTGCATCAGTGCTTACAGCTTTACTGAACTCCAACATTTGAATCTTTTCCAAAAGTGTTTTGGACCCAGGAATACTACAGCACTTTGATTTATCATAGCTATAGATGAACTTGGCTATCATCTCCAGCTGTATGCTTAAACCGTCTCTGTCTTGAGTTGAATCCGTGCCAGTAAACAGCTACATTAAGTAACAGATATTTTAGGATTCCTGCATCAAGTCTTCATTTAGCTTTTCTTACACTGATCTACCCCCAGTGCATCCTCTGTAGTTGCTGTGCTCTTCTTTTTATGGTCTAGAACCTCAAAGGAGAAATAAATGAAATCTTCCAAGCTCCCTCTTGAATACTCACTGATCATTGTTTTCAGCTCAACACTTGTTGATTCCTCTGCTAATACTCCGAGTCAGAGGAGACAGAAATTTGATATGTTGAAAGGACGTAAGTGGTGGGAAACCAAAAGGGAAGGTGAATCCTGAAACAGAGTTTATATGAATATGGAGTGGATGGGAGTAGGAACGGAAAATGGGGAAGGACAAATTGAAAAGAGATTGAATGGAGGGCAGGAAGTATAGTCTGAGTTATAATGAAGTATGGTATGACTTATAATGAAGAAAAGGTCCCAGAGAAGATGAGGTACATCTCAGCATTCAAAAAGTCCCTATATGCTGCTTTTCAAAGTCTTTACATGCCTGTGCTGCAAACAGGTAGCAGTGAAATCCACTGGCAAAGTGAGTATCTCACCCCACATTCATGTTTCTTCCAGGCAGAATTGGTAACGAGCTCCTACTGCTACCAGTTACTGTGTTCATCTGACAAGCAGAAGGCCTGATTAGATCTTAAAGTCCCAACCTCTTAGTGACTAATGTCAGCATGATTCTACATCATAGAAAATGGATTTTAAAAATAATAATAAAACTGTCAATACATCATAGCAATGATCACACTGCCAAGCAACACGTTCATATTGTTAGTAAATACGAAATTTAAGTTTATTCAAGTTCAAATTGACTCATCATCTTCCACATGGGAGAGAGATGCTTACCTCAAACTCAGACATCAATGCACCCATATTCTAGTGTGTTTCCCTTTTTCTTTTATTCGTACCTCTCAACAAATTAGAGTGCCTAAGTTCAGAACAGTAAAGCAAAAGTAGAACTTTAAAGTCAAATGACTTCAGGTCATCAAAGCACTCACAGAAATGAAGCCTACTTAGCTCTTGCTGAGGTCCTCTGTTGAGTTTTACTGAGGTTTGCTCCATAGTGATCACCACAATGTTCCTTCTTGGCCGGGACAGGGAGGCACAGCAGGCTGTCTTCACAACTGGGAACCACAGCATCTTGCTCAGGTGCTCTCCAAGAGGAAAAAACAAGTTAAGATCCTTGCAAGATTTTCTGGGACCAACCCAAAAGTTGCCTGGATCTTGGCTTATGTCCGCTTTCTGGATAGTCCTGGGATAGACTAATACCAATATACTGGCTGGTAGAGGAAGGTTTTTACATTTGAGAGGAAGTTCACTGAGGTAAAGGTGGCTGCTTCACACCGATCTGTGATGTGCTGCATCCTAGCGTGGAATGGCACAAACCTTGTATGGGTGGGGCTGCAGCGTGGCCCCAAAAATGGGCTCTGTGTTGATCTTTGTCACTCCCTCAGGAAGGTGGAAGGTGAATGCCCGGAGCAGGTTGGCAAAGAAAATGAAGAGCTCAGTCCTTGCTAGGTGCTCCCCCAAACACACTCGGTGCCCTGCAGAAGGAAGAGGGAAAGGACAGTGAGTATCTAGGATTTTTTTTTTTTAGTTTTGTCATCACTTTGTTCATTCTTGCCATAAGCAGAGGGGACTCTTGTTCAGGGCCAGGATCCTGAAAACCACAGAAATAAAACTTCCTGAATTCTTTCTCAGAAAGATCCCATCCCTCCAATGTCACAGGTTAGGAGACACCAAACAAAAAGCCCAGTGCAAATCCCTGATGTACTACCATCTTTCTTTCTTGACCAGGCAGAAAATTATTTTCCTTTTATAGGAGATCTTGAGCTTCAGGGTCCGACATGAAGAATCTGCCAGCTGTATGCACATGCTTTCTTAGTGAGTTTAGTCAGCAGATCAAAATTACTTGGCAATGGCCTTTGCAACTGAGCAAAGGCTTGGTCACTTTACAGGCAATCAAGAAGCCTACTGTTAATTTCCAAGTGTTCCTCACTGGAACCAATGGCACACACAGCACAGAAACAAAAACTAAAGAAAACAAGTTAACAATATATTCACATTTCCAGATTAGCAGACAAGTTAAGGGAAAGCAAAAGCCAGCTATTCCATTTGCACTAAGAAACCGCTCCTGGATGGGCATCTAAGTGACTACCCTGCTACATCAGCAGAGATACTAAAACAGAGTAAGAACTTTACTGCTGAATATGGTCACAAACTGTGCTATGTTATCTTAATTCCCTTCTTTTGCAACTGGCTTTTCAGTTCTGTACCCAAGAACTTTGTGTATCAGGATGCATTTCTTCTCTTCTTTCAGCTCATTCCTATAAGAGGGACTGCAAGCAACTCCAGCATACAAAAGGTACATCACTTCTCAGTGGAAAAAAAAAAATAAAAAAAATATGAAGGATACTACAGGAAAAAAAAATGTGGATGAATGCAATATTTAACAAGCCTAGGAGGTTCAGGAATTCAAGTGGGATTCCTATTGCATTGTACTAAGAGCAGGTTGGTGCCAGAGAGCACAGAAGTGTCTGTCTCGGCAGATACAAGCCAGTACTATTATTTAAAAGAAGCAAACAGTGGTGACATAAGGTGTTATCTGAAGAAATATCACAGTCTCAAACTTCTGTATTCTTCATGTAATCTGTTGGGACTGTTCAAACTGCCAGTGCGCTTACCTGCTGAGAATGGTAAGAAGGCTTCTCGATTTTTAAAGTTTCCATCTTTATCCAGGAAATGGCCAGGGTTGAACTCCCGAGGTGTCTCCCAGTGCTCAGGATCATACAGAACAGATGCTATATTTGGCAAAACAATGGTGCCCTGCAAGGAAGAAACCACTGGTACAGTTCTATCAACTAGCCTCTCACCTCAGTTTCTGCCTGGTGGATAAGACTTCTGTTTGTTGCCATTGCTTTCTAATGTGCAGATATCAAGTGGTTAGAGGAGTATCTTGCTAGAAAACAGGAGTTGTTAGTCATTTTCTTAGCTGGAAATTATCAGTTCCCAGCCTTGCGACCATGCCAGTGGGTGTTATTAGCGTTAGTAATGTTTGTACAACTATATTGTGGTGCCCACTTCTACTGATAGTTTTAATGACATTTGTAGTAGGCCTCTTTTGTTGATATTCAGGTCCCAGTCTTGGAAACCTTCTTTTGGGTTTGAGAGAGAAAAAAATGCTTTTAGGTTTGAGAGAGAGAAAAAGTTTTGTCTTTACTGGTAAAGAGCACGTTGTTCCCAGCAGACCAGCTCGTGTGCCTTAGGGTACCTGACTGTCAGATCCAGCCAGAACAGAGACTGAAGCCTTCACCACAAAGTGAGTTAGGTGGGGCCAAACATGGAAGCCAGTAATGGTACTGGCCTCTCCCATCTCTCTTGCAATAAAAGCAACTGATGCTTGCTAGGGTTTTACAGTGAGAACTGGCACTCAGCATAGCTTATGTCACTTTACAAAATTATTTAGTGGCTGTGAACACCTGTCTCAGGCTTTATTTTGGAGCAACTCCCTTGCTGTCAGCTGTACAGATTCAGGCAGGTCATTGCACTTGTCTCAGCTCATGGAGCTATTACCATCCCCTTACAAGTCTTCCTCCATCCCAGCAGTGCTAGCAGTGCCAAGCTGGGCAAAAATGTCTTAACAAGTGCTTTGATAAACATTTCTCCTCTCAGTCTATATCCCCAGCCAAGTACAGCTGGTCTTTGCTGTTGTGTCATTTGTCTGTACCTTTTTGACAGGGAAACCTAGCAGTTCTGTATTCCTCACACACACTCTGGGCATGCCAACAAAGACAATGTTGCTGAAGCGCTGGATCTCATGAACCACAGCATTCGTGTAGGGCAGCTTTTTCCGATCCTCATAGCAGATTAACTGGGCAGGACCCAGAACCGCATCCAGCTCCTTCTGCACTTTCTCTGTGGAGAAATATTCATCACTTCAGATGGGAAAAATGCATCAAATATTTCAACTGGTCTCTTTTCCTTAGAGCAATAGGAAAAAGTAGTATTTCAGCATAGTACATAAAGTCTTTATGATTTAGCTTCATATGTTAAATTCGGACGTTAAAAGTCAATAGCAAAACAAACAAACAAAAAAGCAGTGTGGTCCAGAACTAAACAAGGACTCATAAACAAGGACTATACTGTACTTATTTCAGCTTTGACATTTATCTCACAGTATGCTTGGTGGGTGTAGGGTGAGTCACTCAGCTCCACATTTTGAAGGTATTTAGGGATTGCTTAGTTTATTTTATCTTAAAATCTATATCTCATTTTCAAAATTGACGCAAATGCCTTGGATATTAACTCCCAGTGCAAAGGAGGACTTGGTCCAAGCATGGCAACAGTGAACAAACAACATCAGAATCACCCTAAAAGTCTGAGTGCAAATATGCACACGATGACACAGTCTTTTCAGCTTCCTGCTCAGATTGTGGGAATACAGATTATCTTCCTAGCTTTCAGGACTTGAGCACAGCAGATGGAAGAAACGCTGACTCCAGAATTATCCAAGTCCTTCTTAAACCCTGGCCATATCCTTTCTCTTCCTAGTGTAGATTTTAGATGGGGGAGATTCAGTCTGGATCTACAGAGGCATTCATGGCATTGACTTGTCAGTGCAAATAACTTTTCTTTCACCACGACTGCCTTCAGCCATCTGGTTTGGCCAGGCGAGAGGATGGACCTTTGTTTATTTCCACTGCTGTAATTTTAACATGGTGCTCTTTGTGTGTCCAGAGAGTGAGAGCCAGGCTCAACTAGTGGCTTCTGTGCCTGCCCCTAATTACATCCAGCCCTCATTAACATTTGTAGTACCCACAGTATTTCACAGCAAGAATCCCTCTCACCTTGGATGTCTGGATACACCACCATGTAGAGCAGTCCCCAGTACAAGGTTGTGCTTGAAGTCTCTGAGCCACCAAGGAAAAGGTCATTTATAACATACACCAAATTGTCTTCATCATACTTGGGCTTGTCCTCATCTTTAGACTGAAGATGATGATAAAAAGGTGAGGATAAACATTAAAGTTAGGTTATCCTGTATACCTCCTGAGACTCATTATTTCCACACGTGGAAACAATAGCACATAAAGAATATTCAGATTTACAGTTTTTAATGAGTACTAAGAGATTAACAGTTTCACAAATGTATGTGGTAAGGCTGTGTTGCTCTTTTTCATGAGGTGGATTATTCTTTCATTAAACAAACAGGCAGTTTCATGCCTGATGACTTAATCCTGAAAATTTTAGAACAAACTGCAACTTTTACAGTTAGCCCAGAGTGTACTTCTAAACATGAGCCCAGCAATGTGTCACTCATTTGGCCTTGGTCTCTCCAGTAAGCTATCAAACAGTGTCATCAGGCAGAATGAATACTTACTTTCTCTATCTCAGCCAGGTAAAAGTCAATGAAATCTTGCGGTTCAGCTGGCATCCCTCTCTCCATGTGCCTTCTAATCTCCTTCCTTGCAAAAGAACTGAGGAGATCATAGCAAGACAATGCCTTCTTATGAGGACCAGGGAGATGGCACATCAGCCAGGGGAAGATTTCGTACAGCTGCAGGAATGACATACAAGAGGCAACGTGAATTAGCTGTCAGTAACAAAAGCTGCTTTAGAAGCACCAAAGGGCTGAATTGTCCTGTCTGGAAATGCTGATAGTGGAGTAAACAGATTGTCATTGTTTTGAGTATTATTTGTTTTCATCATGTGGGGAAACATTAATATTAATTTTGACACACTCCTGAATCTGGGAGTGCCAGCCAACACTCTGCTCATGCCACTAACTCAGGCAACTGGTGGAGCTCACAGAAGGAAAGCATAGACTGGGTAGCACTCTAGGATAATTTCATTTCCCTTTTAACTTCTAGAGGAACCAATAATGATTAAAAATGTTAAATCTTCAGTCTGCTCAGAGTGTATTTATACACATACTTGTTAGCTCAAAGTACCATCCTCTGTTTTGGACAGCTCTCTCTTTGCAGCATGTGCCATCCCACCCTGCCAAGCAAACAGCATTTCTGTCTCCTCACTGCCTTTGCTCTTTCAAACCAACCAAGCAAAATTCTCAAATTTTGTTATGTGATCATTTGTTGGTCATCCCACTAATCCTTCTTTTACATTTGTTTCACTCTAAACTCACAACACAAAATGCCAAGACACTGGAAAAGGTCCCACAGATCATTACATGCCAGAACCTACTTTAACATTTCTCTGGATCTAAACAGAAAACAGTACTGGAAACACTCTAGGATCCTGTTTGCCTTTTTCATCCTGTTTTCTTCTAGTTTCCTCCAGTCCCTTTCCTCTTAAGCTTTGGACTGGAATGTTCTAAGCTTGTAGCAGGTAATTGTCTCATTAATTCCTGATATGATTCATAATTTAATTTTGTACTATTAGAATTTGTTCCATACTTATAACTCCAATCCACAATATTTATGAGCTCTTGCAGCAGGATATCCTGAACCTCCACTGTATTGTTACGGTCTCCTTGCTTTGATCATCAGCAAATGTTATCTGTTTTTTAGCCAAGTTCTTCAACAAAAATAATGAGTAACTACAGTCAGAGAGTCACTGAACTACTGCCAGAATAACTCCACTAATGATGTCTTTCACTTATCTAATTATCTCTTTCTTTGTCTCTTAGAAATTTTTACCCTCTTTATAAACCTTGAACCAGTTGCTTTGCTTTTACTGAGGACGCATTTTTGTATCCACACTTTCATTTTCTACTTACTTCAGAAAAAAAAAAAAATAGCATGTGATTTACACACCTGATAAATGAAGCTGCCTGCAAATCTGAATACGTTCTCTGTGGCACTGATCAGTTCATGGAAGGTTTTGTCCTCATCAGAGAAGTGATATCCAAAAACCAGAGCACAAATTACATTTGAAATAGAATGGAAGAGAGGGAAAGAAGGATCCACAGGTCTTCCTGCAAACACAGTAACTAGCGTTCACTCTCAATGTTTTCTTCAGTTTTTCCTTACACAGATAAGATGAGATATTATTAGAAATTACATAAAATAATATCTTCATCTGTCTGGGGCATGAATGGGGACAGATGTGACATCAATATGTATTCATGAAAATAAAACAGTCTTAAAGCAAAAGATAGTGTTAAACTGTTTTCTCATTGCTCTAAAATAGTCTCATACCCCTTCCCATGAAATAGTATTGCACAACCAAGATTAATTAGAAGATATAATATTAAACCTGATGTCCTCTGTTGTATGGAAGAAGAAAAGTTAGACAATGTGCAAGGCAAGAAATGTCACAGCAGATGAACAGAGAGAAGACAGCAACAAACATGTTCAAAAAAAAAAAAAAAAAAGCTACTTAGGAGAAAAGACTGAAGAAGCTTGTGAAAGTTTAAGAGTAGGTTTAGAAACAGGTTTTTAAGAAAGAAATTTCCACTTGTAATACTAGGCTCTATCTGTTCTTCAGGCTTTGGTGAGTTTGGATATACATGTATGACTGTGCCCACCCCAACCCTAGAAAGAGGTAGGTAAGCTTGCATACTGAAGATATGAATCCAGAAACTGAAAAGCATCTAATTTTTTAGCAGAGATACCTTTCAGGCTCACAAAGAACTCCACCAGGTGAGAGGCCTCCTCTTGCACTCGATACTCCAGGCCTTTTTTCCCCATCCCCAGACTGCGTAGAGTCATTATACCAAAGCGTCTCTGCTGCTTCCATGAGCGACCACTTGCCAGTATAATACCTGAGAGCATTCCCTGGCACATTATTATTTGTCATAGACATGGATGATTCGTTTAAAAATAATTATGAAATACCTGAGTAAATCAAGGAACATACTGTGGTACAAGTATCTTTAGGAGGTAAAATTATCATAACCAAGTATACCCAAACTATAACTAACCCACATGTTCTTAATATTGATTGTAGTTAATTTTTGAAAAGAGCAATCTAAGGATCTGCTGACTGCTTCACTTCTTGCTAAAAACTGCTGAAATACATTAAGAAGAAATGGATTTTAACGTGACAGAGTCACTCTCACAAAGGGTATTCAGGAAATGTTTAAGAGTGACTGCTAACAGCTATGAGACTTCTGGAGGAAGGTGTTATAGGTCTCTCGCTCATGATAGAAGGTGTTTGGCAACCATATGTAGTCTATACAGTTGCCAAACCTATAATGATGCTTTGCATTCATGTAACATACAGCAAAATCATGTGCAGCAGAATGAATTATCCTATGAGGAGTGTAAGATTGCTGAGTTCTGAGCTAGGACTGCACACATCTTGAACACAGCAAAAAAGGTCACCTAGAAACAACCTGATCTGGAACGTTTCCCAGGCTTGGGAGAGCTCAGGACAAAAGGCATCATGACAAATAGCAAGCTATTCTCATGAGCTAATAGGGTATTTGGACAGAGCATCCTGAATGGGAGGGCAGAGGGTTTAACAAGGCTGAGCAGGAGTAGTTTGCCAAGTCGACATTACTGTGCATTATTTATGGCAGGAAAATCTCACCTTTTCCTTTGGCCATTGCTCTGAAGAAAGGAGATACCATCCTTCCAGAAACATCATCAGGGCGTGTAGTCATGCCATCCTTCACTGCCTGAAATCCATTCAGTATGATCACTGGTGCCCACCCGAACCACAAGGTGTATATGTTGCCATAAGTTTTTGCCAGCTGTGGATGGGAAAAATGCCAGAAAAGAACAGATAAAACTGAGTAAAATTAACCAATTAGGAGAATCTGAAAATAAATACCTCCATCAGAAGATCCCGATGTAACTGAAAGTTCATTTGCACCAAGTTTCCAAGCAATGGGAGAGGAATTGGTCCAGGAGGGAATTGCTGGCTTGCCTTTCGAAGTTTGAGAAATTGAACAATTAAAAGAAAAATGACCAGAACTACAAACGCTTGACTTATTGTCAGCATTTCAAAGCTGATTTTTCAGCTTCTCTCTATCAAAAATAACGTAGTGGAGCTTGGAAAAGGTGATCTTGCTTCTTGTTCCACCAGTTCTCTTTGCAGACTGACTCCTGTAAAGTCTCAATTCCTTTCCCTCCCTCTGTCCCTCCCTCTTTATCACTGCCTACCTTTTTCCTGCACCCCATATATTCTCCATACTAGGATACATCAAACCAATCCCTGACCAAGGGCGTACCTAGCTGTCTATAGGTAGCCACAGCCTGAAAATGTGGAATCACGTGTGCTGAAGGTATTAGCCTTGGGAACCTTAAAAACATGCATAGTTGTTCATCTCAGAATCACTGAATTCAGAGTACTGTTTACATCCTGGCATGTAACTCTCATAGGTTAGATTTAACAGGTGTTTTAGTCACAAATATTAAGTTGTCTTTATATGTGATTGCAGATTAAGATTTGCCTCACAGTTCACACAGACAAAAACATCAGTAGTTGGAGACTAAGCATGCAATTAGGAGATGAAATTGTTACATGTAATTTCTGAAAATTTGGCCTTGAGTGTTCAAACTTGTTTTTTTCCAGTAAGAGGGTAACAATAACATTTTCAACAACTGCATATTAATGACATTAAGATAATAATTAAATCTTACATTAGAACTAAATAACGAGAAAAACAATCAACATACAAAATTATGCCCTATTTAAAATGTAAAATGTAATTAAATTATAATTGTCATTATTAGGTATAATTTTTTTGAGTATGTAACTTGTATTAAGGACTTTATTTTCCTTGGTTTATTTTCTACATTTGTAATCACAGTTTCAAAATCCTGGGTATTATGTCTATGACCAGTTGTCAATAGATTTACAAAACACATAAAAAATTTGTCCTCTGATAATGAAGGGATTCACACCTAGTATGCAACACAGAAAGGAGAAAGCACCGGGTGTCAATCGTCAGGGGATCGTATCTTGGCATTGCAAAGAGAAAATGTCTTCACTAAAAAATGAGGTACAAGTCTGAACAAGAAATTGCCCTGCCTTCCAACACATACATGAATAGCAGTATTTTGCAAACCTGGCAACATTAGGGAAGTATTGTGACTCAGTGATGTCAATCTGTCTCCTCCATTTGGCCAAAATTTGCAGTTATCATAGGTACCTACATGCCTGCATTATATAATGAAGACAGAATGTAAAATTAGTTGTTTTTTTTTTTGTTTGTTTGTTTGTTTTTGTTTTTTTTTTACGACCTTATCTTATCTATGCAAGTGTAACAAGTGGACATTATGGGCAGCATGTTTGGGAAGGGGGTTGAGGTATCCCAAGTTAGTTACAACTGCCAACCACGAAGCAGGAAATAGCTGTGATAGGACTCAGCAAACTGCAACATCCCCCCAAAAAAATGCCAAAATATTGAATTTTAAATATTGAAAAAAAAAAAAAAGAACAAAATTAGTTTTGTGCAGCCAACAAAATCAGGAGAAATTCTGACTTACATAAGTTTCATTAGAAGACTAAATAAAATCATATTCATCTCGTTATCTGTTTGGTCACTGTCACTTTTAGAAAGAAAACTTGGAGACAAAGAAAGGCTGAGAAAGTTGCTATAATATATGACAGCGAACAGATAAAATAATAATGAATAAAGACTGTAAGACTAAAAGATTGCAATGCCGATGTAACCCATGTACCATCTTTGTCTTTAAACAGTTCATATGTTCAAAGCAGGACATCCAGAAGTTTACAATGCGTATACTTCTAAATCAGCATTAAAAAAAATAATAAATAAATCAACAACAAACTCAAGATATAAGCACTGACCTATAACTTCAATTTGCTTCAAGCAATACTAACAATAAGGAATGATTACATTTCTCTGGTTCCTAATCCATCAAGTATCTCAGGGTGCTTTACCATTATTAACCACATTTTTGATCTGTCACGGCAAAAATATCTATTCCTACATGCTAGTAAATTACACAGCACTACAAGATTATTTATATTTAACGTGTAACGGAGCAGACTTGCTAATCAGACAAGTATTAATGCCCCAATATTTACATAGTAGGAATGTAAATGATAGGCAGCTGCAAAACGTGAAATACAGAATCAGCCCAACTCGGTAATATAATTACTGCACTCAACTTGTAGTGATACATTATCCCAGATTAGTGTAAGTGGAGCTGTACCAACTCCCATTACCTATCTCCACCTTACGCTTTTCGTTGTAAATCCTTTGTAGTCAGGTGTTTACAACTCCCCAAAGTCCTTAATCAGTGTGTGGCAAGCAGAAATAAAAGAACAGGAGGTACAAACCACAGGAGACTGAGATGGAAGTGGCCATGTGGGCATTACGGAGGGTCACAGGTTGGCTGGTAATTGTGAGAAGGTAAAACATCCTCTGACCAAACCTGGAATTGTGACGGTTCCCAGTCTTCAATTACACTGTCATTCCTGTTTCTCTCCTTGCAAACTTTGTCTCAAGCAGAGCTATTTTCCATGAAATTCCAGGTTTCGCAGCCTGACTCAGGAATATAAATAAGCCTCTCCCAAATACTTTGGAGAAAGATTTAGGTGAAATTTCTGTATTAAATTTGTCTATCTTAAGGGGAAAAAAATCAACTGGTAGCACAGAAGCTCGATAACCCTCCATCACATACACACTCCTAAATCTCCAGCACGGTGACAGAGCCAGTGACCTTTTGAGGTATAGCACTAAGTGCATTAAGCTGCTAACAGAAGAAATCTGCTTTGCTAAAGTAGCAACGTGGCAATAAGCCATGTGCAAAGTGCGGTGGGCAGAAGGCTGACTCGTGCCTTTCTTCCCCATTTGGGAAGTTTTCTTGCTTGCTTCCAAGGACAGCTGGATGATGGGGACTAGCACTGTGAGGTGCTAATATGAAGAGAAGAGGGAGGTTGAGGGTTGCACACTGTGTGTGGCAAGAAATTCCCTTCACAATTGATCTTACAGCCTGAACTGTGCCCCAACAAGCCCTGTTAATCTGCTCGCTCTCTCAGCATCTGCCTCCGTGCTGGTTCTTTGTTGCTTGTCTGCCAGTCCCCTGGGGGAGGCAGGGACACATCTCATCAATGACTGCATTTATCCAAACCTCCCGTGAAAGAAAGCCCTCAGACTTGTGGTTTTGCCATTCGGCTGCCTGCCTTCAGGAAATAATTTCCAGCACCTATAGCAACTCCACTAGTGTGACTTTCAAGAAAGATGGTAAGCACACTCAGCAGCTTTCAGCATTTGCCAATTACTTATGGATCAGAGGTGAAGTTGGGTGGCAGCCACCGATGCTATATAGTAAATTAATATGCAAGAGATTAGCTATCGATACTGGCAGAGAAAATGCAGTCCTTTAGATATAAGTTTCTCAATCGCTTGCACATGAAGCAACTGCAGTACAAAACCCCCCCACTCCAGCAAACCAAATATACATATTTGACCTATTTTTTTATTTATTGCCCCAATTATCATGTTATTGCTTGTGTTTTCCAGCAGCAATGTCCAGGATGAACCTTTTTCCCAAAAACATGCTTCACGGGTGTTGAGTGGAAGGACTGAGAAACTCTGCTTGAGATCAAAGTTGTTGCTTCTCCTATAGATATTAAGCTGCACTAGTACTGCTAAGAGAGGTATCAAAGGTATCACTTCTGATATATATATATACATACATATATATGCATACACTAGCAAGGACATCTTCTACCACAAGAAACAAGAGGCAGCCCGTCACTTTTACATATTGCCAATGGTTAAATGGGACGGCAGTGTGGGGACATCCAACACGCATGGGACAGCACAAGGCTGAGGTCTGGACCTGGAGACAGAGGAGGAGAAAAGAAGCGCCCTCAAAGGCTGAAGAACTGCTGTACAAATGGAGAAAAATAGGAGCAGAAAAAAAAAAAAAAAAAAAAAAACAACTTCTTCCAGGCTTATCTGCTTCATGAAAGATTTTCTTCACGATGTTTCATGAACTATTTCACCAACTGGAAAATCCACTCAGCTTGTAGAGGTTCTCAGGACACGTACCAATAAGATCAGCTGCCCATCACCTTTGAACCTACTGAGTGTTTCCCACATGTTTCCCATGTCTTCAAACACTTTTCCTCAGATCTTGCCTTTTTGCCTCAGGAATTTGTCCTTGTTTTCATTTTTCTTGCTTTTCACACCCCTCTTTCCTGCCAGAAGAGCCACATGCACAAAGCTCTCAGCTGCCCTAACAGACCTAACACTCACGCAGCAGTGCTGGAAGCAGGAACCACCACATAAGAAGACTTCGCAGTATTTCCAGGCAGTTTCCACAGCAAGGTGATCTCACCATTTGCTGTGGCTTCCCAGAAATAGGCACAGCTCACTCAGGGGCTGATAGCCAGGTGCCTCCCCTCTGCCAGTCGCTGAGACCTCTCCAAAGCAAAGCCATTTCACAGATTTACAGCCAGGTTCAGCTGGATCAGTGCCCAGAAAACACAGGTTAGAAAAGGAATCCATGAATAAGTAAGAGGGACTGGGTTTCCTGACTGACCGATGAGCCTCACAGGCATTGTTACAAGTATGTACATCCTTATCTCTCCTCTTAAATATTTATAAAAACAGTAGGATAATTTCTTCTGCTGTTACACTTGGTATTTCCTGTCCACCTTCAGGAGATCACACTGATTGCTTTGTTCCTTCAGAAGCCAGGAGGAAAAACAGTTTGTACATGTATATTTGCATATTATGGCTGCAGAAACCATACATTTCACAGACATGAACCGGTCCAGAGAATGGTGTTTTGTCAGCATTTCATAGCTGGTTTTCTCCACTTTGTGTGAAAAAAAAAAATTGCCTGCAACGTCATGAAGGCCAAAATTATTTTTTTCCACTGGTCTTTCCTGTGGAGATTTAGCCCTGTTAAATTTGTGCACTGCACATACCTGCCTTTTACCACTCTTCTTTTCCTCACTCATTTCAATAACATGTTCCAAGCTGAAGAGAACGTCATTAGTTCTGTCACAAGCAAACTTCTCTCAGCAGACATTACATCTCAAATGTGTCATCTCACCTGTTTTAAGCCAAAATCTTCTAAACAATGTGGTAACAATGGAAAAAAAAAAAAATAGGAGGAAAATCTCATCTACAGTTGGAAACAATAATGAAACTACTTTTATAAACCGAATTAACTTCTAACTGTTTAAAACGCTGGTCTGAAGAGTTTTAAAAGAACCAAAATGTTTTTTTTACCCTGTTTTATATATAAATATATATATTAATCTCAGGCTTTCAGAAACTCTGTACTTCAACCTAGGGTTGAGCAAGAACATAGAAAGGGTAGTTCACAAGGCTGAAACAGTAAGAATTAACACTTGCCAGCTGAGCACTGTAACAAAGCTCTATGTCCCCCTCACTGTAGGTCCCAGCATAACTGTACTAAAGCAGACTGCACACATAGGCAGATAGCATCCTTGCACATTTAGTTTCAAGCTAACTGAACTATTCCACATTGTTCCTTTTTTTTTTTTTTCTCCCATTCAGTGAAGGGTGGACAGCAATACCCAAGAACAAAGGTTGTTTTTCCCCTGTCAGAGCTCAGTTCAGACCCCAGTGTGCGTAAAGCCTTTGATTATGTGACATGTGCTACCCCCAACACTGCGTCAGTGCCTTGGCAGCCCCTGCTCTATGAACAAATTCAGATCACAGAAAGCTTTGTCTATTGTCTCAGGCCTCCATCCCTCTGATGCAGAATTCCAGTGCTGTCGTGAAGAGCCCAGGAAGCGCAAGAAAATTTGGCCAAGCCCACAGAAAACCACTTTTGAGAGCTGGCTTCTCAGCCTGAATGCCTGTGTAATTCTTGGCAAGTTGCAGTCCCCCCTTCAGATGTGGCCAATTGCTAATTATATGTTCACTTAATGGATGTCTGTCTTCAGACAACAAAGCTCAGGGCTGGAGAAGGACAATTTACGCACAACTTGTAGTAACTGCAGCAGTGATGTGAATACAAATATTTAATTTTATATTATTTTAGTATCTTGATACACAAATGCTGATATATGCTAAAGCTGTTAAAAGACTCAGTCCCTAAACAGATCCAATGAGTCCATTATTGGACAGTGGTGGCACTGGGGCTACAAGGCCTGTTTCCCCACCAGCAAAGTCAGGGTGATGGAACCTGAAGCTGTGAATATTTACTTCTTATCTTTTACACAGCATTCAGACAATACAATGAGGATGCCACGGGAAATCTTATGGATGAATGCAATATTTGCTTTAGTACAAATTTTGAGGATGCAATAAGTAGGCTGATTACACCCACTGGATGATAAGGGCGTTGAAAAATTGAGGGTAACCTGTGCCATTAGCCGTGTCCATCCTGTCCTATGGATATCCTGTGAATAACACAACATGTGACCATACAGCAATGAAATTTTAGTATGCCTCATAATCCAGGTCTCCACAGAGAGTAACTTAAGACCATGATGGATACAGAATTTCCTAAAGTCTGAAAATTCCCCTGTGCACACATAACAAAGCAGGCATTCATCAGCATGCCATCAGACAGACAGCTGTCAATGGGCAGCAATGCAGGTTGCTACATCCAGACACTCCTTGCCACTTGTCAATAACGTGGCAATCATCTTTTCAACATCTACGCTTACAGCATAACCCACCTTTCAGAAAGGGAAGGCAGGTGGAGAGATAAGTCCTCTATCTTGGTTCGTTATGCTTGGGTTTAGCTGTGGAGACATTTTCTGTTGGGATTCACAGGTTTTCCTTGATCAAATGACAGCACTGTTCAAGGAGAATCATTTTGGCCAGCTGTGTCTTAATCTTCCAGTCAAACACACCTGAAAGATCAGAGGGAAGTAATTTTCAGTCCTGATTCCCGTCCTTCAGAAACACAGCTGATAAACTGGATAAAAATCATCAATGAGCTCAAACTGATGAACAATAGATAAAATTATTCTATTCAGTGTTTTCTAGTTTATTTGTTTTGAATATAGCAGACTTTTTTCTCTTGGCAGTACTTAACAGCAAGGAAAGGAGAGAGGCTGGGTAAATGGAACCATGTGCTGCTTCTAAGCCTCATCACTGCAATTCCCACATTTCAAATTGTGTAATTACTTCTTGTTCCACCACCTGGGCTCAGTCTAATGCCATTATCACACCTAGAGAACATTGAAGTTAATATGTGACATACCATAATTTATCTGGGAGCTTCCCCAGTGCTCTGCATTCCCCTATGTGGAGGAGACTATAGACACAGAGAGAACATGGACCTCTTATCTGGATCAGAGGAACATGGTCACAGTGAATAATCCCCATGTACCTAGTAAGCAAGAAAATTCACAGTGTGTTTTGCCAAAGTCTCCAACAAACCTGTAGCAGACACGGTATTGTAGCATTTGAACCTGGGTGTTGGCGAGCAGCATCCCAGCCTCAGCCGGTACCAAAATGATGGCAAATGAAGCTGCAATGAGCCGCAGCGTGCCCTGGTGAAACTGGTTGCTTTAAAACTTGCTCCTGTTGAGCTAGTTATAGCACTGCAGGCACAGTCCTGTCAGAGACCTTTGCTGCCCTCTGCCTGGCTCCTCGGATGTTGCACTGCTGAAATATTAAAACTGGATATTTTTTTTCACATGCTTGATCTGTACCAAAGTAATCCCCACTCTCTCTAGCTGCTGCTAATGTTCTTCCTGAGCAGGTTCAAGGCTGAACAGAGAAAGCTTCCATTAACTACATCACCAGACTAAGCAATGCACTAGACATCTAGATTTAAGCAGTGATTTAAACTCCTGCAAAGATGTGTCCTTTTCTGCCATGACTCAGGCCACAGTGATTTCTGACAGTGGTGAGCCTGAAATCCTGTGCATCTCTTGTCTGCAGGTCCCATAACTCAGTCTTAAAACTTGTAACGTCATTTAAAAGCGGTCTGCATTTCTACAGGATGTTGTTTTCTGTCCGTGAGTGCCAAAGCCACTGATGCCCTCAGTAATTATGGAGGGTGGTGACTGTGATGCTTGTTCCTGCTGAAAACTGCTCAAAAGCAGGTTAAGGGAAGCCACCTTCATTATATGGCAATCTACAGTCATCCATAGCTTGCAGGTGGCAATCCAAGATGAATTTACAAGGCAGGGGCTATACATACGTGATTGCATCATTGGAATAAACATTTTAAATAACTCCTTGAAATACTATCAAAAACTCATAGAATACAAAATAGTCAAAAATTGTAGTTCAAAATGTTTGCAGGGTATAGAAGATATTCTCCACTTTTAATTGTATGACCTTCTCTTATAGTTCTGGAATAACATCATTCATAAAGTCATTTTCTCTGCAGTGCTCCTTAAAGTGCATTCCTTGTAGAATATCATCACATCACCAGCTGACCCCAGAACATACTTGTATTATTATCTCATCCCCTGCCTCACCTGCTGCATCTCAGAAACTATTGAGGGAAAGAGCTACAATTGTATTATTGTTATTTCTTTAATATTAGGATCTCAGTCTGCGGGATAGCAAATAAATAGCTCCTGGGGTATTGGCTAAAAATAACATTGGCTGAGATTTGTTCACAGATATTGTTACAAGTTCATAAGCTTTTCAATAAGGGAAAAAAAAAGTTCATCAGGAGCTTTTAGGTTGGTGATCTGAATAGAAAAATTCTGAATGGAAAAATACAGTTACAAATAACACCTCAGAACACTTTTTTTAATGAACATGTTCTATTTTCCCCACTAAATCTTTTATTCAAGAAAACTGAAAGAAAATATTTTAGATCTGGACATCAAACTTGAATTGGAATACTCTGGCTTACAGAGGCATTTTGAGTCACTGCAAATTTAAAATGCCTTTTTCTGCAGTGATTTGCTGCTCTGTGAGAACTTAATGCTCAATAAAAATTGTCAGAGAAACTCCCTGGGGAAAACTGGCCCTACTGCTAGAAAGGAAGGAGGGAAGGACAAGTGGTTCTGGAACAGGGTCATCTCACCTTTCCAAATATCTGACATTAGAACCAATAAGGAGAAATATCAGTGTTATCACAGCCTTCATACATTCATAATCATAAAAATAAAAGGTCAAATAAAATGGTGTTTTAAAGTTAAGGCCTTAAAGTTTCTGTGAGCCATGACAAGTTTGGGAATACATTTTTCACCGTGCTCCAGCCAGCAGTTTGGGATCTGATAACTTCAAGAAATTAGGCCTAACCAGGCTCAGTGTTTAGGTTGACTAACAAGATCCTTGATTAAACACTGAATAGAGCTAAATGTAGAACAGAATCCCTTTCAGTGCCTCTTTCCAGTTTGACAGGGTACCATCCATAAACATTCCCATAGTTTTCCACTAAGTTCTGCAAAGCTTCCTATACCCCATGTTTCCCTAGTTTCTTTCTGAGATTGTGCCAAAGCCACAATGAAGAGCAGTAAATTACATTAATGGCATCTCTCCTAAAAAGAAAACTAAGTTTGACATTATTTGGTGACTACAGACTATTTCTGTTTGCCTCCCAGTGCCTACAACTCGATTATTTTTGCCAGGATGTTCTCAGAAGTGCAATCAGGCTGACTGATTTATAACTCGGCAACTTCTCCTACCTCTTGAAGATAAATAAACATTTGACCTTTTCCCATCCTCCACAGGTTCTCATAGATAATTGCTAATTGCTCTGAGGTTAATACCGGTCCCTAAGTGCCCTGGGACAAATCAGTCTAGCCAATTTGAAAACATCCCATTTATCCAGTTATTTTCTAACCTCTTTTACCTAATCTAGACACAAATCTCCCATGAATGTCATGGGTGTTAAATGTATTTTCCTCTGGATCACCATTACCATTTTCACCAAAGCCAAGAAGGGCATTAAATTGTCCATCTGCCAGAGAGCCTTCTTGATGTACCGCAGTTTTAAGAAACCAGCACTTTCCGTGGTCCTCATTTTACTACTGAAATACAGAATTATTATTCTTTATAACTTGTATTTACTTTGCATGCAAACTTTAAAGAGGCATGGAGCAAATCTACCAGGGGACACACCCAGAAGTTGAAATTTTCATTTTATTTTGATATTGACTGGTGAACTCTTAAAGAAATGAGAGAGTGCAGAAGCATTCACTTCAGTCCGTGCTTCTGACACCCTGTAGATGCTGGAATATGCTTGTTAAGGCTCAGGAAAACAAGGGCAAGAATTGTGCCCTTACTAACGTGGCAGTCTGTGGTAAATAACTCCACCCCACTTTACCTTTTGCTCTTGCCCTACTCATTCTTTCACAGGAGCCATGTTCTTCTCATTGATGAAGGGGAATACTTCAAAAAGGTGTAAAAGGCACGCTTTTTTCCTGCAGATACATCACAGCACAGAGTGGAAACATCAAGCTGGCTTTGCAAGAGTTAGCTTCAATGTCAGGAAGCAGCTCACTGCAGAAAGGAAAATTCCTGCCTGGACTAATTGCTCCACTGCAAACCAGGGCAGGCAGTGGGCGAGCTCTGCAGGGCTGAGCTGGCTTCTGCTCCCCAAGCAAGGTCATTCACAGCCAGCTCAAGCGCCTTGGCACTGAATGTATATCCTCGTTTTCTAACACAGCTACACAGCCAGCCGCTCTGCTTTCTCCCCAGAAGGATATATGATATAAGTGTTTGAATATTTGTTTTGCAGCGACTCGTCTCCTCCCAAAGCATTTTACATGCTCCTGTTCTGTGATCTTTTCCCAGAGTTCATGGTGTTTGTTGTCACGTTTTGTAGCTGATATAGAAGAAAGCAAACACTGATCTGTTTTCAGTTTGGAAAGCAGACAACTAGAAGATAAATAATTGGAGCTACTAAAGATTTAGCCAGTCCTCTCAACTCCTTGTTACTTAATGTCTTCCAGCTGATACGGGAAAAACAATAACTTGCTAACTCTAAGGCTCTCTTCCTAGACAGGCTTTGTTTTTCTTACTTTCTCCTTTCCTTAGGATTCTTGGTTTTTATTCTTACCAGGTAAAAAAAGAAAAGACTGATAAACAAGGTGTATTTAAAAAAGGTCTCTGTACTGTGATCCACTTTTCCTAACCTCTTACCTCTAAGAAAATGTTTTCTCCTCTATTGAATACAGATCTGTGAATGTGAAAACATTTTACATGTTAATTTTGAGATAGTTATATTTTAACAAAGTTAAAACTCTCACAGAAACCTTTCATTTCCACCTGATTTCGGGGGGGAAAAAAAAAAAAGTTGACCTAGATGCAGTGAGGCCACCCCCACCAAATGACTTCTCTGGCTTTGCAGAATTCAGTGCAGAGAGAGAAGCACTGCAGTACTGTAAGGCTCTGAGCCTCTCCAAGAGCAAGCTGAATCCAGCAGCTTCAGCTTTGCCTCTCTGCATTTTCCACATTTTCCTTTATGCACATCTTCTGTGTCTGGACTCACTTTGCTCTCAGCTTTGTTGGCCTTCTGTGACAACACCAGCCGGGCTTTCAATGTCCTTTGCGCTCAGAAAGAGGTATTTCAGGGTATTTCAGAACATGAGTTTCAGTGAATCCCTTCTTAAATAGGTCAGGCAAGAACAGAGAAGACAAGGCTCCGAAAAGCATCCCTCCTCTTCCCCACCTGCTGTGCCCTGGCAGATCCCAGCTTAGACCCCCATGTACCCTCTGTGAGCCTCCTGCTGGTCCTGCTGCCACATCTCGTGGGCTGGGGTCTCCTCTCCAGGCAGCTGTGCACAAAGGAATTAAAAATCTGCAGTGAGCGCAGCCTGTCTCAGATAAATATGTGTAAATAACCTACCCGTGTATGATCTATAATTTTCATATAAAGTGCCCTGAGCATCTCCTCTTGAGCATGCAGACAAGTAGGAGTTACATCCATTGTTTTGGGCTGTGTCATTCCCAGGGGCGCAGGCAGCTCGACTTGCTTTGGCTTCATGCATGCTTTCCCAGACAACTTTCCACCTCAGGCCTATTTATGAGCTTCCCTTTTGAAAGTGTATCTGGAGAAGCATCTGGCCTTCAACAGTGACAGCATCACATAGCAATGGTGTTAATTACAATGCTTGTAATGCTACCACTGTTTCCTGCTTCATTTTTAAGAAGCAATTACAGCCCCAACACCCCCAAATCACAGCGTTTTCTGCTTTGCCTTATCTATCCACGTACACGCAGATCCACGGAGACTTTGACATCAGTTTTTAACAGAGCGCTCAGTTTTCAGTCAAATAAAATGTCAGAATGTGATCTTCCATATTTTACTAATGCTATTCTGCCATTTAATTTAATAACAGCTAAATATCAAGTGCCTTACTATTTTGATGCCATGTTCCATCAGCTATTGAATTAGAAATAATGAGACAGATCTTAATTTGTAATGCATTGTAGACTGCCTAAACTCATCTCAATGACACAGTGGCTGACATCTAGTGATGACTGATTTAACAGATCATCATCTGTATAGCTGTCCTATCCTCTCACAATGAAATAGGAATATTAATGAAGGACAAGTTCACTTACATTTTACAAGTCTGTTTCAGACAACATAAATAAATTTATATTCACCACAGGAACCTTTTTTTCCCCTCCTTTTCTACTATTATAGGCTCTTTAATTGGATTTGACTAGTATTTTGTGTATGCAGGAAGCCTTTGTAGCTTCAGGCATATCACTGAACTTCTGAGGCGATTACAAAGCATCTCTGGTGTCTTCCATGTATATTTTTCAATTTACCATCAGCTCTAATTCCAGCAGGCTCTGTAATTCAAGTAGGTCCTTAGAGGAGCTCCCTGCACTTGCTCTAGCAACTACCCAGTGCTGATCCTGACAGGAATCAACCACAGAACAGGAGTAAATAATTGCTCTACTACAAAGGACTTTCCAAAAATTAACATGGCAGCATTTAAAAACATTAAAACTATCTGCCTCTGTGACAGAGTTCAGCCTGTACCTCTTCTCTGCTGTACTCCCACCAAATAATCTCTGGCAGATTTAAAGACACAATTTATATATATATATATATAATATATATATATATGTTGGCTCAAATCTCAAAATTCACAGTGAACTGTAAATAATTCATAAATAAAAATGGCTGCTAATTTTTTCCTTCTTATATTTTATTAGCGACCATCAACAAAAAGTTGACCAACATGTTATGAGTGATGACAGTAATATAAAGAGGCAGCATTTTCCAGATATGGTTTTCCAAACTACATAGGTTTTGACAACAGGATAACTCAGTGTTAACATTTTAATTTTTGAAGTCTACAATCAGTTTTATCATTTGCTCAGCAGTGCACAGTCTCTAAATCTGCCCATATGGACAGCAACTTCATGATGTCTTCAAGGCTGAGAACAATGGTGTGCTCCAGAGCAAAAGAATAATTTCAATTAAAAAAGAGATCATCTTCAAGAGCACGTAACAGGCCTGAAAAAAAATCATCCGATGTAGACACAGGGAGCACTTCTGGAGCCAGAAAAAGTTACATGTTCATCCATGTGAACATATTCACAAAAGTAGGATTGCTTAGCAGGTTGTCTGCGATGTGCTGCATCCTAGCGTGGAATGGCACAAACCTTGTATGGATGGGGCTGCAGCGTGCCCCCCAGAATTGGCTCTGTGTTGATCTTTGTCACTCCCTCGGGAAGTCGGAAGGTGAATGCCCGTAGCAGGTTGGCAAAGAAAATGAAGAGCTCAGTCCTTGCTAGGTGCTCCCCCAAACACACTCGGTGCCCTGCAGAAGGAAGAGGGAAAGGACAGTGAGTAAATCACCCTGAACTCAAAAACAATCAAATTCATTCTCACACAAAGCAAACGTATTTTTGCTGAGTCTGGAATTTCTTTAGAACTTAATGCAATCAATGACACAAAATTTCCTTTTAAAGAATCCTATCTACAGCTGTAGATATCTGAGCACCCCTTCTGCTATGAGTTTTGCTTCAATTACCTCAAAAACCTTACCTTTACCTGACTGACAACTGAAAAGAAATTCATTCAGTCATGTAAATGAAGTATAAAGAAATGCTCTTCCTGGGAGATATGCTCCAGTTTTTTATGCATAAAGCAGCAGCACAGCTGCTTACAAGTGCTTTTCAAATATATGCCTGGAGTTGAAATGTATGCCCCAGATGAATAACCATAATTACTAGCAGAGAGTTTCCCTCCAAAAATAGGACAGGTTAGATGTATGCATTTCTCAGCATGTCTCTGATTTTCCATATAATTATTTGCTCAGTAGAATTTTTAGTAGATGTCTACAGGTGGATTGGGAAATGTTACTGAAAATAATCATTTTGATTTTATCACAGTTTTCACAAAGGCGCTTATAAGAGATGACCGAAAGGTTTTCAATTGACATCTTAATTATACTGTCTCAACTCAAACTATTCAAATTTGTGCTGTTGGTAAATTTACCTATTGAGAATGGTAAAAAGGCTTCTTGGCTCACAAAGTTTCCATCCTTATCCAAGAAATGGCCAGGGTTGAACTGTCGAGGTGTTTCCCAGTGCTCGGGGTCGTACAAAGAAGAAGCAATATTTGGAAGAACTATGCTGCCCTGAAAGTGGAAAAACACTAATTCATTTCTGGCTGTCAATCTTCCTCCAGCAGCCAAAAACTGATAGGTGAGACGAGCATTAGTCATTGTTTATTTTCAGTGTTCAGTGTTGTAGGCTGGTAAGTTCATTTCCCCAGCAGGAAGCGAAGAACTGTGAGGAATGGAAAGTAGTTTTGATTCAAAATGTCAGTCCAAGCCTAAGAGTGGAAGTGGCCATGTCAATAGAATAATATTTTTACCATTTTCACTTCTAATATTTCTAATATTTCTGTGATTCAGTCTCTGATGAAAGCTAGTTGCAAACCATAATGCTTTTTCCTTGATATTTTATGGGCTTCCTGGGAGAAAAATTCGGTCAAATCTTTCAAATCAGTGTAAGTCAAACGCCTTATCAGCAAAAAATCAATCACAGTATCCTTCAGGATAAACCTCTATGGTTTTGTGTTCACTCATTTGTAGAAACATTTGCTAAAGACCCCTCTTTCACCCATTGGCACCTTTCACACAGATAACCTTCCCTCAAGAGCAGCATCACTCATCACAGCCTGGTAAATGGCTTCTTGTCCTCCTTCCCATTCAGATTCTCACCCAGAGGAATCTAACCCCATTCCTGTTGAGGGAAAAGCCTTGGTACAAATAGATGTGAATCTGTACCTCGCTCTACTTACACAGGAAAGGTCTGTAGCAACTGTGAGAAACTGTACCTTTTTGAGGGGAAAACCCAGCAATGTTGTGTTCCTCACACAGACTCTGGGCATGCCAACTGAAATGATGTTGCTGAAGCGCTGGATCTCATGAACCACAGCATTCGTGTAGGGCAGCTTTCTCCGATCCTCATAGCAGATTAACTGGGAAGGACCCAGAACCGCATCCAGCTCCTTCTGCACTTTCTCTGTGGAGAAATAGTCGCCATTTCAGGTGGAAAAATGTAAAAAACATTTTCACTAATACCATTTTCAAATACATTTTCTATTTGGAACTACTGAGAGAGCAGCGAAATTAATGCAAAAATATAAATAAAGAAAATAAGGTTAGTGAGGTGCTCCAACAGCTGAAACATGAGAAGCTCTGCTTCTGTGTCTGATGCTATTTGATGGTATATTAAGGAAAGACATTTGTTGCTCAGAATTTTAAAACTAAGCATTGCCTCACTAATGCTTAAATGCAGTAGATAACTGATTTATCTTTGTGTTTTCCTTTGGCTAGGTGCCTCAGGCACTTACAGCCAGTAAGATCAGAGCTGTCTGGAATTCAAGTGAGGTGAATCTGGGCCTTAAGAAACTAATTCCTGTTAAAACAAAATGGGTCTTATGCAGGACGTGTTAAGTGAAGCAATGCCAACTAGAACGATGTCCAAATCCCTTTAAAAAAAATGAGATCTGCTTCTTGGCACATGTCAGTTTGTCAAGAATAATACAATTTAAATTACTTCTGGCACAGAAGCGTTGGGAGAATTAACAGAAGTATAAATTTTGTTCTGTAAACTTCAAGAGAAGCAGCACACACATAATAAAAAAATGCCTTAGATTTATAAATCATCTAGTCTTTTTCCAGGGCCTTTAAAGCAGCACTAAAATGCACAGTAGACCATTCTGCATTGCTCCTTTTGTGCTCATTCACATGAAGCCTGCTCAGTAACTGCCAGCAGCCTGTCACAAAACTAGGTTAGGCAGACCCTGACAACAGATAGGCACCTTGTGGAATTTAAAATACATAACCAGAAAGATTTTTAAAGTAAAGTTAATTTTTTTTCTACAAACAGCTATCTTACAAAACCAAGCACATGGCTACTTCAGGATTCAGAACACTTTGAAGAGATCAGTAACTGCAAAACTATAAGCATGCACCTCTGTTCTGGTAGTTCAGAGAACACTTCAATAATTAGGCAAAAGGACAAACTTTTCTGTATGGTACATCATGGAACTGTATAACATTGTCACCGGGTGTCAATGCAGGCAAAAGTATGAAGGGCTTCAAAGCAAAGACAGCAATTAATGGAAGACAGATGTACTGGTGTCTGCTCATTACAAGAGTCTAGATGACATGTATGACTCAAGAAACCAGGGATGGATCATTCTGCACACACCCTGCTTTCCCAAGGATGTGCAGGGTATTATATTTAGATAAGTGAAATTATTTAGGTGAGTCAGCACTTTCATAACCTTAATTACAGCAGGTGATAATAAACATGCAATAACATGAGATTAAGTAAACCTTCTTGTCTGACAGCTAGATGTTAAGCAATTTTTCTTATCTTCATCTCTTTTCTCCATTTAAAATCCTATTCTTTTCTGGGCATTTGTACATATTCTGCTATCTAACAATGGGTTTTCTGTTATCCAGCATAAGAAATGATTCTCTCTTTGGTTTTCATTTAGTGCTCTATGAAAGTGAGTGGTACTTAAAAGACAAGCTTAAAAATGAACTAAAATGTACATAGACGTAACAGATAACCATCAAATTCTCCGCCCACCTGGAATCATTTCTGTTGCAAGAAACTCAAATACATTACAGAGTTAATTTAATCACTGATTAAATTGACACCCTGATATCTTGGGCTCAGAAATTGACTGATAAACAAAAGTAAAAAGCTGCCAGTTTAGCTTTAGCTAATTATCTTTACCCAGTTTTTAGCCCCCAGTTTTGCTACTTGGCCAACACAAAGCAGAACCGAAGTTCCCCAAGACACATCAGTTTCTGGTTTGCTGTTTTCAGCCATCAGTCATGTTTACTGCTGTATGAGTACATTCAGCTTCCTGAAATACCATCAGCAGCTCACCAGTGGCTGCAGCAGAGGCCACCGTTCCATCCAGCAATGTGTGCAAGCACTTTGGCTTCCCAAAGAGCAACTCCAGCCCTCCTACTGCATGCACAATCATACCACAATCTTCATTCCTCCAAAGACCTCAACCCCTACAGCTCAATTAGCCACAACCTCCTATACATATCTCTACTTCCCAACATGCTAACTCTTTCAGGGAACTGCCTTATGGCTGCAGCTGCTGTTAAGAGTTTACATACAGAAACTCTGGATCTACCAATGCTGCCCAGCACAGATCTACGAGCATAAAAAGGTCTGTGTTCCACTAACCATATATCAGTGCCTAGGAATAATCTCTGATCCATTAAAACATTATAAATGTGCTGTTCTATTGCATCAAAAGCATCTGTGTTATGCTTATCCACTTCCTCTTACCTTGGATGTCTGGATTTGCCACCATATAGATCAGACCCCAGTTCAAAGTAGTGCTTGTTGTCTCCGATCCACCCAAGAAAAGGTCATTTATAGAATAAACCATGTTTTCTTCATTGTAGGTAGACCTGGGTTCATCTTTGGACTGCAAACAATAAGAAAAAGTAGAGGTTTATTCATAAAAGTTAGGAAAATCTGAATAGGATTCAATGTGATGTTATCATTGGTTCCAAGCCGCACTAGTACAAACCAGAGAGACAGATAAAGAACATGAGACACCAAAGATGATTGTTAATACAAAAAGCTAACATTTCACAACTGGACTAGGTATGTTTACTCCGTCCATGATCATGAAGCTAAATTATGTTTATCTACAGAAAAAAAAAAATATTGTTGGATTACTTGTGCAAACAGTAGTGCATTTGGAATGTTTCATAAATGGCTGTTGCTCTGAAGATGTGTACCAGGATGTCATCAGGCCTCCAGTCATATTCCATCCCTTAGCTTTTTTTTTTTTTTTTTTTTTTTTTTTTACAGTGACCAGATAAAGAACTCCAGGCTGACAAAAGTAATGGTTCTTAACCTGTGGTCTTCAGGCTTCTGCCCCACTGGAGGGCCGCAATGACTCGTGTACAGCTGCTCTGGGGTTTTACAGTTTGCAGTTAGAAGTGCAAGGACATGCATGTGTATGATGAAATCAGGAAAGAACGTTGTTATATTTTTTAAGAATTCATTGTCTACATTTAGAGAGGTTATGCTCAGGGATCTTGAACCTTTCTTTTGCCAATGGAGCAAAATAGAAAGTGGGAAGGACATTTTTTTCTGTTTTACTATCATCTAGTCTTTTTGTATTGCTCCTACATATCTACTACAGACAGCTCTTTATTTTTTATTTTTTGTAAATAAATAAACCTGGATGATTTTCACCCAGCAGAGTCCCAAAAGAGCTCACTAAAACAATTTCTGGTCCACTGAGGTTCAGGTTTCATAAATCTTGCAACAGCATTGAAAGACTTTAGAAGCAGTTAAACACTTCAGAAGACCAGATGTGTTAAAATTGTGCCAGTATCGAAAAAAATGAAAGCAAGAGGATCCAAGGAACTAAAAGCCAGTTAGGCTGACATCCACCCTAGACAAATATATATATATATATATACCAGCTGATGTAGGAATCAATTAATAAAGAAATACCAGACAGAAATACAAATTAATACTATTTATCACTGTACAGAAAACCAATCTTGGCAAGGGGGTCTGATTTGTTTCTTTGATGGAATTACCAGCCTGGACAACAGTGACAATTTCACAGTTGCAATATACTTGGAGTTCCACACAATAGCTGCTTTTGTTCCCTACAATACAAAATCAAGCACCATGAAGTATTCATAAGACACATGCTAGAAGACCAAAGAGCTGGCCAACAGAACTGGCTAACAGAGATTCTTCCCTGGGTGCACTTCTCTGCAGTGTGATGAGCACAGCAGCAGAGCCATCTAAAGGGACTACACGAGGCAGGCAACAGCCCAGGGCAGCAGACCAGTTTTTGGTGTGCCAGGAGGAGGTAATGGATGGGTGGGTGTTTACAGCCTGATATGGCTGCATCGCTTTTATTGCTGCAACCAGCACACGATCATGGT
Source organism: Aythya marila (assembly GCF_965140915.1). Taxonomy (NCBI): domain Eukaryota; kingdom Metazoa; phylum Chordata; class Aves; order Anseriformes; family Anatidae; genus Aythya; species Aythya marila. The sequence continues at coordinate 17,165,354 of NC_139050.1, forward strand.
GCAAGGGGCACCAGCCATCCCTGCGGGGAAGCACTGCCACCCAGGAGCAGCAGCCACTACTCCCATGTGCAGGGGCTGCAAGAATAGATACCCTCACCCTGGATATCTCATTTGGATCTCTGAGCCACGCTTGCCTTGTCAGCTCCACAGTCACACCTATCTCATCTTGCCAACTCCTCTTTCTCCTTTTTCTTCCTATCACCAAGCAGAACAGGAGAAGGAATATGGCCTGCTATAGGGGACAAAAGGAAAAAGAAAAAGTGAAGGCAAGAAGGAGTTGCAGATGGGAAGGGTAGCTGCTAGTCCAGGGATTAGGAAGGGGATCTGGTTCCCAAGAGAATCAAAGAAAAGTCATCATGGGAAAGTCAATAAAGAGAGATATCACTCAGCTTATACAAGCCTTCTACAGCCTTTCAAAACCCTACTGATGCCCACATCCCTCCACTACACCTACATACCCAAAATGCAATAAGTTATCCCGGTTCCCTTTGTATGCTTCAAATTTCACCGATCGCTGGCACTCTCCCCTTCTCCAGGCTGATCTGAAACACTGCTGACCCCTAGAATCCCTACACAATGATCTCGAAATCCAATTGAACTCTTGCAGCAACCTGTCTTGTCAATCTCTTACCAGCCAAATATCCTACCCAGAACATCCCAACTCTTCCCAGCTCTCTTGTGGTCTGCTTCCAAATTCAGCATTCTTTCATGTAGGCCACAAATAATTTTGTAACTTGTGCTACTGAGGAAAAATATGGTATGTTAAACCACCCTTTAGTGAAAGAATTGTAAGATGATGCAGTTTATCAATAATCAGAAAGGATTTAGCAAATGTCAGGTTACTGGATTCACAATAGGATGTCTATGACAGGTAATAGATTGTGAGAAAAGGGCTTAGATGGGATGATTTAATGATCTACCTCAATTTATACCCTATGAATTGTACAATGAAGCAGAACAAACACTTACTTTTTCAATGTGAGCTAGGTAAAAGTCAATGAAATCCTGCGGTTCATCTGGTATCTCACTCTCCTTGTGGTTTCTGATCTCTCTCCTTGTAAAAGAGCTCAGGACATCATAGCAAGACAATGCCTTCTTATGAGGGCCAGGGAGACGGCACATCAGCCAGGGGAAGATTTCATACAGCTGCAGGAGTGATATACAAGAGGTACCACAAAGACTCTGTCACTAGAAAATGCATTTTAGACCTACTAAAAAGAGAAGTTAATATTCATGTTAGCATGTGTTTTTGGCATCGTTAGTAAAATATTCTGAGAAAGAGTATACTTATGTTTTCAAGTTATGAAACGGCATACCATATAATTTCTGGCTGTGTTAATAGTAAGATTCAGAGTTACAAAGGCTTTCAAGCTCAGCCAACAGCCAAATTAGAATGATTATAATTAGAACGAACTGTATTCATTTATTCAATTATTCAACTCATGTATTAAATTGGAATAAACTACATTCAGGCATTTTAAAAGTGAGGTCCTGCCCTCCAGTGGAGAATACCAGGAAATGAAGAAGCAAAGCCATTGCAAACTGCCCTCTCATCTCACCAGGACATGCAAAGGTATCCCCAAAAGGGTTGGCTATACAAATTCAGTATTTCCCCAAAGCAGTCTCTACCAAAAGAGATCTCAAAGAGTCCTCAATAAAACTTGAAACATCTACTACCCATCTGAAACCCAGAAAAGCTGAGAAACAGCTACATGACATTTTGAGTGCTCTCCTCTAGAAAAGAAGGGGTTAGATGACACAACCAGATGAATTTTATCCTTCTCTTACTGTTTGGGAAAATCTGGCCTAACAATAGCTGTTTTCCAGCTACTCTTAAAGCTAGAAAGATCATTCTGAATTTCAGCATATATTTATGCCTGGGTAATTTGTATACATAGTTCTTGCATCTTCAGTGTATTTTCTCTTAGTAATTATTTTCCTGCTCAAAATATCATCCCCTAATTTGTTTACCAGCAGAAGTTTTTTCTCTGTCTTCATTTTGCTGAGCTTATCTTGTTTGTACTCTCCTAGTTAGCACTTTTCACCCAGAAAGCACTTTATTAGGTATTCACTGGAGGCTACACTGGAGAATGCAGTTAAGAAGCTGGAACATGGACACAGCAATGTCCACTTTTTGCCTAATGCTGAGTACCCTTTGCATTCAGAGAGTGGGTCCCCCTCTGTCTGGAATGATTTAAACCACGCTAGAAGTCACAGGCACAACATATATTTGAATCAGCCTTCTCTCTCTTGATTGTATATAAAACAATGTCTAAATTTGGTACTGTGAATCACACTTTCAGACCTGACATTCAGTATTTAAGAATCATGATGCCCAAGGCAGGCCTCTGTTTTGCATGAGGGTTGAGCAACTGAGTAACAAATATTACCCAGGAGCAGTCCATCAGCTTCAGCCTTGCTGCAAAGATGTAGGAGTAAACTACCTTTACCACAGTACTCAGACATAGGACAATGAACACAAATGACCAAGGCTGGTCTGTAGTGCATTACCATCACACCTGGGGACAGTGCAGTGCCCAGTAAAGCTGCATGGGACATCACTCACCCATTCTAAAACTGTTATGTCTAACAGCCACCTCTTGAATCTGCATTTCTTGCTTTCTACCATGTTCAGACAAAGACAACAGGTTATTTGCTTACATGATGAATAAAGCTGCCTCCAAATTTGAATAGACGCTCTGTGGCTCTAATCAGCTCTCGGAAGGTTTCATCCTCTCTTGAGAAGCGATGTCCAAAAACAACAGCACAAATCACATTTGAGACGGAATGAACGAGAGGGAAAGAAGGATCCAGGGGATTTTCTGCAACCATAACAATAAATGTCACTTGAATGTCTTATTTTCTGCTTTAGTGAAATGAGAGAACATTAGAGGTTACCGAAAGAACTTTCAAGCAAGCATTGCATTTCACAGAGAAACAGCAATCTTCTTACAAAACTGCAGTATCCTACTGATTTTTCACAGCTATGGTGCAATCCCATAATCCCAGGAATGTGTTTTGCACCCTAAAGAAATGCCAGACTGCTAAAATATTTTGCAATACAACTGAGCAAAATTAGAGGTGGGAAAAATGATCTATGCAGATTTGCTCTCCGCAAATTCAAAATAGGTCTCAAGCATGTGAGTGACTGAAAACACCTTGAGATCAAAGGGAATCTGAGAAGAGAACTGTGAGAAAACAGGAAAACTTAGTCAGCAAAAACACAAATACATGCAAGGCTACTATATTTTGTCTGACCTTGCTAGAGATGCACAATCTCCAGTAAGATAAAATGATGGAAATTCTTTTCAACCGTGTCAATAATATAGTAGCTAATTTTAAAGAAATTACTTGAAAAACTAATCCTAAGAAAATTTTATGACTTGAGAATAAATGACTATAAACAACTGTAGCTATATCTGTACTGATGCAACTGTCCAACACCTAAGGCACAATTCTGATCAGCAATTTATTGTTCTGTACTTCAGAAGATTATTTTTTTCCTGCACATGTGGTCACATCTCCATCTCTCCTAGTTCTTAAGCTGAGGGATTTGGTTGGATTTAATTTCTTTTAATTGACACAATGCTAGCTACAGCATGTCCTGATTTACTTTGCATTTTGCATAATGACCAGCATTGGGAAATCTTACTCAAATACTCCTAACTGGGTTGATCGGGATAAAATGTAATGAAGACAAGATTGTACTCACCGCTTTACAGAATGTATGCAAATGGTGTTACAAGACTTAACTCATCATCATTGATAATATTTCCATATCTTTATGAACCAGCACCATATTAGAGCCAGCAGCATGCCCTTGAGGCAAAGAAGGCCAACGTCGAATCGGGCTGCATTAGGAAAGGCCTTGCCAGCAGGCCCAGGGAGGTGAGCCATCCCCTCTGATCAGCACTGGTGAGACCCATCTGGATGCTGGGTCCAGTTTTCAGCTCCCCAGTACAAGACATCAACATAGAGAAACAAGCCTAGTGAAGGGCCACAACACTGGAGCTTCTGATGGAAGAGAGACTGAGAGAGATGGGTCTATTTAGAATGCTCAGGGAAGTATCTTAAATGTGTATAAATACCTGATGGATGGACATCAAGAACATAGATCCAAACTTCTCTTGGTGGTATAAGGTAAAGGACAAGAGGCAACGAGCAGAAATTGAAATACATGAAATTCTGCTTAAACATAAGATATTTTTTTTTTTTACTGTAAGGCTGATTGATCACTGAAACCATTGCCCAGAGAGGTTGTGAAGTCTCCATCCTTGAAGATTTTTAATACCCAACTGGACTTGGCCCTCCACAACCTGTTGTGATTGACTCCTCTTTGAGAAGCGGTTGTACTAAACAGTCTTCAGGAATACCTTTCCATCTTAACCATTCTATGATTCTATTAAATAAATAATAAATAAGATCTAGTTTTGCTTCCCTATTTCTGTAGTTTTATAAATAAGTTTGAGCAACAATAGCCTCCCACTGAGTTTGAAAAAACCACAGGCCTAGGCTTTTTGCATTTTTAGTTCATTCCCCATAGACACTCTAAGAGCTGACACACACTCTTATGGAAAAGAAACTGCCCTTGATTTCAGAGCAGGACAGAGTAGTTCATACACTAAAGACATCAGACAAATGACAGGAAAGAATCAGTATTTGTCACAGTGATACCTTTCATACTTGCAAAGAATTCTACCAGGTAGCGGGCCTCTTCTTGAACTCGATGTTCCAGACCTCTTTTCCCCAGACCCAGGTTGCGTAGAGTCTTCAGTGCAAACCTCCTCTGCTGCTTCCAGGTGTGACCAGTTGCCAACATAATCCCTAAATCCATTCAAGGAAGAGCTCTTTATCATGCTAATATTTATTACAGACAAATACTACTTTAAAAGATTCACTACACAACAGAATATAATGAAACTATTGTATTGCCTATGAACACAAAGGAACAGCTGTGGCAAATGCTGAAAGCATATGGGCAGGGCCAAAATGGACAAACTCAACTGGATAGTAAGAAGAAGATTAAGCTTGATTGCAAGATTAAGCTTGATCTAAAACAAACACATTTCAAAGTTCAAGAGCTGCTTCTCTAGATGCTCTCTGAAGGTAGTAAAAGTGAAGCTATGGAGTGACTGTAAGGGACCAAGGGCAGTTCTGAATGATGAGGATCAAATAGACACAGACAAACCCTGCCACTATGGTACTGTTGGAAAGGGTTACAAGCTACAGAAGAGCTGCTATTTGTCATGACAATGCTTCTGTACAATATTTATGGTGGGGGAAAGAAAAAAAAAAAAAAAAAAGTCACACCTTTTCCTTTGGCCATTGCTCTGAAGAAAGGAGATACGAGCCTCCCAGAAACGTCTTCAGGGTGGGTGGTCATACCATCCTTAACTGCTTGATATCCATTCAGTACGATCACTGGAGCCCATCCAAACCATAAGGTGAATACATTGCCATGAATTTTTGCCATCTGTAGATGGGAGAGAAGCCAGCAAAGCACCAGTGAAATCCCACACACTACAAACAAACAGAGGATGAACCTGTTTTTATGTTAATTACAGGACCAGCCCTAGCCTGGAATTATGTTCTCCATCTTTCCCATAAGACTACAACTATCTATGAGAAAGTATGAATGTCTTTTCCAGCATTCATTTTTGGAAACAGACAAATATGCCAGCTTTTCAGAGCCACAAATGTATGCTGACAAACCTCAGGTAGCTTTCATTACCACACACAAGCCAAGGCTCAGTCACAACAGTCATCATTTTCTGCTTCCAGCACCCTGTCCAAGAGGATATTTTCTATGCATAACTTCTGTTCCAGAATTTATTTCAAGAATGTTTCTATCATTTGTACCAGTAAAGTAACAAAAAGGGAAGACAGAATCAGAGGAGTAACTAGCTTGTAAAGACTACCAGCCCTCACTTTGCATATCTAGGTCCTGGAACTTGATTAAGATCATTCTGTCTCACAATGTTCTTACTTTCTGTCTGAACCTGCAGCTTGGTCACAACAACTGGCAGGCTTCATCCAAATGGCAGTGACAGAAGCAAATGAAGTTGTCTATTGAGAATTATGAAAGCACTGAGAGAGCCAACAATGAAATAGAGATGAGGAGTACTCCTTAAAAAACAATTAATGGAAGGTTTGTTTGTTTGTTTTTTACATCCATCAGTACAACAAGCATATACACACACAGCATATCTTAGTATCTATTTCCTGATTAAGCTAGAGACTGCCAATGCACAAAAAGCTAAAAATCTATGCTGTGAAAGTCATTCCTTAAATCTGTATTTTCTTCCCTACCTTAATTTCTGATATACCTAAAGATATTAAACCCTAAAGGGTATTAAGTTTCACATGAATTTGTCAAACTCAGGGTTAAAAGGCATCATAATGATTTTCACCTATTCAGTACCTCCAATACCAGTGCTGGTATACTCTTAGCCTGGCAAACTACTTTATGCTGCAATAACTTTTTCTTATTTTGTCAACCAAGTCAGTAGTTGCCAAACAAACCAAGCACAGTATCACAGTGACCAGTAAACAATTAAAGTATGTTAACAGTGCTGTTTTGAAAGAGGATGTTTTCACATAGCAAACAACTTAAGAAATTAAAAATTACAAAAATTTTTAAACAATTAGAGTATCCAAAAATAAATACCTTCATGAGGAGATCACAATTAAACTGAAAGTTCAGCTGTATCAAGGTCCCAAGAATTGGGAGAGGGATTGGCCCAGGAGGAAGTTGTCTCCGTACTCGTTGCAACTTAACAAACTGCATAATTAGAAGAAATAGAACAAAGGCTATAAGAATTTGACTTATTGTCAACATTTTAACTGCTGCTTTTACCAGCTTGTCTTTATTGAAAATAGTCTATTGAAGCTATTAAGGCTGGTTGCTCAACCAGTTTTTTTCGTAAGAGTCTAAATTTCATATAACTATTTATTCCACGCCCTCTAACCCTCCCTCTTTATTATCAACCACTCTTTTTCTGTCCCACCCATTACATTTTGAAGCTGAAGCACACTTAGTAGGTGTATATCCCTCTCCTTCTTATTATTCAGATTACAATTATCAAATATGTATCACAGGATTTGTAGGAATGGTATCTTAAACTATGGCCGAGATTTTCCATGCAATGTAGATACACATCTCCACATGCAAATTCTCCATCTAATTTTCTGAAACAATTGTGGATGTGTGTGCTCCTACGAATTCTTCATGAATGCTTTTAGAAAAGCAATAACCATACATACAAATGGAGCATGCAAACGTAAGTGGATATTAAATCTTGGACTTTTTGAAATGTTTTGTATCTGTTCTATTTATACCTATATCCAGGAGAGCCACTGATAAAGGGTAATGGTAAGGCTGATAAAAGTTTAAAGCCCAAATTTATTGTAAAATAGATATACTAGTATCTAATGGTCAATACGCAAAGCAAGGTTTGTTAGGCTTTCAAATTTAGTTTAAAACCTAACTATTTTAATGTATAACCTCACATTTTTTCTAACCTATTTGCAATAGGTAACATCATTAAGGATTTTGCTTGCCTCTGAATTTCCTTTTTCAATCTTGAAATAAGGGTGGATACTTCTACAGAATATTTTGAGCAATTGTCAGAAAGCTTGCTCGAGAAATAAAGCATATACATATAGACAGTACCTCTACTGTGAAACAAAAAGAAAAAAAAAATGGGGGTAAAATCTATTAGGAATCTGGAGCTACAACCAGAACTGAAGATCTCTCTTTAAGAGTGAGAACCAGTCAGAACATGCATGTGCCACACTTGGCAAGTTGAGAATAAATGCTGAATGAAGCAAAGCTCTTTGCCAGGTTTCAGCACACGCAGGAAGTATAAATCTGTTATCAGGGGAGTTTTACATGCCTACAATCAGACCATGAAAAACCACATGAGAGGGGCTGTGGACACCACAGCAGTGATGGTTAGAGTCCTGTCTTACAGATCTTGATTGAAATGCTGTGGGTAAATGCTTCTCTGTGAAAAATGCACATTCCCTGAAAGCAAAACATTAATAATAGAAATACATTTTCACTAATCTTCTGAAAACCTGCCAAGAAGGCTTGTGCTTCATCTTGTTTCTTTCAGCTGCTCTTTCTTTGGGGCAAAAATTGCTTCACAGGATTTGTGGCTCTGGGACACACAACGCACTTATCCAGAAAGAATAGCCTGGAGTCTGCCAGCCCACAATTTCCAGACCTCCAAGTCAATTAGCTTCCAACCACCACACTTCATTACCATTAAAGCATAATTGAGGAATGTGTATTAACCAAGAAACGGCTGTTTCTATGCTTCTACAAAAGCTTTATTTGTTTACAATAAGAAGCTTATTCTTCAAAGCACTTGTTTCTAATTTAAATCTCTCTTTCAACAGCAGGGTTTTTTTCCACTTTAAAAATTAATTCTGATGGGTTCATTTACCTGCTCCTTACCCAGTGTGCTTTTGCAAAATCTACTTAAAATTCACTACTTCTTCAATTTTTTTTCAAGTTGATACCAATGTAGATCCCTAGATTTTTAGATAGTCAAAGATTTTGCATCTAGATGTTTGTTTTGTTTGTTTTTTTTTACATTCTCAAACCTGGGGTCCTGCTCTCAATCAAGTCTTTAGAGATCAAGTGTCTCCATCTCCCAGCACAGCCGAGGTAAAAGGAGTACAGACCAATGGCCAGGACACTGCCCAAGTCAGGTGGCCGTAGCTCTGCACAGGACCTCCACAACTTCCAGGGCAGCAGCCTCACAGTAAAAACCTCTTCATTTCTTTCTGTAGCCTTGTGGCTTGGAGTTTTCATGTTACCACTAATCCAGGTATCTAGCAAATACCACTGCTCCCTTCAACACCTTGACAGATTTACTAAGGCCCTGCCAGTGATCAGTCACATCCTTCATCCACATCTAACATCGGGGCATGATGCAGGAGCAGCCAGGAGAAATAAAAGGGCAGGAAGCGGAGCTGAACAAAACCATGGATCAGCACTTGCAGTTACGGCCATGCTGGAGAAGAGAGGGTGTAACAGGGCACCCCAGACCCCAGCCCTTCTCCACCTCACACAGGGTGGCCATTGTGGGTGAGCGGTCCCACCGATGAGTGACTCTCCCCTGTCAAGCCAGCAGCCCACCTTCTCCCGTGTTGTCACACAGGCACCAAATTCAGGTGATTTTTCCCCAGATCTTTCTGCCACATTTGCCCATGACAGCTCAGCCACGCTCCGCAGAGCTCACTCAAGACGATGGCCAGATCCTTGCCTCAGGACCAGCTCCTAAAATGGCTTCCCCCTGTCCCTCCAGCCTCCACCATGCCGGTCCCAGCCAGGCCCTGAGGATTTCTCTCTGGACTCATCTGGACAGGATCCTCACTGTCTTATCTTCTGTTTAAATTCCAATATCCATCTCCAGTTTCTCCAGGGCTACCTTTGTTTCCACATTTTCAGATTTTCTATAATGGAACTCTGAAACTTTAGAAAACATTTGTCTCTAGGATGATCCAACTCCTTAAACCACACATACCAAACACAATAAAAAATATCAGCGGGCATGAGTAAAGTAGTGCCCAATCAAACTTTTCCAAGCCTTTCACAGGAATCCAGACATTGCAGCCAAAACCCTCCCAAACTAACTGATCTCCTAAATCATGAAGCAATGGCTGTACAAATTCATCCTAACACAATGGACAGGGAAGATCCTGAGAGTATGAATTCAGATTCAGAAAACAAGAAACAAGGGTTGAGTAATTTGTGCTTTATGTGTAGGAACGGTGATACTCTGGTGCTGATTACATTCCCAAAACTAAATGTATTTTCACAATAAAGAATATAGCTATGTTTGAAAGTAAACCATATGGATCTCAACAGGAGCCCTGCAGCTATTGCCTCTTTCCTGCCGGGCTTCTAGGAGGGGAGAACAAGCATAGGGAGAGAAGGCATAGAGAGAAAGGAAAAGCTGGCATTTACTCATGCTGATATCTGTATTATCAATCCATTATTTGTTTGTTTTCCTTAGGCTTTCTGACAACCACTCCTTTTTCAAAATTATATCTTTTTGCTGCTCTAAGTGACAATAAAGCCTCAAGTTGCTTTCTCTGATGATGAAGTGAAGAGGCTGCAATCCGTACTGTCATCTGCTTTTTATTTTAATGCATGCAAAGCAACGCTGTTAGGGAAAGTAACTACAGCTACTCTGCAATTTAAGAAACAGTAAAGGATAAGGTAAGACAAACAACTGCATAACATAAGAAGGGCAGTAAAAACAGAAAGCCAAATGAGGCCAAACAGGGAGCAAAAATTGGAAGCAGGAAGGCAGACCAAGCAAGAGAACACCTGAAGTGGATTTTGAAGATGAGATAGAGGCAGGAAAATGAGAGTAGAGTGATCTGTGGGAAATAGGATGGTCAGTACATTCTTATTATGTCTGCTCCACAACCGTCATGCACCATTCAAATTTTGCTTGGTAGAGACCCCAGACCTTCCCAGTCCAGGTAAAACAGGGGAGCAGAAAACCTTTCACAGGACTCACTGGCAAGCTGAGTGTGTGGAGTAACCTTGAGATGTTAACCATAATTTATTCTGGCACATACAGTTTTCCCTACAGAGTATGAGTAGGTACTTAGCATGGATTACTACAGCATAAGAGTATCCAGATGTGTTTTTATGTCCAATTAGATGGCACTGGCATCACCGGTTACTGATTTCATAGATCTCTGCCTGTTAAACTGTGGTGCTTTAAACTACAAGATAGGCTGAGGTAACTAAAACAAACACAGCTGACAATGACTTTAGTCCTACAGAAGTTACTACCAGCTAATTGGTGTATAAAAATAACCCCTCATATGCTAGCATACAGTATTCATTTCGTACGTCACAGGAAAAAAACACACTCTCAATCTTGTCAGAAAAACCCTTTGTTAAATGTCAGTAACTGAGCTAGCAAAATGTTCAATGTCCATATTTGCTAAGTACTTAAGCACAATGCTCATAAAGGGCTTCAAGAAGTCATCAGTAGTGCCAAATACTCTGTTGGTGGTGATATGCTAATTTATGCTGATGGATGTCATCAGATATCTCTAATAAAGAATCCATTAAAGAACTGAAAAGAACAAATGAAGCTGAATAAATTATTGAAGGATCTGCAGTAAACAATGCCAGATGACTACCTATCATGAAAAATATGTGTTCTTATGTTGCTGTCAACCACTGGGTTCATAAAAGGAAGAAGGAACTATTTATCAACACTTTGTGTTAGCTTGCTCTTGTCATTTGTCTTCCAGTCCTTGCTCCTTGCCTGGATTATGAAAAGCTCTCCACACCCGCTTAATGAAGCCATTCCTCTACTTTCATCTCAAGGGCAGAAATACTACTTGTTTTAGTGGGTGAAAACCTCAACTTCTTGCCACATGTCAATGACAGAGTTGCACAACAACAAACCTGTTCAGTCTCAGGAAATGTAATTATCCCAGATTGTATTAGCTGACTCTTTAGAAGGTTTTTCCCAAGAACTTAACTCCTCCATCCACTAATATCCAGGGACAGACCAAATGACCTCTCCACCTATCTCCACAAATTGCAGTTTATGAGAAAGAATGTACAGATATTTTATCATGACACTTTTAATTTATAGACCTTTCTTCAAGTTCTTTCTCTCTTGATGCTGGTTCCTGTTACCAATAAATAAGACCCAGTTCTAATTCTTCCCATTTTATCTTTATTTAATAATATGCACCAGGACAAATATACCAAGTGTTTGCAAACTGAAAACAAGAACAAAAGATTAACTCTTTGAAGGTAAAATCCTCAGGATGCAACTGTCTGAAAAGCACCTTCCAGTATAGTGATTGACCAAATCAAGAGGAAAGCAAAAAACCTTAAGAAATGATGAGATGCATTCATTTTCAGAAACAATCATGCAAAGTCTTCCCTGAATCCATACAGCAACATTTCCTACCGAGGAATAGCACAGAGCTGGAATGGAGGTGGCTTCATTATACTCCCAAAAACAAACTTTGTGTTGACTTCTTTCACTCCATCGGGCAGAGTGAACTTGAATGCCCGCAATAGGGTGGAAAAGACAATAAAGAGTTCCAGCCTTGCCAAAAGCTCCCCCATGCATACACGGCTCCCTGTGAAAAGACAGAAAAGGCAATCAGCCAAAGGATTTCTATCAAAACTACCTTTCTAATTTGCTTGCAGTTTTCAGGAAAACAAACAAACAAACAAACAACAACAACACAGCATCTATTATCAAATAGGTAAGGGTTTTTCGTTTGCTTGCTTGTTTTCTGCAGAAAGTCCTTTTCTTCTACAGTTAACTGACTCTGTCATGTAATGATTCAAATCTGAAAGGCTGCTTTGTATTTTCACTCCGAAAGTTTCCATCTGTATTCACAGCAGGCAGACAGAGCATTATAGAAATGATCACCAGGGCTGCGTAGTTTATAGTTACAGTCTTAATAGCATTATGAATTTTGCTGCTACTACTTTGATAGCTGGATCTCTCATCCAAGAGAAAATGGATCTCTTCCAATAAAAAGGTTTCTGTTTTTCATTCCTTCTCTTCCAATCTTTTCCACATACAATTGGACTTTTCTCTTTCTGGAGATATTTACAACAGTAGAATTGCCTTCCCAATTTATGTAGAGGGATGAATGGATCTTAAGTTGTTATCACATGGAATAAATAAATTGCTGTTCAGTGTAAATACCTATTGAGAATGGTAAGAATGCTTCTCTGTGTACAAAGTTTCCATCTTTATCCAGAAAGTGGCCTGGGTTGAACTGATCAGGTGTTTCCCATTTTTCAGGGTCAGATAGAACAGAATCAATATTTACTAGAACTATGGTGTTCTGAAAAAAAGGAGCACATTTGTTAAAATGTGTTGGTTTTCTTTTTCCTATTGCCATTGCATTTTTAATACTTAGCTTCTCAGTAACAGTATGAGTACCAATTTAATTTTTACCTTTGATACTCTATGATTTCTGCTATGCTAGAGTTGCTTTAAGCAGATCCATAAAAAAAAAAAAAAAAAAAAAAAAAGGAAAAGCAGTGATAGAAGAATATATAGAAACAACCCTAACGTACCTTTCAGTTATAAAACTTTAAAATATTTTAATTATAACATTTGCAAGATACTTAATTTAAAAGTTTGTGACACAAAAATAATTTCAAATTTCCAAGGTTTTCAGTAGAACTATTTTTTCTGGTTTTGGATGGCCTTTTTTCATCAGCTGATAGGACTGACTTGAGACTGCTGGAAATTAATAAGCTTATTTCCAGTCTCCATTCACAAGTTTTCTATCATCAGAAGTCATGTTCTGGAAAGCTACTAGTAGGACAAAGTAGTTAGGACAATACACACAACTCCTTGCAAAAGGCTTGCTTAAATACAGTCATATCTAAGGGACAGCGCCAGAACAGGCAAGACCCAAGCATGTATTTCCCCAATCAGGAAAACCCTCAAAAGCATTTCTAAATTAAACTCATGTACCCCATGCTGCTGATAGTGGCTGTTCTCAATCACAGACGCTTTTCAACTAAATGAGCAATTAAAACAGAAGGACCTAAAACAGGACAGTGTTTTGTACAGCTGAAGTGGATGCAGTAACTTAAAAATTACACTAAAACAGTTTTAAGAACAACTACAATTGCACTGGACCTCAAACATTAAAACATGCAGCATGCTTGTACCTTTGGAATAGGATATCCCAGCAGTTCTGTGTCCTTCACGGTCTTTCTGGGAAGTGCAATTAAGATGATATTACTGAATCGCTGGATCTCATGAATTACAGCATTTGTATAAGGCAACCGTTTCCTGTCCATGTAGCAAACTACATTGGAACTACCCAGAACAGCATCCAGCTCCTTCTGGACTTTCTCTGTAGAGGAATATTCTGCTTTAAATATACAACAATCTATAAGCTCTATCATCATCTTTTTCCTATTGCTTTTTACAGTTATAATACTACCCAGCAAGATGAAAAAGATATTTTAAAAAATACCTTTAAATTACCATTTGGGTGACCTAAATTAAATATTAATCATGTATTAAGAGATTGGTTTAGTAATTGAACAAGGACAGGTCTTCACTCAGGACTGCATGGATTTTGATTACCATCTGTAAATGGCATAATTACTATTCTGTAATTACCTGCCTTGGGAAGCACTTACACAAAAGAGGGCTTTTTCCCCCTCAAGGACACTTCTTTATTATTATTATTTACAACCCAAATTGAAATTGTCATTTTTTATTAATTTCTGGGCTGAAATGGCAAGTAGATTGATCCTATGCATCAGGAAACTTAAGATAACTTTAATATATCCTGAGAGGTTGAAAGATCATGTTGTGAAAATTCAGTATATGCAGTACAGTCTCAAATTTTAGGTCTTTTGAAGAGCCATTAGGTAAGAACAATGGGAAATCCCTTCTCCTTACCACTTCAGCCGTTCTCCTCTTGCCAGTCTCCTTCTGCACCTGATACCCAGCTTAGACTGTCAAATATGAAGCTTTCAGAGTGATTACTAATACATTTTAATCCTTATTATTCTGTGCACTCTGATTATTTCTTTCCATTGACAACTTGCATCTTTCTTCTGTGAACATCATTATTAAGAGCATACAATTTAAAGCTATTCAGCCCAACCTTTATTTAATATCTGTTTATATGCAGATATCTATGTTCAAAATTCTAAATTCCATGTAATAACCACACATTAACAACCTCCCACTGCACTGAGTTGATTTCTGCTGCAAAGTACTTGGGAGCACATCAAGGAGAAGTCACAGGTCAAAGAGGGTGATCCAAAGACTCTATCTTGGACACAGGACAAAACAGACACATGCAGTCACCTGATTCATATGCTACTATTTGAACTCCTATAATTCCTAAAAAGTTGCAGAACTGTTTGTGTGTGCTTACCTTGAACATCAGGATAAACCACCATATAGAGCAATGCCCAACATAAAGTGGTAGCTGTAGTTTCTGTACCAGCCAGAAAGAGGTCAAAAACAGACTGGATCAAGTTTTCCTTGTTGTATGTAGCATCAGCATCTCCTTCAGTCTGCAAATATGAATTGCAAAGATCAAGTTAAGGCACACAAAAGAGAAGCAAAGCACTCTGCATCACAGGAATATTTATTGATACTATTAAAAATGAGAAATAAATAAATAAATAAATAAATAAATAAGGGGCTAGAAAAGAAAACTTCTTCAATAATACAAATACATTTTCTAATATTCTCCAGTTCATTTGTAAATTTATTCTATCCACATGCACATTTGGTTCTTCAGCCATGACAAATTTATGTAATTACATATGCTTTCTAATCTTGACACAAATCCTATCATGATTGTTATTCCTAGTTGTATCTTAATCATACGATGATCTGCTATTATTGTGGCTATAGATAATCTACCCACAAAACTACTCACGTTATTACTTCATCCTCCTCCTGCCATCTCACAGTTTCAGTTGTTGGTTGTTTTTATGTTTGTTTGTTTTTTAATTCATCCACCTATAAGCTTTTCTAGAGGGAAATTGTATATTTCCCTAATTGATACTAGACACCATTATAATCAAAGGAGCGCTTAAAATCACTAGTTGTTAGTGGAGCCTAAAAGGAGAACAGAGATACTCACTTTAGCTATCTGATCCAAATAATAACCAATAAAATTTTGACTTTCATCTGCTTTTCCTTTTTCTTTGTAGCTTTCAATTTCCTCTCTGAACACAGTTCTTATAAAATTTATACCAGAAAAAGTCTTCTTACATGATGTTAGAAAACGGTCTGCAAACCAGGGAATCCGATCATGTACCTGTGAAAGAGAGATTTTAGATATGTGGTATTCAGCAAACGAAATTTGAATACTAATGTAGACTTGTGAGTAGTGGAAGAAGTGGATGAAAGACTAATGACTGTGTCTTCACCATTACACTGAAAAGCTAATTCCTGTCCAGTGATCCATTAAAGACTTTCTTATTTTTCCCTGGAGCAGAATTTCCCTTAGTTTTATGCTATAGATTTTCCATTGTGGTATACAAAGAATAGATGAGGTTCCTCTGAACTACAACAGCAAAAAACTCTTTAAAAATATCCTTGTTCTCAGCCTAACATACGTATCATTTCTCTCTGATTAAAAAAATAAGTAAATAAAAATCTAATTTCCTTGACACATCTGCTAAACTGAAAACAGAAATATTCAAACCCAGTTGTTTAGTGGTTTTAATATCTTACTGTAGGATACTGAATGCGTGGGGATTTTACTCAGACACATTTTTTCCCAGAAAAAAAGTGCGGTTAGTCAAACACATCACATATGTGATATGCAAAACAACTTTACAGAGCAAAACATACAGAGCCACATGGATTCCCTGCTGTTTATTCACTTATTTCACTTAAACCATTATAAAACAACATATCAGCAGAAGAGAGGAAAATGACTTTTGTATTAATTTCACTCCTCTACTTTATTTCCCTTTCTTTTTTTTTTCTCCTTTTACAGATTGCATCATGTCATTCCAGTTTACACGGCAGAATTACCCTGCTTAAGCTACATGTTAGGTCATAAATCGGGCTCACCTTTTGAAATGGCAGCTGTATTACAAACTTATGCCTTCCCACAAGCCTGCTCATATTCCTGGCTTTCATTTCTTCCTCATCCTACTGCACAATTTTGCTTAAAAAAACCTGTCTGCTTACTAGGAAAATAGATTAGTACAGGTGATTATTAAAGGATTGTACAACACTGTGAAAGCACTGTGGAGGGCAGGACAGAATGCAATACTGGGCTAGAATGTTTTGGTTAGCTGTGGACACTATTAAGAACTTTAAGAACAGCTTATACAAATATCTCCTGAAAGCAGTTTGGAAGTAGCTGATCCTGTGTTTACCCTTCTTAGAAGATATCTTAGGAATCATTACACCCACATCTTCTGGGAGAAAAAGTATTTTGATTATTTTTTTTAACCTAAAGTATCAAATTAATCCTCAAGTTCTCTTAGACCTCAGTTACAGCAATTTTCAGTTAGCAAGAGATGGTGAAAAATCATGTAAGATGTAAAGCCTGTTGAGTTCCAGCAAGTTCTGCAGGAGTAGGTGCCTTGCACATTGGTAACATGACTACTTAACTATATACAGCGCCATGGGTCCCGTTTGTTAATGGTTAATGATAAAACTGCCCTGGTTTGAAACAATCTGTTCCACTGTTTTTGCAGCTGTGGTCACAACTTCACACAGAAGCATGATCGCAAATTTTCTCTCCAAAGAATCAGATGTTAGGTTAGGAGCTGCTGTCTTGCCAAAAGTTATAGAAGAAGCTACTATTAAGCAATTACATGGTACCTTTGCTACCCTTGTGCAAAACAGTTGCTTTGCTTAAGCTTCTACATGGTTAGCTTGGAGCAAAGGAAGTAGCCAAGACCTATGTTACTCTTGATATTAGTTGACAGTCATGTGATTTCAGATGATGAAGAAAGCCACTTTGTCAGAATTTAAGATAAGCTTATTTCAGAGCTTTTCAGGTATTTTTGCTTATATTTTGCTGCTGTGTTTCAAACACTGGAGCTGTACAGGTAGTGCTTTTACAAGAAAGACCTTCGCACTTCTCTCAATCATGTAATGAGCCTATGAATTTCCATCCCAGTCCACCAGAACTGAGAAATTTTGATGCTATGATAAGGTATAAGAAACTGAAATCAGTTTTAAACTAGTCATCTAGAAGCACTGTTCTGATGCATACTCCAGTGACTCCAGGTGCATCAGTATTCATTTTTGTTATAAAAGTAACCAGCAAGTTGCCTTTCATTGTCTAGCTGTATAAAATTACCAAAGAAAAAAAAAATTCCTCACATAAAACCAGATGCTGTTCATAAATGCTGATATATCATCAATAATTTCAATCATGCGGCGAAAGTTTTCATCTTCTAGAGAGAAGCGATGTCCCAAAATCAGAGAACAAATCACATTTGAGACAGCATTAATAATGGGCATACTGGGGTCCAGAGGTTTTCCTGTCAACACAGTGAAAAGTATTCACCTATAACACTTATTGTTCCAGCTTTTTGCACTGAATAGAGAGATGATGAAATAACATTTTATCAAACTCTTCTGATGTTAGTTAGATTAGTGGATGGAAAATTGCAATTTATCAGCAAAAGATGTGAGTAAAAAGTAACTTCAGACACCCAAAGTTTTTTGTTGATTACCAAAAAAAGGCAAGACTGCTGGTGAGAATGGGATTTGTAGTGGTAATAATAAAAAACACCCAGGTTTCAGAGAACCGTGGCATCAGCAGATCTCACATTTGGCAATAATTGGTACAAAAAAGGTCAGCCAAGACAGCATATGAATAAGCAACTGAATCAAAAGGAGAAACATCCTTTATTCTCTGCTCACAACCTTTGTACGTGAATAATGGAATACTTGAGCAAACCTACAGATGCTCCCCGTTTTTCAGCAGCACAATTTAAACAAACTTCCTCTCTTACTGAGGAAGTTACCCCAAGCCATGTGAGGTGAGCGCGCTTGTTCCACTGCAGTTGCCAGAGCAGAGCCATGGGATTCTGCAGCCTTGGCCAAAGCTTTGAATACTTCATGCCTTGTTTTCTTTTCTGTAGAGGGATATAGGGTGCTGTGAGATCTGTTTTGTTACTGTTTGCTGTTACCCTGAGAAATACCAACACTTACAGACAGGAACCATGGAGTCTCAGTTCTAAATTCATCCTGTGGAGTGGTTTCACAGGTAACACTTCAAGGAAATGCTTCCCACAGATCATAAGATTCAGAACTTTGAGACACAGCTCCGCATGTACAAATCTAATACACTTTTGTAACCAAATAAATAATTTCAAAAGCTACCAATTATCCATTCTTCAGCAAAATCGCTACCGCCCATACTGACCCAAATGCTGAGCACAGGCACATACCATTTGTTCCCCGCAAATATTCCACCAGGCGACAGGCTTCCTCTTGTATTTGACACTCCTGGTCTTTTTTCCCTACTCCCATTTTCCTCATTGTTACAAGTCCAAAACGCCTCTGTTGCTTCCAAAGATGACCGTTAGAGAACATAACACCTGGAATCATAATGAATTAATGTTGCTAATGCTGTATGATTTAATACATACATACAGTTAATGTTTCAAAGAAGCTTCTCTGTCAAGTTAATTTTTATCAGCAGTCCTGAAGCATGCCTCTTTCTTTTCTCTTTTCCTCTTTTCTTCTAGTCTACAATCTACTACCTATATAGAAAATATTACTATAGCTGTATTCTGCCACTGTTGTTCCAACAGAACCCAAAAAACAATGTTTCATAAAACTTTGAGAAAATATTGACCTTTTTTCCACCATAAATTAAGCACTCTGAGACTCTAAATCAGTTTCCAAAACCAGGGTTAGAATACCTTAGAAGAAGTTGTGAAAATAATAGTTACCCCTTCCATGAGTCATTATTTCAAAGGCTAAGTTTTGTGGCCTTCCAGCAACCTCTTCAGCATGGGCAGTCATACCCTCCTTCACTGCCTGGTACCCTTGCAGGACAATCACAGGTACGTTTGCAAGCCATAAAGTGAAGATATTACCATGAAGTTTGCTCATCTGTAGAACAAAGCAGTATCAGAACAACATGGATAAGAACCATCACATTTAAATCAAAGAAGGTGAAACAGTTCTTCACCCTTGACAGATTCCCCAAGGGCACTGGACCTTGAGAAGACAACATCAAATTAATTCTTACATCTAATACAGCTTGCAGCCAGGTTTCTGTGTAAACTTTCATTTACTAAAGATCAGAATGTTCCTAAAATGTCAAACAGACAATATTGCAATAAATAACATCAAACACTGGCATGTCTTACAACTCAAACTCATTGCAGATGAATTCCTTCATGATTGTAAGATGACAACAGTAGATAATGAGTTTTAGGAGAACCATCTACTGTTCCCCCTTGTGTATTAAGTGCAGCAAGAGCAGCTGAGGAGGTAGGGAAAGCAGGAATCACCTTCTCCTTTCTAGCTCAGATGGGACAGCCCTGTGTCTCCAGCACAGTGCACACAGCAATCACTATCAGAGGTAGGCAGGAGAGCCCTTTCCCTGGCTGAAGAACTGGGAGCTGGAATAGTAAGAGAACACAAGGCTGAGGGAAAGGCAACAGTGTTTAGGTCAAAGTAGGATGTCTGGGGGGTGGAATAGGCTGGAAGGAGTGTCAAAATATTCCAAGAAGTCTACTGCAGGACTAGAGGAGGGCAACATTTTACTGCCTGTGTGCAAACAAGAGGGAACAGTTATGCATGTTGTGCAAGGATTTATATGCATGTGCTTGCAGATTTGGTATTTATCTAAGGTTGAATTTTTCTAAGGTCTATAATTTTCTATTATATTTATCTAAGGACTATAATTTTACATTGAGGAGTCACACTACTTTGCCTTGAAATATGCAACTTAGGAGAACTAGCAGGATGGAGAAGAAACAGAGAAAAGGAAGCTTAAAAACAAACAATGAAATTGAGGTGCTATTACTCATACATAAGCGTTAAATATAAGCATTAAATATTTAATATATATACTAGGAATATAAAACAGTAGGATAAAAATTCTCGAAGTGCTCTGCATTACAACTAGACTTAGAAAAGAGCTCATTTTGAGTGTAGGCACATAATGAATTAGTTCAGCTATTTAAAAGCTCAATCAGGTTCAGCAGACTGAAGTTTCTTCGGAAAATCTAAATTGTATATAAGCAAAAATTTTAATCTCAGATCTTATGAAAAAAAATGTTGAATAAGCGTTTAAAAAATCCTTTCTACACTGAAAACACATAAGCACTCAATAGCTATTCCATGGAGTATTTAGAAATTGTCAGTGCAACAAGAGCCAAAACAGACATATGAAAACCTCCCGAAAATGCAAGTCTGTTCCTTACAATGCTTTTCCAGTTTGTAAGGCAGGAATATTAGTATTGTTTCACTCACGTACACTTAAGGTTTTAATGACATGGTTCATAGTAAGCCAAAAATTTCGGAACAACCATATTTAACTCATCTCCATAGATTTTCATGTCTACACAATACAGAATAAATCCCTCCCTAGCACTCAAAAGAAAACTACGTTAACAAAAACATGCATTCATTCTTCAGTCAGCCTATGAGTCTATTACTTAATTGCCCCCAAATACGTACTTTTTTTAGGATGTCATGATGAATTCGGAACTTCATTTGCAGCAGATTTCCAAAGAGAGGGTATGGAGTTGGTCCAGGAGGAAGTTGTCTTCGCTTCCATTGCAGTCTCAGAAACTCTACAAACAGCAGAGATGCTGCAAAAAATACAAGCCCCACACTTACTGTTAACATTTCACTTCGGATTTCCAAGGCTACCTTGTCTCTGGAAACCTGCTATATAGCGAGAGATCCATTTTTATCTTGTTTTGCTGGTACCTCCCTATGAAGAAAAAGATGTTTAGGCTTATGTCTCTCCTAGTCCTTCCCTCTTTATCACTTTACTTTCTGATCCCAGAGAATGAAGTGTTCTTATTTTTAAGCATATAAGACATTGCTCCATTACATTACAGCTACAAATCTGGCAAGTGTTAGTCCTTCAAGGAAAACCAAATGCAGTTTAATTATATGCTTCCTTATGCCAAGACAGTTGCTGTGACAAAAATCCCTCCCCACAGTACTGGTTTCATAAGGGGATTCTTGCAAAAAGAGTTTGGAAAGCCAACAGAATTTTCTGAGGACTAGCTACACACCCAGGGAGAGGTTGATGAGATGCCTCTAAGCCTTCTCTTCTCTAGGCTATAGAGTCCCAGCTTCTAGTCTTCCAGAGAGGTGAAATTCTCCAGCCTGTCAAGGTCCCTCTAGACAGCAGTGCAACTCTCTTATGTACCCACCACTCCCCTCAATTTTGTGTGGTTGGCAAGCTTGCTGAGGGTACACTGGCCTATCATCCAGATCATCAATGAAGACATCAAACAGGCCCAGAACCAGTGCTGACCCCCAGGGCACTCTGCTAGTTACGACCTCTAACTAGACATTGCACCACTGACCGCTACCCTCTTTCAATCCACCCCACTGCCTGCCCACCCAACCCATATTTCAACAGCTTGTCTATGAAAACCTCATGTGGGACAGTGTCAAAGGCCTTACTGAGGTCCACGAAGATGATATCCACTGCTCTCTCCTCATCCATCAGGCTGATCATTTTGCTGCAGAGGTTCCTCACATTGGTCAAACGTGACTTCCCCTTGGAAGCATTTGGCTTCATAAAAAAACAAGATCAAGACATTCAAAATGGTAAATTAATATCATGGTAATATAGTAAAAATATAAGCAAAGTTTAAATCCCAAGCTAATCTTTATTAAAGATCATGGTATTATTGAAAATACAAGGGTGGGTCAGTAGACTGTACATGAAAAATTAAATCCCTTTGTTGACCAGCTTAAAGGTAACTATAAGCCTTTTTGAAATACTCAGATTAGATGTTTATGAAAGCTATTCACTACTTATCACATTGCGTTTTAATAAAGATAAGATTGCTTATATGTAGCAACTCCTAGCACAATGAAGTGTTTGGCCACTGATTTGCACAGGTCAAACACATGCTTAAATTTTGCTGACTTAGCTCTATTGTCTTGAAGTGTGAAAAATATTTGTCTCCATGCTGATATTTCTGCACTGCTGAAATCCCTTCTGTGGACAGGATCACGCTGACAGAAATTTGTTAGTTTATGCTTTTTGGAGATGCAGTACCATCATGCTGGCAGAAAGACTCTAACAGAACAGGTAAAGGAGTTCCTCAGGCTGGACAGGACAGAAGTAGCAGAGGTTTGACTGCAGCATTGATCTGCTTCTGAAATAAGAACAGATGTTATAGTCATGGGTGTGTATGCACACATACACTAAGACTTCTCAATCCCATAATTAATAAGGAATTTTAAACCTTACCAGACAGAGCCAGACTGGGCTTGGAAAAAAACTCATGTGATGTCCACTGCATTGCTAACTCTTGGGACATGAAAGGCAGAACCAGGACCCTTGCAACATCCTTCATTGCCAGGTGACTCCAATTAAACCTTATCCTCTCCCCTTTCTACTGATTTATTATTTTTCTTGCATTGATTTCTTTTCACATTCTTGCATGTTGTTAAATTTCAGATGTATTTTCTCTTCTTCTTAACCATTTTTTTCAGCATTACAATCAGTTGAAAGACCAGGCTGCTTTGCAATTAGGAGTAGTATTAACTACACGGACATCAGTATGCAAATCACAAGTCTGAATATTTATGTAGAAAAATACTGGGTATGGTAACGATGAACAATGAGGGCCAGTAGCACTTGGGATAGAAATTAGGAACGAGATTGCCTGATACAATATGCTGTGGCTGTCAAAGACACAAGCACAAAGTATTTCTTACTGAATTTTGTCCCACTACAACTACGGAGCAGAAGTTTCCAATAGTTCAAGATTTGTAGGTCTATTTAAAACAACAAAGTCAAATGGACCATATTACTTTTGAGTGAAAACTGCTCCAGTGCTAGCTAGTTTCTTCCTTTATTTAGCACATTCCCTTTTGCCTGCCTCTTACTTTCTCATTTTGGAAATGAAATTCCAATATCTAGCTACCAGCAGCAGAAAGAACATGATCCAGACCAGCAGCTGTGTTCTCCTGACCCCACTAGGTCCACAGACAACTTCTAAGGTGTGGTGAAAGATGACTAAGAAATGCAGATTCATAAACGCTATTCAAAAACATATATAGAGATATACACGATATAGATATAAGCTTTGTAAAAAGGACTTCTATCTCCATGTTTGGAATGTTTGTAGGTTCTTTTAAGAATCTGCACGTGAAAATGTTTAAAGCAATATGGATCCTGTGTGCCTGTTCCTGAACTTCACCTCTTATTCAGTCTCCAGTACGTGCACAAGCTGTATTCACAGATACATTCACAGAGATGACTGAGACTCTGGTAGCAACCAGATGCCTCGTTATACCCACTTCTGCAACACCATTTTTATATGGTAGGAAAACTGAATCCTAGCTCCACATTAGTGCACAACCCACCCTCCACACCCCCAAAAATCTATGCCCACACAGCACATGCAGCATCACACAGATGTATCAGAGCTAGAGATGAATTAGAGAGCAGGAGAACCACATGAGCTCACGCATCTCTTCTCCCAAGTCCTGACTAGTGGCAGCAAGAGCAAACTTCAGATCCACAGCAGTCCCAAGAGCATCCATCAGAGCCCCTAGCCAGAAGCCTGAGAAAAGAGCAGTAAGCCTCCTGATACTGAGCTCCTTCACAGATGTGAATAAAACTGTTTAACCAACATTACATTAAAGAAAGAAAATTGTCATGCTGGATAAACGAAGCATCCATAGAGTATAATTGCAATAACAATTCTAAAATCTCCTCAGGGAAGGAAACTGTCAAGAACTTTGCCCAGCAGCTCTGCTAACAGTCTCCATTAACTCAGCTACTGAAGTCTGTGTGCCACGAGGCACGCTACACAAAGCATCTATACTCACAGAAAGCCCTCACACAGCTCTCAAGAAAATCAATGTAATTTTTGCCCTGCCCCTCCCTTTGTAGGTGCCAAGCTTTGCATCTCAGGACTCCAGGCATTCCCTGTAACTGTCTTTTCAGGCATCAATAAAGAGATGTGGCCAACCTAGACTTCTTTTCACCATCACCACTACAAACTGCCTCCACTGGGTGAGAGGACTCCCTCTTTAAGACCGCCTCTCAAATGCACCACAATAATAAATGCAAAACAAGCATCTTCAGGCCAGCCCACTTGTCATTTACCATTTTTGCCACCTTTGTTTCACCAGGATTGGGGCTCCCCTCTGCAATTCTTCAGGAGGGAATATGAGGGGGGTGCCTTCACTGGCAGCTTATGTCCCAAGCCTCACAGTGAAATGAAGGGTTGCACTGATGTAGCTCTACTACTTTGCAAGCTATCACCTCCATGCAGCTGTGCTAAATAGACAAACCAGCTGGCGCACGGGTAGTTCAGAGGTCCCAGCACAACAATTCTTTCCCCCATGCACCCACCATAGGGGTTCATTCAATGCCCAGAGCCACCACCTCTGGGAAGTGCATCTCCACACCCCACTCTAGAATTGAGAATATATGGGGTCAATGGGAAGCACCCCTAAATCCTGGCTTTAATGTTCCTTCTCCCTCTAGTAGGATTCCAACTGAGCCCCTAAAGTAGACTCTAAAGTAAGATCAGACACTGTAATCATTTTCTGTGTGTTTATTTAATTTCTAATACACAAGAAAAGCATACAAAGGTTTTCCAGACACAGAGAAAAAAGAAAAACATAATATGTTTCACAACCAGCTTCTTAGACATGTGACACAACAGGAGCAGACTGACAATGAATCTGGGCTAGAAATGAAGAACATAAAAGGTGAACTAGCAAGCCTGTGTCAGTGCCTCTTCCTCAAACCTGTCATACTCTGCAACCTAGCGAAGATTGGCACAGAGCTTATATGGATGGGGTTTCATTGTGCTCCCGAAGATAATGTCCATGTTGACTTCCTTAACTCCTTCTGGTAGAGTGAACTTGAATATCTGCAGCAAGCTGCAGAAGATGATGAAGAGCTCCATCTTCGCCAGCACCTCTCCCAGGCATACACGGTGTCCTGCAGAGGGAGAAGGGAAAGAGCAGTCAAGTACCTAGACAAATCTGTAGCTTGCATTTGCTTCCCAGCTTTTCAAAAAAGCATCACTCATTCTCATCAGGAAACAAGGATTTGCTGAATTTGACATTTTTCTCTCAAACTGACTGAACAATTGAGGTGTCAGTGTCTGCAGTTGACCATAAACAGGATCTACCCAGACTACAGAAAAAGGTACCAGAGATGCTTCTCCCTAGTTTCACACTTCACTAAATAATCACTAATTCCCTGCTGCTACAAACTCTGTTTCAGTCTCTTGATTCCAAATTAATCATATGAATCAAAAACTTTTCCCTATTTATCAATTAACTTTGTGTTAAGTTTGAGTAAGAGAGGTGGTGACAGGCTCTAAGGTGCAGCGGTTAGGCCTGGGATGTTCAAATTCCTCTTCCGCCCAGTGTAGGCCAGGAACCATGAGGCTGACACTTTCACATCCCAGGTGAGAGCTCTGACAACCAGATTATTCATAATCCTGGCATAATCCTTAATAGCTTTTGTTTTATTTGTTGTTTAATCAACTGATTGTTTACTCTTCTATAAACACACACGCTTAGTAAAAGAGCATCTCCAGAAGCTCTCTGGGAAAGGCATACCCATCTGGGATGCATTTGATACAGGTTCAAATTCCTGTATCAACAAATACTGAATTATTTATACACAGTAAATCAACTCCAGCAGAGCATGCTGCCATGGAACCACCACTATAATAGCATAATCTGGCAGATGCAGAGGGTGGCAAAGAACAGTGTAAGGACTTTAATCCCAAAATTATTGGCAATTCTAGGTCTTTACTCCTTTTACTTTCTCTGCAATTTCACAAAAATCCAAGGTCAACAGTTCATAAAATTACCAAATGAGTTATTTTCCCATCAAACAATTTTTGGGCCTGAGAAAACCATGTACTCCTATTATGGGATTCCACTCCCTTTAGTCTTTGCCACAAGAAAAATAATACAGCTTCATGTTCACAGTCTAACCCACACAAACAGGTTCAGTTATCAGCACACCTACCTGCTGAGAAGGCTAAGAAGGCCTCTCGGGTCACAAAATTTCCATCCTTGTCCAAGAAATGACCAGGGTTGAACTGGTGAGGGGTCTCCCAGTATTCAGGGTCAAAAAGAGTTGAATCTATATTTGCCATAACCACAGTACCCTGCAAAGAAGATGCTGTTGGCTCAGTTCTGCCACTCAATTGCTCAAACATCATGAAGAAAAGGACACAAACCAATTCCAGCTATAACTCAGGGCACTGCTCTGCTAGTCACATGAAGAGGTAGAAGAATTGAAAGATTATTTTATTGGAAACAAAAATGTTTAATCTCAAACTGATTTCATTGTCTGTGTTTGTGTGAGTGGTTTTGTTGTTTTGTTTTGTTTTTCTGGTTTGTTTATTCATTTTTCTCTTCAAAAAATAGATAATAAACCTCAGTAGCTCAGTTTTAGGTATTTCTCTACTTTACTCCCTTCGTGTCCTTTTTTCCATTCTGTTAGCAACTGCAACACAATGAGGGGTGTAAAGTTCTTTAGCTTATCCTAAATTTAGTAAAATGATTTTCCCACTTTTGACAAGCTTTAGCAGGTTTACAAATGGAAAACTAAGCACCCTGCAAATGAAACAGTATATTTCAAATTATCTTTCTCAAGGTGGCGGGAAGGAAGGTGTGCATGACAAACACCATGGAGCAGTGCTGTGCAGGAAGGTGTCTCCATGTGTGGCTTTGGGGAGGTTTGGCATTGAGATTAAGTTTGGAAAAGCTGCATGAGTCAAGGAAACTACCAGTAGATTTTTGTTTGAGGTCAGACGGCAGTTCAGGAGCTGCAGGGAAACATCTTCATTATATTTTAAATATGATGCCAGAGATGTAATAATATGGAAGAGAAGTCCTAAGTGAATGAAATTGAGTTCATGCTTGGTATTGTCTCAGGCATCACAAGTGGAAAAAAAAATTCAACCTCCCATCTGTCCACATCACAGACAATATCCTGTCATTATCAATATGCTGACAACACTGTGCATTTCTGATAAGTCCTCTCTAAGATCTTCTGAAAGTATAAGAACTCGAATGCTTATAAAGTACTTTAAAAGCACAAACTCTTGGAAAGTAAGACTGCAGCACTCTCACAGGTTTAATTGCTGTGAAATTATGCTTTTGGTAAGGGTTTTCACTCACTGTTCATGAGAAAAAGGCACAGGTCAGAGGGCACGGGAGGGGAAAAGCACTGTCAGTACTGTCACCAACAACCACTAAACCATAAGGAAAAGTGGATGAGGGAAGACACAACTATGAGGAATTCAACTTATGGACAAAGGTCATATTGGAATAGATAGGGTACCTTTGGAAGGTGATACCCCAACACAGTTGTATCTTTCACTACTTCTCTAGGAATTGTGATTAAAATAATGCTACTAAAGCGAATGATCTCATGAACCACAGCATTTGTATAAGGCAGTTTCTTCCGATCCTCATAGCAGATTTGATGAGAAGAACCGAAAACGACATCCAGCTCTTTCTGGACTTTTTCTACAGAGAAAAAGAAAAAGTCCTTTTTACACAGAACACCACGACGAGCAGTGATAGAAAAAAATAATATGTAAATAAATTATACTCACCATATCCTAAAATGTAAATACATTTATACAACTGTACATACATTCACACAATTTTACTGTTTGACTAAAATTTGGTATTTCTTAGTTTATAGGCTCTGTGTTCAGATCATCTTTCCACAAGCCCAAAAGATTTATTGAGCTTCATAATTAAAAGAAAGAGAGCAAAGTGTAAATAAAACAAGAGTTTCTTACTAATAGATTAATACAATTAATCAAGCTACTGTTTTTACTCTAGCTGAATACAGACTCACAGCACACTTAACAACATGTTGTAAGGAAGCCATTGTATCAAACTGATACACAGAAGTAATGCTGAGAATTGGGACAGGGTAATATTACCTAACCATGACCAATAGTTAATCCCTTTCGGCTCTTACCTATGCTTCAGTAAGTACCATACCTTACACAGTCTGAGAAAGTTCAGGATCAAATTTCAAGCTTAAAAACAAGGCTAGTAATCCAAGAGGGATTTTTTCTTTTTTTTTCTTTTTTTTTTTTTTTTCTTTTTTTTTATTTATAGAATTTGAAAGCTACATGTGTGTACAAATCATTTAAACATTTTTGAAACTAATGAGCAACTTTGCCCTTGTGTAGAATTTGTCAGGCATCTTTCTGTCTTCTCTGTTCTTCTCTATTTAACGTTCCATAAATTATGATGAATATACTTATGCAGAAATCAACTGATGTCTCAGTTAATAACACAAAAAATGTATGTTTGACATTTCATATACAAGGAAAGAATCACTTTTTTCCTAACTCACTTTGAGTCTTCTCAATCAGACTATTTTCTATTACATTCTTACAGTACTAAAACAGTCTGTCAAAAATCATGACAAAATACACAGAAGACAAAATACATCAGAAGCTGAACAACCCTGAAATTACTTTAAATTTTAATTAATTTTAAATTTAAATTTAATTAATAAATTTTACATTATTTCTCTGTCTGGAAATGTTCTACTTTATTGGCTTCTTAAAAACAGAGCTGGAAATATGATATCAAAAAATAAAAAGAAAAAAGAAAAGGGATGTGGAACAGAATTGTTCTACTTGAAATATCTCCGTGTTTATGTCTATAACTCACCTTGGATGTCAGGATAAGCCACCATATAGAGCAGAGCCCAGCGCAGAGTGGTAGCAGTGGTCTCAGAGCCGCCCAGGAAGAGGTCAAAAACAGACTGCACCATGTTTTCTTCATTGTAAGTAGAATCTGGGACATTTTTAGCCTACAGGTGTCAATGAGAAATTAAGTAAGAGTGCAGAAGGTACATCTGTCTAACAATGTATCTGCCCACTGTGACATGCAGTGACCAGTGTAAGTAAATAGAGTATTTCCAGAAGATGGAGAAAATACAGGTACCCAAATAATAAGATTTACGCAGATATTTTCTCAAGTAAATTCATACATACTTTTCATTGCAGGTGCTATAGAAAGTGTCAGGATTCCAAGGCCCTATTACATTTAGAGCTCCTTGTTGCCTTACTGCTAACATCCACATCAGAAAAACAACATTTCAGAAGTAGTTTTATCCCACCCTTGCCACTCCCTGCACATTTGCTGATTTCAGTTATCTCTCATGTGTTATGATTTAATGATTTACGCTATTTTTCAAGGCAGAGACTGCCATCATTTTTCTTTTAGATTGTTTCAATAATCATACAGTCCTACTAAGCACACAAAAGTTTAGTACAAGGCATAAAGAGAATAAAGCTAAACACTGAAAAGACACAAAGAATCAGAATTAAAGAGCCATCTAAATATTTACATCTTTAAAATCAACCATTGTCTACTCTTGTCTAAGGACTCCAGAGTATAATAATAATTTAAAAAAAAGTAATTATTTTATCCTTCTAAAACAAGCAATTAAACTGACTATTTAAAAATCATATTTGAATTTGACAGCATGTTTTTTAAACTGAATTTGTAGTGCTCTGTAACAATGTTGCTATGTATAGACAGCTATGTGAAATGTGCATGAAATCTGCTATGATATCATTTTTGTCAATTACAGCACAAATTACTCACTTTCTCTATCTGATCCAGGTAAAAGTCAATGAAATCTTCTGGTTCATCTATGGTGCCTTTTTCCCTGTGTTTTTTGATTTCCTGCCTTACGAAAGAACGAACAAAATTACAGCGAGATTCTACTTTTTGTAGAGGTCCCGGAAGGCACGCTAAAGACCACTGGAAAATTTCATATATCTGTGGAGCAAGCATTCAACACAAATACTGTAAGTCACATGGCATGACTAAAGCCATTATAGAGATACAATGCAGACATTGTAAATACTGAATTACTGAATTAGTTTTTCTAGGAAAAGTACTGCAGCAAAGAGAAATGTCATGATGAGAACACAAACAGGCATTAAAAACACAAATTAAAGATGATGCAATTTCTACTCTGTGTTCTTTCTTATCCTTACTGCATAACCTCACTAGTATTTGCCCTGTTAATTCACCAACAGAGGAATCCAGTTTCACAGGTAAGTCTATTCTGTATGTGTTAACAGTAAAAAATTTAATGCTAATTAATATTATATATAATTACATAAACTGACACATGGGGATACAGACAATGCAAAACCATAATCTTTTACTCCAGTAAAAAAGTATCACTTTTCACCTCAATAATACTGGTCTTTCCATTGCAAAAGAGTTTAGCATCCCAAGCACACTGCCTCTCCTGGGAAATTCTAACAGTAATTATTTGTACTAGTTTAGTAATGTCAAACCCAAAGAACTCCAGGCCCAGTTCACATTCATGATCAGTATTTTTAAATCAGCATTTTTTGTGATTAAATAGTATACTGTGATAATATATAATACTATAATTAACGTTGCATGGTAATGCAATAAATATAATGTTCAATAATTGAATAATTTGAATAATTTGCTTATTAAATGTGTCATTTTCTCACATAGTAAGTGTAGCTGTTCCCAAAAGCCACTACACAATTGTATGCTTCAATCAGCTGGCGGAAAGTTTCATCCTGCATGGAGAAACGATGTCCAAAGACCACAGCACAGATCACATTAGAGACAGCATGAACAATGGGGAATGAAGGGTCAACAGCTTCTCCTGCAAACAGAGATAAACATTTGTCACCAAAACACTCTCCTTTGCTACTTCAAAAGCAAGATTTTATAATAAATAGCACTTATGCTATTTAGACTGTTATACTGAAAGCCTCAAAATTCACTGGCAAATTTAACAACAGATAAACCTCATTCAAAAATGAGGACAGGAAGGCATCAAGTCTTTAACTCCCACCCTTATCTGTTTTGTTTGTTTTGCTTTTTCTTTTTTTTTTTAAATCGTGGTGCTAATACCAAAATACACACCGCTGAGCTCTGATGGTACAAAAAGTTTTGATTGCACTTAAATTATATTACGCTCTAAATAGTCTTGGCTGTACTCTAACCCCAGTCTTTTCTGAAACAAAAATAGTTTGTCTTTAACCTCAGTAGGTAGCCTGCATGACTCTACATCAAAATCAGGAAGCAGTTCCCAGGGCACCTTGTCAGTGGCATACCATTTTTGTCCTTGAAGAACTTGACCAAGTGATAGGCCTCGGTTTGTATCCCACGTTCCATTCCTTTATTCCCCATTCCAAGTTTCCGGAGCGTTGCAATTCCAAAACGTCTCTGATGTTTCCAGATGAGACCATTTGAGACCAGGATACCTTCAGTCATTAAGAATTAATTTTATGTTAATAGTCATGTAACAGTAAATAACATACATGCTAAGAATTGTTCACTGTGTTCAGGTTTCTACCACCTGAAAATACGATAGGGTCTCTCACCAAGCTACTCAGAGTCAACAGACCTTTCTAAGGAGCTCATTGGAGAGGTCCAGGGGGTTCCTATGCTTGTGCTTCTTAATCTTATGCAAACCCTCTTGAGACCATCAAATCTCCTTACTGGCAATATTTAAAAAACACCACACTTCCTTAATGTCTAGAGTTGGTAACTGGTTTTGAGCACGTTGTCTGTGCTTCACTTAGTCTCTGGCTTTTGGGGGATGGATCCTGATTTTACCAGGCTGCTTGCAGCACACATTCAGCTCTCATCGTGACCCATGTCCTTCCCGGGAAATGAAGCCAGGGCAAGAACCATTGAGCATTTCTGTTTCGAATGCAGAACTCTATATATTCTCCATCCACCAAAATTCAGCAGTGGCTGGTGTAAATGATAGCACAGTAAGAAGCTTTGAACAAGGATTGTTGCACCTACAGTCTCACTAATATGTTTAAAGCTCCAGTGTCCTTCCTGTACCTTGGGACATCCCAAAAAGTTACACATTGTTCAACAGCTCTGTACGTGTTTTCCCTACAGTGGCCTTTGCCGTAAACAAACAACCAGGAGCATAAAGGATTACTTCAGCCTCAGCTTACAGAGGAGGCTTCAAGCTCCAAGTGAGCCTCACATGGACTATTTCAAATCAGGGCACAAGCTTGGACAACACTACTAATGGATAAATAAAAGACCTAGCTAGTACAAATGCTGCTGCTCTGGTGAGATTCTTGAATATGTGTGACAGCAGCACTTTGCAGACTATTTTGGAGACCATTTTGAGGGATACCACAGGCTTGCTTTATATCAACCACCTGGAGCAGACCGAATGGGTGAACTGGGAACTAAGGACTTGTCAGTAGACAAAGTTCTTTCACAGACACAAACATCTTACCTCTTCCACGTGAAAATTTGTTGAACATATAGGTCTGTAGTCGCCCAGAAACATCCTCTGAGTTGACGGTGAGACCATCCTTCACAGCTTTGAATCCATAAAGCACCACCATAGGTTTGTGACCCAGCCACAGGGTGCAGATGTTGCCATAGATTTTT
The DNA here is from genome assembly GCF_965140915.1 of Aythya marila. Lineage (NCBI taxonomy): Eukaryota > Metazoa > Chordata > Aves > Anseriformes > Anatidae > Aythya > Aythya marila. The sequence goes on from NC_139050.1 coordinate 17,198,515, forward strand.
GCTAGCTGTAGGTTTGACCAATGACAAAAAATACTCATTGGAGAAACATCAACCAAAGGACACACATGATGGGCTCCTCTCTTCCAACATGACATTACTGTGATAAACACTCCCATTGCAAAACAAAACTATTTTGCCTTTTTATTTTCTGAACTTGGGAGTAAAGTTCTGTGCTCTCTCTGGGACCCCACTACTCATAGTAATATGAATGATAAAAAGAACAGATGCTCTATGCCCTTTTTAAAGCTTAACTTGGGTTGTCTTTGCAAATAATAACATTTAGGAAAATGCCACAACTGAGTGCTTACAGATCATATTCAGTTTCACAAGAGAAGTTCACCTGCCCATTCACAGTTACATTTTTCAACTCCACGTTTCATTTCCTCAACCAAAAACTACGACCTGTTAAAATTACACATTCCCGTTGTCACTTCTCCTAGTACTACAAATTTCAAGATTCAATAGACCATCTCCCATCTCATATAAAAGTACAGTGAAGCTGAGGAGCATGAACAGGGATCCCACCTCTGCTTGTCCAGCGATAGGGACTGGTCTCAGGCAACCCTGTGGATATTCAGTGAGGACAAAGTCCCTACCTCCACACAAAGAAACAGTATAGCTCTGTCCTCCCATTAGAAATGTTTGGCATCAATGTCTTTTAAGTTCCTTTTCCCTAAAGCCTATATTCTCCCCTTGCAGCCAAATACCCCCTCATCTGCCAGTCTCATTTAGCAAGGTTGAGTCTTGAAAAAAAAATTTATCAGCACATTGGATTATTTTGTAAAGTTTTGTCTCAGTGGAGGAGGCTGAACACTGAAAGACCCTCAATTAATATGCTCAGCATGGACCTAATTCTTTCCATGATTTCATTCGTTTCACCATCATTTACACCATCAGTTTATTTGCAAGGAATCTGCAGATTTTACTTAACTTATTTAGGCATTTAATTTAACTTCCATGACCCACCTTCCCTCACAATGAAGTTTTCTCTAGTACCATATTAGCCTACCAACAACCATCCCTATTTTTTACACTTTTTGCTCCTTTGTTCACATCCTCAAAAATACATACCTTTTTCAGGCTCCTATGATCAGCTCTAAAATTTATCCGCCAGACACCTCCAACAATGGGAAGTGGGATTGGTCCAGGAGGAAATCCACGACTTTTCCATTGCAATTTCAGGAACTGCACACCCAAAAGAAACAAAATCAGGGATAGTAGTATTACACTTATCATTTCACACTTTAAATGAGACTATCACTGAGAAAGCTGTTACGAATCTGTTGAACTGATTCTATATTGTTCTACTTAACTCTTCCCAAAGACAACCTCCTCGCTTTTAAGCTTTCTGAATTTTTCTCCTCCCTTCTTCCCTACCACACTTCCCTATTCTAGAAAATGAGGACTGTTCCCATCCTTGCATGTATTTAATACATCACTATGCTGCAATATGTTAATACCTGTCATCACTTCAAGATCCAATAAAAGCTAGAAGGCAGACGCTTAATTTAGACTTGCATCTTACATTCAGAAACATCCCTTTGAGCAATCAGTTTGATGGAATATGTCACCTGAAGGTCAGCTATGTCCTGCCAAAGACAGGAGAACTGACCAGGTAGCATTCTCCAGGGCATTTACCCAAAGTCTAGGCACACACATCTCTTCAACACCAACAAAAGCAGCAAAATGTGGATGGAGGCAGGAGAGAGGGACAATCCATTGCTCAAAAGGACATTATACTCATGCATACAGAATGACAGTGGATGATAAAGGAGTTATCAAGATTAGTGGACCAAGCTTTAGGAAAAATGGGGTGAAATAGTCCAGAGTACCTAAGTGGAATGCTTGTTTTCAGCTGTTTCCACAACTGCTCAACTCCGTCCCACTCCTGCTGTTATATAAAAGGTGCTTCTCCAACAGATCCCTAACAGGTCATCCCAGCTGTGGCACTCAGGTGCCAGCAGCTTATTCCCACATCCAAGGAGGCTTTCCTGTTAGGAAAAAAAAATATTTGTAGGCAAAACAAAAACCACACATGTACTAAGTCTACAAGAACTCCAAAACTATGCAAAGCCACAGTCATCAGGTTTGGCATTCTGAAATGATGATAATAATACTGGCTATCTCCATAACAGCAACTGTAGGCAAAGTACGTTTTTCTCTGTAACAGCCTCCGTAAAATAAACTGAAATGCATCAGCAGCATTCTGTAACATTGCCAGTGCACACACGATTAACTTACAAGAAGCATGTTATCTCTAACTTCATTACATCTCCCTCAAGCTATAAGAGAAAGAAAAACAGAAAATATCTCAGTAAATAGTGCAATTCGTACAAGTGTTTTAAAGCTAATCCAAACAGGACAAAGTACTCTCACAGGCTTTCCACAGTTTCCACACTCTCCAGGATCTTATCTTGCTGTTTTCATCTACAGTTCACTTTCTCCATTAGTTTTGTAGTGACAATCATTGGATTGTAAGTGTTGCATTCTTGACCAAAAACATCACTACAAGTAGACTTGACCTTGGATAAGTTTTATACCTATTTGCAACTAAAGAATGGAATTCAGAAAATTAACAGGAAATCTTAACACAAGAATGCACAATACAAGATGTAAAAAAAAACGGAACTAATGAGATAAAGATCAGAAAATACATCTTCAACACCAGTTCATTTTAACAAAAGCATGCTGTAGCCAACACACATTTCTGAAATGTGTAACTTATGAAATTGCTACTTTTATAAATTAAGTCCTCTGTTCTTCCCCAGACAAGTCTAGAGGAGAATTTCCAGCATGCTTGCTGGTTGAGGACCTTGCTTAGGTCCTTCTACACACAGCAAGCTCTGTCATAGTCTTCAAACTATTCTCCGAATAGTCTTCAAACAAATCTCACCAATTGGAGCTTCCTACCTCTTCACAGGCATTGTACATCTGCTCCATTCAAATGATGGAGCAAAGGAAATTGGCAGGCATCTCACTTCTTTAGATTTACAAACACACACACCAAGAAGGATGAACCCTACGCTTGTATAGTAGGGCATCTTGAAACGTCTTGCTTCTTGGAATAATTCATATCATGATAAAGTACATTTTTAAAAAGAATTACCATCATCTGTGTCATTTCATCCTGATCCACACCAGATTTCTCATACATCCTAAAATCCTAATGTTTACACTGGTGTTACTCATTCACAAATGAATTGTCTGGGAACATGAACACATACCTTGTTCAGACTGTCTTGATCAGCTCTGAAGTTTATATGCCAGATGCTTCTGATTATGCAAGATGGGTCTGGTCCCAGATGCAGAATTAGAAAAGAAACATGAACAGAGCCCCACTTGTCATCAGAATTCCACTAGTACTTTACAAGGCCACTCTGACTCTGAAAAAAAATGAGGAACTCGATTTCCATTGATTTATTACATCTGTCTTAAACATTTTTGTGATATATTTCTGTCTCACTCCCTTTCTGAGTGAATGCATGGTTGAGGGCATGTAGTATATCACTAACTTGCAAGTACAAATCACTATTGCCTGACACAAACCTTATTTAAATAAGGGCGTTCACATTTCATTATGATGGACTGAAAGGCCATAAAACCATTTTACTTACAGGACGAAGGCTATATTCTGGTATACCATCTCCTCTTTGATTACTAAATAAGGTTGATAATCCCTTCCTGGTTTGCAAGCAGCACTGCAACTAAGACACACGCTGCCTTTTTGCTTTCATCTTGAACTGCTGCTCATCAGGCATCACAGGCAACCTTAATACAAGATTTACAATGCAAAGGGGTATACAATCAACAGCTTTGTTAAAAAATATTCAGATGTGTATTACATACAGTCATCATGCATGTCTGGTGGGTATTTGACAATGGCTCATTGCTACATCTGGAAGAATTTTAAAATACACATCTTGTCTGAAATCACTCACAGCTTCTTATCTAATAACTTCTCAGTTCTGATCAGGTTTCCATTTCTGTAAACACAGCTATGACTTTGCATACTTTGGCCCTGTAGTTCAGTCCATGATAGTTTTATTGAATAACAGCTGGGCATTTCATACATCCACACTTGCAGATGGAGGGTATTATTTTCCTCTTCCTGTGTTTCTGTCTAGGTGTGACAGCTGATTATTTATTTATTTATTGTTTTTAAACTGAAGGATTCATGGACAAATTCAGCACTGCCAGCTTCTTCCTAAAATCCCAAACAGAGAGAAACTGGAAAACTGAATTACTTCTTCATGATACATTTCCATTGTCAGTCTTCAGTTCAATCAAGAACTGAGACAAGCAACCAGTATCATGACGGTTCTTCTTCTCAGGTTTTCCAAAAACATTTTAAAAGTACAACATCATTCTTTAAAAAAAATTGTGACAATACTGATCTCCGTATTAAGGATATTACTAACCTCAGATGTTACTTAAATTCCAGTAAACTGCCCTCATCCAGAGTATGGGAAAGAATACTCCTTTTGCATTTGCCACTTGCCACATTTTGTTATTGTAGATTCAGCAACTATACATTAAGTATTATCTTTTTGCTGAGTAATTAGGTAAACTAAATTAAAATGTTTGACAGCTGTGCATGTTTTCCTGCTTCAGTCTCCCAAGGCAAGAAGGTGACCAATACACTTGAAGTACTACTACTTGCAGTAGCAAGTTAAGAGTAGATTCAGATGAAACATCACACAGGAAAATTGATTCTCAGGTCTACAGTACTCAGCATAAAGCTTCTCTTAGCCAGTTATGACAGTTTATCATAAAGGTAATAATTTCACAAAAACTTCATTATGTGGGTAATGTCATGAGCTGCAGTAACCCTCACCTTCTTGAGTTTTTCAAGGATAGGACTTAAAGTCAGCTCCAGGAGAAAGCATCTATGTACCCACCGCAGTTTCATGAGAAACACGACCAAGAACATGACAGCCTGACTGACTGACAGTATTTCCTGTCTATTTTACAAGAGGGGTCTGTCTAAGAAATTAACAGCTCTGAGTGTACCATCTAAAGCTACCCTATACTGCTCCAGAGTTCTTCCAAAACTTCTGAGAAAGTTCTTGTGACATCCAAAAATCAATAGATAACTCATCACCTTCTCTGTCAATTTTTATCCCTTCCAGATCACTAGGAATTTACTCTCTACATATTCAACTAGTTTTTGCCTTCCAACATGCTATGAAAATAAGAATCATAGCTTCAATTAAAGAACAACTATTTTTCCTTCAGATAATTCAAGAGAGAAATTTGTTTTTTAAGTGTTGTGTTTTCCTTTACTCCCAGAGCTCTTTTCCACTACTTGTTCTCTGTATTTATTTTTTTTTTTAAGTTATAATGTCTGTAGTAAAACCTGGTTTTATCAAATGCCCACAGAGTCCTAAACCTGCAGATGCCTGACCCATATGAGAAGCCAGAAGATATTCTTGTTAAAGGAACAGCTGAAGGTGGCTGTTTACACACAAAGCTGAGCTGGTCAATTGTCCCCACAAACACCAAATTTACATATGTAAAACAGTAGTTCCCTCAGCAGCCAAGTACACAGCTCAGATTCTCTGAGCTTGAACACTGCAAATTTCCTCATGCTCTCTATATCCCTGCTACTCAAGCCTGTGGTAATAAATTCTATCCCCTATGAAAGATAGGGGATGAATCTCCGACTAACTGAAGTGAGGAACAAAAGCAGCTACTTTGAATGGCAAACATGTTACTCATACAAGGTAAATAAATAAATAAATAAAAACCCACAAGGCACTTTTATCAGCACACTTTCTCCCAGTTCAACTTGGAAATACTTTAGTTTATTATAACAGAAATTTCATCATCCCTTTATTCATTTTACATTCAGGGAAACCAAGGAGAAATACAACTTCTGTTTTTTAAATTTCTACTTTTTCTAGCTGGGCTTGAATTAGTCACTAAATGAAAGCATTGCACCTGTAAGAAAAACAAAGAATCTAAAATAACTTAGCATTCCAGGAAATGTTAACCCTACCTGCATAGCCAGATACTCCTACTTGGTCACCACACTTACTGTCTTTAAAACTTTGAACCATGGTCTTCTAGAAGTCCAACTGCAAGGCTGTTACCAAGACAGCAGACATGATCACCATAACAGTCTGCAATGATAGATGGATATACTACCTAGATGACCTACCAGTGATTGGTCTGCATTAGTTGTGCTAAAGGAACGAGGCGCAGCTTTGTCCTGCCTGAGGTCTGTATCTGCAAGGAAGCCACAGATTCATACTGCAGTGCAGCATCTCTGATGAAGTTCTTACCAGTACAGGAACTACTGGCACAACCAAGCTTCATCAGTAAATACCATCACCCACCTGATCGAGGTTTGTCAAATTGCAATAGCAAAACACTGGTGGGTCACAAACACTTCTCAACTTGGCATGGAACACTGTAAGGTCTCAGCTGCACGCATACACAGTCCAGTGACCAAAAGCTGGAAAACTGCAGAAAATAGGCTGGATGCTGCCACCACTGTCTCACAGAGTCATGACCAGTAGCTCAGGAAGTCCCTGAAGGCTAGGAAATTATCAGAGAAATAATTAAAGGCACATGCCTGCCATGTTTTCTTCTTACTTCAGGCATCAGTGATTGACTATGATTACAGCCAAGATAGTGGGCTGGATGGACCTTCAGGCTCACCTTTTATGATTGCTTCTGCTTTTCTTTATCAGTTTTTATTAACAGTAAAATGATGGCCAGAACTTTAATGAATTCCAACAAATACATTGAGACAATTAATTTTGATCTTTCACGCTGGGCACAGATTTTCTCCTGAGACCTTATTGATAGCAACTGGACTAGAGAACATAGCAATTCTTAACCCATCCAGGAACATCTGCTTGCATTTTTCAACGAGTTTGACATATTCACTCATGTTTAAGTTTGTGATCTGCTATAAAACCTAGATCCTTATGTGTACTTTTGCTTACTCCCTCTACCATATCTAATGAGAAATAATCCACAGTGTACAGTTACGTTATCTCGAACCTTAAGGTGAATTTTTTTACGTTATCTGTCCAGTTCACAGTGCTTGTTTTTGTGTCATATAAGCACACACTTCCATCTATCAAAAAGTTATTTATGAAAGTATTCAGTATTACAAGATCCTTGATTGGAAAACCTAACCTGATAGCCACATTACCAGGGGGTTTTAAGCTTCAATTTTGCTGAGAAAATTAGGTGCAAGAAAGTACATAAACTAAAGCTCTGCAAAGTAAATAACAACAGATATAGATTGTAATTGTTGAGACTGTAATAGCTAGCAGCTGGAGGGTTGATGAGAAAAAGAGTAAAACCTAAAAAACAGAGAATTGGAAGATAGCAAGTAAGCAACACTGAAAATCAGCTAGATCCAAGGAGTGTCAGGGGCTGACATTTCCCCATCTGGTGGCTGACTGGTGAGCAGAGGCTCATGCAGTGTCTCAAGAGCAGCAGTAAGCATTAGTGCTTAGCCAAGTAGCATGGTAACCAAAGCTAGCTACTATATTGGGCAATAGATAATTGCTTTATACTTTCTAAACTGTGTATATTCTTCTGGCAGCCTCTGTGTATGGTAAAAGATATCTGCACAAAGGTTATCCAGTAAGAACAGGCTGCAACACAAGTGGTCATAAAAGGAAAAAATAATCACTAAGATTTTGAATTTGCTTGATTTTCATGATGTTTGAAATAGGATATTTGCAAGATAGTTGTTCCAAACAATTGCAAATTTTCATTATTTTTTGTCCCACATTGGGGCTTTTCATTTAGTAGGTTTCTACTCTCCAGCTTTTTCAGAACTTCTGCAGCTTACCATATATTACGCCCAGTAACAGACAAGGGAAAGGTGGCAGAAAAACAACATGAAACACAAAGTATGTCCAGAAAACAAAAACAAAAACCACAGCATTCATCTTTTCCTTTCAGTCACTCCTTGATGAGCTCCCCTATATCAAAAAGAATCCATACAATTAATAGCTTCTCTGAATTTTGTCCTGCCACGATAGACCTGTGTCAGCTGCTGTTCAGCTGTGGGGCACTGCCATGCTGTTGAAAATGGATTATACCTTTCTCAATCCTGAGCAATCAGAAACTTCAATATTTCAGCCTGCATTACTTCCTGCATGAGAATGGCATAAGCATTATTACTTTCTATTCTCAGAAGTTAAACAGCTGAACATTTCTAAGCTATCATTGTAGAACTCAAAGTTACTATTTCCTTTTCAGGAAGAAACAGAATTTTAATACCCGTTTCAGCTTGTCTTATCTGAAATTTTCTGTTCTGTCCATGACTTTTGGCATTCCAAGTGCAACATTAGGGTACTAGATACTGCTCTGAAAAACTGTCAAACAATGTTGAGGCTACAAATATTCAAACATTAGGAAATTCCAAAAATAAGACTATCTGCAGAACAGTAATTACCCTGTTCTCACTAAAGCATCAGGAAGAAGTAACTGACCTGATGCACACTCAGTTTTCCTTATTCCAGTATCTCCATTATACGCGAGCAGCACCTCTCCATGCAAGAAGCCATGCTCATGCTTATCTGGCAAATACTATTGCAAAGCTCAACATCTCTGTCATCTTTACAGGTAAGTCTGATCAAAAATTTTCCTTTGCAATGAAGGTTTCAGGCCACAGGAGCATGCAGCAATTGCAACAACTGCATGGGGCAGGGAAGGCATAGTAACAAGAGAAACAGCCATAACTCCCAACTGCATCTTACCTTTCATTAGTTTAATCTTAAAGCTCTTTTAAAAAAGGAGCAAGTCTGACTAGGCCTAGAGAGATTAAGCAAGTTCCTCAGTCATAGACAAGCTACGAACAGATCTAGGAGCAGCATTTGAATCTCCCAAGTCCCATTCCAGTATGTTGCCTACACAACCTTAAAGCTCATTGGTTTTCAGGCCCCACTAAGACAGAATTTTGCCTCCTGCTGTAGACTGTTTAGGATGTTGTAAGCAAAGTTCTCTCTTCCTGAGTAGAACAGAAAAACAGAACAGCAATTTTCTTGGCTTGCTTTTTCCAGTCCTATTTTCACACTAGGTCTGTGCTCTAAACAACTCTCCATTGCTTGAACATACCATGTCTGTAATTCTTTTCCCACAGAGAAATTCTGAATCCACCGACCAATTAACAGCTCTTGTTATGAAGCTCTTGAAAGACAGAGCTGCAGGAGAGAAGTAACAGCTGAGTTGAGAAATCCAAATTATTTCCACTGAAAAAAAAAAACCTGCAAGGGAGCTTAGCGATTGTCTGTTCTGTTTAGCTTGACACCAAGCCAGGCAGCAAGTATATGCTACCATGCTAAGCAACACATGCACAGCATAGAACGACTCAGTGTTTTCTAATACACGTACTGAATCTGTCTTTGCAACCTGCAATGAAAAAACCCAAACCCTGGTATTTACAGCACAGCAGGCAACAAACACCCTGGGCACAGCCCTTTCCACCTCCAGCACACCACACTCAACGTTTATTCAGCTCTCACCTTTCTGATGATTATGCTGTTTCTTTCCCTGTCCCCTGCAGGCATTGCATTTGCTTCCCACTCCTATGGTTTGAAGCCTTCATTACAAAAGCAGATTTCCTCACCTATTCAAAATAAACAGACTGAACATCTGTCATCTTTACTGGTGAGCTCTTGCAATAGTACTTGTCAGACAAGAGGGAGTAAGATTTATGTGAAGAGGAGCTGGTCACAAATACTGAAAAAAATATTAAAATAAGGAACATTGAATCCCTCTAAAACAGTTTGATTTTTTTCCTTCCTTGTGAAGTGTTGCCTAAGCTTTTCTGGAAAAATTTTGCCTCACCATGCTTCATTTGACACCCACAACTCTCACTGAGCAGTAGGAAACACACTGCCCACATTATCCAAATTGCCAGACCCAACCTAAGTGTCTTGTTAGGCCCAGCCTTACTCAGGGGGACCCAGATTTACCCTGCAGAAAGGTCTCAGAGAGCAAACAGGCAGAAGGATGGGGTCACAGCAAAAGTAGCAAGACTGCTCACATGGGATACACCACAACACTGCAATGCAATGTGCGCAAAGAGACTGGACCATAAAATCATGGTGTCATCTATGTTGGAAAATCCCTCTAAGGTCATCAAGTTGAGCATGCTGGTAATGGAGGAGCCCTGTACATCAGAGAAGGCTTTATGTCAAGTTAACTCATCATGGTAATGAGAGCACGGGTTTACAAGTCAATAACTTAATCCAAACAGGGTACAATGCCAGAGCTACAGAGGAAAGGTCTACTATCAGAGCCAGCACTGACCTCCCACAGGCCTGAAGCAAGCTGGCAACACGTACTACAACCCTGATCAGAAGGGCTGCAAGTGCAAAAAAACATCATAGTAAGTGGAGGCTTCAACATCATGACAGACACCACACCATGATACAACATGGAGATTCAGCCTTTAGAAATTGTCGGTGACTGCTTCAAAAGGCAAACAGATGGGGGCTTCCAAGCCACACTCATTCAACATGGTGGGTGTCAAGCAGTTGCAATATAGATGTATCTTAAAGCATTTTTGTAACCACACATTATGTTTCCGATTGCTCTACAGTACTGCCACCTATGGGTTCCACAAAACACGAAGCTAGAAAGCAACAGGGTTACTGAGCATAAATTGGTAATAAATGACGTGCTGAACAAACCCAACCATTCAACAGATTTAAAAGAAAGAAGAAAAAAGAAAAAGGAGAAAAGCATGGACTGGAGGGACAAGTAGAATATTTTGTGTTTTTAAATCTATCAATGTAGAAGCACACTGGCATTTAATTGCCATTATTAATAGGTAATTTTAAGGCTCAACTTGGCTTAGTTCTGGTAATTTTGATGTGTGTTAAGTCATACCTTTGTTGATGGCATGCATCCGTCAACAGCTCTCAGTGGCCTTTCACTGTCACAGATTTTGCAAATGGTAAGTGCACAAACAATGAGAAATAAAATAGTACTTCTTTCCTTTTAACTATACAGGTCCAGCTGGATGAAAATGGGATAAAAGCATACAATGAAGTAAAGTTCTGACACACACAAACAGTAAGTCATTTAGCCAATTTCATCATGTTTACGTTATACTTCATGTCTAATTTGTAACTTGGATTTTGATGGAAAGTTTTGGGCTGGAAACTGTAGATAACAAAATTTATCAAGACATAGAAATACAGTAAAATTTTAAAGCAAGCAATTCGTATGGATTAATTTAATCTCCTATACTTACTTGAAGGTATATAATAATACTAGTTGTGTTCTTATTCAAGTCTTGAAAAATCCAATGTAGTGTATCAGCTAATTAAAATAATAATAATAAAAAAAAAAAAACTATATGAAGTAAAATTTCATACATAGGCCCATGAGACAAGATGGGGGATGAGGTCTGAAATACTGTTCTAAATGAGTCAAAGAAAAAAATCACCAGAAAGGAGACCTCACTCCACCATCTTGTCCAAAAATACCAAAATTAGGCCATTTGTTAACTTTGCAGTCGTGGAGATTCCAAGAACTCTCAAAGCAACCTTCTATCCATGGATTACATCAAAGAAAGTCAGTGTATAACAAATATAAGACTCTTTTCAAGTTAAAATTTGCTACACACAAACCCCTCCTGGAAAGCTTACTGGATCAACAAATTAATAACAGTTAAGCCTCTTTCTTCAGTTTATTTTTATTTTTCACAAATATAACAGGACCTCTGCATTTTTCCCATCCAAAATTTCCATCAGGAAATTTGCATCCTTGGCGTAAAAAAACTGTTCAGAAAACACCATAATATCCACTTGACAGCACAATATTGTCTCCATTATGTTCAGCATAATGTCATAACTTAATCTTGAATATGATAAAAGGGGAAAGTAGATGTCTGAAGTGTAATATGTGTATTAGGACACTTTGTTTAGGCTTATGCTGCCTGAATTCAATTCTTGTTCTCCTCAGAGACTGTATCCTAACAGACAAGTATTAAGTACACATTTCTGCTTCTGTAAAAGAAAACACATAGTTGCAGTGTTTCAGAAAGGTAAGAAGTAATGCATCCCTGTTATTTCAGTGTTTAGCTACAGGAGGTGTTACCATGATGCAAGACACCTGATATCCTTGAATAACTGACAATTACCATTTAGAACCAATATCAACAATAGGAAGGAAACAAAATGCTAAGAAAGAGACAGATCACAACTACAGATCATAAAACGGAGTAGGTGTGGCTTGGCTAACTGCAAGGGATCACATATTTCAAAGTTTTCTAAGGACTTCAGCTTGGGAAAACCGCAGGTCGAGAGAGAAGGAGGGAGAATAAGAGAGAGAGAGATGGTGTATTTTCTCTAGAAAGAGGCAGACTTCAGTAGAGGCAAACTCATTCATCTCCACAATTTCATATTTTCAAAGTCATACACAAAAACAGCAAGAAGCAAAAATTTTTGTAAGATGTTGGGAATTGTTGAGATTTTTATAGCTCTGGTAGCATCTCTCCTGATTTTGCAGTTCCTAAAGCTGCAATGGATGCGTAGCCAGCTTCCTCCAGGACCAGTTCCTCTCCCTGTCATTGGAAACTTGTGGCTGCTGGACTTCAAACTTCGCAGAGAAACTCTCACCAAGGTATTTATTTGTATCTGTGGTTGAAAATCCATCTGAGTCTATTCTAACTTAGATCGTACATTGCATAGGAAGAGTCTAAACTTCAGGCTTTTTTTTTTTAATCTTCAATCTAAAGTATCAACTAATATAAAAGAATCCAAAAAACCTGCATTAATAAAAAATGTTCCTTAGTAAAATATATCACAATGCTTTATCACTTATTTTCTCTCTCTCTTTTGGATACAGTAAAAAACACGTATAACATTATCACAAAGACTAAATGCAATACCATGATATTCCATTGTCAGTTTTGTTTTCTATTTTCATATTGATATCCCTCATCTTGTAAACCATCTCGAGTAGAATTTCCTTTGCCTGACACCAATATCACTGGAACACGTCCAGGCTGTGAGTGGCCATTAGAAGACCAAACATATACTGTGAATTGACCCCTTGTTTGTCCACCAAAAGTCAGCAATGCACAGATTATTACTAAAATGGAACAGGAAAAAAATGATTGCTGTTCTGCTTGTGACATGAGTCTTTTATAAGCCAAATAAAACTACTACTAAGGAATTTGTTTCAAACTGTTTTAAGGAAAAATATGAGTATAATCTGAGGAGGGACAATAGAGGCGAATATGAATAATCATGGGAAAGCTACAGGAAAGAATCCAAAAATATTGCCTTGCTTTCTCCAGAAGCTAGAAGCAAAAAAAAAATCTGACAATTTAGGTCATTAAAGAAAATTAACAGAAAATTTGGGTGATTTTTCAGGTATTCCCTTGTTCTTTTGATTCTGAGCTGACAGAGACCTGTTTTCTTTGTGACATTTTCAGAGGTGCTCTTTTGAGAGATGCCCTTAGTGTCTATTCTGTAAAGTCTGATTATTGCCTGTTCCCAAAGCACATTACAACAGAAGGCTAAATTTTTCTGATACCCTTGACCTAATTTGATGGCAAATGAGTTTAGCTATGGCAACAGGAAACTCTTAAAATGAATAATTAAGTGTATGTATTCCCTATGTCACATGTACTAATTCACTGTTATTAACTCTTCAGTTAACCAGCATCTATGGGAATATCTACACAGTGTGGATGGGACAGACACCTGTTGTTATCCTGAACGGGTACAAAGCAGTAAAAGAGGGCATAATCACCCATTCAGAGGAGACTTCTGGAAGACCTCTCACCCCATTCTACAGGGACATGATGGGCGAGAAAGGTAGGAGATGTTACCATACTGAAATATGAACAAGACAAAGAAGAAAGATGCTTTCCCATGAAACACAACCTACTGTTATACAAACACATAACTGGGCTTATGTAGCATAAAGGCTCCACACAGAGCTAGTATATTAAGGAGAAAAAAATATATCCTCTTATAGACCATGCTACTGGCTTTTTCCAGTACATTAAAAGAAATACTTCCTGAGAGGAGTTGCCCTTCAATTGTATCAGTTCTAAAACAGAACAATGTTCACAGAGAAGACACTGGTAGAGAAAGCTGTTCTGCCTTTACCAAAACACATTACCACTCAGTTTCCAGGACCACAGTTACAAGCAGCTATATAGCTGGGGGTCATAAGCACCTAAGGAAGAAAACAAGTCAGAATCTGAAATCATGATATCTTTTTTGTTAGTGAAATATAACCTAATCTAAATCCAATTTTGCCTCCTGCAGTGAAAGGATTTCCCTCCCCAACAATGAAATAAAGATTTCTGTGTTCTTCAGGTATTTTTCTGACAAGTGGGCACACCTGGAAGCAACAGAGACGCTTTGGCATGACAGTTATAAGAAGCCTTGGACTTGGTAAGAACAATTTGGAGCGTCAAATTCAAACAGAGGCCCATCACCTTCTGGACATCTTTGCAAACACAAAAGGTAAATTCACTAGAAAAAATAAGACCTAGAGCATTTTCTGAAATATATTAAGATAGGGGAATAAAAGTTTCACACTTTTTTTTTTTTTTTTAAAGTAACATAAGTATTATTTTTCCTATTAGTGGGACTTTACCAGCTTCTTAATTGCATTCTTAGCAAAAAAAAAAAAAAATGTTTTGTCTGCACAGCTGGCAATATGAAATTGTTTTTTAAAGTAGGGCTAGTAAAATGTTTATTATCAACACAGTCTCAAGGACAGCTGGTAACAATTTTTACATTCAAAAAAACCCTATCAAAACCCCATAGAAAAACCCTGTTTTCTTCCATAAAGAACACAAATTGTGACCTGCTAAAAGTCATTCTAGGGCAGCAAGCCTTCAGGATTTGGCAAAGAAAGAAGCCCAGCACAAGGAATGTATCGTTCAGTTGTCCAACAAAATTCCTTTTTAGGGTTTGGATGAAATAGAAACCAGTAGAATTTTAGCAAGATGCCAAAATAAAGCAACGAAATATAAATATCTTGATAAGCCAAATCCTTCACCCACACCATATTCTATACTGATATGAAACCAGAGAAGTTTCCTAAGGTCCCTTACCAGCTCACTTTGCCCTAGATATAGCAAAATGGCCCATCCATCTTCTGAGAGCAACATTTTAAAGATCCTTGGATATGTAAGAAACGAGTAAACCATCTAGTCTGAGTCCCCGGTACAGCCCAAATCTTTACCTTCCATGCAATTCTTCCCCATACCAAACCCAATAATTGCATTTACTTTTTCCAAGTACTACAAATGTTGGACTGAAGTTAGAAACGCATAATCCACCGTTTTCCTTAGTATAATTCAAAGGTTGTCCTCACCATTTAAATGTGTATTTCATTTGATTTTTTTTCCAGGTTTAGCCTCTTTTTCTTTTGCCTCTGTTTACTTTAACCCTTTTTAATGGGGGCTGTGTTCCATCCTGTAAAGTAAGCATTATGCAACTTTTGCCTTTCCAATCTGTGGGAATAAAAAAATAATAGTCATATATATATATATATAGCTGAGTGTTATGATGCACTTGAACACAAAACACACAAGTCATTTTAACATGACTACGAAATTCAGACTTTACCTTTTTTTTCCTGTTTTTTGTTGCTTTCTTTTTTTCCAGACTTACTTATCTGTCTCCAGATTTGCTCATGCTTTCAGGCAACCTGGATCACAAGTCAGAGGCAGGAGAAAGGAAACCTAATGTTTGCCTTCTCAAAGCCAATAATTAGTGTTTTTATAAAAATTAAAAGCAGATTGAAAATTAAGACTCCCTGCAAATACAACCCATCCAGTTAATTTGTATTAGAGTTCAATTGTATGAAATTTGTCTATCTTATGATATATACTTGAACTGTTATTCCTTTTACTATTAAAAAAAAAAAATAAGCTGCCTTCTTCCTGTATTATTTCTCACTACAGTCTGTTCAGAAATATTCAGAAGTACCTCCTATATTCACAGGCAAGCCTTTTGACCCCCGCACTTTCATTGTCCATGCTATTGCAAATATAATCTGTGCTGTTGTTTTCGGACATCGTTTCTCCAGTGAGGATGAATCTTTCAGCAAGCTTATCAAAGCTATTTATTTTGTGATCTACTTTCAAGCTACTATCTGGGGCAGGGTAAGAATCTAATTTTCTTGCTCTTGTGCCTTAAAGTGCATTTGTACTTCACAATTAAAAGAAAAAAAGGAAGTCAAGTCAGTGATTATTACTTTCAAACATTTCCATTCCATTATTTCCCACTTTCCGACTTGTGTATTGCCTCCCCTAACTGAAATGAGTGTTGCAGTGACTTTGCACAGTAATCAGTAAATTGGAATTGGGTTCTCAGTTTAAAAGAGCTCACATTTCTTCCTTTTGCTTTAAATTCACAGATGTACGATGCTTTTCCATGGCTTATGCACCATTTCCCAGGACCGCATCAGGAAGTGTTTGCATTCAATGACTTCATGCACAATTTAGTTATGAATGAGGTCCATGCTCACGAGAGGGAGAAAGCAGGCGATCCACAGGATCTCATTGACTTCTACCTAGCTCAAATAGAAAAAGTAAGTATCTGTTTACCACACAAACCTCTATTTGGCCTTGGTGCCTACTACAAATACTTGCTCTTAAATAATTACTATAGAATTCTTATATGCACACTCTGTTTGGCACGGAATTTTTTTGCTTTGATGAGCTGCTCACCATTTTCATCCATTAAAACCAATTGCTACACGACCAGAGGTAAGTCTGAAAATCTCCGCTTCACAGTCTTCTTGTGAATACATTCTACAGACGAAAGATGACCCCACCTCTACATTTAATAAAGACAACATGGTTCAGACCGTGGTTGATCTTTTGCTGGGAGGGACAGAAACAACAAGTACCACTCTTCTCTGGGCACTGCTCTATATGGTGAAATACCCAGAAATACAAGGTGAGTAAAAGCCTTATCAGAGAACTGCACTCAACATTACATCATAGTGAACGTCATTGCAATCTAAGTATGAGCTCAATCCCTTGCAACACAGCAAATAAATGTTAGCAATGAATTCAAATGGTAATATGTCAACAATTGAGGTCTAGAAAGTTTAACAAATGAAACAGAAGTGTGTTCTCCTCACCAGCTCACTAAGCAAGACTAGAATAAATTAATAGAAACCCCTCCCAACCTCTTCTAATGAGATAAATACAGAATAGCTAGCTAATTACATGATTTCGTATGCAATCAAGATTTTTCCTAACCTTCAATGAGGTTAAAACTTTTCAAAGCTACCTGGTAAGTATTCATAAGCATTATAGAAATAGAACCCATCACTTCTTTTTTTTTCCTTTTTTAAATACAGAATGATATTACCCTCATAAGCAAGTGGGGTGTGTCTTAAATCTGAGACCATCCTGCATTTTGGGAACATGCATTTCTTTGATCAACTGAAACCAACAAAGCAGTCGAGCTATGTGCCAAGGCATTTCAGAACAACACAATTTCTTTTTCCCCAGTCCTAGTCCACACTTACACAAAACTGAAAACAAAGGGGAAAAATAAATTTAAATATTTCCATTTCTTTGCAGAAAGGGTTCATAGAGAGATAGAGGCTGCTCTGGAACCCTCCCATCTCATCAGTTATGAAGACCGTAAAAAATTGCCCTATACAAACGCTGTGATTCATGAGACTTTGCGGTACAGCAACATTACCTCTGTTGGGGTCCCTCGACAATGCATGAGGAATACAACTTTGATGGGCTTTCACATTAAAAAGGTATAGAATACATTTTTTTTTTTAAGCTTTGGATTATGCATGTTTAGTACTTCTATCACCTTAGCTCCAACAATTCCTAATTTGGCATAGAGAGCATATTGTAGCACGTCACAGGTATGAAACAAAGCTAAGCGCTCAGGGCTAAGTTTTCATTAGCAGTTACAAAAGAAACAGCTTGGGAAAAAAGCTAACAGGACAGGTAGTAAACATACATCAGGAAAATTCAAATCCTTCTTCCTGATAGCCAAATACAGATGATGTCTGGGCCTCAAAGCAGAGCAAGTGTTTTAAGGAATGATTTTTAAATGGTGTTTAATGAATCACATGCCAGCTAACTTTCACAATTAAGGGGCAGCTTGGAGCCATAATTATCCCTGCCAATTAAAAAACAAATAAACAACACATCCCAAAAACCACACACTTAAGATGATGATGGCTTATTATAGTGACAGATCTAACAGTCACACTGACATGTTAGGAATGTCCCAAACACATTCAGCATGAATTTGATGTGATGGAATTGAAAGATAAGTAAAGAGTACAAAAGAAGAAAGCTACTATGATTATTCTGGCAGACATTTAAAAAGATTCAAGCTGCAATCTAGCTCAGACAGGAAGACACTTCAGTAGCCCTAGGATGAGATAACATGTAGACAGAGCCAGACACGTAATATTTCACAACAAAGAGAAGATACAAGGGTTTTTTATGCCTGGATGTACACAGGAGAAGACCAAGCTGAATCCAGACACAGCGCCGCAGACACAGGATGGCTCTATTATCTACTAGACAAAAGGAAAGAGACAGAAAAGTCAGTCACATAGAAAACATAATCTCTGCTTCTTCTTGCAGGGCACACTTTTGTTGCCAAATCTGCACTCTGTTGTGTATGACGCTGAGCACTGGGAAACCCCTTGGAAGTTCAACCCAAATCATTTCCTTGACTTGGATGGCAACTTTGTGAACAAAGAGGCATTCTTACCTTTCTCAGCAGGTAATGCCCTGACATTTCAGCATTTCTGTTCATCATCTTGCAGCACAACTAAAAAAACACTGTTTCTAAATTCTAACATTTTAAAAGCATTTTGATAAAAACATATTTGGTATGAATATTTGAAGTCAGGTGTTTTACTGTAAAAGCCAGAAATACTGTATTGTATTGTATTGATTTTTGTATGCATTAAAACAGAGGATAAGTATGGCTAGGAGGAATAACGCTATCTTCTTGGTATATGTATGGTCCCTACTATCAGGTTATCTCAGTTTCTTAGCCCCTAACATATTTTATCTTCTTAACATCCTCAAGGCTGTTATAAAACCTCATTCTGAGGTTTTATTCTCACCTTACAAATGGGAACTCAAAGACAAAAGTAATATGATTTCACAAAGCACACAGAGAAAAATCTGTGATAAATCAGGAAATCAAATCTCAGTCTCCCAAATCCTGCAGTAATAATCTAGTTACAGGTTCTCTTGTACCTCCAGAAAATCAGCAAAGCGAAGCATCTAACAGAACATTATATAGTCAATCAAAAAACTTGCCACCAGTTTACATGAATGAAGATAACTAATTTATGTTACCGTTTCAACCTCGGCATAGGAAATTCTTTAACTTGCTTTGGTGGTTATCGATTTATATAATCTGAGTATTTAAATATAACATATTCTAAAAAGTGTGAATATATAGATATTACATATATGAAATGTACTTTGGATAAAATTCTGAAATATACTATAAAAACAGTACGTCAAAATGAATCACTGAGCCTATACATCATTCTGCATATGCCTATATTTCACTCCCATCCCTTGAATATCTGCTCCTGGACAAGGTTAGAAAAAAGGTACTAGGCTCTAAGGACCCAATATAGCCTTTTTAATTTATTTTGGAGAAAGACCATTTACATCCTTCTTATCTCCAGAATTGCATGCTACAATGTTCCAGTGCTCCCTACTTAACATCTAAAGACTCTGAAGTAATGAAGCTTTACAAAACCTGGCTCCTTAGCCAAGTTCTTTGTGGTTGTCACAGAACACAACACACAGAACATGAAGCAAATGTAAAAAGGCAGAATCTCATTCATGTTCCAGGAAAAAAGATACTTTACATAATTAGAAAAACAGTTTCTCAGGTAAATAAATGTCCCGACACCTTAAAGGCATGTTCTGTCCTTACAGGACAAAAGGAAACAGAAAATTTCTTCAGAAAATAATTAGCTTACATGATTTATGGAACTCAATAGAATACTGTTTTAAGTTCTTTTTCACAGCTTAGCTTTACACAGCTAACTTCTTTTCCCTTTTTCCTGCAGGACACCGTGTATGTTTGGGGGAACAGATGGCACGAGTTGAACTGTTCATCTTCTTTACCAACCTGCTTCGGGCATTCACATTCCAGCTCCCTGAGGGAGTAAAGGAAATCAACATGGAGTATATTTTGGGTGCGATACTGCAGCCACATCCATATAAACTGCGGGCTATTCCACGTTAGTCTGCAACATCCTACAAAGCTGAGGGACTTTGACCAGTCAGTAACTGCAGTTATTAAAGAACAAGTATCTCATTTGTATTCAAATTTAGGTAATGCAGTATAGCAAGTTAACATAGAAGTATTTTTATTTAGGGGGTCTGATTTCATACAGTTGAGCTTTTTGAAATTAAAATAAGTTTACCTAACAAAGCTCATATAATGAAGTCTTAGGTGTATATAAATACTCAAAAACATTACCAAAAACATATTTACACACTCACTTTAGCAGTGGAATCAGATGTAGCATTTTAGAGAAGCAACCTGTACCAAGCTTTCCCTGCATGTGCACTCAGTCACTAATCACACTTAAAATGGCACACCTCTTCTGATGCAGCAAGGATGCCTGAAAATACAGTTTTGCTTCAGTATGCTGTTACTCCTCTGCATTCACAGAAGGCCTTCTCTTACATCCTTCTGCAGAAGATACCAGGTTATACAAACTAAGTTTTGGCTCTTTTCCTTTCACACTCCCTGGAAGCACTGTATGTTATAGTATATAAGCTTCACAAATGCATAAATTTATGCAGAATAGGATCTGTTATAATCATACTCGATTTAGAAATACTTACACTTTTTTTTACATTACTACTTCAGTACCTGTTCACTATTTCATCACGTCACAGATCTAGGTGTCCTCATGAATTTCCCTTCTTCTACTTAGAAACACCATTATGTCATCCAATATTTTGCTATTTGAAGGGAAAGTAACAGTCTTTCAAGAAATGAAGAAAATAATGAAGATGGCAATATTTGTTAAAGCAAGCACAGTAGATATCCATTATCCACAGGGGCTTTTCTTTCATTGTCCCATACTTTCACAACAGGCGTGGAAAAGTTTTGACGACTTAAAATGCAGCCGCAAGCATCCTAGGTACTATCAGTTTTCAAGGTTCAGTAGGGATGAGTATAAATTATGCTAGAACGTAGTTAAAAGCACAAGCAGAAAGTTACTTATTTCTCAGCCATAAAACTAAAGGAAAGCCTTATTCTCCTAGTATTTCCAATTATCACCTTCCATTTAGTGAAAATTGTAGAACAAAAAGACATGGCATCGACAGTTTTCACCTTTTTAATAAAAGACATTTTAAAACTTTTTAACATTACTCCATTTTTATTGAGGAAAATATAACATCTAAAAAATCTTTCTTGAATAAGAAATACTTTCTAACAGAAATTAAGAAAAGTCTCTTAAACTTCGTATTTCTTACAGTGAGGGCAGATCTTGCGTAAAATACATTCTGACAGATTTACAAAAACAGTCTGACACGGTAGTCCATAAACAAAAGTTTTCAAGTCTTATCTCTTTTGTTCGTGGTGTTCATTAAAGAAAAACTCACACAAAAAATTCTTTTCACCCTATGACTTGCACGGTGCAGCAAAGGGCCCGCAATAAAGTGCTCGGCAGCATGACTGGCAGTGTAGGAACTTTCTCTACTCCAGTGTATTCTGATGGTTCTTGAGGTATGTCCTACCTGAATAAAGACTCCAGTTTCTTTCCTTCATGTTTACCCTTTGGTCTCCTTAAGTTTGGTCTCCTTCTGTAAGCTTGATTTTTTTTCCCACCAAATATTATTCCATTATGCACCTACAATTCCTGGTTTTCTTCTAAAACTGCAGCTTGGGTTAAAACATGCACATATTCTCCACCTGTATCTGTGAAGAACTGAGGTACATTATGAAGATTCACTGTACAATGCTGGTTCTAAAACACATGGGAAGAACATGTTTAGAGTGTACATGATTAAGGAGGTATTTTCACAAGGACATCGTTGTTGGCCTGACGGTACCATTGGAAAAAACAGTGGGGCAACGAGTATCTTCTTTTTATCCCATTCAAATCCAAAACCAGCAATAAGTGAAGCATTCCTCAGCTTTTCAAGGTTTCTCAAAACGACAGCATGAGAATTCCAGATTACTTTTTCATCACCGTTGTAAATGAAACCTGTAAGAAAGTGAACAAGGCAAAAAATAGCTACTTTATCAGTTAATTTTGTCAAGAAAAAGAAGAAATTTGTAAGGAATTTAAGTAAAATAGATAAAAGAAAGATTTAGAAACCAAGAGTAAAAGCTAGTTTAGCCTGTGAAATGTCTTAAAGAAACTAAAAAGCTTGTTAATTCCTTAACTTCAGTAATCACAAATTGCAAACTTCTAGACAAATACACTGACATCCAGCTCTACTCTGATGCACCTTAGAAATCGACAGCCCAACTTCTTGGTAAGGCAGACTGCCTAGATCCTTCAGAGGTTAAAACTCTGAAAGCACTGAGCACTATGCCCTTGAACATTAGATTCAGACATTAATTTCTGTCACTGATATGCAAACTACAACTACCATTTCCAAATTCACCAAATTTTGAAGTCCTGAAGAATCTGACCTGTTTGTTCCCTTGATGTCACACAGTACCCTTTGCTCAAGTCCAAACAGTTTCACAGAATATATAAGAAATGCATTTTTAAATATATCCCTTCAGTCTTACAACGTTGTTTTTCCAAAAAAACAGTAATAAAGAGCTTCACTACATACTTCATTTCCTAGATATTAAAATAACAAGCACCATGAGGAAGGTACATACAGCGCTTCGGCAGATGAACAAGAAAAAGATTAACTGCTTCACTGATCATCAATTTGCATTGAGTAAATAAGAGCATTCAAAGTCCAGTCCACTAATGCATAACTCTCAAATATTAGCTAATACATAAGCATTGATGATGCCTCTGTGTCATCTTTAGGACAACTGAAATTAAGAAGTGTATCATTTACCTCTTGTAATACTTGTCCAAGTGTCTCTCGGCTGTGAATGCGTTTCCTGTTGAAAATGAAAACCACACTTACTTCTGTGCAAAGTGCTAGGGGATCTTGTAAATCACTTTATCACACTTTGAAAAGAGAAGATTGTTATGCTAGGTGTTGTTCCACATTCTCACCCGTACGGAATATTAACACAATCTTACAGAATTTATAGACTCTGATTCAGATCTGCTATTACTCACATCAGGAGCAACTACATGGAATAAGGCTTCCAACTCAATGCAGCTTGTCAAAAAACATCCCCGTTTCTTAAAAAGCTTTAAAAATTAAAATACACAAAGCAACATATTTTTACCTGTCTATTTTGGTTGCTATGACCACTGTAAAATTGCCTTCTGTATTGGGCAAGTATGTGGATGGTATAATTACATAATTTCCTGCAGGAAGCCTGCAAAGCTGGCTTACTTCCTGTGAATAGCAATGAGGTACACAGCTAACCAGTGGCTCCAAGTGTAGAAAAGAGGAAGTATTTGGTTTCCAACTGCTGTTAGGCACCTGCAAAAAGAAAGAAAACATTCTTATCTTCTCAAACATTTCAGTCTTTACAGTTGTAAATGCCAGATACAGCATAGTAAGGCATATTCTATGTATCTACTACACTTCAAATGCTCATTCTTATGTACAGAGCTGTAGAAGAGAAGGATGGGAAGGCCTTCAGAAAATCCAGATGGCAGTATTAAGTACAGATAAATCAATCCCAGGAAATTTGATCCTTTACACAGCATCAGCTTGAACTTCTCCTAAAAGTAACGTCCCTTGCCAAGGCAAGGAGCACTGAAATAACTGACAGGCTTACCTTCACACCTGGCAAATGAGCAAGCTGATCAAAAGAAGTCTTACCTGGAATATATGGAAACCTATTGGACGACACTTGCTATCTTGGCAGTGCTGACGGAGAGTAACTTTCACACTGCTTTTTCCTGGTCCTGCAGGAATGGAGAGGGGAAAGCAGGGATTGATATGGAAGGAGGGGAAGTTCCTGCTACCTCCAGCACTTTGCCCATTTTTCCAGCATCCCTGCAGCTGCACTGTTTCCCATTCACCTGCTGGGAGTTCTTCAGAGAGGGCAGCATCTGGTGGTGGTGGTTTTACCTCACTATCAAACATAAGAGAGAACAAAACTAAATGCACAAAGATCTGTATGATTTCACAGATTTAGAAAACCATCTCACAAAAACAGACTAGCATTATATAAACTTACATGAACACAGTGACATCCAGAAGAATATAGCATATACAAACTATGCATCAAAACCAGATAAATTTTTATACATTTGTGATGTATCACAGTTTACCCACTTTTATCAATGCTGTTTTGTAAGGTATAATTGAAAGCAATACAGCTGATAGTGTTGCCTTGAATACACACAAGCACCTCTCAGTACGTTCAAAACATACACTGTGGGTAGATCCTAGATCCACCATGCCTTTATTCAGAGAATTCCATTCTACCTGCTGACTTTATCGCTGTAACATTAACACATTTCAATCATAGCTCAGCACCACTTCTCACAGCCATATGAACAAACTAGTATCAACATCAGTTCCACAGCATTTGAAATCATATCACAATCTAACTTCAAACATACCATCTGTCCTCACTTCCACTTTTCCATCCACTTAATGTAACAGCTGTTCTGATATTCTATGACTGTCCATTCTAGACACGTATCCAGGATGACACCTCTGTTTCAGAGGCAGAAGTGTTATACTTAACAGCAACAGATGATGGGATAAAATATCCAGTCAAGTGTTCCACAGATGCTATGTCCAGAAACCAAATATACTTCCAATAAACATCCACATCTTGCACCCATACAGCAAAATTAGCCTCATCATTTTGCAGACCTTTATCCAGTCTAAAACTCAATGCCACCTTGCCTACAAATTCTGCAGAGTAAATGATTAATCCATGTTCTGACTTTATACTGCAATTTGCCAGCTTCTGTCCAAGGACATATGAGCTGTTAGCGTACTATCAGAATACCAAAAAATCTGAACAGCTTTTAAACACATTGCCAACAGTATAATTTGCCTCCATATACACCAGGCACAAGCTGTTAGGCAACCCCTTTTTTTTTTTCAGGTTTATTGGAAGAAGATACAACTTTGTTGACTCCACACAACTACTCATCATCATATCTTCTTTAGCATTTATTTCAGCCGTATGGTCACTAACCCAGAATTGCTCATAAATAACTGACTTAAAAGTGTTGAGATACCTCTGTAGTCTGCTATAGTTAAAATACTAAAAGTGATCAGAAGCTATTGGACTGATACTGCTGATATCCTGTGTGTGATCAGCAAGCATTGTTGTATTGGGGGAAAAAGACTGCTTCAAGTACATTATAAAAGTCTATTTTTCCATCACAAGTTATGAAGATCAAATATGACATGATACACGGTGATCCTTCGAAGCACTTGATCAAAACGGTAATGTTTTAAGGCTTTCACCATTAAAATACTTTGCCATATTGTCAGCAGTGAATGCTTTAATTCAAAATCCAATCCTTCATTCAACTAAAGAAGACAGCATTTATGTCAGTGCTGTTTTTCACACCTGTTCTGCAAAGATGAGCTACAGGTACTATGTCATCTGAGTCTACTGCTGACACTCTGTTTGCATTTGAAACTGTACTGCTCACAACACTGCATGTCAGGCAATCTGTTAGAACATGTGCCAACACTTTCTTCAGTATATGATAATATACGGCTCTTCCTTCCCATCACTGACTATAGTAACAGCTGCTTTTAACTTCTCTGGTACACCTTCATTTTTCCCAATGCTAAGAAATAATTTCCACATAGGAGAGATCTGTTCTGCAGAAACCTGCTCAGCTCTTTTATGAAATACGCACTCTCTCAGAACACTGGGATACAATTTAGAGTCAGGATGCTACTCAGCTGACTCTGTGATATTTTAAAGAAGAGGTAACAGCTGCTTCATCCAAAAAAACAAGGAGACAGGATACTACTTACATAAATTCAAAGAGAAAACAACACTATTATTTGATGCTCTGCAAAGCTCTTCAGAAACATTTTGAACACTGGCACATAACCCTATACTTCGTGTGTTTGTGCATGCCCACAACTTTAAGAACGTTTCTGTTTCCTTTTAAACCTACCTGAGAGAGATTCGTCCTGTTGAAAATACACGAAGCAAGAAATGCCCTACTGCATCTTTTAGAAAAGTACTGGGAACCACAAGATAATACCCAGGTGAAAGGTCACAGCATACATGCACTTCTCTATCATACGAATGGCAGATGGTACCTACAACTGGAGGAGCAGAGAGGGTCTTTGGAAGGTTAAATCGTTTCTTCTCCACCTAGAACAGATGCATAATAATGCATGGCATTTTAGGAAAATGAGCAGTTTTTAATAGAAGTGATCAAATATTCTTTAAACCATTTTTAAACATGCACACGTTTACAAAATTAAACAAGGAAGAGAATATCAGCAGACAAGCTGAACATCAAAGAGGAACAGAAAGTGTTAATATTTAGGAGGAATACATTTAGGTATTGTCATCAAATAATCAGCTTGAAATATCATGCACTAGTTTGGAATAGGCTCAAAAGTTCTGGATCTTGGCACTCAAAGATGAGAACCAAGTACTAGTCCACTCCTAGGCTGTACACAGAGCATCTGCTTTGTGACATAAATTGGGATCATTCTAACATAAATACGAGGTGTAAAATATGTGAACTGTCGAATCCTATCACTGCTGCAAAAAATGAATGGTTTTAGTCAGATGTTTCAATAATGTTTTGAAACTTTTTTGCAAAAAGAAAAACATCACTTCCAAATTACCTTCCAGACATGCAATCCCACAGCCTGGTAATTCTTCACCTGCATGCCTTCAGTCAAAGACAGATTTTTCTCTACTAAGTGAGTTAGATTTTGAATTCTTCCAGCCCAGTCAGCACTGTATTTCCTGTGTTTCTGCAGCAGAGCAATGCACACCTCACTCTTCTCACAGACTCTCAGCCAGAACTTAGGGTTGGTAGGGAAGCTGCTGTTGTTACGGCAGCCACCTGCAGACTGGCCTCTCACCCAGGATCCAAAAAGATTCTGAGAGTGATACAGCACTTTCTCTAACAAAATAAGAAAAACATGGTGCAGACACCAGAGGTTATTTAATTTTATACAACAAACACATGGCAAAGCAGAGATTCCCTAGCCCAAGAGAACATGCTGTGGTAGCCCTGATACTTCTTCCCAGTAGACATGTATGAACAAGATTTTGAGAGGCACAAAAATGTATGTCACGTCTGGTAACGGCAGACTGAGATGACATGAGCTTTAAAAGTAACAAGGAATTGGTTTTAGAAATCTGAAGTTTCTATCTCACTAAAAAATCTAAAGACTCTCCAGAATAGGAGCTGTCTAAACTTCAAACAAGAACGCTAATCTCTGAACAGGCCAGCAAGTAACTAGATTTCTGAGGAATATCAAAGACCCTTCTAAGGATCTTCAGTTTCCTTTTATCCCTCTATTTTTCCCAGCAGTAGAGACAGAAAAGGTCTACAGGTGTAGAAGTAGGAAAGACTGAGAAAAAGAAATGACGGTCTAGTTGCAGCCATTTGCAGTTCAAATGACTTTCCCATTGACATAACATTATTTGTACAAGAAAGTTGTTTTTTCATATCACACCTGTATAAAGGCTCTGAAGTTGTCCTTCCTCGTTGATTGGAAAGCCCATGGTAATCTCATCAAATTCTCTGAAAAATTCCTCTTCATCGACCCAGAATTCTCCCTCTTGGATCTGTGAGAGCAGTTCTGAGGCAACTACCGGATCTAGTTGGCTCCATCCTTGACCACTGTAAGACAAAAGCTAAGATTCAGTTCTTCACCCAACTGAGTTCCGTAACAATCTTCTGCCCCATGCAGCAAACTTGTGTAGGACAAAAAAGGTTTCATTTTGTTTTCATATTCCTGCATAGAATGTTTCCTGTGTACACTTTGCTAGGCAGTGAGATGGATAATGGAAAGTATGAATCAAAACATTCAGAGAAAACTTAGAAACAAACTAACACCAGATAAGGTACAGTAGAATACTTACAGCTGAAATAACTACTTTGCTTTCAATAGCCACAGCACAGCGTCCAAACTGCGGGAGCCAAAATAATGATTTTAATGGTTGTTAAAACCAGTGAGGAAAGTAAGCCAAGCTGCACAGTGATGGCTCTAAAAGAACTTCAGTGCTGCACAGCAAACATCAAAAACCACTGTTTGTATAAAGCACCAAGTTGTCCCTATGAGAATCTGCTGGCTAAGCCCTAAACTTTATTTAGGGCCCATTAAAAGCCAATATTTGCAACATTTCTGTTTTGTTAGAATCCATATGGATTCAGTACTTAGGAAAAAAAAAAAAAACAGGGCTCTAAGGCCATTCAAAGAAATGCTATCTTCTCAGCTGTATGGTAAGTCACTGTTTGACAAAGAAACTACTGCAAGAGACTAAGAATATATCCAAAACTCTACCCAAAGTAAAAACCGTTAAAGTATAATCACTTTAGAATCACAGAATGGTTTGTGTTGGAAGGAACCTTAAAGATCACCCAGTTCCAACCCCCTGCCATGGGCAGGGACACCTCCCACCAGCCCAGGTTGCCCAAAGCCCCTTCCAGCCTGGCCTTGAGTACTTCCAGGGATGGGGCAATAAAAACTTTTCTGAGCAGCCTGTGCCAGGACCTCACCACCCTCTGAGTAAAGAATTTTGGCCTTATAAGAGTGGCAGCAGGGATGGAGGCATCACTGAGATATCTTTTTAACTCGGGACACACACACAAACAACCTCCACTCTCTTTCTGAACTGCTTATTAGCACAATCATATTTTACTATAATTTATTGCTGAAAGCTCCTTGGGTCCAGAATTGTGTGTTCTTTTTTACAGTCTAAATATCCTAACACTTTTCAAAATAAGCTAAGAGGGTCTCTGCCCTTTCATTCTTGTTATGTGCAAGCTATCTATTTGAACTGCTAAACAAAATTCTGTATCTCCTTTAAAAATAGATCTTTTCTTTATATATAAACTCTGCATCAATTCCAGTTTCTTCTCTTCATATTAACCTGCAGAAACAGAAAGAGAGCACACAAGCAAAAAGCATACACATCCTTCTGCTGTATTGTGTTTTAAACAAAAGTTTTTTGTTTCCTGCAGCTGAGACAATACAAACAAGAACAGCTGAGTAAAGCTGAGTGACAACTTATAAAAAGCCACAAACCTCTTTTAAGCAAAGGTCCTTTGACCAACTGCCCAGAAAACAAAGGCACCACAAAAATTGGAGACAGAAGACAAACAGCTTAAGCGTATTTGTACATAAAGATATAATGCTTTGTTAAACAAAAAAATGACATTAAAACTTTAGATTACCAGAATTATTAGATCAATGTGAATAGCCTTAGAACCAGTGGACTCTCAAAACAATTGCATACCAAATAAAGCCTCTCTCCTTCACTTTAATCTATTAGCAACATTCAGCCTTGAGCTTCAGAACTTTCACAAATCATTTTCCAAATGAAAATAAACCTACTTACCCCTCACACCAGGGACCTTTCCAGCACCGCCTCCCCCAGGGATTTCGTATTCGTAGCAGGACAATTTCCTTGCCTGACACTTCAGAAAGATTCAACATGTCTATCACAATAAAGGCATGAAATTCTCCTAGTTCACTTGCACCTGAAGAGAAAAAAATATAATAATGTAGGATTAGAAAATATACAGAAGAACTCACTCCATATTTTACAAAGACAGACTTTAAACCATCCTGTGAAAGAACGCAATTTTGAGCTAAAAGGAAATTGTTTATTGGATCAGTATAAAAACAGCATTAAAAACAAGTGTTATTTGTAACCATATAGAAATAAAAAAAAATGTAAATTTTAAAGCATTTTAACTCAGTAGTTGATCTCAAACATCTACAAATTCTTGGTGCTGAAATTCATTAAGGTTTTTTGGGTTGGGATTTGGGTGATTTTGTTTGTTTGTTTTGAGAGTGAATCATAATACCTTCCCATGCACCTAATATAAAAAGCACCTCCCCAAAAACTCTCCATTCTGAACTTAACAATATCCTTAAATCTTTACTCATCCAAGGTTACATAAAATTGCACAACAGAACATGCATGGTACTAGAATCAGCAGTATGCAATTGCTGTCTGCCTTGTGCACTGAACAGTGTTAAACTGAAAAATTTCCTTTAAACATCTAGAACTTTACTGTTACCTTGTCTGGAATTGAGGACTGAGCAGCTTATTACACACTGTTCCTTTAGATTCATTAATCTCCTAAACAATTCTTTCTTCAAAACCATACCAGTCTTCTCTTTCTCTACATTTCTTCCAGGGTCTTTCAGGGTCCATCTTTCAGCAATGCCTCCAGTCAGATCAACCAAAGCATCTGCCACCTGTCCTGCCCATAACTGTTCATAAGATCCATGCACTCTACAGAAAAATAGAAGAAAACGTTTCTACAAGCACAACTAAAGAAAAAAAGGTTCTTTTGTCCTTTCAATCTTCCCCTACATCACAATCATGACTGCACCCTGCCTAATCCCCAAGTAAGCAAGAGAATGCACAAACTGCATTATTTTCAGAATACTTCACCTAAAGAATACATAAGCCATCAGATATTTCATTGTTTGACAGGAATTTTATTAACTCGTTCTTTCCTATATAGGAACTGTTCTAGCCTAATAATTTTTACCTTATTTGCACATCATCTTTCACAATGCTTTCTGCATAAGTACTCTCTTCTTCCTTCTATTACTTTTGTTCACTCTGCACAGTGTTTCCTTCAACAATTTAAATAAATCAAGAGACTACCCTACCTGATACAAAACAGCAAACCAAATTAGAAAAAAACTACCTAGACAGATCAACAAGATCCTACACAAAACAGAGCATAACCTTTCAGACCTACAGTACTGAGAAACTTTAGCATGTCCTAGCTAGTTCACACCTTCTACTTAACATATCTACAGAAGAAACTACTTTATACTTAAAGTCTTTTTCTGCCCTCTGCTGGCAGCCACACAATCTTTCTTCTAGGTAGTGCACTTTGTCTCCAAATTCTGGTTTGGATAGATTTGATATCATTTTGAAAGATGTTTTATAAACCAGCCACATTTTCAACCACATTAACAATCTTTTTTGTTTCTACTCAGTAATAAACTGTCAAATAAAGCAAAAGCAGCAGTGGAACACACAGTCATGACCTCAGCTAGCTTAAACTGATGTAATGTTGCTTTCCACGAAGATATTTACAGGCTGTCTGCTTTTCAGTGAGCCCTCAAACTGCCATACTATCAAAAGAGTTCCCTTTAATAAATTAGGTGAGCAGTGGATAGTGGCTTAACCAACATCATTTGAATCCAAAAGTTGATATTCATTTCAGCTCTTTCTTTTCACCCTAATTCTCTCCCTAAGACTATTGTATCCCACATGTAATCAAGAACACACCTTACAGGTTTAGGAAGAGACTTCTGTACAACCCAGTATGGAAAAGCTGGCTACTTTATACTGAATAATATGCAGATTTATGCCCAAAACAGTCAGATGTCTGAGTAAACAGAAGGTAAGATATACAAGTATTCTACCTTCTTTTACTTCCCTCAATAACAGTGTTCACCTACTTTGCATAAGCTTTTTCCAGCAGCGGAAGCCAAAACAAATCTTCTGTCTGACACTGGGAAAAGCAGAGTTTACCACCAAGGCAAGGCAAACGATCATCAATCGTTACTTCTACCCAGTGTCCAAATTGCCAAACTCGACAAGTGAAACAGCCTCGATATGACTCATCTGTCCAGCTGGGCTGACCTGGAGGGATTACCTAGAGGCAAAAAAGCCAAAATCGAGACAAATAATTAGTATTTTTTCAATGAAACAAATTAAATCTATGCTGAATACCAGCCATTTAATTTTTAAAAAAAAAAGTCACAACAAAAACAGTACAACTAGGCATAACAAAATAGATATTCATATGGATTGGGATTCGAAAACAATATATAAATATAAATCAGGTAAAAAAAAAATCTGAAACATAAAACAATAAACCTCTATACCTTATTCAGTAGGTATTTACTCTTCTGCAAAGCTACACAGGCACACAGGAACCAACAATCTCCCAGGATTCCTTGTTTCACTTGCACATCCTGCAGATTGTTTGAAAATAACCGAGGAGAAGAACAGATGTCCTGAAAGTAAAAGAAGGGGAGTTAAAGTTGAAGGTTGCCTAACAGTCTAAGGAAGTCTGTAATGCAGGGACCAGGAGGGCTTCAAGACATCTCACAAAATAAGGGGGCTTTTACCTCAAAACATTTTGTCTTCAGACTCAGCTAAAGCAAGCAACAACAAAATTGCTGCCTTGTGGCTTTTCACAGGAACTTCATATGAGGTAAATCTAGTTTCCGCATAGATTTTAGTGCACAAATGCCACCATCAAGTGCAGCCTCAGCAGAGAGGTCAATAAGTGAAAGACAACTTAATTCATCAGCTCCTTGCAAGATATATGATCAACTGTGATAGAAGCGATGCCATTCACATCGCAGTGGACATCCCAAATTACAAGAATCTCCAAACCCATATAAAAGAAAAAGCTTTTCTAGGGCAGATAAAAATAGATTAGTTGGTAGTGAAAGCGATTACTTCAAATGCAAGGTCTTGAACAATTTAACCTGATCTGAAAGTGAGCATCTGCAAGCGCTGCAAAAAACGGAAGTTAACTCATCAGTCCTCAGTAGCAATCAAGGCGTAAGGTACAAAATCCAGCTGCACACTGGACTCTGGCAAAGCTTTTGCGTGTGAATTCCATCTGATAACCAATAGCTCCACTACTGTTCCACAGTCACTCCCCAGATGCAGGGCAGAAAAGCAATACAACTAAAGACAACGTACTTCTTCACTCCGTCACATTTTTATAGCCTTATTCCCCCCCCCCCATATAGAAAGCAATATCATAAATATTTCACTTTCATTGAACGTACTGCAGAAACACATTCTAATTTTTTAGTTCTCATATGTCTGTCCCTAAAAGCTAGATGGAAGTTTTAAAGCAATAATACAAACTAGAGCTGCTAAAAAAGAAACTCTTGTTATCAAAGCACAATTTTTCCTCAACAATAGCAAAGGAATCAACATCATTTAGAAACACTCTAAAATTCTGTTATTTTTCAAAAATTATACAATTTATTAGAAAAAAAGGGAACGATGCAGTGTTGCTTTTAATTTGATATGCCCATTATTTGTATGATGAAACATAATTGCAATGAGATATCTGAATTTCTACGGGCATTGTGGAATTCCGAAGTTCTACACCATGATTTAAATCAAAACTACAAACATGAACCCTGACTTAAAAACAATAAGACGTGTATTGTTAATACTCACACGCTTTGTTTTTACCCATTCTATGCTTCTAATCAATAAAGACACACAGAAGCTGTTGTTCATTGCTAGCTGACATTTAGTACCTTAAAGTCCAGTTGCACAAAACTGCAGGTTTTTAAACCCTCAAACTCACCTGAGGTCTCAACCAAGATATCTCGCCTCTGAACTGGGCAAGCGGGGTGCAATAATTAAAAAATATAGAGGCGTCGCTGGCTGGAAACGTGGGGTCTGCGTACAGATCTCTTTTCACCGTTAACTGCTTTTTCTCTCCCAGCATTTTCAACACGATCCAAAGCAGCTGGGCCGGCTATTTCCAACACTTTATATCCCCAAACGCCCTGAAAAGCAAAGGAACGTTGCTTAGATTTAACGGAGAAAGGAGGAGGAAAGCCGTGTGGCGACAGAAAGCCTCTCACAATTTCACCCCGCGCCACGCCATCGCCGGCTCCTGTCAGACGCCACCCTCGAAGCTCCCCGCTCTGCCGATGAAGATGAGGATGACGAGGAGGGTATCGGAAGGCGGCCTCCCCAAAAAACGGCCCCTCCGCACGCACCCCCTCAGGCTCCCCTCAGCGCGGGGCCCGCCCCGCCGCCATGGCCGCCGCGGGCCGTTCCCGGGGCAACGCCTGTCACCCTGCGCCTCGGCCGGCCCCGAGGTAACGGCTCGGGCGGGCGGCCACTGAGAGAGCGGCCGCGTGGTGCCGCCGCCGCCAATCCGCCGCCGCCTGAGGAGAGGGGAAAACTACAAGGCCCAGCGGGCCCCGGGCCCGGCGGGCGCTGAGGGGAGGCTCGGTGCCCGCAACGCCTGGCGCAAATTTGGGGGCACAGATGGGGCGGGAGGGGAGCTGAAGGATCCCTCGGGTATCTCGTAGGTGCTGAGGAGAATAAAAGGAGATGGTGCTCGCGTGAGAATGGCGGCTGGAGATGGCGTTTATCTTCAGAAAGTGGCTTCCAGATCATGTTACAGATAGTTTATCACAAAGTGATGGCCCGCAAGCCAAAGATGACAAGGAAAGACAGCAATTCTCACACTTTGATAGCGTGA
Source organism: Aythya marila (assembly GCF_965140915.1). NCBI lineage: Eukaryota > Metazoa > Chordata > Aves > Anseriformes > Anatidae > Aythya > Aythya marila. The sequence continues at coordinate 17,233,033 of NC_139050.1, forward strand.
AAATCACTCACTACTGCCTAATAAAAGAGAGTTGGGAAAAATACATTAAAACAAAACAAAAAGCTATACCTTCTGTAGAAAGGATATCTCTAGTATACCTATATTTACATCTAAATATATAAATCCATATATTCTATAGAAAGTCCCATGGCAAGGAAACAGAAATAGGAGGTCCCTTACATGCCATCCATTACTAAACCACTAGTGTCACAGACATACTGAAGCAGGTCACTTGGAGACTTCACTTACAGTCTTAAACCTTTGTGTTACCCAAACAGATAAAGTGTGAAGTAAGCAGGCTGCTGAGTCAGCACGAGGACAAGATGTTTACTGAAGAAATCGTTTATCACATATACGCTGGTTTATCACATACACCCTGGTATGAGTGTCAGGCTAGTGGCTACAGCAGCTGATCCATGGGCACAAAAGTTGTTTGAGAGAGAACCACAGAGGACAGATTTGTTTCTATCCAAAATGAACACTGAAATCTTCCTCACAAACCTCAGCCTTCAGGGAACAAAAAAAGGCCCAGGGCACTATCAGATGATCCAACTGCTGTCTGGTGACTGGCTAACCCAGAAATTCTCTGCTGCTTGTGTGTACCCACTGTACAGACGCAAGGCTTCCCCACTGCAAATTTAATCAACAAGCAAGACTTTCCACATTTGAGTTTTGACCCTTGTGGGAGCAAAGGGAACGCTGTCGTCAGTAAGAATAAGGGCCCCTGTTGTCTGGCTCATGCAAGAGAGCTGCAGCTGCATGGTCTGCAACTGGGCTGACACGGGAGAGGTCTCTGCTGGTAGAAGGAAAGGGAAGAAAAGGCCTCTCTGTCTGAGAACAGTGAGGCTCTCATCTGTGTGATTTCATCCTCGCTGCTTTCTTTTTAGGCAACAGTGATCACAGATCAGAACTGCATACATGTCATTAAAGGACAGATTAGAGCTCAAAGTTCATACTGCTTCCTATAACAGTGTAAATACAGTAGGCCTTACCTGGAACAGTGAGGTAGTTAAACATGCATCTGTATATACGGTGCTATTAGAAGAAAGGAAGAGATGAAAGTTATCTCTATCTCCCTAAACACATCTGACATGCTTTCTTTGCCTTGACTGCAAAGTTGGCAACAGGCAAATTCATCCATTATGCAGCTGGCAATGTTTTCTTTTATTGACCCTAAGCCCTTTGGAAGAAAAGCAGTAATTTTCTCCGTTGCCTCTTGGCAATCCCGATGGATTATATTATTCCTTAAAACAGAAAACACGGGTCTATTTAGATAGTAAGAGCTAGAATATTTTAAGATAAAATGACACTTGCCTTTTTGTCAACCTGTTTCTCAGGGCACTTTACGCAGGTGCTTTATATTTCCTGGAGGAAAGCAGACACCAATAGGCCAAGTCCCGTTGCCATGGAAATTTAGAGTTAAAAGGGATTTGCATCCAGTTACATAGCCAGCTCATTTCCATGTGAATAAAGACTGTCCTTTGACAGAGTACTATTTGATGGTATTTTCATAATCTCTTCCCACAGTTTTGAGTTTTAATCAACCCCTTGTTCACCTCTGTCACTTGTCTTCAAATGGTGGTGGTTCAGAGCCAGGGAGACCACTAAATGGGATCTGCGGGCCCAGCATATGTGTGCTTTTGCAAATGGTGACACACAGAAGTCCTTTAAATTACACAGGAGAACTCTTCCAATTCTTTGGATCCTGATAGCAGCACAAACATTTGGGAAGGCACAGGTTTAATCCCTGCAGTACTACTAGCTGTACTGCAGCTGACAGTTGTTGCTGCTGTGTCAAGAGTAGCAGCACACAATGTCCTACTGCTGCTTAATGGAGATTTTGGAGCAGCATTTTATACTTCTTCCATACCACAGAAGACTGGTATCACAGTGCTCTCTTTAGTTACTTGGAAAACAGACTTAGCCTTTAAATTGTCATTTAAATTGCATCTTCCTAACAGAAAAACAATTCTTAGAGGTTAGTGGTTTGATAAATCTCACACTGTGATTTCTACTGTGGTTTTATACACGAAGACTGATATTTTGGTCATAACAACTTTAAGCTGTTATCAAACTATAACGAAGTGTGAAAAAAAAAGTTGTGATTTATAACTGTTGAATACATTGCATTATCTTTGGACAAACACAAGCAGGAAAAACAGACTGAAGAAGTGCACTTGACCTAAGGTGAATTGTGCAGTACGTGTGCTTAGTATGGGTGTACTGAAGGTCCTGTGTTATCCAAAAAGGACAATGGCCAAGGTCACTGTAGTATGAGACCATGAGAATTTTTTTTTAAATAGAATTTTTGGGATGGAGTGCACAGTTAGGATGCTGTAATGTATCATGGCAGCAAAATTACAGATACAAGCTTAACAGAGTAATATATGTAGCTGTCAGGAATTACACTTAATGCATTAACCCATGTGGCTATGAGATGCTAAAAAAAAATAAATTAGCAATATTCCATTTTATTAAAGTGTACGGCTCTTCAGAACTTCTTCACAACTGATATTACTAGACCCTACACACCACCCTGCTCATGACTGCAAGGAAATAAAGTAACAGCGTTCATTTTAAAAATAAGGAGAATAACTCAATCTCTTGGCATTTGCTTAAACAAAACTCTTTTGCTGTACTAAACAGATCAGAAATTAACCTAGCAAAGATAAGGACAATAATAGTATCTATTTAATCTCAGCCTAATTTGCCATTCAATGTTAAGTCTACTACAAATCAAGATAGAAAGCTGCCTGAAGCATTCATTTATTTTAGGTCAACAAAAGGAAGGCTTATCTCCAAAAATCTGCTTCCAATTCCTTCTCTCTTCAAAATAAAAGTATGCTCCCCGCTCACAAGAGGAACGAAAGTACCTGAAGTAAGATGCATAGAATACTTACACATTTAATACCCAAAAAATCTTGCACCATTTCTGTGTTTCAGAGAACAAGTTGAATCAAAATAGCCATCTGACAGGATCCCACAGGGATGAAAGCAGAAACACCTACTTAAATCTTGTATCCTTTAATCAGGAAACAGTCTGTTAGGACCAGACAGCATTTCCCTGCTCTGTTTGATGCTTATGCAGACACACAGCTGATCTGATGTACTTCATTCAGTTGCAGTAACCATAGATATTTACTTTTTATTATTTTCTTTTGTCAGTTCTCCAACTTCTTGATGTGCAGCTTTTAAATAGCTTCCAAACCCCACACCGCTGTCCTCCAGAGAAGGACAAAATAAAGACAACATACCAAGTCACCTCTTCCAGGTATCTCTTGCAGGGACACTGAAAAACGGCTCAAAAGGCTCAACTTGTCACAAAGCTTAGTTTAATTTGACAATCATCATAAGGCATCCATGTAAATTAAAAATTCCAACCAGGGTCACATACATTCTCCCACAAAATAAAACGTGTTAAAACAGAGGCCTGGGATTCCAAGATGCTAGTGGTTACTGGGCTTGGCCAGGCTGCCGCTGCTGGCAGAGGGGTCCAGGAGACGCAGCACCAACAGTGGCAACGCAGGAAGCGGAAGGTCAGCTTGTACAAATCTCTTTCAATGGAACAACACACGAAAAGGAAAGAGATTTGTACAGAAAATATCATTCTCCATCCCTTCTGGGAAAACAAAACAGAACAAAAAAGGTAATCCCGTTCACGGAGCAAAGAGCAGAACCTGGAGTTCTGAAGCCCAGCAATGCTGAGGGCCCATTTTTGAAAACTAATGAAGCACTAAAGAGGCCTGAGTTCATTATTGCTTTATCCCAGTTCAGCCCAGGCTAAGGCTATGGTGAAGTCCAAATGAATTTAAAGCCAGAAAATGCAAAACCAGTAACAGCACCTAGGTCCCCATCCACGCATGGGTGTAAACAGATTCTTTTGGTGATATCTCCCAAATTTCCCCTCTCCCTGTGCTATGCAGATCCCCATAGCAGTGCTAAAATTTGCACTAAAGTTTATAACAGATTATCTCTCACGTCTCCATTAGCTGAGCCTCTTCCAAGTGTTTCGCCTTTTAGTCAAACTAGTCCTCTATCCTGCTGATATGTCAGCTCAGAGGTGCTTGCTGGGAGCTCACCAAGAGGCACACAGTTATCCGTGCTTAAAAGAAAGGGGCACGGAGTCCAAGAACCATCACCTGTACTGTGTAACATAGCCAGCACTGCTTCACCCTCAGCGCTTTGGAGACCAAACAGCATAGATGAGAAAGTCTCTCCATCCTGCAGGCCTGGCCAGGGATCAAGAGAAACAGCACGCTGTGTGAATGAAATGGCATCTTGCCACCACCACGAGTCAGAAAACAGACTCGAGTAAAGTGAGGCTTTAAATTTTCACATCAAAAAAGAGTGCTTCCCTCAGACTATCATATGACAGGGCAACTGTTATTCAGGCAAATGTTATGCAAGGCAGCAAAATTTGAGCATGGATATCTCCAGGGTTGACTTCCAGCCCCAACATATGCTAGGGATCTTTTAAAAAATTAAATTAAGGGTCCTGTTAATTTTTTCCAAAAGGACAGAATAGAAAACACACGGTGTATCTGATGAATGCATGTGCTACACATGCTAAGACACTAACAAAGGTTGCAGCTAGACTTGTCAAAACAGTCAAAAAAAGATTTAGGCATCCAGCTAGTACCAGAATTGATGGCATTTGGGCACCTCATCTGACTTTTTTTTGAAAATTCAAGCCTACACATTTCTTTATTGCTTGTCCCATTGAGTGCAAAGGGAAAACTGTGGGGTTAACTATGGAAGGATTTCAAATCCATCATAAGGTTCCCCTGGTCTTTTATATATATAAAGCATTATTATTATTTAGCCACTTGGAGTAGGGAAATGGGGGAAAAAAGGAGCTATTTAAAATTAGTTTCTTAATCATTTGAGCATTAGTCCCCTACCTCCAAAATCACAATACCTCTGTCACAGTAAGGAGCATAACATGAAAACACATCTGCTGCCACTGAGAATTCCTGAGTGTCTTCTTTGCAGAACTTCAGTCCAAATGTCAGGATATTGGCAGCTTGACACACATACACTCCCCGGCAACATATACACAGCAAGTAGGACATGCCTCAGTGGCTTCAGACAAAACAGAAAAGAAAGAAGGAAAAAAAAACACAAACAAACAAAAACCACAACCTCGGAGAAAACATCCAGAAGAGCCTCAGGAAAGAGAACTATCCACCTTCCCTGAAGAAGTAACTGCCCAGGAGTCCCTGCCTGGTATAAACCTAATCAAAACATCCAACCCACAGCTGAAGGAGATCTCTGAAGCCTGGCAGTGTCACATGCTGGATATTTGAAGGCACATTTCCTTTGTGTTTTGTGAGAGAAATCCAGTTACAGCAACACACTGCAGCTGCAGGGCTGAGGAAAAGGAGGCGACACTTGGTATCTTCCCTCTGTTCCTGTCCCCATTTTCAAGCTTCATGGCTGACACGAGCTGGTGATCTAAGCAGACACATTAACATCCCTGAGTGAAATGGCACCGTTTGTGGCCTCTGAGACTTTGTCCTCAAGCACCATTGCTGGTGTGTCTGTAGCGCCTGCTGTAGTGTCTATGGCAGGAAGTGGATTTAAGCCCTGTGATAAGATCTGTTGGATGGTTTTCCGTAAATTGGGGTGCAGCTGTTTTTGGGTCTGGTAAAAAACTTCTAAGGCAAAAGACTTGAGTGTGCCAGTGCAAAGGTCCTCATAAAGTGGAATTGTGTACATCCGAGACATCTGCAAAAAAGGAAAACTGGATAATACCACTCTAACAGAAGTCAAGAGGTTCAGCTCTTCTACAGCTATACTCCAACAGCCCTAAATGAATTCAGGTTGAAGACAAGCAACACATTTCTTCAAAAGATAGCTGAGTCTATTCTAGATAAGTTTAATGCAAAGTTTTATGTGAATGATAATCAAAAACCACTTGCTCTCCACAACTGAGCTATTTCAACACAAATAACAGAGCTACTTAAAAGGCCAAGGAGAAGAGGCCACAGCGAACACATGCATTAACCTTTTGCTCCTGCACGATAAAAACCACTGAAAGGAATTTGATGAGCCCTAGCCTTGCTTGAAGTGTAAATATTCAAACAATCACATGATTTAGTATTGTGAAAATTTCTGCTCTGGAAAAGCCAGGGCTGCTGTAAAGCAATGCAAAAATGCACTGGGCAGAGCTGGGACAAGGGTATGAGTTAGGCTAGAAAAGCACAGACTATCTGTAGGCATTTCAGATTACATCTGCCCGTTCCTCCCCACCCGCTAGCAGGTGAGCCATGCTCGGCCCCTTCGCTACACACCTGGTCTACACTTGGCCAGGAAGCAGAAGTTCCAAGGTCTTTCACGTCGCATGTCTCATGCACATGTCTCATGCACTGAGAGGTGCAGTGATTTTAATCCAGCACTTAGTACCTGGTTTTCCAAGAAGCGACGAACTTTGTAAAGGTCTGGGTAGTAGTCATTGCGGACTACAATCTGCAACCAGCGGATGCGGATTTCTGCGTTCATGGAGTCCAGCTGAGAGGAGTAACACTCCGAAAGCTTTTTTATCACCTCTGAAGAGAGCACATACACAGAGGAAAAAACTATGACCTGTTTTGTCAAGTTCGAGGGTCATCGGACAATAATGAATGGTAAGATCAAGGTGGGGTGGGGCTCTTTAGAATTCAATTTGTCATTCCAGGAATGCTCTTCTGCTTCCCTTACAGAGTACTCACCATGTGGCAGCGGTGACCCATCCAGCAACCTGTCCAAGAAAAGCACGGTTTGGAACGTTCTCCATTTAGTGAGGTCAACGCTGCTGGCGGCAGCAGCAGAGTCCAGAGGCTCAGTGGTCCAGAGTTTGAAGAGCGTCTCCACCGGTCTGGTCAGACTGGATCCCTGAGATAAGTCCGGCTCAGCTAACGGAGGTCCTGTAGCGTTGAGCCAACGTTCAAACTCCAGTCCTGGAATGAGGAGCACCAAAAATGTCGAGCAGGAGTCTCTGCAGATGGCTTGGCTGTCTCAAGGTTCAGGACTGCTTCTAGCACGGTTAAGAGAGGTTCTAACAATAGCAAATCAGACCAACCCGTAGTTACAGTGACATAACAGTCCTAGCAGTCTCATCAGGCTAGCCTACGCTACATCTGGAAGAGGGCCAGCAACACCTCTGCCAAATTTAACCACGAGTCTTCTAGAGCTCAGCGTTGCAGTAAGTAAATAAAAGAGACACACATGCTCTTAAGACAGACAGGCCAACAAGTATCTATGATCAAATTATGTTCTAACGTAAGATTTTCTGTGCATTTCTCATTCCCAGAATTTTGAGGAATACTGAAGAACATGGGGAAAATCTGCTTCATTAAAAAAGGAGGTGAGGGTTGACTGAACCCCCCTCCTGCCCATCAGCAAGAAAAAGTAATTTTAAATGTGTTTATACAATCAATAACTAAACCCAAACCAAGTTTCTCCACAAACGGCAGAGCTAACAGAGCTTGGTTTCCCAAAGAGCTCTTCCCCATTACCCTCTACCACCTCAGCACTTTCCTAACCCTTGGCAATACTTCTAGTTCCACACCATCTACCCTAAAACTCCCCGCTCCCGCAGCCCCTGAGTACTAGTCAGGCAATAGTTGCCACATGTTGTGGTTACCTCACTAGCCAACCAGTTGGCCAAATTAAACAAAAAACTGCTTAGCTCATGCTGCAGCTTTTCCCACAGTAAGATCACTCGTGTTCACCTCTCTGCTGCCAGTTTTCACAAAGACCATTGGACCTCAGCGTTATAAAGAGCTGTACTCTACTGCCAGTTTGGTTTAAACTTACCACTGGGTTCAATAATTACTTACAAGGAAGGATACACAGCAGAATAATGTAAGTCTCAGTTCTTTAAGCAAGCAGTCTAGCAAGCACCTAGTAGACTACAGACCTTTATAAATCCACCAACAGATATAAGGAGAAGATTTTAAAGGAGGATGAAATCTTATCAAAGAGATTATATATTCGTGAATGACTTTGCAAAACATTACAGTTCACAAAGCACGTTTTCTGTATTTAAATTAAATTTCAAAGTATGGTCGCCTTTTCCTTGCATTTAAGTATTTGTTATTCTCGTATGCACTGATCACTCAGCAATGTGAAAAGATGAGCTGAGAAACCACTGAGGACCACTCAGACAATTAATGCCAAAATTGTAAGCCATATAAGACATTCTCATTCCCAGCACAGAGGGGGTTGACAGTAAGTCATCACAGCCATTTGTACCCCAAACCTCTGGCTGTTGCCAAAGTGTTTTGTTTGCCTCAACCTTAGCATTTGCTTACATGTCCTCCAAGCCAAGCACAAAATTTATTATCCAGACTTTTTACATTTTTTTACAGTTAACTAACTAAACTCCATCCTACCTGCTTTGCTCTCAACACATTGCTCTTTCAGCTCTGGAAAAAAATTCAGGAAGGAATCCAGAAGATCTTGAGCCACAACACTGGTAAATTTGTACTTCTCAATGTAGGCCTGAAACAGTAAAAAGGATGAATTATGGTGAGGAGAAAGATAGCTTCTTTTTGTTAAATAACCACTATATACAATTAAAAAAAAAAAAAAAAAAAAAAAAGATAAGTGAGGACAAGTACTTGGAAGGGTGAATGACAGTTTAAAAAGTACATATAATAATAAGCACAAAAAATACTTTCCACCTCCCTCCCAAATAAGGAAAGCACCATAACAATAATAAAAAAAAAAAAAAAAAAAAAAAGGTAGCTGCAAAGACATTGACAGCTGAGTTTGGGGTTTGTGGTTTTGTTTTTTTTTTTTCTGATACAATCATAAATACATTAACATATCAAAGGCAGGAAGGTTTCCTCATGTTCACACAAGTGAAAAGTTAGAACAGCTGGCTACTGTCTGATTCACTAAGATTATGGACTAAATCATACTTATGTAACTATACATGAAAAAAAGATCGAATGGGGCATGGTTGGGAAGGAGTTGAATAAAATGTATGCATCGAAAAGAGAAAAGCAATGAGCTGTGTCACTTTTCAAAAACAGATCAATAGCTCACATAAGTATTACAAATGTGTTCCGAGACAACAAACTTGCCCCAATATAGGAAACAATGCCCTTTGCAATTCTGACCGGAAAAAAAAAAAAGAAGCTGATATCTTTTAGTAGCGAATGATGTCACATCTTTCCAGTCATTGATAATCTGTGCTGAACAGCTTTCTAATTATTTGGAGCACAGGAAGGAGGTAACAAAAATAAATAGCTACTTTGTATTTGGCACCTCCTAAACTCACAATCTGAGATGAAAGAAGAGCATGAGCACATTCACTTATGAGAATCAAGAAAAACCTGTTAATCATCTAGGATGGCAGAAGGGGCCACCCACTCCTCCATCTCAGACACCCTTGCATTCATTACCCCTATCAATTAGCCACAGTAACAAAACATGGAAAAAAAAGCAGCTATAAATCTTAAGAGAAACATATGTATATGCACACTAACTCTTAGGAAGGAGTCAAAGTGTCTTGGGTCACCACAGAGCTGGGACAGGTAGTAAACAAAGCAGTAGCCTTTCTCATAGGTGAAGAGGTTCATTAAATTACTAGGATTTACACCTGAAAGGAGAAACAACAACGTTATAAGACACTATGCAATGAGAACACAAATTCCAACTGGTCTAAATGTCTCTACTCCTCAGCGATCTCAGAGTAAATACGCAGTGACTTAAAAACAGAACAAGCCTGATCTCAGTACATTTAATTTACGGCAGTAAATTAACAGAAGCAGTCCAAGTGTACAGGCTGGAAAAAAAAAAAAAGCAATTATTGTAAGCTAGGTATTAATTCCACATGAAACAAGTCACTTCAAATTAGAGGACTAAAAAACTTTTTTTTTCCCAGTGTCAAGCTCGGGTTTCATCACCGTGCTACACATTTTCAAATATATCAATGTAAAGTAAGCACTACTTGTTCCTTTTCTGACACTTCCAATGCAGTTTTCCATTCCATTCGGTTCCGATAATACCTCTACTTGCATTTTAGGTTGGCCTGCGTATCATCTAGACTAAAGACTGCTTCACATCCCCAGCGATCAGGACAAAACTCAAGAACTATCAGTACTGCACTCCATCACCATTTATCTATCTCAGGTGATAATCAAACAGCCTCTAAACGTCAGTGCATAACTCACTCAGGAGACCAAGTATATGTTTATCTGTATGCTTATGCATGCACATGCAGTTCTTACACAAACACACAAAAAGCAGAAGATTTAATAGCACAGAATTAGATGTTTCCAAGTATTTTCCATTACAAACTATTTAATTTTACAGCTTCAGAAGCTCAAAGCCCTGAAGCTTTCAAGGCAGAAGTTTTTCATACTTGGTTTCTGCCCAGTGAATCTGTTCTGTTTAAGAACAGAACAGTCTTTACAAAGATGAGTTAACCAATTTTGAAGAAAACCTCAATTTATGTTTCTTTATTTACATTTAGATTGGTTTACAAGACAGTCTTTTTTTTTTTTTTTCTTTTAAATACCTTTTAGTATTCCCTTTCTTTCCCTTTTATATGCTAAAAGGAATACTAAAGGTATTCCCTTTAGAAAGGGAAGACTAAAAACTAGTGTTCTTTGGGCCTGTATTCCAGCATCCAGCAAAATATCCAGACATTTTGCATAGCAGCTTCAGCCACAAGCAATACCTGGCTCCAGTTTAACCTGAAGCTTGCTGACCGGGTTGTCTTCTCCGAGGAGCTTCATCTGTCTGTGGAGAGCATCAAGGCGGAACGCAGTCTCCAGGCATGTGAAGGCAGCTCCTGCCCCAGACAGAAACCCATTAGTTGTGGGACAGTGACTGCAGAACTAGCACACACGCAAAGTAAAGGTGACTGGAGGTGTAAGAGACAACAGCAGTACAGAATCACAGTAATCTAACGTCATAGGAACTTGCGTGAAAAATTCCTTGCAATTTGTAACAAAAGTCAGAGCCTAAACCAGTACATTTACTCATTTTGATTACGCAGAAAGCTGAACTGAAAAATAAAGCAGCATGCTTTAAAACGATGCTGAAGTTTAAAGCCCTGACACCACCTTATCAGCCCTTGCAAGATGAGCAGAAGAGCATTGGAATATCTACTGTATTGGTAACTATCAAGGAGTGACCAAGTGCTACAAAAAAGTAACGTCACGGGTAGAACAGTAGATATATAATTCCATATCCAGTGCCAAGAATATTACTGAATGAATGATATTACTGAGTGAATGTCACCTCCTGGGTGAAAACAGAAAAGGATTAGATTTAGCTAGCATATTAAAGATCCCGTGGATCTTTCTGAAGCTTTATTTAGCACCCTAGCCATATTGTATCATACAGTTTTCACCTTCCACTCAGCAGGACTTCTTTTATAGCTGCAGCAGGGTAGGCTACTCTTCTATCTAGCCGCAACGTAGAGCATTCCATGCTTTCATGCCAAACTAGCTGCATTACACTGGCAAGTCAAGAAATCTTTCCTATGCCTTTGCAGATGTGTAACGCTGTGGAAAATAGATTCTCACATTCAGCAGATACTTAACATCTAGGGCCATTAACACTTTAGCTTTCTTTCCTAAATCTTAACTTCCACAACAGTGCTCGTTATGTAGATTCAATCTCAAAGTCTCAGCGTATACATAGGAATCTGATATAAACACAATGAGAATTAAGAACCAGGACAATTCTGGAAGACAGATGAATCTACACTAGCAGAGAAAGGGGGTGGATGTGCTTCACAGGAGAAAACAAGAATCCTGCAGGACAGCTAGTATTTAAGGCAATTACTTCAAGCTGCAAACAGGGAGGAGGATTAAGCAAGATCCAAGAGGTGTGGTGGTCATTGGACTCCAATTTCTGTAAACAATGTCATTACGAAAACGCCTTTTTATTAACCGCAGAAGATATGCCAGAAATGATGTCAGAAATGGCAAGATTTAGATCAGAGGTTTGTCCTTGAAACAAAACAGAATGCAAAAAGAGCTTTTTAAGGAGCAGCGCAAGGAAAGGCATTTCTTACTTTCCTAAACAACTGCTTCTTGGAACAACCAATCCTAAATTTCAAGAGACTACAAACAAGGACCTTGTCTTAGTTCAGAAAGATGGACTAAGATGGGACAGAGAAAGAGGTCAGCATCTTATGACCAATTCGTATCATTGCCATGTGTTATATAACATGACATGTTAGAACAGTCGTAGCCACTGAGAGTTACTGAGCATAAAACAGCTTTTAAAGACAGACACTGCACATAGCAACATCTCCATAGATGCTAAGATGTAAATCTTGCTGCCAAGATTTACAGAGAAAAAAATAAAAGCAATAGGAATGTTTTATTACTTATATATTCTAAGTACAGTACCATACAATTGACCCATGAAATTTGCTGATAAAAGTGGCCAAAGGTGAGGCTCTATGGATCTACACAAAGCCTCAAACAGACAGCTCTGTAGGTATATATTTTCTTTGATAAGGGCTATTACCTCACTCTTTCCAGCAGTAGCTAACTACTAACTGACCAGAATTAAACATACTGGTTTAGAGGACAGTTACCATAATAAATTTTTTTACTTCTCTGATGTAACCGCTGCTCACCTTGGTCTGACAGGCGAACCCCTGCCTGGTACACAACGGCAGTGCCAAAGTTCCTACAGATCTCCTTCAAGCCTTGTGCTAACACACACCTCATCCAAAGTTCCTGTTACTGTATCAAGTATTTATTCATCCCAAAGCCAAGAAAACCTCAGACTGTAAGCATCCAAGATGTTCAAAGCAAAGTTTGGGCCACTTATGTTCCAGAATAACAACAAAATACAGTTCCCAACAGCTTTTTGAGCTCCCAAGGCAAATATTTCATTCAGCCAGTTCTCAATTATTAGTTAGACACATCACAAAGAAAAACATCTCTGCAGCTATACCATAGGTCTCGGTGGTGATCCGTCGCTGCGCGTATGTGGCCAGCCCCTCGCTCAGCCACATCTCCTCCCACGTAGCATTGGTGACTGCATTTCCAAACCAGCTGTGGGCAACTTCGTGAATGACATCAATGATTAAGAACTCATCGCTCTCCAGAATGGAAGAAATGATGAAAGTCAGGCATGGGTTTTCCATGGCAACAATGGGGAAGGATGGAGGAAGAAAAACAATGTCATATCTAAAATTACAGAGAGAGAGGAGAGAAAAGAGAAAGGAAAAAGAGAGGTAAATTGCAGCTATTTCAAAAGACGTACACACAAACATATTTTCCCCCTTACAGAAAGCTCTGAGAGTTTTTGTGATTCCAGGAACCAGCTTTCTAAACCAGAGATGCCGAATTCTTCTGATCAGGGAATCACAGACTTTGATTTTGTTGACCAAAAAGCTGCTCAAGTTTGGACATAAGGCTAGAGAGTCTTTCCACGTGCAGCAGATCCTGCACTTCCCAGAAGCATTATGCTCCCTTCACACATGCAAACTCATCACAAGTTGTGTATCTGATAGCCAGAACCACTATGTTTACATACACTACCCACATATACAAATAAATCTTTACCCCAGAGGCTTCCAGGAAAGAGAGAGCTTGGGAAGCTGCTGAGTGAATGAGCTGATTTCACGTGCCTGCGGTGTCAGCAAAGTGACACTAGTCCCTCTGCTTCAGAACATAACAATACTATTTGTTTTGTTTCCTGATTTTCTTCACCAATGAACAGCACTGGCACACGACTCTGGGTCTTGTTCTCAGACCATTTCAAACAACATTTGGTGGGTTAACAACAACACTTTCTTCCTGATTACCTTTAGTGAATAAATATAGGAAGCCTTTGTAAACATCTTCAGTTCAAAGAATGAAAATATTCTCTCGAAAACACTTTCTTTTAATGCACAGCACAGCTTAACTTCATAAACTATTGATGTTATTTTTTGGGGCTAAGACTCTCAATAAGTCTGTAATGAGTGAGGTTTTCAGCATCCTCAGGATTACATTACAGTACTTTCCTGGGAGTTACTAAACTCACCTCCCCCAAATATATGGCCCGTACAGACTCTCTGCAGCAGTCAACCAGCGCTCCACCATGCCAGAAAGCTTGCTGATGGCTGTTGGCAGCAGGCAAGGCTCTGCCCACACTCTGCTCCTGTCAGAAAACAGAAAACATCAGGTGATACTTTAACAAACTGAATTATCTCTTAGAAAGAATAGCCTGCCTTCTCACCAGGTTTCCATTTAAGGTCATAGTGCTAAAAGGTCTCACATCAAACTGAGGCCTTCCTAGGTCAACTGTCTCTGGATACATGGTAAAAGATGATCAAAGATCCCTTAAAACACCTTAAGGCAATGAAGCAAGTAGCTGCAATGGTTACTGGGGACAATAGGAAACATTTATGGAAGAGGAAAATACCTTTCTGAGCACAATGCCATGAAGTTCTTTACACCCAGCTAAAAGCTCAAGCTCTGAATGCTCACAGCTTATGGCCCCCACCATTCCCTTACTGATGACTTAAAGAATTTACTGAATGTAATGTGAAGCACATTACACAGAGCCACAAAAGGAAAAATCAGCTTGCTGTAAATCTTACCTTGGACCTATGTCTGCATGTATAAGGTCTCCTGCCACCAGGGCCACCAGATAGGCAGGAACAGGGTATTCCATGTAAAACTGATAGACACCTTCGTCTTCTAAGTAGGTGCTTTGAGTGGCACTCATCAACACCTGCATGCCTGCTGGAGCCTGAAAGACCAACATCACACGCACCAACTGACTAAATGGCCAAGGCCGAAGATCTCATTGTTTTTAATGTACGTCTTTTTTTGTTATAGAACAGAAAATCAATCATTTAGAAAACATGGAAAATAAAAGATTTCTGTGGGGCTTTTTTTGTACCACAATCTACACATGCCATGAAAACATACCAACCAAAAATATTACTGCTCTTATATTTCATGGGTACTTAGGCCAACTGTATGCCTGCCCCAAAAGTGCCCACGTATCAAATGATGCCGTCTACAAAAAATGCAACGTTATTTGATGCTGCTTTCATAAAACTGTGTTTTTTCCTTTTGAGAATCAATTAAATACAGTTGGGTATTATCATCAGTAACCACTCTTGGAAGCAACAAACCAAATTCTCTCATTACCCATGTCATGGTTACTCTTTCAGTGTGGAGTACTGGGAATGAAAGACTTCAGCGTGACAGGCAGAGTTGCTTTGTGGCAGTACTCTGACTCTATTTCAAGAACCAGAACATGGGATCTAAAAAATCCCCTATTTTTTATAATATGTAATGTCATAATGTATATTTTATATCATATATACAAGCACAACGTCACAATGCTTTCACAAGTTAAGAGCAGCTAATTGCTCCACTAACTATTTTACCAAATTGTCCCTTACCTTGACAGTAGCTGAATAAGTGCATTTCACTGCTGGTGTGTCAAAGCAGGGGAAGAAAGAGCGGTTACACACCGAGTGGCCCTGCGTGAAGACAAATGGCTTGGCATTGCCATACGTCAGTTCTGGATCCAGCCACCAGATCTGTTGGAACATGATGTGAAGAAGAGATGAGGGAAGAGAAAAAAAAAAAAAAAAAAAAAAATCACACGGCTGAACTGTCAGGAAACAAAATCTGAAATCAAGAGGATTGTGGTGGAGGAGAAGCTCCCCAGCTGTTTGACTCCCCAGATGCATGCCTAGCACAGGGCACGTTTCCATTTCTAACAGAACAGCTTTCTACCACTGTTTATTTGCCATGGCTGCTCAGAGTAGTTTCTCACTGTGTCAGTTGCACACTGAGTAGTATCAGGGAACACTGAGTCTTCCAGCCATTCACTGTTCCTGTTATATTGATTTGCTTGGTTAATAACAAGTCCCTAGCAAACAGCCACACCGCCCGCTTCTCAGAGGGAGTGCCCTGAGTACCTTCGTGTTGTCGTTCAACATCAACAGGAATAGTAGGGGCCAGGTAGTGCAAGCAAAAAAATAAAATCAAATAAATAAAAAAAACTGAGGCTGAACAGTGTACACAACATTATCTCTGACCCTGACACTGCCCTGCTGGCTGAAGCATCAAACATTTTGACACTATGGGAAAGAGTCAGTATATGTAAGAAACATCTGGTCAATGACACTGGAGGCCTCTTTCTACAGAGTGGATAAGGAGATTCTGGGTGGTCACACACACAAAAAAAAAAACCTCCACTGAGCATGTCAATTTTCAGTATCAAACAGCAAATAAATCATGAGTCAGACCCCAGCGAATCATTAGAACATGTTAAGAACGATATGAAAAAGCGCAGTTATTTGCCTTTTGGGTTTTTCCATTTCAAATGTAATGTTTATGCTTTCGCATGCTCCCTGCCTCCAACTTTGAAGTGTAAGAACAATTTTAAATAAGGATTTTCTTGTAATCCTAGAACTCTGGAGCTGAACTTTTACGGAAAATATCAAATATTGTGAAACTTGCAATAAAGTTGGAACCACTTGAAGTCTTGGGAACAGTCAAGCGCAAGGAATAAAGCTTCTGAGTCTGCTGAATGCTCAGATCAAAGCAACCAATAAATCTGAATTCAGGGAACAGCAGTTAGTGCAGACACTGGTTCATTTCTGGTCATCAAGAGAATGAAATGAAGTACTTACAGAAGAGAAGTCCATGTATTATGTGCTCTGATTTTAATGGCATATTACAATTCTGTCTCCTAGTTAACCTCTCTGTTTTCTGGAAGGCAAAGTTTTCTCTCTCCCCTTCTGTCCTGTAAGATTATTCTTTGTTATCTTGTACCTTGCCTTTTGAATCTTCTATACTGATGCAAACATGCTGCTCTCCCAAATTATCCACTTCAGCAGAACCCCAGGGGACCAGGGAAAGGCAAGGCAAGGCAAGATGCTGTCAGCAGCATTCATTTATTCATATAGAGCTTCACACTTCCACTGCTAAATGTGGAAGCGCGTATTTTTGGGCAGGAGGCATTACAAAATGCAAAACTATCTAAAAGTAAAATTAATCTCAGAGCAGCAGTCTCATCTTGGGATTTATGATCACCCCTTCTGTTTCAAGCCTGTTGGGCTAGAGAGGTGGCTGTGTGCAGCCTGGCTGCTCCTGTTATCAAGGGCTGTGCGACTCTTCACATCCGTGTGCTGTGTTTTGGTGGATCACCGGCCAAATCCTGAGGCTGTGGCTGAGGTGTGCTTCACAGCTCCTGCTTCCCACTCCATGGGTACCTACATGCCATGGCAATGAGGATCTTCTCTGCGATACAACACTGTGGAACTGGGAACAGCTATTCCAGAAGGCATTTCAGGACAAACGCCTCATTAAAACCCATAGTTTGAAACTAAAAGCTTCCCCCACCAGGGGGGAATCCAGGAAGGAGCCTCAGAAAATAAATTTTTAAAGAGCTGTCCTGATGTCAACTTCTACAAACGCTCCTCCTATCGGCTATTTGTGTGCTCGTATCACAAAAAGCCTGACTTACAATGTTGGCCTTGCTGAAGAGCCTCACCTTCAAAAGGTTTTGCTTCCTCTGCTTTTTGAGAGACTGTAAAGGCTAACAGAGAAAAGAGGGAGATAAGACACCACTAGAACTAAGCTATAACACTAGAGTAGGGTGGAAAAAAGGTTGACAGGCAATGTCTTTAGGGCAGAGAGAGATAAGGGGAAGTTCCCCTGACCAGCGCAGGAAGAAAACATAAGCAGGAAGCAAAGGGGAACTGAGAAGTTAATTCTTGTTTACAAGAAACTCCATAAATTAATGACAAGTTCTTTTCAACTAGTCTCCCTTTATTTGACATTTGGTTGAAGTTAAATGAAGCACCAGCCCCACAGGCCAAAAGGAAAAAACGTTTGCAGAGGATGAAGTATTTTTTTCCCCTGTTTCCTAATGTCTGCAGCCACACGGCAATCCTCCGTCTCTCTTTCCAGATGCACTTGGAACAATGATGAAAGTTATCCTGAAACAATATAAATAGATCTGTAATATAAATAGACCAGGCTGTGCTGCAGGACAGAGGCAGGACAGGGGGAAAATGAGCAGAAGCAGCTCCCAGAAAGGAGCGCAGGCAGCAGGGCACTGCTGGGGGCAGGGAGCTGGAGCAGGGTATGGGGCAGAGTGTTATACACAACCCCATTTACTCTACATCCAAATTTTCCCTGTGCTCCCCTTAGGAAAATTAAGTGACAGCATCACAGCGCTCACCACCTTTACCTAGCTTCTCATCTGTACAGCAGAGAGGCTGCTTCACTCGTTAAAGCTGTTCTTATGGAGCATTTCATGTAACAGCTGCAGCCTGGATCCTCTGCCCAACAGAGGCTGCGGGCAGAGGGTTTCCCCCTGCCCACACACTGCAGAGTAGCTCATGGTTCTTAATGCCAGAACGGAGCAGGGCTTGCTTGTAAGGCTCTTGTGGAAAGGACAGCACTGGTGTTAATGTGTGCACTGCAAAATAGGAGGTATAGCAGAGTGGGTACGAGACAGGCACAGATTTTTGTCTAGGGAACGAAAATCTTACAAAAGACTATCCGTAGGACCGAGAAGTAAGGTTGAGTGAAAAGAAGGGAAGGAAGAGCTGAACTGCTCTCCCTGATACACCTGAGCATCATGCCTTCAGCCTACACCATGAGATACACGGTGTTCATGACGGTCTTGCTTCTGAAACGAAAAGGTGACGTCCAGAGCATACGGCTTCCAACAGCACAGGGAGCTGGAACGCCCTGCGAAAGGCAGCTTTAATCTCTCAGCTGTCTCCCAGTGTCCATCAAACACCCAGAGCTCTTGGCTCCTTCCTCCACACGAGGAATAATGGGACAGTCAACTAACATATCCAGATGGCTCAAAGCGAGCATATCAAGGCAACAGGTTTCCAATTTTAAACAGGCTACTGTCTGTCCTGGCAACCTCACTGCCAACACGCCCGGGCTGCACTGAAACATGAATTTACTGCTTTATAGGTCCCAGGAGCACACTAAAGTCCTGCAGAAAATAAACACCGACACAAAAAGATTATACTCAGAGAAAGGCCATGGAAAATAGAACTTTGGAAAGAGGGAGGTCTAATGTTGTGAAGCTGCAAAGAGAAAAGGGACCACAAGGAAACACCCTAGGGATGAGAATAAGTGAGCTCACCCTCACCCATAGGGGTTACTCACACCCATCTCTTAAAGGCTAGGCTGAAAAACAGCAGTGACAGACAGCACCACCACCATACCAAGTGACTGTGGTGCTAAAAAGATAGCTCAAAAGAAACATGAGGGGCTGGAACAGGTGCTGCTTGAGGACAAATATTTCACCAGCCAAAATCTACAATAGAGAGGAAGCTAGGAAATGTGGTACAATTTGTGTCAGAAGCGCAGGCTAGCCTAAAATAAAAGCATCTGTTCAAGAGGAGGAAAGTGTGTTATCACGCACTACGGGAGGTATGGCTCAGCCAGACTGAGGATGATCACAGAGCACACAGCAACATCAAATTAGTTTTAGAGCCTTCCTACCCTAAGTAAGGCATAGAGCAGACAAAACAAATCTTGAAAAATAAAATTAAAGAGCAGGATTTTCTGAGTGTACTGTGGGCCCTGAAAGACATCTCCTATGTATCTCTTCGGAGCACAGGCACTACAGCACAGTGCTGTGGAAGGAAGTACCAAGACACTGCTCCAGAGGTGAAAGGGAATGCTATCCTCAGGTACAAGTGGGTTAGAATTTGAAGTGCACTCGATTTTCATCTCATTTTTCCATGTTAGGGAAGGGCCAGCATGCTAAAAGGTCAACATATTACAGAAGGAAGCTTCTGTCAATAAAATCCTTCACATACAACTCACTGTCCAGAGCGAGGCAACACACTAAGCCTACCCAGACAATTAAGGATTAAGTTACTCTCTCAAGTTTCAGTCTAGGACTAAAATCAGATCCGAAGAAGATCCATCAAACTTGTTCTCTCCAGCAACATGTTCCTTTTTGTAAAGTTGTGGCCTAGTACATACTTGCTCCTGGATTACGTTGCATGCTGGCAACACACTCAGTTCTTGATAAACAAATTGCAATAGTCAGATATATCTCTGCATGTACTCATTTTGACCAATGCAACAGCAACACCAAACCAGCAGGCTGATAGCCTGTCCTGCTAGGTAAGACAGAGGCTTCCAAGCTGCAAGACCCTCATAAAGCCATTCCTTTTGGAAATAGGTTTTGATCATATGGACCACGAATATTTCTCACTAGATTTCAAACCAGTACAGACTACAGAGCAACAAAAAAGGCTGCCGTTTCAGTGATAACTTGTCTATTTTCATTGTCATAACTTCCCAAAAACACAAGATGTGCCAGACAGCAGCTAAAAGGCCAGGAGCGAGGCGCTTCTGAACACTGGGGGACTCAAACAAGGGAGAGAATTCACAAAACCTCCTGATTCTGAAGAAGAGACAAACCCAGGGACAGGCAAGCACCTCGCATGGCCCCGTTGGGCCACTCCTCATTCCTTGTCCAGGGGTGACCTGGAGGAACGAGCAGCATCTCCCTCCACACCTCCAGCACCACCATGGCCGGTGAGAATGCAAACCTGTGGGTGCAAGGCCTGACTCTGTAGGCATCTAGCAAAAACTAATACAAAAACCACCACAGGAAGACTTAGCTGCAGGTTACACGGGACGTGGTTTAGCAGGTGACATTGGCAGCAGGGTGATGGTTGGACCTGATGATGTTGGAGCTCTTTCCTAGCCTGGCCCAGATGTTGTTGGAGCTCTTTCCTAGCCTTAATGAAACGAGGTGTCCTGACGAACTCAGACAAGAGTTCAAGGAGGGGGAGAAGAGAGTTATAAGAACAGCGAAGCCCCCGCTATGGGGAGCAGGGCTTCTCCCTGGCCTCCCCACCACCCTTTTCCCCCAGGGGGGACCCCGTTACTCACAGCAGGGCCGTCGGCCGTGGTGTATCGGACGATGACCTGGAAGGGCTGGTGGGGCTGGAGGGCAGCGGGCAGCGAGAGCGTGAGGGCCGAGCCGTAGTCGGTGAAGGGATCCACTCTGAAACCCAACGGGCAGGCGGCGGCCGGAGGCTGAGCGAAGACGGGCAACGGCGGAGGGGGCTCGACGGCGGGCGGGGGGCTACCGGGAGGGTCCCCGAGGGGATCCCCGGGGGGAGCGGCGATGCAGGGAGCCGAGAGGAAGGTGGCGGTGGCCGGAGGGTTGGCGGAGCAGGGAGGCGGCGGCGGAGGGCAGGGAGGCGGCGGAGGCGGCGGTGGAGGCGGCGGAGGAGGAGGCGGCGGAGCCGGGGAGGCCTCGGAGGGGGAGAAGGAGAAGGAGCAGGGCGCTTCTCCGAGCGGAGCCCGGCGGTAGGAGGCCGAGAGGACCCTCAGGGCCGGGTGGACGTCCAGCACCAGGGAGCTGGGCTGGGGGCGCAGGGCGCAGAGCTCCAGCACCAGGCAGCCCGCCAGCGCCCGCGCCTCGGGCCGCAGCTCCAGCCCCAGGTGCAGGTGGCGGAGGCCGAAGAGCTGCGAGCTGGAAGCCGAAGCCACGTCCGGGGGAGGCTCGGGAGGAGGCTCGGGAGGTGCCGGTGGAGCCTCCGGACCGGCGGCGGAACCTTTGCGGCAGCAGCAAAGGCCGGGAGGCCGCGGAGCCGGAGCCGCCATGGAGCGGTGGAGGAGGAGGAAGAGGAGGAAGAAGAAGAAGGAGAAGAAGGAGGAGGAGGAGGAGGAGGCCGGTGCTATGTGAAATCCATGGGCAGGGCGGGCAGGGGGGGGAGGCACAGCGGCCGGAGAGACCGGGGCGGGGAAGGGAAGGGAAAGGAAGGGAAGGGAGGGGAAGGGAAGGGGCCGAGGGGAGCGCGCAGGGCCCGGGCCCGGAGCTGGCGGAGCTGGGGCTCGGCCGCCGGGCGGCGAGGAGCCGGCGGGGGGCGCCCGAGGCCGGCCCCGCCCCGGACACCGGCTGCGTGCGCACCGGGGGGGCCCCACAGCACCCACAGCACCCCCGGGATGCCCCCCACCAAGCCCCAGCCCCGGCGGTTCGGCCCCCCCCGCCCTGCTCTCCCGTGGGTGCTGCCTCTTGGACACCCCCCGGTGCCGGCCCCAGCCCCCCGTGGGTCTCCCCCCGCACCTCCTCCCTTTTTTTTGCCCCCCTTTTGCAGCCAGGTCCCAGCTCGGCCAAGCCCCGCTGCCCTCTTCCCCAGCCCTGCTGCTCCAGGCAGGCAGGCACACGCCACCCGCTGCTGCTTTCCTAAATTGGAGAGGCCATGCTGTGCTTTTTTTTTTTTATACAACCGCTTGATTTTGTGTGTATGGAGGGACTGAGCTGGAAGGAAGGGTGCTGCTGGCACCGTGCAGCCCAAGAGTGGCATACAGGAGCTCAGCCTGGCCCCGCATATTGCTCCGTATATTATTTCCACTCTGCCTACCTCAGCCACCCCCCCGCTGAATCTCCAAGGCATGTCTTTGGATGACACAGGAACATTTATTACATGGTTGTGGGTTTAACGAACCCGTAGTGGTGCATTCTAAAAGCCTCCCAAGCCTTACAGTAGTGACAGCAGCATTACATCATGTTCCAGTTGAGTGTCCATTCACGTCATACTCGGGGGGTAACTGTGGCACCAGCACAACGCGGCTGCCACCTCCAGCTGAAGCAAGGGCAAAACAAATCACAGAATTATCCCAGACCTACGTGAAGCTGGGACTATGAAGAAAACCTTTGTGATTGGTCATAGTAAAACACACTATGGTTGCAGTAAAAAAACAAGGCAACATTCAGAAAAGTTCTTTGGCTGATAAGGGCACTGCAACTACCCTGCATCTTTTCATTATATTCTTCTGAAGCATCTTCAAGAAGCAATTTTGTCCTCACCCAGTCCCTTTTTAAAAGGAACTTTTTGTCCTGACATTTTTACTCCACATCCTCCTCTTGTAAAGCAAATTTTCTGCACTTACCCTTTCTTCTTGCTACCTTTCTCCTCATCTCATTCATACAATTCGCCTTTTAAAATAATTGAGCTTTCTCCTTTTTTTTCGTCCCCAGCAATGTTCTAAGACTGCCTGATCTCCTCTGGGTTCCATCCAGGGGCAGTATACAGACCAAAGCCCCAGCCCCTCTGGATCTGACCGTATATGACCTTCACCATAGGGAATGGTGAAGCTCCCTAGGCATTCAAACTGGCACAACTTCGGGGCCTGACTTGGGACTCAATTATACCAGTCTAATTGCACATTAATGCCACTGGGCAATTTTAGAAAACTCCTACCTCCATTTTGATTGACATCGCAAACAAGCACAGTGCTCCCACTCAGGCGAGATCAGACAAGCAGAAACACATCCTAAGAGTTTCTAAACTTAGGATAATGAATCAGGATCTGTTGCACTCGCTTGTGTCTGAACAAAATGGATGCAACTAAATTCCCAAGGCCCATACAGCAAACACGAAAATTATTTGAAGTAAATCTCTCTGAAGTCACCTATCTGTTGGTCTTGGGCCATGTCCTTTGCTATGTAAGAAGGATGTGTTATCTTCGTGCTATTTTGGGTAAGATCCCTTTAAGGAAATTCCCAGTCCCGGTCCTACAGTCTCATTCTGCTCCTTGCAGGGTGAAATCTCTGGGGTATCACACTACACATTCTAATGCAGGACCCGATTTCTGAAAGTTCCCATCATCAACAACCCCTCGTAGAACACTTCAAAAGAGATATTTCGGTCTCGTTGTAAATACCGGTGTTTCTTCTTTCCATGTCAGTGACAGGGCTCTGGGCCAGGTTTCAGCTTGCTCCTATGGTTCAGGACGAAAGCCAGTAAAATTTACTGCTACCCAAACGAGAAGCAATACTTCCGTACTATCTGTGAGACAAGTGCCAAACGAAGCAGTTAAGAGATTACAGCAGAAAGAATGTTTCTTCTGGCAGTTTATCTCCTTATATCTAACGTAACAATGCTGGGACTAAGGTTTAATGACACAGCTGAGCTAATCCCTGCTGTCCACATGTCACCATTTGCCTGCTCCATTGCAGACACTTGTTTAATATCTCGAGCTATTTCAGCTCACTGAAGCAGCAAAAAAGTATTCACCATTTTAGGAGAGCATGACTGGTAAGCAGCAGTTCGATGCAATGAATCCTGAGCACGGTTTCCTCTCATAGCTAAGCTAGTGTGATAGTTAGCACCTACTAAAACGAGCAGCCCCGCTTCGCCTCCCTTCCAGGTGTGCCTTGCTGTCTCCTCCTTTGTACAGCATTCCTGCTTTTGGAAGGTGAACTTTCTGCAAGTTAGCTTTCTGAACTGGCTCACTGCTGGACCAGGCAAGAGCCAGTGCTGGCATCGACAAAGTTGGAGGAACTCCCAGCCTGGAAGAAGAAGGAGGACAAGATCAGGATGGCTCCTTGTGCCCAGACTGCCAATAGCTCAGCCTTAGCTGCAAAACGAAGTCACACTTTGACCCCAGTGGCACTTGAACAGTTGGTACGTTAACCCTTTTTTTCTTTTTTTTTTTTTTTTCTTTTTTTTTTTTTTACTCAAGGCAAATACCAAAGTTCATGGGGGTAGAGTCAGTTCTGCAGGGCCCAAGACAACACAGCTGCAAATGACAACTGACCGAAGTTCTAACCAGTCTTAGGCAGAAACATTCCATGCTCTCTCCCCCTTAATGTATTCAGCTTTCATCTTCATGTTGTACCCAAATCTACTTTTAGGAAAGAAGCAGGGCATTACCTCTGTGGCCCTGCACCCCTGCTCCCTCCAGCTTGTTTTTGTCTTTAACTTCCTAGTCAGAAAAGAACACCCCCCTCCACTTAGCTAGGTGCTCTTTGGAGAGAGATCCATTACCCGTCCCTTTGAATTGAGGCACACCGAGTAAAACAGTGGCCAGCACCTGCCACAGAGTAAGCTTGGTCTCAGGCCAGTAAGCAGGATAAGATCTGTGCTACTTAATTCTTGCTCAGGACAAGACTTAAGAAGTATAACAAATAATGCTTTATGTGCTGCTACCTTCAAGCTACAGTCTAAGCTCTGTTCACGGTATGGTTTTGCCTGTGATAGCGGTAGACAGAAATGCCCTTTGCTGTGACTTTGCAGTCATGTCACATTATTTACAGTAACACCCGTAGGTGAAAAATGTGGAAAAATCTTGGCCTAAGAAGGATCTTCTGTATTCCATCTGACCTCCCTCTTGCTACTTGGCCTGAATACTTGTACTATAAACTATTACTCCCTGTCCTACTCAACACAAACATACATAGCAAGCCACCCCCGTGCTGGAAGGCACAAAATTTACCCATCACGTTTTTAAAGAAACTTACACTCTGAAGGGAAAAAAAAAATCAGGCCAAACTGCATAGCCAAAAAAAAAAAAAAAAAAGCCTGCAAAATTTCCCCTAGGGCTTAGAACGGTGAGAAGTGATTTATGTGCTCAAAACAAACCACTTAAGCCAATAAAATTTACAAAACCCAAAATAGTTTTATTTACTTTTCAGATTTTTGCCTCGACGAGACATTCTGCAAACATGCTAAGGCTACAAAATGTCCAAGTTGACAAAGACATGCAACGCTGACCATTCAATAAGTCACGGCTATTATAGGAGCGACCATGCCCACCTGGGCCACAGGTCCCATAAAACAGGGATGGTGTACAGTGATCATGGCAACGTACTACACAGGACCTAGTAACCTGAGGTAGGTCTCTTCACAGTAAGAAAACAACATCCTACACCAGTGTTACATCCTGATCAGCAGGAACCTGTTTAAAGCTCCAGAATATGTGGGGTGGGGGACTGTTTCCTTAACAAGTGTGCAATAAAGAAACAGGAAATACTGATGTTGTTTAACCTTAGTGTAAGTTAGCAGAACAAAGAGTTAGTGTTACCCATGCCAACGAAAGCCAACCTAAACCTCTGAGGAGTGTTAGCAGCTTCAAGATAAAGGAGTCAGTCAGCTGGAGCAACTTTGGAAAGGCTTTCCTGCTAGCATACAGGGTACGATTTGAACCTTGCAATTAATTTGTTATACATTATTCCATGAACAGTTTGATTTTGGTTGTGTTAGATCAGCGAAGCAGGAAGAGCTTGGCTTTGCTTGCATTAAAATAAACTCTGCTGATACAGTAAGAAATACTATATCAGGACACTGAGAAAATATGAGGCCTTAACGTGACCCAAAAGTGGTTGTCCACTCAAGAGATCACTAAAAACCGTGCTTTGGGAAAGCATTATGGGAAGCAGCAGCCGCTGCCGTGGTGAACATTAGCGATGCTCCAAATAGCTTTGATAAATTACAATGCAATAGAGTTACACCACAGTGCTCTTCTCCCCTGTGCTAGACAACAATAATGTGACAATAAAGGACACTATTGCAAAGCTTCACTTTCACTCAGACACGCAGAAAATCTGGCACTAGGAAAAGACCAACTGTAGGAGACAAAATGGTGTCTGATACAGTCTGATAACAAAGCCAGATCTCTGGTACCATAAACTGTACAAAAATGATAGAAAAGAATATGCACTGTTATTAATACAGTGCTTATTTTAATATAAAATAAACAGCTTACATTTCCACTGTAAATATAGGCTATATACAGAATTATGTATAGATATAGCTACATGTATAAAGCTTCATTATAGGCCTCTGATACATTTATAACTATGGCTCCCTGAGCCATTTGTAGAGTGCATTTAATAACAAAAAATTAGTAATATGATTATGGAATAAATACAATAATAAAAACATGAAGAATTCTTCTGACATGGTTTTAAAAACTCTCTGGCTTGACACATTGTGCTAAAAATTAAAAGACGAAAAGGCAATAATCTGCTTGGAGGAGGACGAGGAGGAGGAGGAAGAAGAGCTGGTCTGCCACAGGCAGGGAGTGCAGCTCTCCAAAATTAAAGTGACTTTGCCCTGAATTTTAGCCCTTGACAGCGACCTTGTTCTCCGCAGCAGCAAACATAGCATAGAAGCGTGAGTTCTCATTAGCCAGAAGGGCAGACGGCGTATCAAATTCCACTACCTAAAAAACAAACAAGGCAGGTAATAAGTTAGCAAAATACAGCAGAAAATGGATTCCCACCCCCTTGCACTTGTAACTTGGTAGCAAAGAAGCCAAAATATGACAGTCTTTAGATGAGACGACAGATGGTGAAAGCATGTGCATTTATGCACACATACTGTAACCTTGGATGCTTCAAGCTAAATTAGACAAATGGTGGGACTACCCAGCAGGAAGCAACCTCTGGTGGCTCTGGCAAACAGACTGAGGCAGATGCTGTGTTTTTTTTCCTTTCTCTACCTCCAAGAGCCTTGCCAAATGTTCCTACATTTGATTCAAGTGTTTACGGCTCCCACATGGAAGCCGGAGAAGTGGGTAAAGTATCTCTCAATGCCTGTTTGATACCACAATGCTTTACAAACACAATGGAAAAGTGACACTCAGCTCCCTTAGAGATACTTACGTTATTACACATACCAGAATTAAACCTACAAAGGATATTTAAAAACCCTTTAAGAGAGACTGTTGCCCTGCGGTACTTTCTTGGAGTGGAAAAGGAATTTTCTCCTCTTTGATCTTGTCATGGTGAGGCAATAATTGATGCTGTTGGAAAGTTATTACTAGGGATATGAATGAATACACAGGATTTTCTACCCTGTAATACCAGCTGTTCCTTGAGTCTAGCCTACACATATACAAAACAGACTGCAACAGGAACTGAAGCCACGGAAGTCTGCTTACCTGTCCTTGTGTTAGCACCATGATCCGATCAGAACCCAGTACAGTATGCAGGCGATGAGCAATCGTTAACATAGTGCAATCTGCAAATGCCTCTCTGATAGTCTCCTGAATCAGTAAGTCTGTCTCTGTGTCCATAGCAGCTGTTGCTTCATCCAGTATCAAAATCTGAAAGTAGAGCACAATTGTGGCTTTTAATTCACAGTAACTCCTTCCCTCCCTGAACATCAGTACATGCAGAGTGGATGAGAATTACCATGACCAGAAATTGCCGCAACTGGCAATCCTTAGAGAGCCGCAGTCACAAAGGTAGTTTTGACAAGCACCCTTTTCAGTTTGCCTTATGTAATCACCTTCATTGAAGTTATCATACAGATTACACTTACATTTTATGGTCACATCCTACAGCCACAAGACTGTTGCATTCTGACCTGGCCACAGGTTTCTATTATTTTCATTTTTATATTCAGCAGCTAAAT
Source organism: Aythya marila (assembly GCF_965140915.1). NCBI lineage: Eukaryota > Metazoa > Chordata > Aves > Anseriformes > Anatidae > Aythya > Aythya marila. The sequence continues at coordinate 17,261,159 of NC_139050.1, forward strand.
CTCAAATGCAATTTTTTAAGAGGTAAACTAATTGACCTGTCTTTGGCAGTGATAGTTCCTTCTGGAGTCAGTCAGGACCAACTTGGTTTGCTAGCTTTCTTAGGCTAGGAAGAATTACCCTCTCCTCTGACTCAATCAAAAAGTTCTTTCTCTCACGTGTTATTATTTGATTTCCATTCTCAAAAAAAATTAACTTTGCATGGTCCCAGATTTCACTTGTAGACTACATTTTAGTAGAACACCGTGCTTGGCTGAAATTTACCAAAAATGAAAGAAGGAAAGAATCTGATGCTCACCAGTACCAGTACAGACTCTCTGGACAAATGACTAGGCCAGTCTGGCACACTATAACAACACCAACAACCAATACTTTCTGACAACAAGACTTCACAGCAGCTACAGATGCCTTTTCTAGTTGTTCTAACACTGTCTCTGAGTTGCAGTAACTGTTGGTATGACTACTCTGACAGATGAATTCAACAAAAGAAGCCCCTTTCCTCGAAGCTGGTGATATCAAACTGGTAGCAATTTTTCTCATCGATACGCTCACCTTGCAACGACGTAGTAGAGCTCTAGCTATGCACAGTAACTGTCTCTCTCCAACTGAAAAGTTTTCTCCATTTTCCATTACTTCTGAGTCAAGTTTCATAGGCAGCTGGGCAACCTGTGTGGGAAAGAATAGGCAGAGAACTTTGATAGCTGCACAGATTTTTTGTTTCTCCACGGCATGAGACAAACAGTTGCTCCTCCTGCTAATCTGATTTTGCCTATGTTCCAAAATATCCATCACACTTTGCTAAGCTCACACTCTGTTGAAAGTAGTAACAAACAACTAATGCTAGAACAACAATACAACATTAGACCTGCTCGGTTCAGTTAAAATACTTTTGACTTGGTGATGGCAGCTGAAAACACCACAACTAACCCGGATGCAATATACCCTCTCAATAGGCAACCTTAGAATGGCTTAAGTACAAAACATTTGATTTCTAGAAAAAGCATGCCAGGTACAAAATCCTACTAGCATTAATACAGATCTGGCTACTCTTGTTGAGAAAGACTAAGAGTGGACCTCCAGGAATCAGGATGTCTCTGCAGAAACTACAGCCCAGGTACTGCAGTCACAGCTACACAGGTAGCCTTGTGCCACCTGACTAATAACAAGGGTTCGAAATGTCGTAACAGTAAGATTTGCTGCAGAAGGCCACACAAAGGGCAGTTTTTACATTCAGTATGCATGTGCACATGACATTTACGCTCACAAATGTAAATGCAGAACGCACAACTACATAAGGCACACAGAAAAAAATATCACTTCTGAAATACTGTAAAACCAGAAGAGTCCATGTGATGAGGCAACACTCTACTATGCTACATGCCAAGAAGTACACATCTGAAATATGGCATGTTCTCCAAAAATTGTCTCATTATTAGAAACAAAACAGCAAGTTATGGAAAAAAAAGTGGAGACAGAACTTTACTGAAGATCTCCTAATTAGCCAGTAGAATACACAGCTTTGAAAGACAAAATACAAACAAATATCTCATAGACATGATAATACTTACACACTCCTTCATGTGAGTCCTTTCCAAAGCATCCCAGATTTGCTCCTCACTGTACTGATTGAAAGGATCCAAGTTGGATCTGGAGTAGGAAGCAGAAAACATAACCTTTTTTTTTTTCCAGCAATAAATAGCAAAACAGCAGTGTGCTAATTCATCCAGATGGACAATTCCCATCTAGTACTCCACTGACAGAATTTCCTTGCCAAGGAAATCAGATGCTCCCAGCACACTAAAGAAGACAAACAATAGAAGAGTGAAGACGGAAGACAAAGATGCAAAATTCCCAGTAATTTTAAAGGAAAGGAGGTCTATGGAGGATCACATCCAGTTCGGTATTGAACCAGCTAAAACCATTTACCCGTGCTTTTTCTTTTTGTTTCAACAACAAAGTACAGAAACCAGAATGCCTTTGTTCCACTCAAAAACTACCATTTCATATGAGTTCGTTATGAGCTGGTAGCCCTCTTTGTCCTTCTTGCTTTTTTTTTTTTTATAGTCTCACTAACCTTACAGTGCCACTGAATAGCACAGGTTCCTGAGGAATTATTGACAGTTTGCTGCGAAGATCTGCCAAACCAATGTCATTTATTTTCACTCCATCAATTTTAATGCAGCCTCCAGACAGTTCAACCAAACGAAAGAGTGCCATTCCAAGGGAAGACTTCCCTAAAAATGAGACAGAAGATTATACTAGTGCTTCTAAAGAATCCTAACAGCCATTTGAGATGAGACAGCATTTTAAAAGCTGTCCTTGTGTAAGATTAGTGTCTTAAATTACCATAAAGTGCCAGCAAACAATTTTGTAACTAACTGCCAGGATTCAGCATTTAAACTTCTAAGCAATATTAATTGCATATTTAGAAGCTCCATTTTGGAGGTGGTGTAAACCCTTCTACAATCAGACGTTTTGATTTTTGGCATTACAAACTTCTGAGACAGCTTAGCACCAAACCTGGCTGCAGCATCAGTACAAATAAAAATTCTTTCAAGACAGTCAAATAAGCTGCAATGAGCACGCTGTAGGTAGCATTCTGTGCTGGTAAGTAGCTCAGGGTATTAAATGTTATGAGCATACTGACTCAGGCAGAGTAGGAGGTGCCTCTATTTTAAAAGGAAAATTGTTTTCATTGTATATGGGGATCCTTCCTACATATGTACACAAACAGAATCCACCACTGACATGCTGCTGGACCTCTCTTGCGCAACTAATTTATTCAAACACAGAGAGGGCAGAGAAGAACCAAACTGTCTTGCTATGTTCCCATCCTGTAAATGCAGTATTTTAACTCTGCTTAGTGCTTTTCCTTACCTGAGCCTGTCCTTCCCACAATGCCAATCTTTTCCTTTGGTTTGATGGTGAAGGACACTTTTTTAAGAACTAGAGGGAGATTTTCTCGGTACCGCATCTCTGCATTTTCAAAAACAACTTCGCCTTCCTGTGGCCAGTCCAGAGGGGGAGTTTTATTCTTAATTCGAGCAGGAGCTTCCAACGAGAGAGTCTTTAAAAGAAAACCAAAAAGTTCTCTTTCCAGTAAACAAAGCACCAAAGAGGAAAATTATCAGATGAAACTTTCAGCAGCTCTCTGCAGACTCAGCCCATATCAGTTTAAGGCAGTTAAGATGAACAAAGTGACTGGATACTGGCCCAGTGATTCAGAAGCAATTTCCCAGATCTTACACCAGCAGCAAACAACAAGAAATCTTATAACATGCAGCTGAATGTGTTGTTGTCCTACCTTGATATAGTGATCAATCCTCTCCACTGAGGTGAAGCGAGCTTCTGTTTCTGAAGCAAGTCTGACTGTAAACTGGAATAACCCCGTTAACTGTAGTGATGAGAAGAAATTAAGAAAAAATTAGAGAGTTGACAGATTTTTTTTTTAATTGAATTAAAAGACTAGCCTGCTGAATACTTGATACTCTTGTCTTGTGCACCCTATGGTTAATTTTAAAATAACCTTAATTTATGAATCACTTGGAAAGACAGAGACTTCAAAGGTTTTCTCACAAGCAACAGCTCGAAATCTTAGCCACCTAAGTTTTGTAATTTTACTGTATTACCACCAGGAGGCAGAAAAGGCCAAGCAACAGATCTAATAATGAGCCACAAAGCAAATCTAACCCACTCAGTTAGGAACTGGATGCTGTGCACTGTGAAAACATACAGCAAGCAATACACCAGAATGCATTAAGACATCAGCTTGACATTTAAAGAGAAGCAGCTTTCCGGAACAGTATCCTAAAGCACTTATCTCCTCATTATTTTTCATGCTAGCAAAAGGTCCTGACCCTGAATTGTCTTCCCCCACCGCTACCAAAGGGTCATCATCTTTTCCCATTTTGGGGCATTAAGGAAAGTTTCCAATCTATTTCATTGAAGCTACTTAACACTAACAAGTAAAAGTGAAACTAAACCATGCAAACAATGCTCACCTGCACAGCATATGAGATAGCCAGCCCAGCATAGGCAGGAGGAATCTGGCCATGCATTAGAACAATCATAAGGCCAGTGGTTGTGATGAGAGCGATGCTGATAATGTCCAGCCGTACAGCTAGCCAGCGCATTGCACAACTGAACAGGTAAAACGGTGCCTGATTATCATCTAGAAGCTCCTGATACCTGAAACACATATAGAAAATGTTAGCAGACCTCAGTGAGTCTGAAGTTGTACAAATACCAGAGTTGCTTTCATCCCTGCAACAATATGACTTATGTAGGGGTTAATCAGAATTCCAAGAGATAGCACACTTTCACCCCACCTTCACCAATGCAAGACCTGCCAGAGGATGCTCGATGGCTACAAATTATTCCACATGTAATAGCAGCAGTGCTTCAGAATATGAACAGAATGTGCTATTTTATAGTCAGTGTAAATGTAGTTACAGTAAGCTTTAATAGGATTGATGACGTTAATTAAACACACCAATAACTATTTAATTTACAATCCTGAGCCTGTGGACCTGAGGAATTTAACAGGAGACACATGAGAGATTCACAAAACTTAGTTACTAGGTTTTCTGATCTTGCAACTCAGTTTCACGCCAATCACTGTTACGCTGTGGGGGGTGCCTTCCTGACCTATTCCACTTAAGCCACTGTGGCAGTGCCTTCCCAGAACCTCTGTAACAATTTCCACTGTGCTCCCACACAGCTGGTCTCATGACCTTGTACCTGCAAAACCCCAATATTGTTATTGCAGGTTCTCATGGGAAGCAGACGCTACTCATGGGCGAGATGTCTCATTTTCCCTCACTATCATTTGTTTTGCAGGCCGTATAGTAGAGAAAACCAAACAGTCCACAACAAGGCAGGATAATAGTTGATAAAACGCTATCCAATAGTCTCTGTGCACAGAGACTAACAGCTCATCAGTATGCAGAGGCTTGGTTACCACACTAATGCTAACAGCATCACCAGCAGAACCAACAAGTAGGAAGCAGGAAGAGGACCTGATGAAGAGTATACAGTACTAAAGAAAAAGTACGTCCAGAAAATTGTCCTCATCATTAGCATTGATACCTGCCACACTGGGGAGAACGCCGTAGGAGGGCATTCATCTGGGACTCCATCACTGTTATTCCCAGTTGGCTACTAGGCAGGTTTTCCCTTTCAATTCTCCTTGTTCTCCCTCATTTTTTCCCCCCAAAAATAGCTTTCACTGCTAGACCCAATGTATGTCATCAGCTAAAGACCCCACTAACAAATCTTAGACTGCAAAGCTGTCGCACCCTACTTTGTGCTCCACCACTCTCAGCTGGCTATCTAGACTGACCTGTGCAGGAATTCTTGTCCTTTGTTGTAGGCATGGATTGTCGACAGACCCTGTATGCTAGATGTAATGTGAGACAGGAACGGAGACTGTGTGATGTTGTCCAGACGCTTGAGCTCTCGAATAAAGACTCTGGAGGGAAAGAAGCACTTTTAAGTGACAAGAACACCCATCACATACAACCACAGTACTGATGCATATATACTTGAGGAACCCCACATCCCTACTAACAGGTCAAAGCATCTCCACTTTTAGTCAAAGCAGCTGATGCACTTACCTAGACACAACATGCAGAACTGTGAACAGGACAATGAGGGGCCCTACTGCCACCAGGAACCAGGGGAAAACTCCAGAAATCACCCCCACACAGAAGAACACAAGGATGACATTCTGGATGAACATTTCTGCTTGAAATGGCAAACGAACGTCAACTGGAAAAGATGGAGGGAAAAAGAGAAAGATCTTGAGTACAGAAACCTAAAACAGCCTATATAAAGCCATTCAGTCCTGCAGTACATTGTTGTTGACAAAGAGTGATTTCTCATGACTTTTCACATGTAAAACGGTACATCACCATTAAGGGTGCTTTTATGTTCTGAAATGCTAGTAATTTTTCCAATTATTCCCATTTACAGGAATAGCACTGCTGCAGCTCTGACCTAATTACCACCTTCGCTGCACATCAATTTCACCCTGATACTCCAGATTGCCCCGCATTAACTGCTAAGAGTCCGTGTGCAGTCTGCAGGTTCAAAAGCAGCTGCACCTTTTCCTCTTTGCAAGCGACCAGACAGACTTGAGGTATCAGCTGTCTCCTGCAAGTATAACCCTGGTATATCCCAATTCTTGCTGTGGCTATTACAAAGTACACACCTGGCAACAGATACAGGATACTCTAATCCCAACAGAAAAAGACTGGAGAGCATTAGGTAGTTAACTGGAAGACTGACTGTGGGATCTAAAGCGTATGCAGTGAGAGATACCTTCATCCATGTCTTTGGAAAACCTGTTGAGAATCCGCCCAGTGGGTGTAGTGTCAAAGAACTTCATGGGACTACGCAGAATCCGTCGGAACAGCTCATCATGGAGCCTTGAGGATGCTCTCAGAGTTCCCTGACAAAGCAAACATTAAAGTGTTATGACAGGATTTGTGCCTGTCACTGGCCCCTCCCTGCACATGAAAAAATGCTGCCAGTTTTCCCTCTCCAACTGTAAACATAGCTTCTTTCTTCTACTCCATGCTTCCAACCAGTGGAAGGAAGCTATTAATTGAGGCAAAAGTTCAATGGAAAGTATGGTGCAACCCCAAGAGATGGTTTGGTGGAAACCTCACAACCCATGATCTGACTTCCTCTGGTTCTTAAGTGTCAATAGAGAGGTGACCAAAAGAACCACAGAGACAACAATATGCAGAAGTAGGAGGGGAGAGAGGGGTGTGAGATAAACGTTAGGTAGCACTGGAACGTACCTTTACAAAGACAACACCACGAACAGCTTTCAGGATCAACATGACTGCCATAGACAGTGCATAGATGCCAGCGTAGTAATGCATGTGAGGGTTATCTTTCATACTGTTACTTATGACAGTGTCATTTCCCAAAGTCACAGTGGTGTTCTGCAGGAAATACGAGGTCTCAGTCAATTGTTAAGGATTAAAAACATACTTATTACATGTGGTAGAACTGAGCTGACCCCCACCACCCACTATTTTTGGTACTTTTTTAAAGAAAGGACTTCAATAACTTTTGAATACTTAAGAAAGCTTCAACCAGCAGTGACATGTGCTATTTCTGTGGCATCAAAAACCCCCTAAAAGGTCAATTCATTTGACTCCTCATCTCTCATTTCACACCTATTGTTTCCTGTGCTTTTCTGAACAGTGACACATACTTACATACCACCAGTTCTATTACACAGGAATATTCAACTTGGGTGTTATACATTGTCTTCTTATCAAATATCATTGTTTTTCTGCCAACACTCAGTCATTTCTTTATTGGCACACTGTCATATGTTCTCATCGTCTGTGATTTTGATTGTTTTGTAGTCTTTTTTTTTTTTTTAAAGTCTTTATATTTAAGGACTTCATTGTTTATTTTAATGTTGTTGGCCATCTGCACTTTATTACCTCTTCTGAGGAGAGGGTGTTTTTCGGTGTTTGATTTTTGTTGTTTGTTCTCAAAAAAATCAGTTATATTTGAATATTTAAATGCAGCAAGACTCACAATCAAAGCCTCTAGAGTAGGAAAAATCCCAAACAACCCTCAGTCATTACATTCTTCAAAGCAACTCCCCAAAGTCATTTGACTTAAAGCCATAAAGTATAACAAGATTATCCTGCTGGACATAAGGTCACATTTAAACAAAAGCCAGCACTAAAATCAGCAATTCCTCCTGCAGCTTGTTGGCCTCTTTCACATTTTCACTTCCTTTTCTTAGGCAAACCAAGACAAGGAACAAGAGGGCAGTATAAAACCACATGAGCTATTATATCTTTCTCATTAGTGGAGTTCTCTTTCTTGGAGATGAACTCTCTAGTGTGATCACCTCTTGGGGAGCCTTACAATTTGCTTAAATTAGGAAGCACCATTTGGTCTCATAGGACTGCTCGGGATTAGTCTATGAGAACAATTCCCCTGCCCTTTAAATACAAGAGAGTAGAAATGCTATTCATCTTACTCCACTGCCTTGTTTGATCCAGAAACTCAGCCACCAGTTGCTAAAAGCTGTACTGCCCACATTCAGCACAAACAGAGCCATTATCACGAGGAATGCAAAGGGGCCTCCAGCTGCCTGAATGTAGATGCCATACACAGACCAGGGGACAGAGCCTTTGCCTTTCTCTTCCAACTGAACCAGCTGGCCTGTGAAACAAAAGAGGAGGGAGAGAGAATGAAGAAAGCAAAGTTGCTCCACAAAAACTTCTACAAGTTTGCAAATATGCACAAAACTGAAGTAATTCTTACACTGTACAGAATACTATCAGAAACAGCTATTAATTAACATATGGAACTCAATGGTTCAAACTGTTTTTCAAGAAATCACAATTCCTCTGCAGAATCATTCATGTCATGCTATGTCTGAAAAAGCTGGATCAGCATAGACACTATGACCCTTATCGATGCTTTTTAAACTTTGCCAAATTTCAAAGTTAACTTTAAATGGAGAGAACCCAAAAAGAGGTTTCTCTTCTTCAGATTCTTCACATATAAATGCCATGTCCTGCCTAGGACTTTGCAAGTGCCAAGCTACACACGCTGCCCTCCAGATAGGAGGGAGAGGTGGTGTCGGAGACAGGGTACTACAAGCTCCTTTGCAACACTGGCACCTGACCTATGACAGACTGATTAAACTCATAAACATTATGCTGGCACCCACATTACACGAATCATCAAACACTCTTTGTCTACTGCCTGTGTCCTATCAACCATACAGAGTGACCAGGACTTGAGACAAGTTTCAAAACCTGCGAGGCACATTCATTACAGCTGGGAAGCAAATATTTTGAGCTTATCAGTATATGAAACAATTACAGCCAGAAATCTGATTACATAGTTACCCTCTTCCTTCTTCACAACTTTCTCCTTCTTCACAGACCCTGCTTTGGTACTTTTATCCTGGGGTCTTTTCAGTGAACTGTTTGTGTTCTTCTTTATATTAATCTGTAGGAAAATGGTGACATTAAACACACTGGAATAATTTTCTCTTACGTTTTCATAGCTGAACCCAAACATTTTTTAATAAGACTCCTATGCACAAAGGCTTTCAGTAGCTTAGCGTTGATTTCAAGGAAGATATTAATTTTGCTGTAATTACAGATGACAACCAACTCTGGTGGAATTACATTTTCCTGCTCTATTGAGCTCTACACATCTGCACTTGTGGTGTGCAAGGTTAATTTCCAGAATCATTTGAAACTATGTGCATACATGGTGAAAGAATTATACCCCAACTAGAGAGAGAGAGAGAGAAAGAGAGAGATACAATCCACAGTCTCTTGTAAAAATAACTCACTATTTTATTAAGAGGCTTTTTTCCTCCCTCAAACACCCTAATCTCTCTCTCAGGAAAGCTCTCAAAAAACGTGTCTAAGGACAAAGTCAGGTAACTCAGACTTCCAGAAATCAGATGGCGAAACACTGAACTGCACACACAATTACTGTTCTAAACTTGTCTCTCTTTCCACAAAATGGAAATGACCATCTGTTCCGGGAGCATAGATTAACTGAAACCCTCTACATAACTTCATGGACACCTTACATGAAATGACACATCTCACGTGCAACTTTACTATCCCTTTCTTCTTATCCTATAGAGAATGCAAATCAACACTCCTTCCATGAGCTAGTGTTTATAGAGTGAAGGTCAGCCAAGTATGCAGGCTGGAGAATCTCATGCTAACTGTCATCACATTAACCTTAACATGGCAGAACTATAATCTTCATGTCTCAGAAAGGATATGCAGAGTAACGTATGACATTCCTTTGCTTCTTTCACTAACATCTCCCAGGAGAAAATTCCACCAAGCACCTTCTATCTGTATATTTATCACAATGCTACCTTTGCAGATTATTTTTTTCCAGTCCTGGCAACTTATGAGTAAGGAGTCTTTCACCACTGGTATATTTTTGTTTCTTACTACACAGAATAACTTCATGAAACAAACAGGACAAAGCTGGGAAAATTAAATAACTGAAAATTTAAAAATGGTTCTCGCTAGTTTCTAGGTTTACATTCTTCACCAACAGATGTACTAGCAGACAGACCCAAGTTTGCATTTACAGCCATTGTTTCATAACAGAAACAGTATTGATCAATAAGGTTTTTTTCTTCCCCCTCCAAAAAAAAAAAAGCATTTTTAGTTACACTCCCATTATACAGTTGCATCAATAACAGTTTTTTCAAAGGTTGGTCCAGGTCTGTGTTAATTTGGAAGTAAATTAAGAAGCGAGGTGTACAACAAAAGAGATGAGAAGCTTCCTGCTCTGCGCATCACCAAAGTAAACAATACATTTCTTACATGTTCAACTCATGAGATCACTGGCAGAGTCACCTCTACTATGCGTTCCCCAAATAAGAACTGTGACTGCAAATACAATATGCTAATGAAGCACAGATTATTCTACCGGAAGCATTCTGGTCAGATCAACATGTGAAGCCATTTTCCAGTCTTCCAATTATGCCATTTGGTTTATCTCATTAGAAAAGTCAGAGTGCTTTAAAATGGAAAAACAAGTACCTCAATATGTGGTGTCTCTCCCAGCTGTAGGTTATTAAAAATAGTTGCATAGTCCCCATTTAAATTCATTAATTCCTCATGACTTCCTCGCTCAGTAATGCAGCCTTCTTTCATGAAGACCACTTCATCACAGTCAACAAGATACTGGTAAGAACAGCACAAAGAACAAACCTTCATCATTACATGTGATCCACCACATGCCCGTATGATCCTTTTCAGTATTTTATAAACATTTGCACACAGTAGGAGGGAAACACACTGATTCCCTGCTAATAGGAATGTGATTTTTAAAGCTCCTGTATTTACCAGATCACCATGATTACTCTCACTCTACATATAAAGTTCTCATGTTCTGTCAAAACCAATCCATTACAGAATACACCATCCAGAATACTTAAAACTCTCCAGATACTAACACACTAATTAATATTTCTATGCACAGAGGATGGCAAAAAAAAATCAGAATATATCGATTCTGATTTACTGATAGCAAAATTAAATGTTTTCTGACATGATAAACTAGCTTTAAGGTAAATTAGCAAAAGTGTTTTTGAACGAGATACTCATTTATCTAACAAATTTTCTTTAGCCAAGCATTACCAGTCCCTATCATACACCAAACAGTACTAGTATCAAGTAAAGAATTAGACTTAGTTCTTTGCATGTTTGCAGCAAGTTTGTAAATCTAAACCACACATCCTATAGCGGGACAAGGTTGTGCTCTAACAAGCCAGGACACAGGAATCTCCAGCATGAAGGCAAGTGACTAAACAGCATTTCAAGAAAGTCCAAGAAAGCAAACACAAGAGGTGTAGTACCTGAAGCTGATGAGTGATGAACAGGACAGTCTTTGACTTCAGGTGCTTCCTTATTGCACTGTTAAAAATGTGATTTCCAACATGAGCATCTAAGGCACTAAGGGGATCATCGAGGATGTAAATGCTCCTGTCACTGTACAGGGCTCGAGCCAGACTGATTCTCTGACGCTGTCCTCCACTCAGGTTAGCCCCTCGTTCACCAATCTATACAAACACAAACAGGTTGTTTTATTTCTACAGCACTGTGCAACACATGAACAAGAGATGACTGGAATTAAATAGATCATAATATTTCATATGCCTCTGTGTATATACATATAGATGCACGCACAACATATTATATGTACGTTCTATAGTTTAGGTGTATACTTTTTTGTGAAATGTGTTACACAGTCAAACTCAAGGTTAACATGCTTGAAGCATTACAGTATTTTTTTGCCTACCTAATTTAAATTATGTTCAAATAGGTGCTATTAAAGCAGTTAAATTTACAGAACAATGAAAAACTCAGGAACTGGCAACATTTGTGCCAAAAATGTGGCACTAGTCTCAACAGCCTACGGCACTGATAAGCTTGAGGCATATTCAGCAGCTTGACTTATATGCATACCAGTTTGATATTTCTCCTTACTCCAGTCTAATCTGGCAAATTAAAACTTTACTTTTCTCCATCTACTAAATAGTTTACTATAAGCAAAGTTTATACCTCTGTCAGGTCCCCATTTGGAAGGATGGCTAGGTCAGGCCTTAGACAGCAACCATTCAACACAGTGTTGTATCTAAAGAAGATGGATTAAATAAGTAGTAAGAACACATTCTTTTCCACCCGAAGTGTCTAGCTAGTACAGCATTATTTCACTTTCTACACCAATAGCACATATTCCAGGAGCCTTAAAAAATGATCCACCTTGGATTACCAAGGTGAAACCAAGAACAAGCTACTTACTTCTGATGTTCTGGAAAGGTAAAGAGGCAATATCTTTTCAAGGATTGCTAGCATAGGGCCTAGGGATGCCCCCCACTCGGGAAGGGACACACAAGGTGCCAGCTCATTGAAAAGGAGTTGTTGTTCTTACACAGGGCAAGACGAGGACAGCAAGTATAAATATAACTTTAGTGCTGTGAACAGAGGTCAGACGGCTCACCGCAAATGAGCAATGACAGTAGCACTGACAGCCATCAGCCACAGTGACCACAAACACAAGAGACAGGCTTTTAAATGAGCCTTAAAGTTTAAAGGCAGACTCCAAAAGTAAAGGTAGGCTTTGACTGCAACATACTCTGCATCCCTCACTTGGGCCAAGAATTACTAAGCTTTCATGAAAATCAGCAAATATTTCTGACAAACCTTTCTTCATCATATTCCTTGCCAAAAAGAATGTTGTCCCGAAGTGTAGCATTGAGAATCCAGGCCTGCTGGGCCACATATGCAAACGTTCCACTTACAGCAATGCTACCCTCCAACAAGGTCATCTGGAATTCAAAATCATGCAATAATGCCAGGTCATGTCTAATACAAACAATTGGAAATCAAGAAGAGAAAAGCAGAAGTCAAAACAGAATTTCTTACCTGTCCTAAAATTGCTGAAATGAGTGAAGTTTTTCCACTCCCCACACTGCCACAAATTCCAACAAGTTTTCCCTAGACAGAAAAAAATATATGGTACTCATTACTTACTTCTCTAACCTTCTCAGAATTTGGACTACCTGTACTATCTCAGAGTTTACAGTCAGACATTAATGACAGCTGAAAAAGGACAAACAAATACAAGTCAGTCAATATTTTAACTCTCGAAAAACAAACAGTAAATACCATCCCACTGTGGACTAAAACTGAATTAACTCTGCAGGTGAAAATGAATGTATTTTAAGAAGTTTCCCTCTGACTGGACCATCAACACAAGCCCAGAGAACGCTGTACTCGGCTAAAAGCTCCAACACCTGCCCAAACAGAACACACCATGGTGCTGGTTTCCAAAGGCCTTCCACTGACTTCAGTGGGTGACAGCTCAGACTAAGGAAACAAAAATCTTTGTAACTTGATCAGAAGATAAAGAAATTACTGTAGCAAACAAAAAGTTCACGGATAAATTAAAACTTTCATACAATCAAATTGACAATTATTGGTTGGTGTGACAGTGTGATAAGGGGAAAAAAAAAATAAAGGATACGTGTCCATTAAAACTCCCTGCCTATGAGATGCAATTTGCTAAGGACCACCTACCAAGAAAAAGCTGGAATCCAATCACTTTGAAGCACTTATCTGCAATAAAATGGATGGGCTGATACCTACATTAACCAAATAATGAATTCAGCAAAACTGTTTTTCTTCCTTCTGTAAAAAAAAGTTCAAGTGGACAACAAGGGTATATAGGCATTTGGGGAACAAGTTGTTACACTCTCATTTACAAGTTTTCCTCACCTGACAGTAAATTAACGTGTACATTTTGAAGCAAGTATATAATCCTTTTCCAAGTCTATTTATTATTTAAAAATAAAAGCAACTCTCTTGAGTTTTAAACTATCCCTCTGCTCATACTACAAGACAGTTTAACTAATAATATTCTGATAAATGCATGGATCCCATTACTACAGCATCCAAGTAACAGATTGCAATTTTTTTTTTCATTTGTAAAAGATATCATGTATTAAGGAAGTTCATTTTCTTTGACATTTCACATGCTTACACCTTACTTGCAATGAGGACTTCAACTGGTTCTAACTTCTTGAAAATCTTTCTTTGTCCTTCCTATTGTGCAAAAATTCTCAGTGAAGAATTAGTTGCATATTCTTCAATGAAAAACCACTGTTATGCTCCATTAGAACACTTAAACACATAAAATGTTCACTGAGAATGTAGCCAAAACCCTACAAAATTGTCAAACGGCTGCAGGAATAAACCATCAACCAACACCTCAACAACACCTCTGTCGCCCTGCTTATTCTTTAAGTTCAATGCCTCAGACTGTTCTGAGAGCTACAAACAGAAAAAACACATTAGATGTGAAGACTAAATATCCTGCAGTGATTCATAGGCTGTGTGCAAAGATCCCGTTTGCTAGAATGGCACAGCTGTTTACATCAAATCAGACACTGCATCCTGGATACCACAGTTGCCATGGATATTACAGGAGTGCACAAAAGCAATATGCTCCATTTCATGCAGAAATACACAGCTCTCTATTCCAAGGGACAGCTAAAAATGAGGTCTTTTAAGAGCTCAGATTTTCTCCTTTCTTCTCTTACCTTTTCTATCTCCAAGTCAATGTTGTAGAGAGTCCTCTGAAGACGAAGGTTAACCAGGTGGATGATTCTGTTCTCCTCTTCGGGGCTAGGATGGTCATCATTGTCCACTAGAAGATGGCCCTTCTGCTCTGCCAGCACAGCTTGCTGTCCCTCATTCTGCAGCTTCATTTTCTCTTTCTTGCCCTTGGTTACTTTCTTGTCTTTTTTCACTTTGGGGGTCAACTTTGGTGAGCTCTGGACGCTGGCGTGGGAGAAGTCCCAAGCCAAGGTAGCATTTTTCACCTCTATCGCGGTGTGAGGATTGGCTGGTTTTTTCTTTATCATATGAACCTCTTCCATTAGAAATAAACTCTGATAGGAGTTGTGAGAGAGGTGTAAAGATGAGACACCTGATCAAGACTGGGAGACAAGCCTATGGCACACTCACGCAGCAAAACACATCAGGCTATATAGTGGGAGAAAGCTGAAGAGCAAAAGGTAGCTCATTAGTGTAAACTAACTCCGGGCCTGCTGAGTGGCCAGGGCATTCCTGGATGTGGTGGAAACACTTAGATACACTAAGACTTTTAAAGAACTGCAGTGCTCTGGGTGCTGTGAGAGGAGCTCATTCTGTCAACACTGTTTGCAACTACCACTCTGCAATCTCCAGATACAAAACACGGGAGTAGAATACATGGGTTGCAGAGATGTCACCATGAGCAAAAGTGACTGACTTGTCCTGAGCACCAGCTTGTTACAGAAGATGGAATGACTTCAGCCTTTACCCTTCACCTCTTTGGTTGGGAAAATGCCATCTCACACAAATTTAGCAATGTAGGGCTGCTTGAGAGTAAGCAAGCCACTAAGTCCATTGTATCATGTTTTCCACCACATCCATCAGTACTTACAATCAACACAGATTAAGAAATTTTTCACATAATTTAGTTACAAGATAAAATGGTTTCCACTTACATAACTTGTGTGTTGAACTAAGCAGCCTGTGACTACAGACTACTTAACCGTCAGCCTTATTTTACTCCTGAGATTGCTATGCCCAAATCACACATTCATAAGAAAGCTCATACTCATTTGCAGACTCAAAACATTAGTTACATTTTTATTGTAATATTAGAGCAACCCCACCCCATGTTACACACCTGACAGAAATTACAGTTTGCAGGCTTGAACTGGGAAGTACTACAATTTCCACTCTTCTCTTCCCCTAAAAATTCCCTCTAGTACAACTGGACTTAGGAAAGCTTGCTTGAGGTTGACCCAAGAAGATTAGACAAAAATGCTCAGAAATTAATGGGATCTCTCAACCATTCTGCAGATTCCATTCTTCTCACACCCAAATTTGGTTCCTGAATGCATTATAAAGAATCCATATAACTTAATATTATGGAATCCTATTTGGAAATTTCTGCCATGTGCAATAGTGGTACGTGCTATTGTCTACAAGAAAGAAGGCAAAATAAAGGCCTGTCTTCTGAGTTCATACTAAAGTACACAGTGTATTCACAGCAATTGAAGGATGAAATAGGATTGTTTCTGTTATCTGGGTTTTAATTCTCTGCCATAGATTTTCTTTAGTCAGGTCACAATTGTATTTTATTCGTACAATGGAACCAGTATTTCAGTCACAATACGCTCTGGAAACACTAAACCTCAGTTTTTCATGACTACAAACAAAAATGTACTAGTTTGTGCAAAGTCCGCCCACATAGAACATAACATTTTCAAAAATAATTTCACTGGCAAAATGTGGAATTTCATTGTAGACAAGTTGCACTGCATTTTCACGCAGATGGTCTTAAGAGAGTGCAAGAATTACTATACTGCAAACCATATAGTCCTGAATCCCATCTCTGACAGTGGCCAACATCAAAATCCTGAAAACATTGACTGTTTTGCTTCCCACACCAGTACTAACTTAAAGCTCTAATATTCCTTGACTGTGTTTATCCCTTGACTGTTTATCCCTTCTGAAGAATACAATAATATGGAGTGCTAAATGTACAGAAAGAACTCCTCATACAATAAAATAGCATCAAGTTGTTCCACTAGCATCTATTATACACATACGACACTCCACTCTAACAGCTAAAACTGCAAAACTAAAGGACAGCTTACCTTAAATCTGTCAACGGAAACAGATGCCTCAGATAGAGACTTCACTGAGAAAGGTGTTACTTTTAGAGCAAAAGTCATTGAATTAAAGACAGTGACCACTGTGAATGCCTAAAAAAACAAAAAAGAGTGAATGACATTTGGATGCAATATACTTAACTAGCAGTTCCAACCTTCTAAAGGTTGAATTGCCATAGCAGCAAGTCAAAGACATAGAAAAGGTCCACAGTCAAAGAATAACCATTTAAAGATTCAAAGTACTCTGGAATAGCAGAAAACAGCGCATCTACCCAGCACTTTGTAACAGAACAAATCTTCAGTGTTAGTAGATCCAATGAAAATATCAGACAGCAAATCCTGCATTAGCCTATTACTTGTGAAGATCCATCTTCATATCCTATTTTAAGTCACAAAGGAAAACAAATCTGTACTGTCTGCATCCAAGCACACTGAAAAAAAACCATCCAGTAATCCCAATGTCCTAACTGCATAGCAAAAAGAAGTGCTGGTTCACATTCACCTCAAAACCTGTTCTGAGGAAGGTCAGGGCTGGAACAGCACAGAGAGTTTTTTGTGCAAAATACATGACTACATCTGCTGCCGTCACAGCCACCAGATCACCATTTCTGTGAGCCTTAACCTGGCCTGGCCACGCAGGCAAAAAAGAATGAGCTGGAGAGAAATGACTTAACAGAAAAGCTACTGTAGCAATGCAGTAAATAATATTTTCACCACTGCAATAAGCTTACCTGAGCTGCTGTAAGATCGTAGCCAAGGATCATATGGACAGAAAAAGTCACCACACTGGCAATGACTACAACTATGGGAGCCACACCCACAGTGATGCTCTGGAAGTAGCCTGCACGCTCTAAGATTTTACGTTCTTCCTCACGAATCTCTAGAAATACGAATAATGGCACCAAATATGAAGTATGATTCAGAGGAATATGTATACTTATGTATACACTACCACAGCACTATAAACACTGAGTAAGAGAGACCTAACACTTTACGTGTTAGCAGTTATAACATACATGTCCCTATAAAAAGAGCAGAGATAGAGCAGTAAACTATAATGGTCTGTAAATCTTTGTAAGCCAGAAGTCACCGCATTTTAAAAATCGAACAGTTATCATATTATTATCAAAAATTGGAACAAAATTTTAAAAATTAGGATTAGAGCAAGAACAAACATTATCCTAGAAAGCAAAACTTTAGAAAGCAGCAAGACCGTTTGTCTAACCCACCATGCGTGACAAAGAGCGTGATGGATGAAAGAGTTGTTACACCACATGTAAATCAACATCTATGTTTCTAACCTAGAAGCATGCACCAAAGCAGCGAGGCATCAGCACAAAAGGAAACATCTGCAAATT
This sequence comes from Aythya marila, assembly GCF_965140915.1. Classification (NCBI taxonomy): domain Eukaryota; kingdom Metazoa; phylum Chordata; class Aves; order Anseriformes; family Anatidae; genus Aythya; species Aythya marila. The sequence goes on from NC_139050.1 coordinate 17,279,283, forward strand.
GTGAACTCACTTTGAACATTCTGAGAAAATGGTTTGACCCAGGCATACATTTTAATGAACTTAATATAATTAAGAACTTCATTCATCTTTTGCACACGTTCATCTGTTGTTGATACACATTTTCTTCTGAAATAAGCAGTGAGGCGTGATACAAACATCTGAAACAAAAAGTAACACCATGCAACATTAGTGAAAAACTCAGAGCAAGTACATTCAGCCCCTCTGTGTTACTATTCAAAGCAAATTTTCAATCTGAAATAAGGGTTTCAGAAACAGGCAAGAATGCTTTCATTTTGACATAAAAGGAAAGCTAGAAACATTCACATCCGTCCACCCCATCTGCACTGAGCACTAGACTGAGGACAGCAAGTCTAAACAAAAACAAAATTTGTGAGAATAAAGCTGTGGACTCTTACCAGTATTGAATAGCACTAGATGCACTACAGTTTCTGAAGCACAAAGACTACATAAACTTTAAGGTATACTAAATTTACTCTCACAGCAAATGAACACTAGAACGCATTCTAACCAGTCTTTTAACCTGGTCCCGTAAGACGAAAGAAAAAGCTGGGCTTTGTACAGCCAGATCAATTTCTACTATATACCTGTGCTAGGACAATAAAACATTATTAACATTTTTACTAAAACAATGTAAAGTTTTAGAGAACTGGTGAAGACAATCAAATGCCACTCTTCATTCCCCTTTTTAAAAAGGTAATTCCCATTATTTTAGTCCTTCCTATTGCACACAAATTACATCACTGTGGACCTGATGGTATTCTGCAGCCATGCTTTTTAAAATGTTTATTATGAATATAAAGATAAAAAGAGTTTTGGCTTGGACTAGCCTATTTCACAGCTGAGCAGAAGTAGAGGCAGGAATATATAGACAAGAGCACCCTCCCTCCCAGATGTAGCACTTTTCAACACCTATTACTGAATTCAGGAATGAATCTTGACCGAAACATGCAACACTTGGTCCCTGTAGACAAGATGGAGGCCTTTTGTCTTTCCAACCTCAACCACAAGCATCCGAACATTCTGCACTTTAATTTAGCTATAAATATTTATCTCAAAGTCAGATCTGCTAGCTTTCCTATTTCCATTTCTTTTTTTTTTTTGTACCATTTTGAGTTCCCCATTTCCAAGTTTCTGCTCCTCACATCATCTTTAGCAATAATTTCAATAATATGCAGTACCATAAACAAGCTTAACCTAGCACTTTTCAACACCTTTATTCACAACTATGCATATATCTAGCCCAAGAAAAATGAAGTAAGTCTTAATTCTTTATAACTTACCATTGCTGGGTAGAAGAGGATGAAGACAGCAGAGCCCAAGAAGCCTGTTGGGCCCAGAATAATTACATTATAAACCATTCCTAAGATGGCCACAATAGGGCCCCCAGCCAACAAACTGCCAACTGCTGCAGCTTCAAACATCCTTTGACCATCATTGGAACATACATTTATGAGCTGAAAAACACACAGAGCGGATTATTTAGATTTAAGGCACAGTTAATTCTCAAAGGAATATATTTACATATCTTTTCTCAGCCAGCAATTTCCAAAATGATACTCAGCTTACCTCGCCAAGAGACTTCTCCTTGATATTCTTCAGCTTGAGAATTTTCTTAAATGCCATTGTCAAGACAGCTCCACGCAGTCTAACCCCCGTGCGGTAATTCAAGGCCCAGGTTAGCGCAAGGGACCAAGATCGCACTATTTCCGTCATAAAGATGCCAAAAACTAAAAACAAGCTGTACTGCAGGTTGGACTCACTCTGTTGGGTATACTCCAAAAGATGTTTCACAACGAACGCCTACAGGAAGAAATGCAAACTTGCATGAACACCCCATCATCCCAGAGGACCATGCAACAACTTTATGTTAAGTTAGAAACAAGTAGGCTACTTTGCTTTTAAGAGAGCCATTTGAAATAGAAAGCGTCTTCCTTCTCGAAGTAAAAGTTGTCAGTACAAGGAATACTGTAAAACAAAGCCCTGCTGAGAGCCAAGCACTGAGCCAAATTTAGTAAGTAAAGAAAGTTTAATTTGGAACCATATTCCTCGCGGCATACTTATAATCCTCTGTGTCTTCTAACTTAACATAAATCTGTCAGTTAGCTGAAAGCAATGCATTGTCATATAGAAGAGTTTTAAAATATAGTCACTACTTATACATCTGAGCACATTAAGAAACATTCCTTTATGTGACATTAAGACCTTTTTATTTTATCTTTGTTTTGCTTCAAACGTGCTTATTTGATAAAAAGGAACAATGTACCTACAGTTGTAGAGGGGAAGAGTGAGAAGGACATTTGCAAAACATTCCTGGAAATAAACATCAGCAGTTTAATAGTAAAGAAAAAAACAAGCAGAAAGCACAAGGTTCGCAATACCACAAATCATTGGGGGCAGGGGAAATGAAAAAGAAAACAAATTAACCATACGATCCCTCCCCATGCCCTCTCCCCCCAGAAATACAACACTTTACCTCAGGAATCACTTTTCAAATATCACCTGCAGAAAGAATGCAGCCCCCAGAACCACTGATTCCCACCTCCAGCTCTTTGTGGTCCAACAGCACATTACAACATCATACAACTCACAATCGCCATCAATATTAAATACTATCGACTGAGAAACAACAGGCTTTTATTTGAAATAAAGTGCCATCTTAAATGGTAACATCTCACAAACACGGTACAACAGGTAAAGCATTGTATAAATGTACAATCTGCACATACAGGGTAATTATAAAGGGTTAATATCTAACAGTCTTAGCCTCTAACAAACTATAACTGAAACTACACACAAAATTATAAAAATACAAAAACACAACAGTATTTTTCATGAAGTCCAAAAGATGTCAAACTTGCAGGTGCCAACACGGGAGGCTTCTGAGGCTGCACAAATTCTGAAAACTGGATTTAAAAGTATGCTATAGTAAGGCTTCACAGATAGCAAAAGCAGATTTCCTAGACAGCTTCTCAGCAAATGATGCTTTAAGATACTGGTGCTTTCGATACGCTAATACAGAGCAGAGAATTACCTTTGCCCACAACAAAAAGCAACCAAAAAAAATTTTGAGACCAAAGAAAATATTTGAGAAGCCTTTCACATCACAGTTCGTTGAAGTCCTCTTGGCTAAACCAGGTTTTGCAAATAAGAGTTCTGTATAGTTTGAAGAGAGAGGGAAAAAACAAAACCCCACTATTTCAGCAAAGGTATTGAAAGCTACAGCCCAGCACCAAGTAACAGGAAAAAAATGGAGATCAAACTCATCTGTTCTGAGGAAAATAATTCTGCGTGTCAGAACCAAGGAAACATGCTGTAAATAATTTTCCTCTTTCATTTTCATAGGTGTGAATTAAAGCCAGATGTCCATCAGGTTCTAGAATGGCCACTGAGAAAATTTACATATCGATCCCTGAACAAATGTGAGCAGCTCACATTCACAGATCTATTGCATTCCAACTTTCTCCTTATTTGGATTTAGTTTTACATCCACTGTTTGGACCACAACTGCATACAGTTGGTTTGCAGTTACTAAGAAGATTACTGACTTCTTTTTCCAGTATTCAATCCCACATATGCAACCGAGTCACTGAGCATCGGGGTGAAAATGCCCCCTTTTTCCTCACGAGCTGTAACTCAGCATGGTCGCAGACAGCAAGCATTTTCTCGCACACCACAGCATTGCTGAAAGTCTCCAAGAGAGGATGTATAAAGAAAGCAGATGTTTCCTGGGGTCTCATTCCTCCCAAAACTTTTTAGTGCATTTTTTCAGCACTATTTTATAGAATCAGCATCTCCCGTGATGAAATAGAGACAAGCTTACATTATACCCCATTATTTTTTTCCAGATGAAAGAAAGAGGAAACAGCAGATTAAAGAACTTTGAAAAGGGAATGGAAAAAAGAGTCACACAATTAACATTTACATCTAAGCACATACTACTGCAATTCAAACTAGTTTAATGAAAAGAATCCAGCGTAAAGTTATTTACAGAACAGGAAAAGTTGTAGTACAAAAAACTAAAACTGCATCTAACGGTAAAAAGGAATTCCTGTGACTATTACCGTAGGAGTTGGTACTAGCTGCTTGGCTGTCTTAAGCATTCTCATTGAATAAACTTTACCTTACCTTTGCTCTTGGCGTTGGCTCTGCCCAGCAGGACTGTCTCATTCTGACGCAGAAAACAGCCATCCTGAAAATTCTAAAGAACAGCTTCTGTCACTGGTCCCACTGCAGCGCGGGCATCCCCACTGCAGCCAGCGTGCAAAAACACGGGGCAGGCTGCAACTGGAGCCAACTGGGAAATCGGGAAACTTACCTCCAACAGCTTACCACTCCCCCCTCCAATAACTGACCAAACTGTCAAGCTGTACTCCACTAAGATAGCAAGTTTCCCCATCTCCCAAACAGGAAGAATAATAGCTCTGAACAGTTGCAAACAGGTACATTGTTCAGACCTGGAGTTAAACTGAGTATGTTCGGTAACCAAAAAAGTTTATTTGTTCCTCAAAATGAACGTGAAAGTTTTGGTAGCTGATTAAACAGCAGCATAGATTCACTGAAGATAAATGGTATCTCACCTCTAATAGTACATTCTGATGGTTATTACAAGGCAGTCTGACACATGCAGCTGTCTCACCAGGTTATGGGTTTGGATATCATGACAGATGCAGAATTTATCAAAATAAATAAAATAAAAGGAAGACCCTTGAAGGATCTGATATCACAAAAAAAAAAAAAAAAAGGAAGTCTACAACAACTCCCATCCAGTTATAACCATCACAATGCTCATGAGCAAAGCCACCACTGTTGGCTGGCATTTCAAGGTCATGGACACTCAAATTAGACTTCAAAAAAATCTAATTAATTTTAATTAATGTTTAACTCCATTTTGCTAGTTTTCACCAACACAAGAGGTCAAGTCAAGTGCTTTTCCTGATCTCCCTTTTCACCTTCAGGTGACTGAAAGGGTGTAACAATACAAGAAAGCACTAACACTTCAGAGGAGACAGCATAGGCATATACTTGAGGCATGCCATTTAAAAAACAGGGAGGAGGGATGGTAAAGACTCATTTTTTCATGCCAAATATTATAACCATGAGGGAATTCTTCCTTATTCAGAGAAATGAATAAGGTTGCCTGCAAACAGGCAAGGTCTATCGATAATTTTAAATTATCCAAATTGAGCATCAATTGCAACCATAGTTCCCAACCTAACCAAGTTGGTTTGCTGTTTTTTTCCTTCCCTTCCCGCTCTCATCCAGCAGCTTGGCTGAGACAGATCAAGATTACACTACAGAAATTAGGGATACCCTGCTGCAAGTTCTTTGCTAAAGATAAAAGCAGCTACTAAAGCCCTGTAGTGAAACAATGACAGAAGCTCTTCTTGGGGAAAGCTAGTGCTGTTAAAACCTTAAACATGATATGTTATTACCGAAATATGTTCAGACATTTTATAATTTATACAAGCCAAATTATTACCATGAAAACAATACCACAGAAACATTCGTTATTCATATTACATAAAACAAGGCAAACTTTAAAGACGTATAAAAAGCAGAAGAACATTTTGATAAGACATTTAAAAACTGGAAAACATTTTTAAAAAGACATTTCACCTAACAGTGCACCCAAGTGTACTTACCCAAGAAATGAACCTTCAGCTTACCAGCACACTGAAACGTGTACTACTAGCAGTAATACTGCTCCTACTCCTCAAGGGAAATGTGTAGAGAATAAATTTAGTCAAAATTTCAACTGTAAATCTGCACAGCACGTGCAACAAACAGGTGACAAAAAAAATGGTGTGAATGTCAAGTCCCATATGTTGTTATCTTCATTACGACCCACAGCAACAAACTGCAGCAGTTCCTAAAGGCAATAACATACTCTAACAAATTCTACATAAAATCTGTCTGACCGTCCTCTGTAGTGTCAGGAAAGACTATACTCACAGATTTCTGGAAACTTGCTACTTAAAAATGTAGCGCTCTAATAAAATTGTTTGGTTCCATCTCTTGAAGACTGTGCTATTAACGCCAATAGTCTAAGATTAGTGTTTTATCAGACTGAGTTTTATTACAAGATAAACTTACAGAATTTCAAAACAGAAATAAAATACCTGCACGTAAGAATTTTATGCAAAAAAGACCACATACCAGTTAAGGAAGAACTTTAAACTATACTCAAAAGCAAAGAGAAAAAACAGGTGTGCATTTCCTCCAAGATATCTAAAGTCCCCCTCCCTTCTCCAAGAACTTGGCCTTGGTATTCAGCAACTGATCCTCCAGCTGTAGGAAACCTATCTTGGAATATCATATGACTCTGGAATTTTGCCCCAACATTTCTAGCTAGTCAAAACATTTAAGTGATCCTGCAATGAAACCTTAATATTTTACAGTTGGCCATGAGATGAAGCCCTCTGGGGTTGTTAAAAAAAGGATGGAAATTACTTACTGGTCCACTAAAACCCGCGAGCTGCGTGATCATCAGACACACTATGGAAATGATGAGTCTGGTGCGGCAGAAAATCCACACAACTCTCCGGAGAGAAGCATCATTGGGCCCACATTCTTTCAGTTCTTCCTGCCACAATCTCTCCAGCCTAAGAAAAACAGAATGCAATTTTCACTGCAATAAAAGGTACAATCTCATAGGCAAATCTCTGTAAAAACTGTAAATACATGGTTTATTTTATGAGGTAAAGAGAAATCTCTGCATCTTGAAATATCTATATTGTGGTATTTGTACTGAAGAGAGGGACAAAAAACACAATGCCTTTTTTTTTTTCTTTGCTCAGTCTCTTTGGCTATCTTAAGCTTTGTCTGGCAATCTGGCATTCTGTCTGGCTATCTAAGCTCTTATCACCACCTTTTTTTGCTGGTCTGATAGAATAGTTGTAGAGTTAAAAGCTGAGAAGAATTCTCATTAGCCATAAAAGGTTAATTTAATTGCAAGATTTGACCCTTATTCAAATCATCCTGGTTCTGTAAGTGTTTTTTTCTTCCATCATTTCACCACAAGTTTTTTTTCGGTGTAGCCTTGATATAATGTTTTTAAATAAAATTTAAAGACATGAGAAAAATCAGAAGAGTAATTGCAAAACACTCCTGTAGACAGATTGAAGTTCACTGAAATCAGCAAGAGTACAGAAAATGCAGCAGGAGGAATTGGTATAAAGGAGGATAAAACAAAATTGCATTATGTCTGAGAAATACAGAACAAAATATCTGTGCTGCATATCTAGGACAATATTATAATTACCTGTGAACTTATAAAAAATGAAACAAAAAAAATAATATGGAGCAAAATGTTTCTACCTTCTACAATTGACATCTGAAGACTCGTGCCTTGACAAGGACCATACATCATCCATAAACAACTCCCCTTTCTTGTATGCTCTGTGGGCCAAAGGAGTGAGCCAGGAGAAGGTCATGCAGGAGAAAAGCCCAGCATTATCAACAGGGTGCTGGTGTCTAAAAGAAAAAAAAAAACTGAAATAAGTGAAAAGGAAACAGAATTGCAAATCATTGAGAAAAAACAAAGCCTACTCTCACTGAAAATACTCAAGAGTTCCAAATGGCCATGCAAGTTGCATTTGCCAAACAAATTCCAGCATTTCCAGTACCAGTCAGCAGAAATACAGATACAAATCTACTTTTTAGCTGGTTTGAAAAGCAGATACTGTATCAGTTCTCCTGCAGCCTCAAGGCTTACTTGGAAGTAGTCCGTATGGGTTTCAGCACATTCAGGCCATGGTGGTATTTGCCCTTGTGATGCTCTTCATCCAGCATTCTCAGCTGGGAATGCACGGAGGTATCCAGTGGGAGGCCCTCTGCGCGAGCAGCTGCTTCCAAGGCATCCTGGCATTCAATCTGCTTTTATAAGAAAGAATAGAGTCAGAGTTCAAAGCTATGCTTGAAGTCCAGGACACCTGCAACTTTACACCTCTTATTTCTGTAAGTCATTGCAACATCAGCCACTGCCATCTGATGTCTTAGAGGACAGGTTTCAGCCTGGTGGCAAAAACATGGAGGGCACACACATCGTGGATCTGCATAATGTACATTAACACCAGTACTGTGTCTGTGTACTCAAAGGATAAATAGATCGATTTTGCATATTGTCACAGGACCAAATGCTTCAGGGAAATGAAATATGATAGAAGAAAATAATAAAAAAAAAAAACACCATTAGTTCTTTGTAAATTTGGGGAATCAATGACTGGTTTATACAGTACAGTTCAGACTTGATGAACTTGCACCCTCTTAGTATAATCTAGATATTCTTAGCCACAGAAAAGTCAGATTATTATCAGAATACTAGTAAACTTCTTCCAAAATACCTTGGGTTACATCAAAAGAAAAATATGTATTATGCAAACTGGTATGTACTTTATCATGTTTCCTGATTTTTCTCTTTCTCCCTAAAGGCAACAAGAAAGATGGCAATTCTTCCTGCTCCCAGCCATACATACTTCTCTGTGGCTCAGCAACTGTATTACCAGACATTTAAACGGCAAGCCTTCTCAGGAGAGTTTTCCCACAGCCCTAGTAAAAGGCAGACTTTAAATTCTAATCTAACAGGAGAAAGTAAATAGCAACGATATGGAGAAACCAAAATTTTGCAGAGTTCAAACGAACCTTTTGATCAGAAGCTCGATGTGGCAAAAGTATCTGAGGAGATAAGCTCACTATCTAACGCTTGCAGAGGGCTCACTGCAGGTCCTGCTAACTTCATGGGCCATCTATTGCAGAGTCGTGTTATCTGTTTGTTTTCTGGTTCTTTGAAATTGAGTTACTTTGTGAACTCTAAGGTAGAAATCTCCCTGGCCGTTTTGTAAACAGAGATACCAGAGAATCTGTAAAGATCATCTCGTCCCACCACCATGCCAAGGTACCATGCTTATCCTTATTAGCGGCCTTCCCAGGACAAAGTTATTTCATTATTTTTTTTTATTATTTTTTTTTAAACAACTGTAACTGCCTTGCAGCCTCCTAAAAACACAATACCCAAAGCCTTAAATGGCCATCAATAGCCAGCAATTGATTCCTAACCTTGCATTGCATAGTTTTTGTCAGAGATTTAGCCTGTCCTATGTTACTATCTAAGCATATAGCACATTAAGACAATTAGCTTCTACTCATGCAAAGGGGCGAGAGCAGGAAATCGATAATGACAGTATAAATCTGCCCTTTGTTTATTTAACCAAGTGCTTAAATACTGCCTAAGCACTATTTAACAACTTTGTCAACAACCCATGGTCCGGGGCTCAAAAAACATTATCTAAATCTAAAGCATGATTATAAAACAAGCCAGGATAATTAGAAAACAAAAGAACACGACAAGATTCTGACACATGTTGTGCCTCAAAATATGTAACAAAATCGGAATTAAAAGATTTCTCAATTTCTGTTAAATTACTGACTCACTAAGGGCCACACCTCCTTACCAAATCTCCCCTAATCAGCATTAATATGGGAGCTGCCAAAGATGTCTCAAAGGACTCAGCAGGAGGAAAGCTGTGCACCACCACTTTCCTGGATACAGTGGAGGAATTCATAGCTAGTTGGCTTCGTTCTGCCACTTGCAAGACCCTCAGGCACATCTGCCCAAACACCCTGCCCTGTTGACAATATGCTGTGCCACAGGCTATTTGCAGATTCGTTGTTTTTCAGAGCACACAGAAAGGGCCTTGGAGTCCAAAAGGAGTCTCCCAAATTCAAAAACATCAGGATAAATGTAAAGTTGTTCACCACTTACAAGCGGGAACATTTTTAGTAAGAAAGCACAACTGCAAGATCCTGCAGTTTTTAAGCAGTCCAAAGATAACGTTCACTCACTGTGAAAAACAATTAAACTCTCTAGAGGTGCTCAACAGGATTGTCTTAGCAAATGTTGAAAATAAATTGATAAATTGATAAATGACTAGGGCACTGCCTCCTAAAGGCCTTTGCAATCTCTTGACACACAGGGAAGTATAAGCACAAACCCCTAGCTGAGAAGATTCTGCAACTCAGTCTTGGCAAAGCTGCCAAAATCCCACACGTATGATTATCAAGAAACAAACGCACCACCCTACTGTACAAGAAAGATTACAGTTTTGTGTCAAATTATAAAGTCTCCAAAGCCTACAGTTTAGCAGGGAGAAGTGAGACTCCTAAGCACTTCTACTGTGCATTTCTGGAGTAAAAGCTGAAATAGAAAAACAAGTCAGAAGCCCAACACTTAATTATATAAGTTTATGAACCCCTAGCCTTTTTTCAAGTGTTCATCAACTGATGATATCCTGAGCGCCTGCTTGCACACGCAGTTTTCTCAGAAACTAAAATTCTAAAGAAGACTTTAGCAATGTGATGGAACAGGCGCCAGCACTGCTCTTGAAACATGTGCCTCATAAATCTTGTTACTAGCTGCGCTATCAAGGGCTTCTTGTAATTCAGCAGCTTCTCAGCATACCAGTAAAAGCTACTTAACTGGTACTAAAGCCCTGTATTAGTAACACCAAAGTAATGTTAACAAAAAACAAGTCTAAATTAGAGATTAACACTAACCAGGAGAAAACAAACAACATTGTCATTTCTTAAAAAACAGCAGCTCACTACTCAGCATCATCATAAAGGCAAAAAGACAATGAAGAAAGCATGAACAATACCATACCACTTCCAAAACCGAGGGTTTGCCCCCTTTTTGAACACCAGTCGCTACCCCATGCTTCAGTTCAGAAAGGGTGCTATACTTAAAATGACTTTGTATGAACAATGAGAGCAGTTAGGATGGGAACAGCTTCCACTCATGCAGAAATTTAAGACTTTTCAGCTAGTGAAGGAGAGGAACAAAGATAAGGTACTTGAGAGGCCCATAAAGTCGTGAATGACATGAAGAGAAGTAGGGAACGATCACTGGCTGATCTTCCAACAAAAGAACCTGAACACTGGGTGAAATTAATGCTATTCACACAAGGCATGCTTAAATTCTGAATTCCCTATCACAGGATGTTGTAAAGATCAAGCATATAAATGGACTAAAGATGGGAGAATTGAACTCGCACAGGAGAAATACATCACGGCTCACTTAAACATGTGACAGAGAGCAACAGAGATCGTTTCCCAGCATTTTATTCTCAGCTAGTGGCCCACAAATAGTTTCTGCAACCACAAACAGCTTCTGACAGAGGGCAAGGGTCCTGCACTCCACGTTAGGTAAAAGTGTGGCACACAGAGGTGCAGGCTGGTAGGACTGAACAGACAAGGGGCTCTAGAAGGTAGAAGTTGAATTAGTGTTTGAGTCATGATTTCAAAGCTAGCCTGAGTTTATGCATGCCCACGTTAGAGCAGACGTCTCCCAAGTAGCGCTTAGTGTCAATGTTTGGGTACACGGCCTTGAAAAGATCACCACAGGTATGTTTGTGATGAGCCTGAATATTAACCACATCTTGATGCACACAGAGTCCTTGCTGAGGTCAGGTACATTCATTTTTTCCTGGGAACATTGCTTATTTGACTTTGCCCTTGAATTTTGGCAAGTATTAGCCCTGAGGTGAGATGTTCTAAACTCTTCCCTGGCAAACCCACTTATTCCTATAATCCAAGAAATGAGGTTCAGCATGTCACTTTTATTTGGGGATTGTTTTTTTAAACAGCAGCTGTGTCCCTAGTCAGGCTTCTGGTGTACACGAATCCACATCTTGTATTTCCCATACAAACCAGTATGGGATTCACTCAGAGCTGAGGCTGTACACTCATCATGCAGCACTGAAGCTGGACAGTTGATGCATGCTGTCATGCAGTAACAGCAGACCCCCTGCAGAATGAGAAATAGTGATCAGCTTTAACTGTAAGTTTCCCCTCAGAACTAACAACCCATACACACCCTGACCACAAAGCCAGGAAACACCTCAATAAGCAGATCATACTGGCACAGCACAGGCTGAGGAGTTGGTTCCTGACTTGCTCAGGTAAGCTCTATTACCCTGAACCACACGCAAACTGCTGCTGTTCTTCCACTAATTCTTTCCTCAGGCCATACCTGAACTAGGTCACAAGAGAAGATATCAATTTAGGACAACACCAGGAAGATCCAGAAACTCAAACTGCTGTGGCATGAAACCACCAAAGAATGAGAGCACAAGCCCTGACATCATAACATTTATCAAGCCTGATACAGCCTTTCACTCAGTTCTCCTTCCTATACCAACACATGCAAGCGACACCCCACCCAATTGGCAAATGAACCAGTAATCTAAAAAAATACCTCAAGGCTCCAAGCATAAGTTGACTGACAGACTTTTAACCTTACTCCTCAAATGGGATCAAAATGTAGATTGTTTGTGGAACAGCCTGGTCACAGCAGGATCCGGTGGCTACCCCTCAGCACCAGGATATGAGAGTTCAAAGACTAACAACCACCTCAAGTGCCTCAGAGCATCAGAACTCCCTGCATGAACAAGTTTTGTCTCATTTCAAGTTCAGTTCTCCAGATCCATTAAATCCTCCTGGCACTACTTAAGTCTATGCTATTGAGTTCCCATGACAGCCATAGGGCAGTGGCTCAAGCACTAATACGGAACACCACAGTGAAGGAAAGCTTGCAGTATCTCTTCAAAGGAAGAGATATTCCCTGCCCGCTTTCAGTCATGAGCAGACTGGTTTACAAGCCAGCTGTTGACAAAGGAACAGCAATAGACAGCAGTAAAAGACAATGGCAGCAAGTAGCCAGATTCAAGGCTTTAATTACATGGTTAAGATTTTAATTACATGGCTAAGATTTAGGGAAAGGATTAAAGACAGCTGACTAAGTAGAAGCCATGAATTAGCCAGAATACTGTTGTTCCACTAGCATGTCTCTGACCAGTGAAGAATTTTGCGTTTTTATTCCTCTTAGTAATAAGTGCAAGACTTTTCAGATATAGGTAGATTCCCCCCTCTAAATTCCAGGTAAACTTTCAATAACTTGTGCTCCTTTCTCAGCTATCTGTACATAAATTGAGGCAGTCATGCAACCTCTGTGCTGTCCTCCAAGTGGTTAGAGGTTCAGCTTAAAACATTCACCAGGCACCCAGTCAGGGATCCCTTGTGTCAAATTAGAGAGTACCTGAGCAGCAGCATGAGAGAACATGACTAATCACAATAGTTTGCTTCAACCTTTAGGTATAACATGGAATTAATGAATCTGTAGAAAGTAGCACGAATTTTTGCCTTTGCACAAAGTCTAATTGTGTTTAAGCTTAAGGGTAACAAATATTGGCAAGGTGTAGTTTAAAGTTCTGTTTCCCTTTGACACTTAAGCAGAAATTAACATTTATAGAAAAGTACACCTTTGGTATATAGGCACTTGGAATTTGCCTTATTGAACTCATTATGTGAGCTTATCACATACTTATTGCATCAGTGCCCTTACACTGCAGCAGCTTGTTCACAGCAGGAGAATATACTGAAGCAGGATCCACAGAGGATCATACCTCACCTAGTGTAGCCTTTCATATAAGGCTTCCAAACATCACAGGGCAATTTTCTCTTTACTTAGTAGAAAAGTAGAATGACAATACAGAAATTGGAAGCTTAAAAGCTTAATTGTTACCAAAATAGCTCCAGGAAATAAGTATCTCCTGCAGTCAGACTGCACATTACACTAAAAATCTGAGTTTCAAGTTCTACATTAAGTCATTAACTATAAGAACTCAGATCTCATTATACATCTGTACCCGTGTCAGTTTTTTTTTTTAAACACTGCTCAGGTAATGTTTCTATAAAACTACTCCTCACCTTCTACACAGCTATGACCTGAGAAAATCAGGTATCCAACACTGCATTTGTGTGCAGCCTATCATTAACAGATGGGAGATTCTCAAGCAGCAGGCAGTATAATGGCAGCTGTTAGAAGTTTCAGAAACACATCCAGATCTGTTCTTCCCTTGCACATCTCTCCCAGCACAGCCAGTTATATAGTTTAGCCGGGTGACAGTTAAAATGATTCTAACGTCTTGTTCAACTGCAGTTTTACCTTGTCATGCAGTGAACACGGGCATCAGCTCAAGCTACCACAGCTTCTAACCATAGCCTCTGAGCCAGCCATTTAGCAATATCTTTGTGTAGAAACCACAAGAGCCTAGAGCCCACAAGACCCCACTCAGGCTGTGATTCTTAGTTTTGTGCTCATTCAGTCATGATAATATGAAGATTTCAAGAAAATGCAGACATCCAGCAGCTTTGGCCACAACTAAAAGCTTGTAATTAAGCTGTCTAGAAAGGCTGCTCCAAGCATGGAGTGCTGAGGCACTAGTACCCAGGCTACATTCATATCCCTATTTTTCGGGTGTTCAACCCAGTTGTTCAGACACTCCAGATGTTCCAGAGAGGTTGAGAGGCAGAGCTGATCTGACTAGCGGACAGCCAGTGATAAATCACTTCAAGGCTACCAGTGCTTGAAGGATTTACATCAACTCCAGCAAGTCCTGATCACGTTCCCTGTTGCCTGGCAAAAGCTGTCAGACACCTGAAAAATAAGAGATCAAGATGAGGACAGGAATATTAGCTGTGCTTCCCCTGCCTAAAGTTAGCAACATTTTTTACTGCATGTTTCAAGCAACCTGAACAACTCAGCAGTACCCAATGTAATGCAACAATATTAACTGGAGGCTTACCACAGGTGCTGTAGACAGTCACTATGTACCAGCAGCTAGAATCTAATCCCAAACTTTATATTCCAGTAACAGCTTGGAGTACAGTTTGCACATTCATGCACTAGCATTAACATTATTAACATTGAGACTAGAATCTCAATAGTTGAATTCTCATAAACATTGCATATCATGAGAATAAACTTTTTCCTCTCTTCTTCTGTAGTTGCAAATGGGATGGGGTAGGAGAACAAAGTACTTGCTCACCTGCTGTTCCATCAGAAACATGCACAGAAGTCTACATTTGAGACCAGTCTATTCCAAAACCACTTTCAGAACAAGTTTCCCTTCCTCATCTGTCATTTTATGGTATATTTGATGGACACAGTGAGGTCTGCCCTGCTTCTCAGGGCACACTGTTTCTGTTAGAAAGGAGTACAATTATTTCAGATACAACTTGAAGAACATGAGTGTTTGGGAACAAGAAGTCCTAAAGGTACAAGTATAAATCAGTATTTCAAAAGCGTCCTTTAATTTCCATTCACTGGTAAATTTTCATTCTTACAGGTGAAGTCTACTGATTATAGTGCTCAGCAGCAAGTACCTCTAGCAGTTATCTTCATTCAGAAGATCAGTGCCTCCATATAAAATAACGCCAATTAGCATAGTATTATACATTGGGAACATGTAGTTAAGACTACTTTATAAGCTGTATTTTGAGGTCTCCAACAAAGACTTAAAAAATCAATTGTTAAAAGCATACTGCAGATACTTATTCATGAATAAAAACCGTGTTTTTGAATTTCAGTCCCAGAGTGCCTAACTATTTCAGAGGTCTAAATTTCTATAGCAACTTTCCCATTAAGCACCAGGAAACGTTAGATTAGACCTACTTATATGGCAATGATTTCAATTGTTATTCTAGGAAGCTTGCTTAAAAATGTCCTATCTTTCAACAAAGTGATCTTCAAGGCTGTGACTGAACAGCATGTGAGCTTCTAAAGGAGAAATTGCAAGTTCTTTCCCACTATGGTCATGAACACCCGCTGCTGGTTTCTATCAGCAGGAAACCTGAACAAGTGTGGAGGTTTCAAGACAAAGCATGAAGCTGAATACAACCTTTACGTAAGACAGAGCAAGGTAAATAAAAAGGTTTTGGGACCTTGGCTCAGTGGTAGAATAGATTTCACTTTCTAAAATCTTGACCAGGCAATCAACTAGTGTTGTCTACTTCAAGACAAGAAAGAGGTTTAAAAATACAGTAATACATGCAACAGGAAACTGAAGTCATGTTACTGATCAGTGACACGTCCATGTGGCCCTGCCAGAAGCTGTCACCCCCACTGGCCTTAACTGGTGCTCCTTGAGTAAGGCAGTTTTCCTTTACCTTCTTCAGAAGGAAAAATGCAGTTCTACCTCCCTCTGATCTATGAGGTACCTCTGTAACATGCTAGTTACAATCCTCAGCCAGGTTTTCTCCAGGAAATTCGAGTTCCACAAGCTCTCTCCATCATGACTCTCAGTTGCCCAAGTGAGAGTTCCACCACAGCTTAACCCCTCTATCTGCACCGCTGTCATCCTGCCCTCCCTCCTCACATCAACTTCACACCATGTTCTGACACCAGTTGTAACAACATGTGCCCAATAAACCAGCTGAAGCATCTGACCCGATCCCAGGGCTCATAAAGGCTGAAGTACTGAAGGACATTGTCACTTTCCCCTTGAAGTACTGCCTTTTTTTTTTTTTTTAAAACAGCTGAGCTACAGTTTCTATCCTTTATTGTTACAAGCAGAGAGGAAGCATTTGACTAACAGGCAAAGGTGAACCTCATAAAAGTGAAGACTTCACTTACCCTTGTTAAAGGTAGAAAATATTCTAAGAAGTGATAAGGCCAAGAAACTTGCTGAAACTAGAACTTATTTCAACTAAAGGAAGAAACAAGAATTTATTTCAACTGTACACAGAAGTACGAGCGCAATTTTGACAAGGTCAGGACAGCTCTTCTCCTTAGCCTCAATATTTTGCAAGTAAGCAGGGTTTAATCTCACTGACGTTCAGCAATAAGTTCAGTGCAGTTTATGGATTACATACACGCAAGCTATAAAGCTGGCAAAACAAGTAGTCCAAGTGTTTGAGATAAGTTAACTCAACCCAGCAATATCAAACAATGACTAAGAAGTAAGACCACAACACAGGGCCCATCTGTCAGAACTAGCCAGTTTCATTAATAAGATAATTCGGTTAATTCCTCTAAATAAAGTTCTAGTTAAGGACAGAGACAAACCTCTTTTTCCATCAGTAACCACAAATTTTACAGAATCCCTGCCTTGCAGTGTTATCTGGGCCTACCACCCTTAACTGTAGTCACTGGCACCAAAACAGGTTGAGCTACAAAGGCAAAAAAAAAGACCACAGCAACAGAGTTCAGCTGATAGGAACGTGCCTCCAAGTCAGATTTTAGTGTCATGATGTACAAGTACACAGGACTTGCTTACTTCCAGCATTCAGAAAATAAAAAACGCTGGTTTCATTTCATTCATTCAAAAGGTTTAGAGGTAAATCACATTACGAGGACCTTAGCCAGCTTTCAGGATTTTGTCCTCCAAAGTTAAAGCAGGCAGCACAATTAGATGATGCAGACCAATAAATAGAGATCCCGTGCCATGATTACTGCTTAACCCCCCCTCCCACTGGTTGGGAAACATGCTGCCCTCCAATGGCATCACTGTTGTCACCAGCACTTTGACAGTGCAGATTTGCTACTGGACAATGTACACTGGGTGACAAGCCAATGACATCAACATAATAGATGCTGTCGAAAAGCTGCGCTGTGACTCCGAAGGGCTCCTGGCTCTGCATCACTGCCTGCTCTAATGCAATCACTCCACCTTCCCCTGCACATCAGCGATAGTCTGCTGAGTCATAGAGCCTGTAGGGACACCAGAAGCTGCAGAGCCTGCGAGTACAAACCGCACTCTGCCTGCTGCAGAGCAGATCACTCCTACCTCAAAAAGCAGCAGTGCAGCACTGAGCCCGTATTCAAAAATACCTGTAAAAAACCCTTGAAGCCCCAGTGAAACAAGGGGAGCTTGATCTGAAGTAAGTTCTGTCTCAGTGCCCAGTATAATGCAACAAAACACCATCCTTTTAAAAACGGTCTTCACAGTTCTTCCATACAAATACAACAACTTCCCCCATTTCCAACCCTCCCGGACTAGGGCTGTCACAGGTAATCCATATAAAATGCCCAGGAAGGAATTTGCAAGCACCTCATCATTGCAAACAATCCGGACAGGCAGTACTGACCTTGGCTTCAGGCAGTTCTACATTAGCATTTTAGCAGGTTTTGGAAAGGTTAGGAAAAGGACATGAAGGAAGGTATTTCAATACATGTATTCAGACCAGCTAATATTATTAATCTTCTTTATTACTAATCTTCTTTAACCAGCATGGGCTCTTAGTTCCAAACCATATCTTTCACCATTTGTGTGGGTGTTTGCATTTATCTGATCATCTATTTGCCCTACAGCACTTAAGTTCTAGTGCATGCACTCTTTCAGTGGGAACAAGCTCTAAAAATTAGATGTTCAGAACAACACACAAGCTGTAAGCCAGTACTTATTTCAGGATCAAGCTCGTAAATTACAGAAAGTAATTATGACTGTACCATACCACATTAAGTGTACAGATGCATAAAAACAGTATTCAATACAGATTACTTCCATCCAGATGGAAAAAGTAACAGTCTTGCATCTAGAGCAAGCTAAACATCTGTCTCGGAAATAATCCTGAAGAAAAACATGGCATGATTAAGAATTTTTTCAGCTGCCAACACTGAATGGTACATGATTTGTGCTGAGCTCTTCACAGTTCTCACACAGTTGTAATGATTCTCTTAACTATAAAAGCTTGCAGTACTTCTTGGATTCAAATTGAATACTGGGAAAAGTGGATTTTGCTTATAGCCAGGTGACATTTAAATTAAAAATGTTTAATAAGCACTCAGATTTGTTACTAAGGTAGCTAGCTATGCTACCCTTTGAAATGACCTCTCCCACACCACAGAATATTCATTATTGACCTTCAAGGTAGTAAATCTATGCTGAGCTGGCACAGCAAAAAGGCTGCTGCGTGTAACTTAATAAGCATGGACAGCAAAACAATGACAAAATGAACTGACCTTATGTTTAGCATGCTGAAATTTTGACCCTTCCTGTTCTTCATGCTGCACCGAGTCGGCTCTCTCCCTCACGCTCCTATACCCAGGACTGGGTATGATGTACTCTTTTCCTATGTCGATGTCTTTCATCTTCCGTAAACGCCAGGGTTTACACGTGGATTTGCGCCTCAACAATCTGAAAAGAACCAAATTCCACTTCATTACATGGCGTGCACTAACACGCTAGTTACTTTTACTCAACTGCTTTTAAAGCTTAAATGAAGCCTGAAAGCAACTGTGAAGGAGCTTTGTTAAAAATAGAAGTAATAATGTGACTTTGAGAGCCCACGCAAGACCAGCTCCTTCTGAACTAGTTTAAACATACCCTGAGGTGGGTAAAGAGCACAGCAACTGGGCACTGGAGTATTAGCGGTGAAATATTCATTTAAGATGTCAGAATGCATAAATTTAAGAGCAGTATTTCCAACATTGAGGGACTACACTTGGAAGACCAAGTTGTCTAAGAAACCCCCCCCAAATCGCTGAAAGCCCCTGAAAAAGCCCCTAAAACTGCACAGACGTGGGAGTTTAGCAGCACAGAGCCCTGCCCAGCAGCCCCCCCCACCCCACCTCAGGCGCTCTCTGTGGAGCCAAACGGCCCGCGTGAGGCGGCTCCCAGCCCCGCAGCCCCCCCGAGGGGAATAAACTGACAGGAAAACCGGCACGGAGACCACCCCCAGCCCCTCAGGGGTGCTGTGGGGACCCTGCCCAGCCGCCCCCTAACGGGACGGGCCCTGCCGGCACCCCCCGACCCCCACAGGGGGGTCCCCGCGCCGGCCCCTTCCCCCCCTCACCTCCGCCCGCCGCCTGCCCCCGCCGCAGCTCTGCCCCTCCGCGCCCGCGGAGCCCAACCACATCCCTTATAGCGGTTCCGGCGTCTCCAGGGCGCATGCGCGGCGAGGAGGGGAGGGGAGGGGGGGAGTAGCGAGGAGGCAGCTCCCGCGCGGAGCCTCACGGGATGTGTAGTCCTCGCCGCTCGCCCACCGCCCGGCGGGGTGGGGAGGGGGAGATGGGGGGGACTACATTTCCCAGGATGCTCTGCGGCGGGGAGGGAGAAGGGGGGGTTGCCTCCGTCTCGGCAGCCCGGCCTCCCGCCGCTCCTGCCGCAGCGTGGGGGGTCTGGAACGTTCGCAGGCAGGGCGGCGGGTGGGGCGCGCGCACAGGGGCTGCAGCCGTGCAACGCGAGTGTGCAACGCCAGTGTGCAACGCCAGTGTGCAATGCAAAGCAATGCACGTGTGCAATGGAAAGCAATGCACGTGTGCAATGCAATGCACGTGTGCAATGCAAATGTGCAATGCAAATGTGCCGTGCAATGCAAATATGCCATGCAATGCAAATGTGCAATGCACGTGTGTCATTCAATGCGAATTTGCAGTGCAATGCACTTTGCAACGCAACAGTGCAACACAATGCAAGCGTGCGGTGCAATGTTTGCTTCTGCAACGCCTGCGTGTGCAAGGCGATGCCGTGCGCAGAGCAACGCGGTGCAACGCAACGCAATGCTGCGCAGTGCGGTACCGCGCGCTGCGTGCAGCAGGGGCACGGAGCTGCCCTGTGGTTTGGGAAGGAGGTTCCCCCGCAGAGTTGGGGTGCGGTGCTGCGGGGAGGTGGCGGTGCCCCCACGCAGGTTTCGCTGCAGGGCGCTGCCCCGGTGTTGCTGCGCACCGGCTTTGTCACCTGCTGCTGCTGGCGAGGTTATTTACAGCCGTGCAGCGGGGGAAGCGGCAGTGTCGCGCTCTCCCCTGCTGAAAGGCTGTAAATAACCTCAGCGGCAGCGGCTCAGGTTGTCTGCTTCAATCCCCTGTCCTCAGCTGACATCCTCCTTCCAGCAGCCGGCTTTGGCCGATGCCTCCCTTAAGTGGTTTATGTAACAAGCGCCTGTTTGCGCCGCAGTCGCTGCTCGCCTGGCAGGGAGCTTTGCCAGGGCCGCTTCGGCGGAGCTCCTGCCCCGATTCTGGCAAAAATGGGAGTCAGCCCTGCTGCGGGTGCCCTGCTGCTTTGGGACAGGAGCAGAGGCACAGCAGCTGGGAGCACACCCGGTCATTGCACCTTCCTGCGGCCGGCACCCCAACACCCACATTTATGCCATTTCACCTCTGTTTGGCTGGGATTTTACTGGGGGAAAAGCTGCGAGGTGCGCTTCGAGCTTTGTAAATGCTACGTCCCAGTAAAGGGGTTTTAAGGCAGGAGGTGATTTAGCGTAAGGCTCTGAACAGTCATTAAGTAGACCATTATCTGCATCAGCTGCACCGGTGTGTGGAGGTAAATAAGCATGCGGGTACTCAGCGGTGCTGTCAAACAGCACAAGCAGAAAAGACAAAGTGAGAACAGCAGAGAGAATACAAAACGTATTGAAGCTCCAAGGTGAATCACTTGTGCTGTGTTTCAGGGCTTTGACCTGGAATTGTTCCCAGCAGAAGACCCAGCAGCCTGCAGCCCCTGAGCCGAGGAGGCCAGAGCTGCCTCAAGGAGGTGGCTGGTTTTGAGCTGAACCCGAGGGCTCTGCACCCTGTGCCTGCGTGGAATGAAAAATGGGAACCTCTGTTGTGCCAAAATGGTTGAAAAATGTGTTGGGAGAGGAGCAGAGAGCGTTGTTTTGTCCGAGAGAGCCAGCACCCTGCCTACAACTTGGTGTCCCCTTGCTGGAGTAGATTATCCTCCCTCCCATGGTGGCTGGGGCTGCTGGAGGAAAATGCTGCTGTGGGCATCCCCCAGGGAGCATGTCATGATTTTCCCCTAGTGTTTCTTTTAGGGGAAATGAAGGTACCGGTGCCACCAGCCCAAGGAGGCACGGCTTGAGCTCCAGCAGCAGCCACTGATGCTTTTAGTGCTGCGAGTCCCAGGTTGGCCCCTGTGGGATGGCAGCTCTTACACAAACAAGGCTGGCTCAAAACTTCCCCTGGCTCAGGACCTGGGATTTGCTGCGATCAGCCCCGAACAGCAGCAGGAAAAGCACGGCTGGAACCGAGAGGCAGAAGCATTTTCAAAGCAGAGGCCAGCAAACCCCCTGGGCTGGGAGGCAACGCTTGGCGCTCACCTTCCCTGGAGGGGAAGGAACCCAGTCCCCTCACCCCAAAATGAAAACAAGCAATGAATTTAACGCAGGTCTTAAAACAAACTGACTTGAGCCACCAGATCTGAAGACGGAGCATCATCACCAGGCTGACCAGGAAAACCAAGGCTCCGCTGGCAGGAGCAATGGCCTTCATTTACCAGCTCTCCTTTCCCACCAGGACGCCCCGGCAGGGCTGCTGAGGCTTGCCTTTTTGGCAGGAATTTCCTGGGCTTGGCTGCTGAGCATGCCAGGGCTTCTTCGCTCTTGCTCCTCGGAGCTCTGAGCCATGAGGCACAGAACTCAGGAACGAACTGGATGGCTCAAGGAGAAGTCCCCTGACCTCGCGTTTAGCCTGCAGCACTGCAGACAACAACAAGCCCAGAAATAGGGCGCTCTGTAGAGGCTGCCTCCCTCAGCTTGCTCCCGATTCCCTGTCCCCGTGCTGTGCCCGATGTGTTTCTGCCCGTCCTCCCCACGTCCCCCTCCCACACATCCCACGCGTTCAAGACTTCAGGCTCTCAGACTGAAAGCTTTCCCACTGCACTGCAGCAGGTCACTTCTCTGGAAAGCAGCAATTTCGCCTCTCTGGGCCACGTTTCTCTCTCCCAGGAGCCGCCAACCTGCGTGGGCAGCTCGGCAGAATGAAACCAGCCTCGGAGCTGCTGAAAGAAATACCTGCGTGCTGCCTACAGCTGGAGAGGGGAGGGGACATCGCTGCCTCCCCCCTCAAAGCCCACCGTCCCCGAGCCATGTGGGGACAGCAGCGGGCTGGCTTTGTCACGTGCAAGGCACAGCCCAGCTTCCTGCAAGCACGCGTCAATAACGGCAGCAGTGGCCTTGCATAATAGATGATTGCTGGTTACACCACAAAACGGGGCTGGGCGCGCTGCAGTTCACAGCTCCGGGGTCTGATGGGTTTGGTCATGGTCTGCACCACAGAGAAAGAGGTCCCAAAGCTCCCGGCAGGCTCAGTGCTGCCGGTGTCCCAGGAGAGAGCGGACGCAATGGGTTTGGAGCAGGGGAAGGATGAATAAGATGAATCCTCCCCTTTGCTTCCGACCTGCTTCAGGCAGTTTGTGAATTTCCCAGCACACCTGTGCGTTCAGCTTCCATGGAAATTACCCATCCTTGCTTCTTGTTAGCCATGTGGGCATTGCGGTGATGATATTTTGGAGGAGATGCCACCCCAACCTCTCCCTCATATCCCCTTCCCTGCAGCCCAGGCGGGAGGTGAGCCTGCCTTCCTTCTGGGAAGTGTCGTACTCATCTCAAAAACTGCAAGCAGCAACAACAACGTTATATTTTTTTTAGGTTTGATCGCCCTGCCCTATCTCTGCAGCGTTTCTGAGCAGAGTGCAGCAGAACGGAGTAAGAGGCGCAGTGCTGCCCAGGCCACACAGGTCGCATTTTGGTTTGGTGCTCATCATTTGGGTCAGGAGAGGACAGCGTGGAAAAAGCGCACCATCTTATTTCACGTTACTTTGAGAGGCTGAGGCACAAACACCACCCAGCAGCAACTGAACTAAACCTGATTCATTTATTTTTTATCTTACAGGGAGAAGCCAGAAGCTCTCAAAGCTGTTGCAACGCTTAAAGCGCAATCCAGCGCGGGAGGCCAGTTCAAGGCTGTTTGTCTCCGGACTGTTCGATCTTCCACAGCCCTGATAATTCAGAAGCCAGGATCAATCCAAGGGCAAAGCATAGCTCAGAGAGCAGAAGCTGGGACAGACGTGTGCATGCTAACAAGTCGTGTGGTTCCTACAGCTTGCACCACCCCGACGGTTAATGAGTAATCGATAGAATTCTGCAGCGTGGGCTGAGCCGGAGCCTGCCTGCTCCTGCAGGCACGGCAGGGAAAAGCCAGGCTTCAGCCTCTGCTGTCTTGTGTGGACGGTTACTTGAGAAAGCCAGTGGAAAGGCCAAACAACATGATGATAAAAAAGCTGGAGCCGTGTCTCTACATCTCCTGCATCTGCTGCAGTGTCTGCATCCATTTGTGGGCTCAGTGGTGCTGCAGAGCACTGATGTCCTGCAACACCCCCGTGTTGCTCTCTGCTCCCTCGGGACAGGTCTGTGGGTGCCATCGGTGCTCTCACCGCCTGCTGCTGACCTGTCCAGAGACGCTTGTTGATGCTAGCTCAGATGGGCATCGTGCCTGTTATTTCCTAACTGGGAAAAAGGGGAAGCTGCAAGTCCAGCTCTGTCCCAGGTGCCAGGGCTGGCCCTGCTGCCCTCGGCGGTGGTGGGGCAGGGAAACGGTGTGTGGATGGTGTCCCCTGCTTGGGGACACAGGGTGAGGCAGGTCACACTGTGCCTGGCCGTCCCAGCTGGCAAGGGGATGGGAAATGTCAGCCCACTGCTGACAACCAGAGAGCAGCCCAGCCTCGGCCCCAGGACTGGGAGCGTGCTGCAGGGGGGCTGAGGGGCTGGGCTGGCCCCCAGCTTGTTCTGTGACCCCAAAAATTGAGCCTCCAACCCAGGGCTCAGTTCCTCATCCAAAAAAAAAAAACAACGTGTGACTGCTGGAAGCCTCGTGAGAGATGCAAAGGAGAGCTGCTGTGTATAAAAAGCTGAGCAAGGTCTCAAGCCACTGGCGTGCAGAAAGATCCTCCCATCAGCGAGCAGCTTCCTCTTAAAGGCAGGAGAAGACTGAGCCGGTGGGAAGCTGAAGTAATGGAAAATCCCCCGTTCAGAGCCGGCTCCTTGTCTGAGGGAGGTGCACGCAGCATCAGTCACCATCTGCTCCCGCGCTGAGAACACCGCAGCTCTCCCCGTGGGTGGGGAGAACGACCTCGAGTGCTGCCTTGCTGAATCCTGGTGCTGCCTCGTCTGCAAAAAAAAAACAGGGCCCGCTCTGTGCAGCACCGTTAACGTGGCCTCAGTCTGGTATGAGTGAGGTCTGACTCTGCATGCTTGTTACTTTTCTCTTTCCTTGGTTTACTTGCAGTTGTTTGTGCAAATAAATGCACAGAGATGGTTTGAAGCAGGTTCTGCTGCAGGCGTTGGGCAGATCGCCCAGGGCCGTCCCGTGACTGCCCACAGCCGTGTGATCCCAAACCAATTTCCAGCTCAACGCCTGCATCACTCGCAGATAAGAGATGTTCCCTCAGCTGCCAGCTGCAGGGGGCTGAGCTCTGCCTGTGCGTGCAGAGATCCGTGCTCCGGGCTCTCCGTGCATCAGCCTTGAGTCACCCCGGTGCCTTTGGGCTCGCCTTATTCCTCCGCACAGCACCGGCTGCAGCCAAACCTGCCCCAAGGAGCTTGGTGTCCCACCTCATCTCGGGTGGCTGCACCAAGCTGGAAGGCAGCCTGGTAACTTCAGGGCACTGGGAATCAAACCTCGGGACTGGTGGTGTGATCAGTGCCTCACACCCTGATAAATCCTAAAAGGATGGGAAGAAGTAGGAATAATTCATCTGCTTAGGGCATCGGAGGCAGCACACGGGGCAGTGCTGCTCTGGTGGGGATGGGAGGCTGCTCCCAGTGTCCCTGCCCAGTCCTCCCAGTGGTGACAGGAGCAGTGGGAGCAATGGGATGAGCTCCTCAGCACGCCTCGGGTACAGGCCTCGCACAGCCCAGCACACTGCACCGTATCAGTGTTAATTGCTTTGTCTTGGAAAAAGCAGAAGAGGAACTTTTAATCTGGTTTCTGGTTTCCAGCATTTTCCCTCTTCTTTGGTACGGCTACAACTGGAGCCAGCACTTCTACACTACCAGGAAACGGTCATTAATCAGCTGCTTCCTTCTACTTTTCTGCAGCGTTACAGTTTGAAATATCTCCCTGACGAACTGGGAGAAGTGTTGGAGTGAGGCCATGGGAAACATCAGTTCAGTAACCAGCTCCATGGCATGCAACATCTGTCAAGATAAGGTGGCCTCTCGCTGGCTTTGAAGTGCTGGAGGGGGCTGCAGAGCTCTCCCTGAGAAAGTTCCCCTTCTCTGCCTTCGTTAGATCTTAAGGCAGCCCCAACACAAAGCTCTTTTGAAACAAATCTTGGGGTGCACGAGCAGCTGAGCGGATCCTTGCAATGGCACAGCTACAGAAATACTGCTCGGTTCCCAGCCCTGCCTGGCGATGTGGAGCCCCTCGGACTGGAGCTCTGACAAATTTGCCTTTCCCACGGAGCAGCGAGTACGCAGGGAAGGAAGGGTTACAGGAAACGTGGGCTCTGCTCCGAGCCCTGCCTTGATCAAAGGATTTTGGCAGAGGGATGCCGGGGACGCGGGGCTGCCTCCTTCCTGAAGCCACACAGCTGGTGTGGCCGCAGCAGGCAGAGGGACAGGCGGCTCCCCCGGCATCTCCTCCAGAGCTGGGGCTGCTCTCAACGGGGAGGCTGCAGGAGCCCTTTTCCTCCCCTGGAAAAGATGAGGAATGAGGAATAGCCCTGCCCTCTGCCCTCACACACGAGAGGGGAGCAGGAACAGAGCAAGATCTGCCAGTGGCATAGGGCCCCTCCCTGGGGTAGTAGAGAGCTGGAGCCAGCCAAGGGGCTCTGGAAATGAAGTCATCTTCTCCTGGGTATTCTGGCTGTTGAGAGCCAGGGAATTCCCTCTTTGTCCCCCGCAACCCCGACCTGGCACTGCAGGCTCCCTTCTCGTGATGCAGGTGACACCAAATCCTGTCCCTGTAACCCTCTGCAGTGTGATGTTTCCTTGGCTGTGGCTGTGAACCCCCAGTTCTTGCTCAGCCCTTTGGCTTTCCAAAAGAGATTTCTGCTGCGGGAATCCACGTGGGCCAGAGCTGGAGAAGGGTTAGCTGAGAAAACAGGAGGCAGCTCTGCTCCTGTGTGCCACCCAACCACCGAATTTCATGTCTCAGTGCAGAGCGCAGAGCTGGGGGAAAATCCTCGGCTCACACAGGTGTTGAAGGGCAGGGAGCCCAGGGATGGAGGTGGTACCGGTGTACGGCAGTGCGAGACGTTGTGTGGGGGCCAAATAAGAAACAGGGGAAGGGCAGGGGAAGTGGTTTTCCCCTGGAAGCGATCTGCTGGTGTTTGTGCTGAGGCAGACCTCCTCGTGACTGGGAGCACTGGTTCCCGTGACAGCTCCAGCACCGTCCCCTGATGGGGAACGGGTCTCGCTCTTCAGATGGAGCAGCCTCTGGGGTCATGAGGCTGGCTGCCTCCAGGAGCGTGTGCCAAGGCTGGATGGCCACTGACTCATTTCCCTCGGGCAGGCTGTCCTCGCTGAGCTGATGTGAGGAGCCTGCGCAGCCCGAAGCCCCATCAGTCTCTGAGCATGGTGGTGAGGTGAATCAGCACAGGATGGAGCAGAGTGCGAGCAGCAGGACCCGCACAGCACCATCACCTGCGTGGGACCGTGTCTGAGAGCTGGGTGTGAGCACTGCCACCCCGGGGCTACTTGGGAAAACAGCCAGTGAGGGATGATGAGCAATATAATCTCACGGTTCCTCCACGCAGACCTCCCGTGATCCTCATCACTGCAAGTCCCATCACCCTCAGGAACCTCTGCCACAAGTCCCTGTGGATGTGGAGCCCCAAAGCTGTCTGAAATAGGCCCAAATTTGGAGCTGCTTGCCAAGGCTTAACGATACCCCAGGGGGCATCATCTACACAGAGGGAAAAGCTGGGGAGCAACCAAATGATCGGAGAGGACAACAGACAGAAAAGAGAGAAGGGTTACACATGTAGGGGCAGGGACTGGAAGGCAGATGCCCCAGGGAGCTGAGCATCCCCACAGGGTTCACTGTTCCCAGAGCTGCTATATTTTGCTCACTGACACTCTGAAGGATGACGGAGATGGAAAAAACCTTACAGTCCATGGGGCTTTCCATCCCCTTCCCAGCCACTGAGGGGTATTGGGCTCGGTGGTCCTTCAGAGTAACCCAGTACAGCCTCATTGTGTTGTTTTTTGGTAATTTCAATTCTAAAAGCTCCCCTGGAATTGTATTGCTTTCAGAAAATACTTGATGTAGGTGCTACTGGCCTGCAAGTCCCAACTGAAACCAAATGGAAATGTTTCTGCAAAGCCTGAGGAATATTTATCAGGCCAATTTTGAGTTCAGTTCATTAGCAATTACCTTGATTTGCTTTCCCCTGCTCCTGCCAATTTACCAGGGCAACGTCTTGGAAAGTCGCCTCATTTGGAGAGAACAGGATGCAATTAGCCAGATAATCTGCTGATTCTCCTGCCGAGCTCCATGTGCCCTGTCCTGACAGGGGCAGTGGCTGTGCATGCTGGATCAGACCTGATTTCTGGCGCTGTTTATGCGCTTAATGCTACATAGGCAGGAAGGAAGATGCTGTCCTGCCCTCAGGCAATGACAAATCCACCTCTTGGTTAATTCCCCAAGCTGTAACCCCTGGGCTCAAACCATCTGGGAGCTTTATTTATTTATTTATTTATTTCCCCGGTTAGCTTCTTCACTGCGGCAACAGGATTCCCGAGGGGATGCGGATACCTATTTTTGAACATGATGGGAACAATTTATTTCTCCAGGGCAGCTCATTTTCATTTCCTCACCGAGCCCATCCTTGCCGCTTTATTCCAAACAACTATCTAAGGTCAAGCAACTCCGCCACGAGGTGCGGAGCAGCAGGGGCTCAGTCACAAGTTACTAGGGGCAGATGGCACAGTGCAAGCGATGCCTGAACATTTTAACGGGTAAGGGAAATTCAGGGAACACCCAATGCTGCAGTGTCCTTCGGGAGATGAAGAGTTTTCTACTAAGTCAGTCGCAAATATGCAATTAAAACAGCGGAAAGGGGTGCTGCATCTTGCACACCACGTAGTTTTCCCACTAATAATCGAGCAAAGACCCCTCAGCCTGAGGGTTTGGGCTGAGGGGACAGCACCGGGACAGAACTGGAGGCCTGATGCCTGCGATGTGCCCCCCTTTTGTTTTCCTGAGGAGCCTCCTTGGGGAGTGCCCGGGGGGCTCAGTGAGGCGCCTCAGGGACCGTGGGGCTGGGGTCTCCCTTGGTGCTGGGCGCAGGGCGGCACCCGCCATCGTGATGGTTACACAAACACACACAGAGACGAAATCAGAGAGATAAATTTATTTCCAGCACAGCAGCTCCCGCTGTGGGGGCTTCCTCAGGGGGGCCTCACAGGAGACCCCCTCACAGCACCCCCTCCATCACCATCCCCTCCACCCGCATTGCGCATGCGCACCCCCCTTCCCCGCGCATCTCGCTCGCCCGCCGCCCTCGCGCTGTTGTGTCCCCGCCGCGCTCCCGTCGCTGCTTCCGGCGCGGGGCCGGAACCGGAAGTGCGACGGGGGGGGGGGAAGCGAGGAGGAGGCAGCGTGAGGAGATGGCGGCCCGCGGCGCTGCCAGGCGCGGGGCCGGAGCGGGGCCCGGCCGGGGCCCCGAGCCGCAGGAGGAGCCCCCGCCGCCGCTGCAGGCCGTGCTGGTGGCCGACAGCTTCAACCGGCGCTTCTTCCCCATCTCCAAGGACCGGCCGCGGGTGAGAGCCGGCCCCGGGGGCTGCGGCGGGCGGGAGAAGAAGAGAATGGGGCTGGGAGGTGGGGGGGGAGGGGCTGGAGCTGGGCTTGTTCAGCCTGGAGAAGAGGAGGCTCAGGGGCGACCTTACCGCTCTGTACAGGTACCTCAAGGGAGGCTGTAGCGAGGTGGGGGTTGGCCTGTTCTCCCACGTGCCTGGTGACAGGACAAGCGGGAATGGGCTTAAGTTGAGCCAGGGGAGTTTTAGGTTAGATGTTAGGAAGAACTTCTTCACTGAAAGGGTTGTGAGGCACTGGAACAGGCTGCCCAGGGAAGTGGTGGAGTCACCATCCCTGGAGGGCTTTAAAAGACGCTTAGATGTAGAGCTTAGGGATGTGGTTTAGTGGGGACTGTTAGTGTTAGGTCAGAGGTTGGACTCGATGATCGTGAGGTCTCTTCCAACCTAGAAATTCTGTGATTCTGCAATATACTAGCTCCCTTAAGATTGATAACTCAGCAAATAAAGCACAGAAAGGCAGAAAAAGGTGACGTTAACTCCTTAATTAAGATTTTGTAATTCGCTGTAATAAGTAGGGAGGTAAGAACAGGTAATTTTTAGGAACTTCCCAAGTAATTTGTAAGAGCTTTAAAAATGCTATATAAAACATAGTTTTGGCCACATGCAGCTGTCTGAAATTACTAAGAAAGGGAAAGGAGACTTTTAGGTATTATTACAAAGGTCTGACTACAGCAGAATTCTGTGGTATAATCTCCCTCATGCTACCTGAGAGGAAGGAGTGCTGCCGGGTCTGAGCAGCGATCCTGCCTCGTCTGCTAATTACCTGCTTGTGGGGGTCATAACTGCACGCATGGCATCGGGTTTGAAACAAAGCAGGACACAGAGCGAGTGAAATACCATGCTGAAACATCACTCAGTTGTAAATCAGGAACTGGGCTTAAAGGTACGGCCCGAGTCCCAAATCGCAGTCCTGCATTCACTTCCCATTGCATCTTCCCCCTCCCCTTGTCTCCGGGACACTCGTGCTCCTGTGGCTGCATCATTCACGTCTGACAGGTTTTTCTTGTAGCAGCTGAAGCCTGAGTCAAGGAAGCGACGCACTGGGATGCGTGAGTTTTCTAGCCCAGCTTAGCTGAGTCCTCACGGAAGAGCTTTTGTTGTGGTTTGACCCAGCTCAGCACCACGCAGCTGTTTGCTCCTCCCGCCCTGTGCGGTGGGGGAGAGAATCAGAAAAAAACTCGTGGCTTGAGATAAAGGCAGTTTAATAGGACAGAAAGGGAAGGGAGAATATTAATAATGATAAAAATACAGAAGGCAAGTGATGCACAGCGCAATTGCTCACCACTCGCTGACTGACGCCCAGCCAGTCCCTGAGCAGTGGCTGCCCCCAGCTCCTGACCAAGCCCCAGCTGTGCTGCTCAGCATGGTGCCATGTGCTATGGGACATCCCTCTGGCCTCTTGGGGCAGCTGTCCTGCTTCTGTCCCCTCCCAGCTCCTCGCGCACCCCCAGCCTCCACCGTACCAGCTACTGCAAAGAAAATGAACACTATCCCAGCCAAAACCAGGACAGATTTATATGTGGTAACTAACAGTGTTTGTTCAGTTCTCTGTGTGTCTGTTTTCTAGGCTCTTTTACCTATGGCAAACGTGGCCATGATTGACTACACCTTGGAGTTCCTAACAGCAACTGGAGTGGAAGAAACCTTTGTTTTCTGCTGTTGGAAGTCAGCTGAGATAAAAGAGCATTTACAGTAAGAATCTCTTCTTTTTAGCTGCACTGTGTCCTCCTGAGTGTTCTGTAGGAATATTTTTTTTTTGTGCCTTTCTGATGTGTTTTTCTCCTCGCAGAAAATCCAAGTGGTGCCGCCACACCTCTCCCAACACGGTGCGCTTCGTGACTTCCGACCTGTACCGCTCCCTGGGGGACGTGCTGAGAGACGTTGATGCCAAGTCCCTCGTTCGTTCTGACTTCATTCTGGTCACTGGGGACGTGGTGTCCAACTTCAATATATCCACAGCCTTGGAAGAGCACAAGTAGGTGGTGAAAGAAACGCGTGCTTGCCTGGTGTGCTTGTCTGGGCTCTGGCTGGAGAGTGATTTCAAAATTCTGCCCTCGTTTTTTTTCAGGTTGCGGCGTAAGATGGAAAAGAACGTTTCTGTGATGACGATGATCTTCAAGGAGTCCTCGCCTGGTCACCACGCCAGGTGCAAGGAGGATGACATCATCATTGCTATGGACAGTGCCACGAACCGCGTCCTTCACTATCAGAGAACCCAGGGGCTGAAACGTTTCCGCTTTCCTATGGTGCGTCTGCAACCTGATGGGTGCAAAAGGGCTGCGGTAGTGAAGTAGCCCACCGAGAAATCCTCCTGGAGGGAGGGCTGGGGAGCTGTGCTTGCTGCTTCCTTTGGAGGAGCAGGTGATAGGAAGTAACCCTTGGTAAACTGGCTTCTTTTTTCTTTAACCTTTATGTAAGGCTTGGTGATGTGCTGGGATTCATTTCACAGTTTGAAGACGGAGCAGGCATTTCTCAAAATTCAGTTTGCATCCCTTTCTCTGTATGAAACAAGGGAGGTGGATGATTCATGCTGTCACAGTGACATGCAAACTGGAGTGCCTATGTCCCTGTCATACACAAACTGTTCTGAAGCGACACTGAGCCTGACACAGGGTGGAATAATGAGGTGCAAGGCGTAGTACCTCTTATCACTTCTACCTGAACTGTTTCTCTAGAAATGTCAGGGGCTCTGCTAATAATGTAGTAAGTGCTCAGTTTGCATCTGTGGAGGCACTTCAGATAGATAAATGGACCCTTTTCTTTTTCAAATCAGAAGTAAGACTATGAATATACATGGCATTTTCAACTCTAAATCAGTTATTGGTAAACTATTCCCTACTTTCAAATGAAAGCACAAATCATTGTCCAAGACAAAAAAGGAGGAGTAAAATAAAACCACCCCACAACTGTAAAAATCCATGGGGGGTATGAGAGCCGTGAATATTGCATTTGGATTCATTAATATTCTTTGTACGTTTGTAGCTTTTTAGCAGCTAAAGGTAAGGAACCTCCTGGGGGAAAAAAAAAAAAAAAGATCGTTTGTACAAGCTGTTTCTTGGAGAACTGCAGCTTGTATGGATGAGGGCAGTCCTGGCTGACTGACACACAGCTGTGTGTGGCTGGACTGTGCCTGCTACGCTTCTCTCGGTGGAGACAGCAGACTTCTCTGATCTCCAGAACAGCAGCTAGTTCAAGAATTCAATCAATATGCTACCTCTGGCTTGGGGAAGACTTCAGGGGTTCAATGCTGCGTGCGACACTCAGATTACCTGAATCTCTTCCTTTTCCAGAGTCTATTTCAGAACTCTATTGAGAATGTGGAGGTGCGCCATGACTTGCTGGATTGTCATATCAGCATCTGCTCTCCACAGGTGAGCTCTGCCCTTCCGAGGGTCTACAATTCAATCTGCATTGCTTCCTTGGTGCTCCTGACATGCAGGGGTGCATGTGCCCTTGGTGCACTGCGTTTGAAAACCAGAACTCCCCGCTGTGCTCAGCGACTGAGCTGGGATCGTGTGGCACAGCTCTGTGAACCTGTTCCTGCCATCCCCTGATCAAGGCCAGGCAGAACTAAATAGTAGATGCATCAGGAGACTGAATGGCTGACTGGGCACAGGATGAAACCATACTGGAAAGTAAGCAGTAGTAAAGTCTGTGGAGCAGAGGTGATGCCTGTACTGTGGAAAAGTGTCAGTATGTGCAAGCTGGTACCAGGTTAGGGTAACATTCAGGATTGCTCCAGCCTAGGCTTAGTAATGGCTTGGTAACATCTCTCCCACTTCTGAAAGAGCTGCTCTACAGCTTTCCTTTGGGAGTGAAACTACAAAGCGAGGCTGGGCGGACTGCTTGGAGGTGCTAAAGTTATATGTTTTGCCCCTTCTGAAAACCAGAATCTGTTCATAGTCTGCGGTAGGAGGAAGAGATGGGAAGGTCAACACTCCTACCGGCAGGAATCAAAGCTTTATTCAAGGCAAGAGCATCACTTTCCTATACTGTATAACTCGTCTCTCTGAGAACTGCTGAACAGCCATTAATTAACTGGCTTCCCTGACAACTTTTTCTATAATTACATTATGTCTCTATATTTTATTCCTGGCAGGTGGCTGAGCTTTTTACAGACAATTTTGACTACCAGACACGGGATGACTTTGTGCGTGGTCTGTTAGTGAATGAGGAGGTAAGGAGAGGGATGAGAGGGATGTTAGGAGGGAGATCCTGTCCCCTTGCATCAGAGAATGCTCTGACACGTCCCGTCCTGTTTCCAGGTCCTGGGGAACCAGATCCACATGCATGTAACGACAGAAGAGTATGGTGCTCATATATGCAACCTGCTGATGTACGAAGCTGTGTGCTCTGACATCATCAGACGCTGGGTTTATCCTTTGACTCCGGAGATGAACTTCACTGATGATGAGAACCAGAGTTACACCCATTCCAAACACAACATTTACCGGGGGGTGGATGTTAGCCTTGGTCACGGCAGCGTGCTGGAAGAGAACGTGCTCGTTGGGCAGGGAACCGTCGTCGGCAGTGACTGCTCCATAACGAACAGTGTTATAGGGCAGAACTGTAAGATAGGTGAGTATGAGAATGGGGGCCATGCATGGTGTGCTAGATAAGGGCACAATGTGTTGTTGTTTTTTGTTTGGTTGTCTGTTTTTTTTGTTTGTTTTGTTTTCTTTTTTACAAGATACATACATTTGGCTCTCAAAGATGCTAGGTACTAATGGGGAAAAAAGGAGAAAAGCTTAGTTTCCCAGGGGAGGAAATACATAAAAATTTTCAGAGTACTTTAATGATGCTGAAAGTGGGAGGCACTTCATGACTTCATGCAAATAAGTTGTTTCAGCAGAAGAGAATGCATGGTGTTTAATGACCTAGGATTATCACCACCAACATCCTGCAAACGAGGGGCATCATTTTTTGTGAGCTGCCTGGTGCCCCTTCTTTCTAGCTCTGGCTTGATTTTTTTTTTTTTTTGTGTGTGATTTGGCTGTGTTTGTACAAATCCAAGATGTCCATTGTTACTGTCAACTTCTTAAATCTCTGTGGGAACAAACTCAACTTTTAGCTTTGGTTAAGTGTCTGTAGGTCTATAAGACCCTTTTCCTCCTTTCATCTAACATCTTTTATGCATCGAGGGCATTGTTTAGTCCTAGGTTCAGTAAGGTGCTTTCTAGTGAACTCAGCAGTGTGGGAGAGCAGCAGTCTGCCTTGATGAAAATATTTGTACTTGATGGTGTATAACAGGTGATAAAGTCACTTTGGATGGAGCTTTTCTCTGGGACAACGTACGGATAGCAGATAACGTGGAGATCATCCATTCTGTTGTCTGTGATAATGCTGAAGTGAAGGAGAAAGTAAAGCTAAAGCCGCACTGTGTCCTCTCCTCTCAGGTGAGTTGTGTTTGTGTCTATGTTGCTTTCTGCCTCTCTTGGCACTTCCTATGCTTATACATTAAACCATACCAGAATGCAGGGCTGCTCCAGGCCTTTCCTCAGAGATGGGGACATGCTGCTACTTTTTCTTCCTTTGGGCATTTTGGATAGGGTAGCGTGGTGTGTGGCCTAGCAGTGCTGATATCTGTAGTTACGTTTGTTTGACTCTCTTGGAATAGCTTGTCTGGAGCTGTTATCCTCCCTGCTGGTGGCAGGACGAGGGAGCAATCAAGGTATTTCTTCATTAAGATA
The DNA here is from genome assembly GCF_965140915.1 of Aythya marila. Lineage (NCBI taxonomy): Eukaryota > Metazoa > Chordata > Aves > Anseriformes > Anatidae > Aythya > Aythya marila. The sequence continues at coordinate 17,314,367 of NC_139050.1, forward strand.
TGTTGCACGTATTTGCAGGTAGTAGTAGGTCCTGGCATCACACTTTCTGAGGGCACAGTGATCTCCCTGCACCCGCCAGATGAGGAAGAAGAGGATGACGACCAGTTCAGTGATGATTCTGGTGTGAATAAGGAGGAGAATAAAGTCAAAGTGAAAGGTACGAGAGTTTCTGGCTCCACGCGCTCAGGATGTGCAGAGGACTTTGCCCTCTGTTTTCTGTTTTTTTTTTTTGTTTTTTTTTTCCCCTTCCTCACTCTAGATTTTGCAGTGCCAGCTTAGTACTGTGTTCAGCTTGGAGTGTATGTCCCATAGGGCAAGCAAAGATGTTCAGCTCAAGCTGGGCAGTGGGGTATTGTACCTCAGTATCCCAGCAATGAAATATGTGGAGAATCAGCTATTTTCCATTTTTCCTGGAGTAGGAGCCTCATAAGAGACAAGAAACTGGAGTTGAAAGAAATGTTCAGTTCAAGGCAGGTTACAAGATTTATGTCCTTGTACCTGGAATGTGTCCAAGGACTTGGTCCTTGTGAGATGCTGTTTCTACCAGTGTGGGTTTGCTGAGGGATCTGAACATGCTCAACTGAATTTTGTTGCTATTGTGGGGGTAAGTCAGTGGTCATTTGTCGAGGCAAGTGGGAAGATAAAAGTGGAAAAACGTATGCATCTTCAGGAATCCCAGCTCCCTCTCACTGAAGGATATTTAAGGGCAGTAGATGCAAGTTTTACCAGTCTGTTTCAGGTTTACCCATAAGCAGGTCCAGTACATCTACCTCCTAATCGCTGTGTCTTTTTCAGGTTACAACAAAAAGGATGTAGGCTCAGAAGGCAAAGGCTATCTTTGGAAAGCAGATGACAAGAATGAAGAGGATGAAGAAGAGCAGAGACAGAGTCTATGGGGTAAGGAAGAGTTTAGTGTAGTCACCTGGGAATGGGCAGACAGACTTTGTGTCGGGGAAACTTGCTGAGAGGAACGCTGATAATTGTTCCCAGAATAAGGCCTGGACTCTGAGGCAGTTGGGCCTTCAGATAACATTTGTGTTTGAAGGTGAGAGGTTACTTAGAAAGGTGACAGACCAGATTCTCTCTTCCTGTGCTCTGTGGAAGATGGTTATTGTGTTTTTGACTTACACAATGAACTTGATGAACACACACAGCTGTCTGTGCCGTGAGTGGCATGCCACAGGCCACTCCCTCCTGCAGAAGGGATAGAAGGGATAAGCTTTGGCTCTTCTGGGTTCTTCTGTTTTTCTTCCTGCTAGTGACAGCCTGCTGACACTGCTCCATAATGAGTCAGCACTCTGCACAAATGCGTTTGCTTCTGTCCCTGTCCTTTGCTGTCTGCCCGCAGACTTTAAAAATAATAATAATAGTAACAATCCCAGTGCCAGCTGTAGTGTTCCCTCTGCAGCAATTCTAACCATCTGGACCCGTGAGTAAAGCCTTTCTTGCAAGGACAGATGGTTGCTGATTTGATTGTGAAGTCCCTGGGACACCTGGTTCCACATGCGTATGACAGCTGAAGCTTTTGAGCATTGAATGGTGTCTTCTCTTCTTCACCAGGCCCGGCTGTGCATTCAGAAGAAGAGAGCGAGTCAGACAGTGACATGAGCATGGGCTCCGAGGAGCCAGACAGTCGGGCAGCATCCCCTCAGCTAGATGACATCAAAGGTGAGAGATGGGGCCATTGAGAGCAATGGTAAGTCTGCAGGTAATGCAGACAGTGAGGCTTGTGCTGCTCTCTCTAGGTGTATTGGAATGTCTGTGGATGGATGTAATGTTTGCTTCCTGACCTCACTTTCTACATTTGCTACCCTGGTTTTTAATATTCACTATGTTGCTATTGTACCTTAACCCAAGGTAGTCCAGGGTGAGAAGCTAGGCAAAGATCCTTCATCATTCTCACTCATGATCGCCGGGCTTTCATGAAAGTGACTTTCCTGAGTCATCTGTTCAAATGGCAGTGTCATTGCCTAAACTCAGATTGTGTGAAGATCCAGCAAATTTCCCTGGTCAGGACAGATTACTGCTGTAATTGTATTGGAGAATTAAATTTCCTTATAGAAACTGCTTCTTTTGGCAGATGTGCTTTGATTTTCTGCTTTAGGTTCATGTGGATTTAAAAGGGGTTCAGGCTAAACTGGAAAACACACACACACATTTTGCACCTGAAAGTATCTATCTTTGCTTTCATATCTTTAGTTAAAGGAAGGTGAAGTTTGTCTGAATAGGAAAGGCTACAATGTGAAAGTGTAATAGAAACTGCTCTAAAAGATCACGGAGATAAATAGCTTTGTACTGGTTGGTGTGGTTAGATCAATGATATCTAGAAAGTCTTTTCCTTTATTTGCATTATACCACTATTTGTAAGTGTAGTTGATGTGGGTTTGTGCCAGCTTATGGAGAGCAAATAGAGGTCTGCATCAGAATGCTTCCTTTGTTAAGGGCACAGTTTCATTTTGTAATGAAAGGGTTGAAGAACGTGTGCTCTTCCTTGGCCTAACTACCTGTCCTTTCTTTCATTAGTTTTCCAGAATGAGGTTCTGGGTACGTTACAGAGGGGTGAAGAGGAAAACATTTCTTGTGACAACCTGGTCCTGGAAATCAACTCTCTCAAGTGAGTGTTCCCTTAAAAATGCTGTCCCTTATTCTGAACGGTTCTGTTTAACAGCAGATCTAGAAAGAGGAGAAACCATGTGAATACCCATGTTGATTGTTAAACAATAATTTTAGCAGTATTACAGCATGAGAAATGCAGATTAGAGTTTGTGACTGAATGACCACAGGAATTGATGCATCTATAGCTTCCTCAACCGTTAAGCTTTTCCAGCCCCAATTCTGTAACGGGACATTGAATTGCTATTAAGTAATTATGCACTGGAGAGAGAAAGCCAGTTCTTGGCACTGACTTCTTGTGAACTCATGCAGGAACTGCTGCTCCTCGCATTGCAACATTCAGCCAGCTGTCTGCAGCTGAGACTGTGCAGTGGTGTGACTTGTCCACTCTGCTTGTACAGCAGCAAGTCTGGAACATGTAATCAGGGTGCCTTTTACCTAGTATTTCTCAAATACAAACCTGTTTCCCTTCTTTTGCGCAACCACATTCATGCAGCACTCTAGTAAACGTGAGGGTGCTGTCCGTGCAGCAGCTCATTCCACAGTGACAGCAGATTTCCAGGACTGTTGGTCTTACACGGGGCCTGATGCAATGCAAGGTGGCTTTGTTACCTGAATGTTTGAATGTTTTTTGGGGGGAGGAAACAAAAATTCTGGAAGATGTTAAGTCAAATCTTCTGCTATAATGATGTGAGGAACCACAGTCTGCAGAGATGTAGTGTGAAACTTTTTTTTTTTGTCCTTTTTCCTTGCAGGTATGCCTATAACATCGGCCTGAAGGAGATGATGCAGGTGCTCAGTAAAGTGATTCTGGAGTTCCCACTGCAACAGCTGGATGCAAACCTGGACTCCCAGAACTATTTCTCAGCATTACTTCCTGTGAGTGCTGTTCCCTTTGACTCTTGGGGCTTTTCTTTTAGCGTGTAGGAGTGTGAACTCATGAAGTTCTTCCTGGCTGAGAACTCTTTCTGCTTAAGCCTGAAGTGACTTGAGCTCCTTGAGGTCATGAGCCTCTTTTTCTTCCCTAAAAGTGAACTGAAGCTATTGTGCCTGCTTGACAGAAATCAGCTCAGACCATAGGTGTGGGGAGCCCTACTGCAGTACCTCTGATCGTTTCTGTTTCCTGGGTGTGATAGTAGAAGAGTATAACTTGTAGAAGAGATCAGAGAGGGACTGTTAGAGATGTCTTTATAGGCTTGCATTCCAGGAATCCAGTTCTAATCCATCATAAGCCCTGTCCTTGGGGCAGCAGGGAGTTCTCCTCTCCCAGTGGGATCTTTTCCAAGGCATTATTTGTCTGCATACTGTAACCGGTGCCAATTTTTTCCAGCTAAATGCAGAGGCATAATCTTGTCTTTCTGTGAAGATACAGAGCTCTGTTGTGTCTCTAAAGAGTTGGTTTGTCTCTGGGGTTGTATAATTGGGTGAGAGCGATTCCTGTTTCCTGGCTTTAGGATTTATTTAGGATCTGCTTTAAAAAGCAGGCAGCTTTATCTTAATGGTTTCGTTGATCCAAGCTGAAGCCGTTGTAGTGGTTTTCTCTTTGCTATCGTGTATTTGTATATTGAGTTTGAAAACTACATGCTACATAGGTGCACTTTTAGAGTAAATGTATCTGACACCTGCTTGTCTCCTACTGGATTTAAACTAGTCCTTCCCAGAGCTAAAGAGGAACTGATTGGGGTCCTAACAGAGCAAGAGTAGGACAGGAGAGAAATTCAGTGCAACATCCAGTCAGAAGAGGCTCTAGTCTAGATAAAAGGTACTATATAAATGAATAATGTTTTGCATAATTGCCCCCAAACCCTTTGAATCTAAAGATTATGGAAGTATGCGAAGAACTTACTTCTGGGTAACTTTGTTGATATATATGTCATTGTAGGAAAGCTGGTGTTCATGCTTGCCAGCAGAGGCAGTGATCAAAAACCTTTAGCAAGAAGCAATAATCAAAACATATTCAGGGTGACTGTGCCCAGTGTGGTGGACAGGTGGAATTTCTTCAGGCAGGGAATTGTGTGTGATGTGGATTTACGAAACACAAATTAATCCTTGGAGTTAGAAAAGAGATTCAAGCATCAAAGCAGTTGGCTATCATGGCAGGCAATGGTTCCCAATGTTCCTGGTTAAAGAGCAGCCAGCAAGCTCGTTAGAGTATCCTTCTCTGGGAGAGTTTGGTGCCTCAGTGTTCTGTACTTGGTGCAGAATCGTTGGTGCTGGCTTTCTGTATTGATAGCAGCAGGCAGTGTCCTGGTGAGGCACACAGTTATCATTCCGTTGCACACACAATGTTATTCACTGTTATAATAACTGTTTGAGTTGAGATGTGCCTCTAATGGAAGTAGAGAATTGTCCTTTGAAGGCTTGTTAAGCAGATACCAGTGGTCTTCCTGCACAGCAGCTTGTGCTTATTTACCAACAGAACTCTGAAAAGTGGAGACCAGCTCTTCAGGCAGAACATGTGTTTGTACAGTATCTGAAAAAGTGGAAAAGTGTATTTTTCTGCAGTGAATAACTTGTGGTTGCCTAATTAGTAAAAAGTGTAGTGTTTTAAGTTGCTAATACTTCTTACACCCTGCGAATCTCAAGCACTAGCTTGGTACAGGTGAGTGCATAAGGAAGATGTAGCTGTACAGCTAAAATGGCCTCAGTCAATGGTTGTATTAGGCTGAGATCTGCTTATAATGGTTTACATATGGCAAAGGTATTTTGTATGAGATGGAAATACTTCAGTTCTGAGAGTGTTGAATATCAGAAGCCTACTGAACTTTGTAGGACTGATTCTCACTCTCCTTGTAGCTCAGCTCTAGTGAAGAGATGTTAAAGGAAGATGGGTTGTTTGTGTTAGAGCAATGGTGGAGCAGTCCCAGACATCTCAGGAGGGGAAATTGTGGAAATGCCATTGTTATGATGTATGGTTTGACTTGAAACCACAGTATGTGCTCCAAAGTGTTGGCCCCTGAGCATGAAGCTTGCAAGTGTTGCAGCAATTTTAGGAAATAAGCATCCGGTAAAGGGATATGCCCATGGGTATTTTTTCAGATGAAATGCGGAGGCTTGAGAAATAGTTATTCAGTTTGATGTATGTCAGGTATCTTGTTTGGTTCTTGTACGAGTTGTAAAACAGAGATGGTACAGAAAACATGACCTTTCCCAGACTGTAGGCACGATTGGAGGGAGTGTGGCTGAAGTTGCTGGTAAACTGAAGGCTGTGCTGCTGTTGTTGCTGAAGCATCACCAGACAATAGGTGAGGATGTTTAAAAGGAGCCACATGAGGCAGTTTGGCAATTCTGCTTGTGAGCTGGCCTGTGTCTGCACTGCTGCCCAGCAGCTAGCACGTATGGTGCACCTCTGTGGGTTTCTGTTTGGGAGCCATTGTCTTCTGTACTATCATGCAAAGGTACACAAGACAGGATTGTGTGTTCAGGGAGCAGATGGATCCTTGCTTTCATTGGAGAAATTTCTGGTGGTCAGCTCAGATGCTGTTAAGGTATAACAAGGTCAGAATTATAGCTGTGTCTCATGTGCTTTGCACACATTTCATGGTGGTGTTCTGTGCTGGAGGTGGGGGTAAAATAGGCTTGGTCTTGAGACTGTTCTGGTAGAAGAAAAGTGGATCACAAGCCTCTTTGAAGATGAAGTTGGTGCAGCGTCATGACCAAAAAAATAAAATAATAAAAAAAAAAAATGAATGAACTTGTCAGAGGAACTTGACAGCTTTCTCCAGGATGTAGATCGTTTTTAGGACTTACCCAGATAAAGTCAAAGCCTAGGACGTTAGGATGTTGCCTGTCGGTCTCTACAGCCCTCTCAGCTATCTCTTAATTTTGCAGTATCTTTTCAATCTAAAATAAGCGCAAGCTTCTAATCTTCCAGTTCAGATTTTTCTGAAACTCCCAACGCAGCCTCTGTGGCCATACAGTCTCCTATGTGTGTTTTTGCAAAGAGCTCTGTTGGGCTGAGCCCTCCGTTCCCCATTAGCACCAATTACAGTAACAGTGCATGTTCTCAACCTGAGATGGTCTATTTTTTTTTCTCCCTTTCCCAGCAATAGGCACATGGGATTGAGTCCTGAGGTTGTGAGTGTTCATAGCTCTGCTTTCTTTATAAATTACTTTTAAAAATTTCATAACTTCTGGTTAGAATTGTACCAGCTTGTGATTTAAAGATGTTAACAGTAAGGTATTACAAAATATTTCTTAGCCTGGAAGGAACTTGCTAGTAGCTGTGCTGCATTTGAGGTGAAGAATAAAGAATAAAAATGTGGGAAATGGTTGGAGAAGGAATAGTGTTTAGGTTTAAACATTTTGCTAAAGGTTAGAATCATTTTTGGAAATATGTCACGCAGCTCTCAGCTTTTTGTTGTAATACAATGACGATTAGGATCATTCTGTGCTCTTCCTGTTGTCCCTTGAGCCAGTCGATATACCCTATGGATTGATCCATTTGTGTTAATCTTCCTTTTTTTTTTTGTGTCTGCTTGAGGCGTGCTAATTCATGCCTGGCTGCAGTAATTGAAGAGGTGGCAGAACGTAGTGCTATAGAGTTGATGAGCAGTATTTCCTAGCACAGGCTGTGTCAACAGCCCACGGTAGCCTGGGTTCTAGCTCCACTGTTTGTCATGAAGCTTTCCCTCTGGCAAGGCTACTGCCTGTTCACAATTGTTCTGGACAGATGAACCCTGGATGTAGGTGACTCAGAACTTCATCACACCCCAAGTCCCTAAGAAATACAAATAGCTGTTTCCCTTCAAAACAGACTGGGTGAGTGTATTCTGTAAGGAGACACGGCAAGACCATATACCTGCATGAGCATGCCAGTGGAATAGTTACAGTATTTTCATGGGATGGCTTAGTCATGATGTGGCCAATGAGGAATTTTTGTATCTTATCGTCCTCGCTCTGTTATCTTAAAACTTTTTTTTATGGGCAAGGCTGCATCTTTATTACCTCCTATCCTGGGTGCTGCTCTGCAGAGCTTTCCCTGCTGCTTGCTTTTCAGATGTGTACAAGTGAAAGAGCTGTGGGGAACTTGGCCAGAAATACCGTTTGAAGAGGCAGCACCAAAATAATTAAACGAAAGGCTTCATCAGTTATAAACGTTGGAGTAGATAATTGGGATCCACTAACGGTGAAACAGTTTCTTGCTATTCATCCTTTCTGCCTGTTCCCTGCAGTGGGCTCTAGGTTCCAAGCAGGTCTGCAGATACACATAAAACATGTGACTTGCAATTAGGAACTTTTAAAAATCTTAGTTCTTATTTGCTCTTTTGCTTTGCGGGAAAGTGCCACCGAAATGTTAGCTGCACTTTGAGGGAAAGTTTGAGAGCATGTATATACCTCTCCTTATCAGTCTGCTGTGATGTGATTTTCTTTGAGTACCAGACTCCGTTAAACACGTTTATTGTGATTGTCTATTATTCCAGCCAGAGAAGCAAAACCAAGAAAGCTAACTGATGTTCTCAAGGCTACTTGGCAAATCCATGTCCTGTCTGCACACGAGGCGTAATAGTGTCTGTTTAATGGCCAGAGACAAACACAGTAACTGGCTAGCTGAAGGGTTTCTTAAAATGCTGTCCTGGGTCAGTTTCTCAGTGCAGTACAGCTGAGAAGCTGGGCTGAGTGCACACATCCATCTCATAGCTCAGGAACTCTTCTGTGCTTTGTCCCTGCAGCTGTTGAAGAACTGGACCCCGTTGTTTAAGAACTACATAAAACGTGCATCAGATCACTTGAATGCCTTATTTGCCATTGAGGAATTCTTCCTGGAACATGACAGTCTTTGCACATCAATAGCTAAAGTGAGTATCTGCTCCCAGCTCTGAGGACCTGTTTTTGCTGGATTCATGGTGAAATGCATCCTGTTCACATCGTCAGCTTGTCTGCGTTAGAGGAGAGAAATGTGGGGTTGCAGTGCAGAGTGTGGATGGGAAATCCATCTATAACAATTGCTTTAGAAAAAAAAGTTCTGTGTCTGCCTGTGCCTCCGAGTGAGCACGGCTGAGGGTAAGTATCCCTTAGCAGCATGAAGCCTGAAGGGAGCTGTTATTTTGCAACTTCTAACCTAGATACCCTTGTGTGGTGCTGGAAGAGACGTGAGGCCAGGGACTTGTTTTAGGAAGAGCTTAACTTCATTTGTCTCTGCCTGGTCCCTGGGATGTAACTGCCAAATGGTTTATGCTAGTTGAGAGCACAAAACTGGGAATAAGGGCAGAATTTCTTATTCAGGCTGACCTAGTTGTGAAACTGGGAATAAAGGGCAACGAACATGTGGCTTATTACCTATCCTCCCACTTCAAAAGTTTTCAATATATCCCTGCACAATCCTCCTTCACAAATATTTTGTCCCTGTGTTCTTTCTGTCTTCAGACTAAGAGCATTTGATTTGAATTGCAAGTATTTTCCTTCAGCAGTCTCAAGAAGCCCCTGTCTTTTGGAAGAGCTCTCCTAGGGCCTGCTTAACTGTTGGTTCCTCAAGACAGAGTAATCTTAACTTCTGCCACCAGTGCCTCTGGCTAATGGCAAAGCACTTAGCATGGAGCTGAGCCAAAAGCCTTTGGTTTGGTGAGCCAAAATGTCATTGAATTACAGCAATTGTTTGGCATGTGTCCATTGTTCTAGGAGCTTGGGTTTCCCTGGAGGCTGAGAATTGAAATGACACTTTATATTTGGAGTTGGCAGACAGCTTTGTCAGTGCTCTGCCGCAAGGAGACCAACTGCAAAGTGCCTGCTCTGCCTGAGCACAAAGGCACCCTGAGAAAGCATGACTGCATCTCGCCCTCACTGCGCTGGGCAGGGGTTTGAGCTGGTGAATGACCAATTGCTTTGACACCTGCCATAAGGCACTTTTCAGAGAGAACTGACAGGAAGAGGGAGCCTGGGGCAGGGTGGATGGATTCGTGCTCTTCTCTGCGCATGTCACTGCTGTGTGTATCTGGGCCTGCATAAGGGTGGCTTATCTGATCTGCTTTGGGGATATTTTTGGGGGTGATTTAAGAAGAGAAATGATATCTTGAACTGATGCCCTCTATGGCCTCTTGTTGCCCGCAGCTCTCAAGCATACCCTGCAGCCGCAGAGCTGAAGGCGATGGGGCTTGAATTTTGACTCATTGTGTGTCGTAGCATCCAGCTGCCAGGAGCATAGGGCTTGACAGGGGAAGTGCAGTTATTTGTAATAATAAAATCAAAATTAAACAGACTGATTGCCTTCTGTTGAAGATGGAGCTGGAAGACACAGATTACGTGCAAAGTCTATGCTTGGACATGAGCTAGTCCCAAAAGGCTTTATAAAGAGCCCTGTTGCTCTTTTTTAATCAATGCAGGTGTTGATGACATTTTACCAGCTGGAAATTCTGGAAGAAGATGTAATTCTCAACTGGTTCTCTCTGCGGGACACATCTGACAAGGGAAAGCAGCTTCGTAAAAACCAGAGGGTAAGTCTCAAAGGTGTCTTTTTGTTTGTTTGTTTTTGTTGTTTGGTTTTGTTTGCTTTTTTTTTTTTTTTAAAAAAAAAAGCAAACATCTGGTAAAAGAAACTTGGAGTTCAGTGCCACTGTCACCTTCTGTGGAGCAGCTGCTGGTAGGCCAATAATGCAGCAGTGTATTGAGCGCTAAACAACGCAACTTTGTTCTCCAGAGCGGATGTTTCTGTGCGTTCTGCCATAATCATCCTGTTTCAACAAGGAATGGAGGCAGTAGGAGAGGGATGTTGTTTTAAGTGGGGTCTGCAGCATAAGGCCAGCACTTTCTGGAGGAGCAGCACGGTCTCTCTAAGCCAACACCCATTTGAAATGGGCTTTAGGCCAATGCCCTGTGTGCTGGCCCCATGCAATTCCTTTGAAGCTTTCATTCCTGGCTTACCAGCCCCTTCGCATATATTTTGAAGCGTTTGCTGTACTGAGTGGTTTCATTTGGCTTGTGTTGTAAGGGAGCGTATAAACTTCCCCCTTCCATCAGACAGAACTTTGTGCTGCAGTTTGGCTGAGCCCTGTTCCAGTCCTCCTCCCTGGATTTGGAAGAGTTGGAGGGGAAGAAGGCCACCTCTGAGGAACTGCAGCTTTGTCTAAACCTTTGCTTTGTTTATAAACCTTTGCAAAGTCAACTGGTAGTATAGGTCAGTAGTGTTTTTAATGGCATGCCAGTTGTTTTTCATCTAAACTTGTGTGTCTTCCTCAAATCTGCCTGTTTTCTGCCTCTAGAAACACCCTTTCTCTTTCTTGTGTGTGATAGCAGTCCTCACTGACACAATACAGTTGTTGAGCGTTCCCAGCACCTGTTTGTCACTTGTCACCCACCTACATTTTCATTCTCTCTGCAGCTCCAGAAGTTTATCCAGTGGCTGGAGGAGGCAGAAGAAGAGTCGTCTGACGGCGACCAAGACTGACACGGTGGCTTGGCATGAGAAGAGGCACTCTCACTGCCTTTCCGGGCCAAGTGGGCAGGGCAAGATCAGTGCCAGTGCATGGTGTGTAGATGTGGGGCCTGACATCGAAGTGACTGACAATCCCATCATTAATTCTGTTGTGCATTCCCAACGTTGCCACTTCCTTCCCTCCCTCACTTGTCTAGTGGCACATCATGTTGGGTGGTTGTAGCACGGTGTAATAAACACAAGGGAAAAGCAGGAGGTGGTGATACCTAGAATCCCTCTGGAGCCTGGTTATGGTACGCTATAAGCTATCTTTTGGAAGCTCCATGTTACTAATGCAAAAGGAGCAAACAGATGCAAATGCATCGCCCGTATAAACCTAACCATTGGGGTTGTGGAAGAGTGGTCATACAGCTAAATTATTTGGAGTCATTATTGCTTCTGGAGCTCAGAACTGCTGAAGAGACACTGGCAAGGTTGGTAGGTAGGAGGATGTGGATGAGGATCTGGAGTGCAGGACTGAGTTTCGAGAGTTCCTGTGCCTGGAGAAGATGCAGTTGTCTTAGGATGCCCAAGGCATTTTGCAGCCCAGAAGGCACTTCTGTGATCTTGATGAAAGGGAGAATCTCTTGCCATCTGCTGTGCTGGGATCTAACACGAGGTTGCACAGCGGTAACACCGCGTGTTTCCTCTTTCTTTAGAACAGGATCATAGGTACTCGGCTTCCCCGACAGGGGTTGACTAATAGTGGGTGCACAGTGGTCTACGTGGTTTACCACATCTTAGATGTGATACGTCTCGTGCTCATCCCCAGCAGTATGTCTCCCCAACCTTTATTTTTTTTTTAGTAAAAAGGGAGCAAAGAGAGCAGAGATGCCTGGCTTCTCCTGCTGCACAACTACACTCGTGTTTTCCTCTGAGGGCACTGATCGCACCAACTCATTTAAGGAGAATGCAAGTTCCTAAGTTCTGCTCCAATGTGAAAAAGAGCGAGTGGTATCTCCTCAAACTGCACGTGCATTGTGTTTCCAAATGATTTTGGTTATATAAGCTTTCTTACTCAAACTCACGCCTTTTTATTTGAGAACTTCCCTTCCCTCAGACAGCAGGGAAAGTGCTGCAAACCCATTGTAAAGGTCAGCAGCTGCAGAGCTGCTCGGCGTGCAGCAGGGAACGAGCGTGCATCTGGCGCTTTGTTGCCAGCACGATGCGTGGCAGGCAGCAATAAGGCCTTTAAGAACAACTTGCTTGGAAATGTCGCTGCGCTGCGTTCTTCTCTGCTCTTCTAAAGAACAGAGCAAAAAAGGCCCAGTGGGAATCAGCTTGTGTTCGTAGGTGGGTTCTATGTTGGACGTGCTGACCTTGCCTCTGTCCCTTCAGGAGGAGCATGGAATAAATCCCGTGAGAGGAGGGTTGGAATATGCACTGGAGCTGCCCACTCAGGATATTTACTTGGCCGTTCCGTGGTGCCACAACTGTCAGTGAGGGGACAGTGTTGGGTGCTGGAGGCCAGGGATGCTGCCTCTTCAAAACTGATGTTCAGCCAGGGCGATCTCGTGCACTCCCACTATCAGTTGCCAGGACTGTGCGTAACTGTGCTTGTTTTCTGACATGGCAAACTCGGTCTTGTAAATGTTGGGGAAATAGTTGGTATCTGAGTTTTCTGTATCTGCCAATATTTAATTCAGGGAGCAAATAAAAACTATCCTGGTGATACTGGCCTGGTTGCTTTGATGGAATCCTATGTGTCCAGTTGTATGTGCTTGAGCAGAGCTTAGAGGTAAGCCAAGTAACACATTTCTACGTTTTCCTCAAGAGATATCAGGCACGTATTAAGCAGGTAAGAAGTCAGCACATGATGGAATTGGTATAAATACCCAGTGATAGCTCATGATCTCATTATTTAAAAGTAGAGAATAGTTTGTTAACACTTTTGAACTTTGAATCCTGAAATCAGTGAGATTTGGTTTTGTACAGGAGTATGTTGCAAAGATGAACTGTAAATCCTATGAAACCTGTTTTCCTAGCCGTGATGAGAGCTAGTGGGAATGTTGGCTGTTATGTATTGTGACACGTCCTACTAATGTTGGGGAGTAAGAACTGGTGGAGAGGGGGGAGGACAGCAACAGAGCTCTTACTTAAACGTATTTACAAGCCAGCTGTGAGACTTGGGGATGCTGAAGTCTCCTTGGACATCTGAAGGTTTTCTTCCCTTTTACAATGTGAAGGTGGTTTAAAAATAGGTTTAACATGTAGTTCCATAAATGCCTTGTTCTTGCTACAGGTTTTTTATTCTTTTTTTTTGCCAAGTAACAATACCACTTTTGTTTTTTCCACATTCCTCACTTCTTTGCTCCATAGTAGTCAAATTTTTATTGGTGTGAGCTGCTGTCTTACTCATGGGCAAAGATCAAAGTGGGAATGTTGCTCTGTGATCCAATATCCCTACCCTTTAGGCCTTGGCGGTGTGTGTGGTGGGCTGTCTTATGGTGCTGATAACAGAATAGCAAAAAGGAGATGGTCAAAGTAGAACTTGATAGAACCGCCCTTCATATTCTCCAGGGTGGAGTTCTGGCATAGTGCAGCGTTCTTAGGGGCAGACGAGTGTATACATTTTAAAGGAGCATTAATTGAATTGTTTAAGCATAGGGTCAGCTTGATGGTTTCTGGTGTGTTCCATCAAGCCTTGTGTTTGGTTGGACGACTAGAAACACCTTTGAAAGCAACCTTGACTGCGCAGTCATTGTTATTTGCCTTTTTAGCAATGTAAGCAGTAAGATTTTTTTTTTCTAAGGCCGTAGCACTCATCTTGTCTGATTTCCCATCTAATGTGGATGGATTGATGAGTTTCACGTGGTGTTCCTCATGTCAAGCCTGTAACTGCAGTTAACAATAGTGTGCCTTTTAGAAAAAGTAGGTTTTTGTTGCTTAGAGACATAAGTGATGGGATTCAAGTACACCTACATCTGCTTGGGGCTGTTCTGAGCAAGTCTCCGTGGATGCACTAAAACGCCTGGAGCCTGTTTACTCTGCAAGGAGCAGCAGTGCTATCACTGCTGTAATATTTAAATCTAGACGCAAACCAACAGGATGTTCAGAAACTCTTCCTTCTGGACCTGGACTTCTCAGCACTATCCCTTACTGATAATTCCTTTGGCTCTGTGGTCTTAACCCCCATTCATTAGCAGTGAGTCACACTTCACAAGACTCCTGGGAGCAGTTAAATCAATCTATCGGTTGAGCCTATTCAATCACTTGGCCTGGTTTAAAGGGTTTTGAGCCTGTTTTTAAAGGCTGTAACAATGAGATTTGGTCTGCACCATCCCGTGGGTGTGTGACACCTCTCTTACCTTGTGGTTGCTTGCGGTCCCCTGGGAGCTCACATTTCGAAAACTGGCACTTTTGGTAACAAAGGTGACAAATGAGTAGATGCAGGTTCTGGGGTGAAGCTGCAGCTGTGGTCAGGAGCTGGGAAAGAGGACAAGAGAGTGGCCCTGGCCCTGCTGGAGGAACACTGTAATTCTTGTGGAGAAACAGTAGAGTCTTACGCTTCTTAAAATTTACCTGAGGTATTCCTGAGTGTGTATTTTTCAATGTAATGTGGGATTCTTAACCCAGCCTAGCAGTGCTGCCCAGATAACTGCTAGGAACACCTACAGGACTCACGAGGAGGCTATTTACAGCCTCATACCTGCCTGCCAGCCTTTGGAGCTTGGTGCCGTTCCCTGCAAGATCCCTGGCTCTTCCTCCCATGGGTGACTCTGGCAGGGGGACTGGCTATCTGGCCTCACACCCCCTGTGATCCCGTGGCGTGGTTTTTTGTGTGTGTTCCTTCTAATCCAGGCCAGGGCAAGGCTGTTAATGTCTTTCCTGGTGTGGTGAGCGTTCCCCAGGCTCTGCCTGCTCCAGCTTTGCTCTCAGCCACACCTCCAGGCCCCTGCTGATGGAGACAGTTCCTTGGTGCCCCTTGGGTGCTGGTGGGGTGGCAGTAGTGGAGAAGAGAGCTCCAGCTGGCTGGGGTCACGGCGCTGATGGCTGAAATAGGGCCTGTGGGGAGAAAAGGATGGAAATGAGAGACTTCTGGAGCCGATGCGTGCATGGTTGGTGAAGGAAAGGATGTGGAAAGGATGCCACAGAGAGCAACGGTGGCGATGAGTGGCGATGCTACCATGTGAAGGAACGGGGCTGGGGGCACTCAAAAGGGCCCTGAGCACCGGGGAAGGCTGTTGTGGGGTGGCGATGAGGGGATTGTAGGGGAGCAGTGCCAGGCTCAAGCTGCACAGGGCGATGCGTGAGGTGCTCGAGGGGTCTGTGAAGGGGGGGGGGGGCAGCGCAGAACCACCCCTGAGGGCCACGTAGCGCCACGAGGGGCTGCGGAGCTGCGACAAAGGCCGAGGGGAGGGATCGGGGGGGGGGTCCCTGAGCCCGGTCCCGTGAAGGGGGTGCCGGGGGGGGGGCTGTGTGTGTGTGGGGGGGTTCCGCCGGTTCCGGTTCCGGCGGGGCCGGGGCGGGCGGGCAGGGGAGGAGCCGGAGGAGCCCCGAGCCTGCGCCGTGCGGGGCGGGCGGCGCTGGGACCCGCACAGCCCGGGGAGAGAGGGCACCGGGAGAGGGGGCGAGGGGCGAGAGGGGGGCTGAGGAGGAGGAGGAGGAGGAAGAGGAGGGAGGAGGAGGAAGCCGGGGGTCGCGGGAGGAAGGCGGAGGAAGAGGAGGAGGAGGAGGAGGGGCAGGGGCAGGGGCAGGGGCGCCATGGCGGCGGCCGAGACGAAGATCATCTACCACCTGGACGAGCAGGAGACGCCGTACCTGGTGAAGCTGCCCATCCCCGCCGAGCGCGTCACGCTGGGCGACTTCAAGGGGCTCCTCAACCGGCCCAACTACAAGTTCTACTTCAAGTCCATGGACGACGACTTCGGGTGAGCCCCCACCCCCCCCAGGCTTTGGGACACCCCCCCCCTGGTTTGGGGAACACCCCCCTCGGTTTTGGGGACCCCCCCCTAAAGGGTGGTGGCTGGGGGTGGTGCCCTCCCATCCCTCCCCAGCACCCCCTTTTGGGGCTGGGCGCCCCCCACGCACCATGGGGAGGGGTCCCCGCTGTGCCCCCCGCTGCCTGCGTGGGGCTCCCCCCGGTTCTGTGTCCCCCCGGTGCCATCACCCCCCCCCCCCCATTGTGTTTTAGGGGGCTTTGCATCTCCCCCAGGGCTCAGGGCCACGTTCCCTGCCCGGGAGGGGGGCTGGGGGCAGCTGTGCTCTCCCACCATCCATTTTGGGGAGCGCCATCCATTTTGGCAGCGTCCCCTCTCCCCCATCTCCTTGGGAGGAGCGGGGGAAACGGGGCCGGCTTTCTCTTCCCGGCCCTGAGCGCGGGGCGAGAAGCCCCCCGCTCGGACCCTGGGGCAGCCCCCCAGCAGCCCCCGTCCTCTCCCATCGCTCCCTTTTGTGATCATGCCGGGCTCCTTCCATCGCGTGCGGAGGTGAGGTGGGCCCTGCTGTGCCTCGCGCCAGCTTTACGCGGGGCCTCCGTTGGCTCCCACCTTTGTAAAGTCCCCCGACCGCTCCGGGGAGCGAGCGTCACGTGAAGCCAGCTCCCGAGACCCTTTGTTTTGCCCGAGGTCTTCCCACAGCTGACTCTCCTCTGGGTTTTTTTTTGCACAGCCCCGTCCCGGGAAGGCAGCCTCCCTTGGCTCCCGCAGCGTGACCCTTTCCCATTCCGAGTGGGATTGCAGCGGGTTGCGTGAGCGCCTTCCTTTCCATTTTTTTTTTTTTTTTTTCCCCCCTCCCCTCTGAAGATTTAGTGTTTACACTAGGTCTTGCGGATGGAGGCTGGGGCTGCAAAAGGCTTTCAGTTTTATAGCCTTCCTAGTGTCTTCTCGTTGCGCCAAATACCTCCCTAGGCTGCGAGCTTGGCTCGTACCGTAACTTAAACAGGGCTGGGCCTGTTCGGGGCTTGGATGGAAACCCGTGTGGCTGCCTCAGCAGGGGGTGCTCTCCCCTCTGCAGCCCAGCGATCCCGGTGCCCAGGTTCCCGTTAGCTCGGGAGGTGCCAGCTTTTCAGATGAGGCTTGAAATTTGGAGTCGCTCCTTCGACCGCAGTCTGGGATGCTCAGCCTCCCGAAATTCCTCCTGACCCAGCGGAGAGCTCAATAGCTTCCCCGTGCTCTCCAGGCCGAGAGGAGCCCTCGTTTTCCATCCGTTTCCCCCGCGGGATCAGTTGTCGGCGGATGGTTTCCTGTCCCTCAGCTGTTGAGCAGCGTTGGGTGCTACGAAACAGCTGCCTCTCCCTGGCGCGGAGGGGACCGAGTTTCATTGGTGGGAGAAGCAAATTCTCCGTGCGTGCTGTTTGTAAACAAATGCCTTGGGATCCTTTGAAATGTTGTTCTTGAAGGGAATTCAAGCTTGTCTTGAATGAAACATTGCCATGTGGGTGGGAGAGCGTCTGCAGAACTATAAACAAAGTTTGGTAATAAATAGCAGCGTCTCGAGCCGCGAAGAGGGGTCTGGTGGCAGCAAAGTTCTGTCTTGTGCCTTTTCATCCTCTGTTTCTTTAAGGCTCCGTGAGAGGAGGCAGATGGTAGATTAATGAAACTTGAAGATCAGGCGGCGTAGGGAGTTCTTGTGGATCCTAGCAAGGAGAGGGAACATTGCTCAGGAAGACCCAGCGAGGTTAGATGGGTCAGAAATGCAGGAGGGGAGAGTTGGCTAGGACAAAGCTAACTCCTAGGGGAAGAAATGCCCTCTGGAAGGGAAGGTGTGTGCAGCCCAGCAGCTGCAGAGGTCTTTTTGGGCTGTGTGGAGGCTGTGTGTGAGCTGCCCATCCCTCAGTGAGGTCCTGCAGGGTGAATTGCATGGTTTGGGCAGCACGTGCCGAGGCCTCACGTGGAAAAGGGCCCTCGTGGCGGGGTGCCCAGGATGCCCCATCAAGAAGGAGGTGTTTGGGTCTCTGCTCCTGCCCAGAGAGCTGAGGAAAGGATTGGTGCTTGGCTGGAGCTCGCAGGGAAACGGCCAGACCAGTCCAGCTGCCGCATTGTCTCCGAGAAGCCCTGCAGCCCCAGGCAGCACTTGAAATATTTCAGGCTCCCTGGTAATTGGTGTCCAGGAGAAAGCAATCAGTCGGGCTGCGGGGATGGGAGGGCAGGAGGCACCTCAGCTGCTTGGTAAAAGCCTGTAAATTTATGAGTGATTAGCGAAAAGCAGCAAGATTAATGCTGGCTGTGTTCAGCCAAGGAAGGGCGTTGTGTGTTTGTGCCTTTATCCCTCTGGCCCCCTCTCCTCGAGGTGCCCTCTGTGTCGGGCAGCTGATCGACGAGGGGGCAAGATCCTACAAAAACATTGTAGATCCTTTGGCTTGCGCATTTCTGTAGTGCTTGGAGCTTTTGTGGGGTCCCTGTGGCACGAGGCGAAGTTCTCCCTGCGACCCAGCGTTGCTTCTCACTTCTGCTGCCCAGGTCGATTTGGTTTCTCCCTCTTCCTCCTCTTTCCAGGCTGTGCATCTCCAGCCAGGCGTTCCCTTCAGCTCACCCCATCCCCAGGGCAGTATCACAGCCGCGGTCTCGGTGTGTGGGATTTTTCATTCTTTTGTTTATCTTGTTAATATTTGTTTGCTCTGAGAATCAGGGCGGTGATGGAGCAGCTTCAGTGTTTACATCTCCTTGGAAATGTGAACTGAGGCTCCCCAGGGTGGCTGTGGGGCTGTCAGGCTATGCCAGGAGCTAATCCTGGTCAAAGTGCTCGGTCCCAAATCACGGGGACACCAGAATGGTGCCACATCTAGGCAGGAAGGAGGAGAAACGAGAAGAATTAACGTACCTGGTGGTGGGGAGAGGAGGTGCGAGCAGCAGGAGAGCCGCAGTGTTTCTCTGCCTCAGCAAACAGTCGGAGGATCCAGCCTGTGCCCGGCTGTGTGGAGCGGGGACTTCAGGTCCTCTTGGAGCTGAAGCTGCTTTCTGTGGATGTTGCTTCACTGGGAAATGTGGAGATGTCCTTCGGCTGCTAAAGTTGGAGAAGGAAGGTTTTTGTCTGCAGCTGGAGTCCTTTTAGCCAACGTTTTCCAGGTAAAATCTGTGCGGTGCTCTGACTACTTGCGAGATCCGAGTTCCCCACCAAGCCACGCGCAGGCTTTTTGGGGAGCTTTGGGCAAGCTTTTTAATTCTTGCCTGTTTTCGCTCCTAATCTGTGCAATGGAAGTTTTAACAGAGCTCCTGTGCTCTTGTGAGCTTCTTCAGCAGGTGATGGTGTGAGTCTGAGTGCTGCAGCTCCATAGCAGCGCTCTGATCTCCAAGGTGTTAGATCTCCTGGGGATCTGTGTGGCCAGGAAGGGAACAGCCACGCTGATGGGTCGTGGTAGCGTGTAGTGTGTTGGGACGTGGGCTTCAGAGATCTGTAAGCATCCCTCCAGCCCCTGTCCCCCATGAGAAAAGTCACCTTCTCTGCGCAGCACATCTTTCCCCGGGGCAGATCTTTGTGTGCGTGCTTCCCCCAGCTAACTGCTGGCTTCTCATCTGGCCATGTGGCTGGTGCAGCTCTGAGGACGTCCATCACTTGACCTGTGGTTTCTTTTGGCTCTGTTTTTGACTTGCAATTGATGCTACTCGTTGCTGTTGATCAAGGTGTTCCCACAGGGGCTTGCTGATGTTTAAGTAAGACTTTTCAAAGCAGTTTCAGTTAAACGAGTGCAATTTGTGCATCCAGGTAAGTCCCTAGCACCTGGCGTGAAGTTCTCGCTCCCTTGTCTTGCCACAAACCCTGGGGTGCCTGTAAACCTGAATTTCTTCAGCGTGTGGACAAAGCGCTTGGGTGAAGCATCTCTTGTGATCGTTTCGCTCATCTCCACTTCCCTCAGACCTCTTCCAGGCAGGAGGGAGCAGCAAGGGACGTTTCTCCTGCAAGGGGACCTCCCTCCCTCACCTCACGTCCTCGTCCTGCGTTTGGGAGGACAGCAGAGGCTTGGGCTGCAGCGGTGGGATGCTGCTCCTGACTGCAATCGCAACTTCAGAGCTGCGGCGAGCTCTCCCTAGGTCTCAGCTGTCAAGCGAAAATTGGTATCGAACTAATCATTAGCCCGGTGTCTCATCCAGACCTGCTTAATTATCACCTGCTCTCCACAGGCGGGTACGAGGCGGTGATTAGGGCGATGCTCTGGAGGCAGAACAAAGCGGGCCCTGCTGCAGTTCCCAGGGCAGGGGTCAGATGCCGTTGGTATTTGGCGACCTCATCTCCTGCACATGTGCGCTGGGAAGCGCGGTGACGCTCGCTGAAAGGCCGAGTGATTTATTTTTATTGCAGGATCTTTTTGAAATCGATGCCAGCAGTGACTGTCCTTCTGGCTTAAAGCGTTTTGGAGCTGGGGAGGGGATCCTAAGCTTAATAAGCGGTGTCAGTCCTGCAGCAGTGGTGAGCTGCTGGCCTGGTGCCCCTGCCTTCCCTGCCAGCTTTTTGTAGTGGGAGCTGAGGGAGGGGGGTTTATTTTGCCTTTTTTTTTTTTTTATTCTTTTAATTTTGAACTGGAAACTTTGCTGTCTGCAGAAGACCTTTGCTTGTCCCATGCTCCCGGCGGAGAGCGCTTCCATGTCATCATGGATGTCACGCAGGGAGAGGTTGGCAAGGAGTCCGTGCTGAGGCTGTGAGTGAGCTGAAGCTCCTCCAAAACCGTGCGACTCCTCTGTACGCCCGCTCCCTTTTGCTGCCTCTGTCTGACAGCACCGGCCCCGCTGTGAGGTGGCCATCACTTCTCTTCAGCTCTGGGCCAGAAGGCCAGCAGATAGCTCATCCCTGGGGAGCAGGGAGGCCTGCTGGGTCTTGAGGGGTTCCCCAAATTGATGCTGGAGAGGCGAGAAGAGCTGAGGGAGATGGAGATCCATGCTCCTGAACCCGTGGTGGCCTTGCATGCTGCTCCTTCTCCGTTTCTAGAAAAGAGAAACAGGTCCAGCTTTCAGCTCTGTGTCCAAAGTGGCTTGCCTTGTGAAATGAGGTGGGCTCTACCATGTACGTTTCCCTCCTCGGATGGAAATGTCACCTGGCAAACTGACCAGAAGCTTGGTCCCACTCAGCCACGCGAGAGACCGCAGCACCACATCTTTCCTTTGCCCTGCCCCAGAGGATAAATGCCCCAGAGCTGGGACGTGCCCGGGACACTGTCTGTGCCTGGGGTGTCCCACTGGTGCCGGAGCTGCTCCTGGTCGTAGCTGCTGCTGCAGAGTGTCCCCAGGCATGGTGGCGGTGACCTGTGGCGGTGACCTGTGGCGGTGCCAGGGCTGGGGTGCACGTGGGGAAGGTTTGGTGGTGGCGTTTGCTCCTTCCCTGGGCTGTGCCGGGAGCTCTGCTGTTCGGAGCCGGCCGTCACGGCCCCGTAGGTGCCCGGCTTTGTCTGCTGTGGTTGGAGCCGTGCTCGCCAAGGCCAGGCTGGCTGATGGCAGTGCTGGGTGATGGCAGTCCGGTGGCAGTCAGAGCCTGGTTTCTTTGCCCAGGGGTGGCGTTCTGAAAGCCAAGTTAGCCAAATTGGGCCGCGGACCAACTGCCCTCGGGCCTCGTCTGTACTATGCAAACAATGAAGCTCTACAACAGCTATTGAACTTGTTTGCAGCTAGAGCTGGTCAGAATTTTCTCCTGAAATATGGTGTCGTGTCGAAGCCAGCATTTTTCTTAGAGAGGTATTGTTTTCAATTATGTTTTTGATGGGAACGTTTCTTAATTTTATCCGCTCTTGTTGTCTCTGGAGAAGCAAAAAGGTCAGGAAACCTTTGCCTATCTGTGAGAGCGAAGCTGTTTTGGTGCAGTTCTGTGCGTTGAAACCATTTGAAGGGCTCTGTTTTGAATTCCTGCACAGAACAGAAACCTACCTTGATGTCGCAAGTGTTGTCGTGAAGTGAGGCTGTGTGCCCTGGCTGTCTGCCCCGCAGCTGGGCACACACGGTTCGGTCTCTGACATCAGGTCAAGCACCATTAAAAATGGCTCAGAAACTGCCTTGGGGGCTTGGCTTGCACGTTGGTCGCTGTGACAGGAGCTGTTGATGATGGAGGAGGCCACTGCCCAGTCTTCCAGTTCCCACCCAAGTGCAGATTTAAGCATTTCATCTAGAATCTGCCCGTTCCTGAAGCCTGGGTCCTAGCCTGCCTGCACAGCGGGTGCTGGAGCTTCCCAGTGGCAGCACCAGAAGTGACCTCGCTTCCCTGGTGGCTGTGGGTGAGAGCAGGACCAGCACCTGGGGACAAAGTGGCCGGTGTTGGACTCTGAAGGAAGGTGGTGGTGTACAGGGATGGAGGCTGAGCGCTCTGAGTCCTTTAATGAGTCCCTCTCCTTGCTCCCTGCCTCCTGCACATGGGATTTCCCCACCTGCCCTCCTAGCAAACTGCTCTGTGGCTGGCCTAGGAAATGTCCAGGGCTTATTCTATGTCCAGATCTTACCACCACGGTGAGCTTGGGGATGCTCGGGGCAGAAGGACACTGTGAGAATAAGCAGAGAAAATGGGGGTCCCCCATTAGCTGCATGATGTGTTTGGCTTCAGTCCTTTCGGTGGGCATCCAGCCCTCCATCCTGACCTGGAGGCTGTGTGTGGGGAGGTGTAGGGAGCATAGTTAAAATTCCTCGAGTCCTTTTTGAGGCTCCTTGTGCTGGAAGGAGTGGGAAGCCTCTCGCGTGTCTGCGCGGCGGTTGCTGAGCTGCTCTGAGCCGAGGGTCTCTCTGCTGTGCTGAACTGCTGCTCCTCCACCCTTGACTGCATCCAAATAGATAGAACAATGTTGTGGTTTGGGATATTTGATCTGCGTAAAAGCCCGAGAAGGAAAGCTGGGCCTGCAGAACGCAGCACAGGCCGTGCCTGCAGGAAACTGCCTTCATGTTGTCACACCAGCTTCGCATCGCGGCGCGCATCCGACGAGGCAGCGGCCGGGGCTGTGTGTTTTTGGTGTTTCCCATTGATTTCCTCCTCTGTCCATCCCCTGTTTGTTATTTGGAGCCTGCCCTTCTGACCTGCGCTGGCTGGCTGGAGGTTTTGCACAAGGGGGATGTGGCACCACGTGGCTGTGTTGCTGCAGGGCCCCTGGGCCAGGTCGGTGGGTGAGGGAAAGCTTCATCCTGCTGCTGGCTGCCTCGGGGAATTTTTGAACCAAATCCTTTCGTGAAAGCTTTTGGGGAGTCACTGAAGTGAGGTACAAATACGGCAATTAATCTAATCGTTGTAATTTTGTATGTTTTTTTATATAATTCCATAGTGGCCTAGGAGAACATGGAGTTTTTGGCTCGTGAGTATCGCTGTCTGCACAGAGCTGCTTCGGAAAGCTTGCGGAGCTGCAGCGTTCGTGTCTCCCCGAGCCCCTGCTCTGAGGCTCTCGGTTTCACTTGTTTCCATCGCTGCTGTTTTTGTTGTAGCAATAACATCGAGCCCGTGCAGGAACGGGCTGAAATTCTCTGGAGGCTTTGGCAGGCAGAGATGCCTGATGCTGCCCTTCCTGTGCCGTGTAATCCCGCACCGCAGCGGAGGGCTGGGGCTGCCGTCATTGTTGTGCCAGTTATTTATCGAAGGAGACGTGCCAGAGGTGGTGTTTTTCCAGAATAACTATCGAAGGCAGCAGAAGCAGCATTTGGGTACCCTGCTCTGCTCTGTCTATGGAAGAATTGATCCTGGGAGCTGCGACTGCAGGGGGGAATCCGTGTCTGGTCCTGGCAGAGGACAGGAGCTGTTAGGGGCAGGGCTTCCTCACATGCCGTGGAGCAGGGATCTGTTTCTGGAAGAGCTGGCACCGGCCGCAGTGTGGGCAGGCTTTCCTGCTGCTTTTTGAACTGCCCCTAGTGTTTTGAGGGGAATTCACGTGCTGCGTGGCCCCTCTGATGGCTGGCAGCTGCTTCTGGGGTACAGTGAGGCTCTGCCGGAGGGGTCTGTGTTTTGGGAGCTGTGGCTCTGCGTGGATTATCTCAGTGGGGATGCTGGTGCTGGCACATCAACTTGCCCACAGGACTTGGTCCTTGTCCCTGGGCATCGCTCTGACCTGCTGGACACTCACAGTCCTTTTGTGCCTCCCTGCCCATGAGCAAATCGGTCGTCCCCTGTGTGCCAAACCCCCGGGTCGGGCTCAGATCTGCACTGAGCAGTGTCAGAAGCGTGACCAGAAGCGTAGCTTGGCTGCCTGACGGGATCAGCCAGGCACAAGGCTGCTGCTGTGTTTGGCCCCAGGGCTCAGCAGCTTCTCACTCAAATTGAAGCTTTTTTTTTTCTTCACCCCCCTCCAGAAGCTGTGATGGGTATGCAAACTCTGTCCTGCAGTTTGCATACGGCTAACGAGCTGTCCCGGTTCCTTCAGCCCTGCCTAGCTCAACCAGTATTTTAGTAGTTTAGTGCCATTCACCCAGACTTGCCCGTGGGCCCAGCTGGGGCCCTGCTGTGCTGGAAACCTGTGCTGGGGCTTGGTGCAGGAAGTCTTGCCGCTGCATTGTGCTCGCTCGTTTTAATGTTTTCTCAATGACTCTGAGAAGGGTGGATTTCCATGGCCCTAGCTGCACATCAATCCCCTGTGGCAGGCCTTCCTGTTGTCTTCGGGAGCTGGTAAATGCACCTTTAGGTCCTGAAGGGGCTCATGTGAGATGATTTCCCTTCCAGACAGAGCTGTGGAATGACGTCAAACTCTAGGTTACATAAATCCAGCTATTCCCAGCCTGGGCATCCTGGTAGGAGTTTCAGGAGGTGGCTTCACCAGCCTCGAAGGACCTGGGAGCCCTCAGCCTTGACTTCGGGACCCTCTGCAAGCCAACATTTTGAGACGTGTGGTGACTTCTGGAGGTGGCTGGCCATTAACTGGCCTGCGGTGCAGTTGCCGGAAGGTTTTGGATGGTGTGTGGCAGGTCAGGCCTGGGGATTTGCAGTCAAAGAAAAGCAGCAGCTCTGGGCTGGCCTCCGTCCCACAGTGGTGGTGCGTTGCTGTGGTGCTGCAGAGCACCGTCCTCTTCTGCATTGTGGGGGAAGTTATCCTCTTGTTGGAACAGCCACTGATCCCTGGTGTGGAGGCAAGTCGCGGCAGGATCTGGGCTGGTTTCTGTACATGGCACCTCGCAAGGTCTCCTGACTAATGCCAGTCATCACTTCCAGCCAGGCTGCTGAAACGCATGAGCCTCGCTGCTTGCAGAAACGCCTTCCTTCCAGATCAACACCATGGCCTGCACCCTGCGTCAGCGAGCCTCTGACGCTCCTTTGGAGGAGTCCTTGGCAGACGAAAGTCTCCTGGCTGCCTAGAAATCGCCTTGTCCAGGGGTACATCCATCCGGTGTCAGGAGTCCTGCGGGCCAGGCCTTTCATGAAGAAAAGAAAGAGAAGCGGGAATTTCCATTGCGAAGAATAAACCAGCAGCAGGGTGGAGACAGCTCACATTTTCCTCGCTTCTTGGCTAATCAGATTCCTCTTAATTTGCAGTAATTGATTGGCTCCTGCTTTACAGCTAGCTGTCACCCGATGTCTGGGCCTCTAGTTGAGAGGGTTGTGTGCCAGCACTCGCTGCGTTTGGTTGGGACGGGAGCATCTTGTCCTTTCCTTCCAGCAGTTGAACAGTGTGTGCTTGTTCGCTGGGTGCTGACTGCAGGACAAGCACTGCTGGCCTGGTAAATGATGCTTGGTGGGAGATCGAGCTGCTCATTGCGTTGTTCAGCCCTGCGTCTCGAAAGGAGTTCGGTAAAGATGGATTGATACTAGCTGAACTAAATGAAGTATATAAAGCGCTACTGAAATATTCTCTGTTCCCTGTCTGGCTGTACAGGCAATTTCTTGTAGCATCCCCTGCACTGATGGCATCAAAAGCAGGAGACCAGGTGGAACAGCTAGCCTTCCTCTGCCTCGGATTGGTTTTCTCTAAGGGTAGACCAGTTGTTTAAACCATGGTTCTTGTGCTTTGCTTTTCTCCAAGTTGTTCCCTGCAAGCTCTTCCCCATTTTGTGGTGAAGCGAATATTTCAGGTTTTGACCTTTATCCAGGACCTGAAGGTGAGGAAGGAACAGGACACGTGTCATTGACCTAGCGATGGTCAGAAGTGGTTCTTAAGAGCATTCAGCCTCCCTCATGCTCTCTGCTTCCAGCATTTTGGGGCCAGAGGGATGTAGTGCCACTACTTGCCGTTTCTTCAGGGTGCTGCAATAGCCTGGGATCAGGGACAAAGTTCTGTCTTTTGCTGCTAAGCAGCTGCAGCTCTGAAAGGCCCTTCTTCGCGTGAGACCTTCTCATTGTCTTTGGCAAATGTTTTGTGGTAGAAGTTAACGTTTTGAGCTTTATTAACTCCCTGGTGTTTTTATAGGGGTTGTCCGTATGGCTGATAGACCCAGTTAGCAGAGATGTTGCCTTTGGTAGTGCAGCTGGGTGTGAGCAGTAGGTGCAGCCATCATCTGTTATCCTCCAAGGCCCTTTCTTCCCACCAGGTAGGACGCTGGGCAGGTTTCCTTGGGAAGCTCACCCACTTGTTTGTGCCAGGAGAGGGGAGCGTGAGCTGGTGTCTTGAGGGCAGGACACGTGTGGAGGCTGTTTTGTCACCTCCAAGGGGAGATGTGTCATTAAATACAAATCGTTAGCATGACAGGGGAGTGAACCTCGCTCCTCCCCGCAGACATCTGCCTCGCTCTGTGCCTTCCCAGCCCTGCTCAGGACCAGCAGGGAGGTGCTGGGGGAGCAGGGGGCTGGTGCTGGGCAGGGCTGCGGTGCTGGGAGCCCGGACAAGGGGGTGCTGGTGAGCAGCTCCCTCCTTCCCCAGGTGTGCGAGCCCAGGCCTTCAGACCTCGTTTCCCACCCTCCCCCTCTCCCCGTTTTTCCCCTCTTCTCCTCTCCTTGCTCTCCCGCTGAGTTGATGCTTTTCCAGGAATGAGCTGTACTGCTAGCCCAGCACATTCCACAGCGGCAGCGCTTTTTTGGCAGGAGCTTTGCCTGCCGTTAAGAAAAAGCAGGACTGACTTGGCGTCCCTCAGCCGAGGGCCAGAAAAGGAAGGCCCGGACCCACCTTCCTCACGGGGCACGCAGAAGCCTCCCCCATGCATTGTGCCCATCTCCTTCATCCCATGTGTGGCAGCGGCAGGTCCTGGCATCGTGCTGAGCCCCCCACAGCCCCCCAGGACCCTTTTTAGCTCCTTGCTATCAGGCACAGTTGTCTCCATAGTGCCGAGTCCCTGGGCGTTGCGGGGAGCCTGCTGCTTTTCTAGCTGGAGAGGGGCGGGTGATGGCTGTGGAGAATTGCAGGGAATTCCCTCTGGGGCCTGGGGAAACCTCTCCAGCCTTGACAGAAGAGTTGTGACCAACAGAAGTGTTGTGACCACTGTGCTGGCTGTCCTCAGCGAGCCCTTTGTGTCCGCCCTCTGCACGGGCCCTGTCCTTTCTGTCAGCCATGTCGCAGCTCCGTGCCGCGGGCTCTGCCCGATGTGGCACAGACCAAGCCACCTCCTCGCCATCAGTGTGAAATATCAGTGCCTGCGGCAGGATTTTTGCCCTGTTTTATAAACATGTCCTTCCAGCTGAGGCCTTTTTGTGCCTGATTCCTGTCCCACCTTGACCACAAAATCAACTTTTGGTCACTGCTCTGCCTGGGGGTGTCTCAGTTCCCCTGAGGTCCTTCCTGCGGACATTTTATCTCAAATCTGCCCTTCTCACGAGGAGCCCTTGCACCTCCTTGCACCCTCGTGCTGTGCTGCGTAGGCAAGCTCTCAGAGCTGCTGAGGAGCTGAAATGGAGCTACCGGAGCGAGGAGTCTGGCCGGGCTTCTGCTGGGAGTTCCCGTTTGTCCTGATTTCCAATTCAAAGAGCCTGAAAGTGTCACTGCACCTTCAGGGGCCTGGAGCAGGCTCCCTTTGATGCCGTCTCTGAATGGCCTTCTGGGGGCTGCGGGGGCTGGAAGCATCGCCCAGGATAGGATTAATTCCCTCCTGCAGCTGGGGTGCTGCCCCCTCCCTGGGTCGAGGCCCGTCGGGCTGGTTTGCAGAGCAGAGCCGCAGCCAGATGGTCACTGCGGAGATCAAGGCGGGACGGGGCTGCCCGCCCTTCAGCTCCCTTTGAAATCCAAGTCTGGAACTTTGCTTTGATAAGTCCTGCTCCCCGGCAGGCCTCGTTCCCAAGTGCCATTCCTTCCCCAGTCCGTGGGCTAGGTGAGCAGTAGGGCTGTCCTGTCGTCCTCCACCCAGTGACACCTGCGTGACTGAGCACAAGTCTGGCTGGAGCCAAGCATCTCCTGGATATGGGGGCTGTGCTGTATATCCAGTGTGTTAATTAGATCTTGGGGAAAACAGTTGCCATCTTAGATGTCTGTTCAGTCCCTGTCCTGTTGACCATCAAGGGAAGAGCACAGCAAGCTCTGGGGTGCACGGGGAGGCTTAGGAGCAGCAGTGGTGAGTGGGGTTGAGGGAGGCTGGGCTGGTTACAGGTTGAAAATGACGGGCTATTCTGTGCTTTTGCTCTTAGGCACCGTGTCTCTGCTCCTGAGGAGTGCAGGTAGTAGCTTGAAATGTGATCTGCTCCCTGAGAAATCCTCGTAAAGCACCCTTGGTTTGTTAGGAGAGCAGAGGTGACCTCCTGCTCCATGCAGAGCTGTGTTATCGCTGTGCTAGCAGGGCGGTTGCTTGGTGTTTCTTGAAAAAGAGCCCTGATACAGAGGGTGCTGCAAGGTTGGTCACATTCCCACAGGGATCTGGGGTGTTGGGTGTACAGGCAGGCAGGAATGCCTCTGGGGAGCGGGGTCTGACAGAGCTAAAACACCCCCAGATCTGTGTTTCTCTTCTTACGCTGCTCTGAAATAAAGGCACGATGGAAAACACTGTGTCTGAGGATTTCGGAGGGAAGATAAAATGGGAAACAACAATCTCTATTTACCCTGAGAGAGACCTTCTCACCCCAGTGCACTGCACGCTTGGATCCTATGTTCTCCTCCTCTGCACGGAAGATAAAAATACAGTGAGGAAGACCCAAAGACTTGCCTGGCTTACGGAGACAGACACCTCAAATCCTCTAATCCTGTTTGATGCGTGCTGCTTGCCTGCGAAACCCAAGGTCTCGCTGATACACGTGTGATCGCTGGCGTATGTGTTCTTTGGTTGGACCTGCAGCCCTTGAGGGGATTGTATCCCCATGGGAAGCACGTGTCGTGTCTGGGCTTAGTCTAACAGGCGAATAGTTCGCGTCTGAAATCTCAGCTCTGTTGGAGAATCGCCCTGTCCAATTTTCTCTTCTGGTGAAATGGCTGCAGAGCTTTTGAATCCTGAAGAAGGGAGAGGAGGGGGGTTTTGCTCCACAGCTGGGCGATGCTCACGTTTGGATAGTAACACATGAAGGTGTTTCCTTTTACTGTTCGGCATCATTCATCTATACAATCGTTTGGAGACGAGACATCCCTGCCCTAAGGCGTGTGTATTACAGGTCTGGAAAATGAGATCACATTTTTGGTGTGCAAATCTCTGAAGCCTGTGCTATCAGATAGGAACGGCTCCTGATTTATTTATTCTTTCTGTGGTTCTGTGGGGTGCAGGAGATGGGGGCTGTTAAGGTCATAGGAGTGGCCTATGTAAGCTGTGCGCTTTTGGGGGGTTGTAAGAGGAGGATAACTTCAACACTGAATCTCTTTTTTTTGTGATCTTGGAAGAAATGTCACTGTTCTGTGAAGTTTTTTAAAGAATTGAATTAAACAAAGGAACAGATCTTTTTTTTTTATCTACTCTGCTGGTTTTAGATCTTCTTTTTAATCTGAAGTTGTCACTGCTGAGCTGTGCTCTCAACCTCTGCACCTCCCCTGGTAACAAAGCTCCTTTTCATCCTCGCCATCAAGATGTCTGACGTGCGGGAGGGATTGCTTCCCTTCTCCGGCTTCTCCGTGCTGACCCCCCCCACCCCCTCCACCTCCAAATTCAGCTTTTCGGAGTTGCAGGACTCGCCATATCCTGCGATTCTCCTTTCTGAGCATCCTCCCCCTTAGGTAGACGAGCTGGGGGACGGAGTTGCCAGAGGCCAGCAGTGACCGCTGCCGAGCTGCGGCGTGCATCCAAACCCGAGGCTCAAACCCTCCCACCTGAGCCTTTGTTAAAGCCTCCAGGCTTTCTTCTCTTCCCCGGGCACGGCAGCTGCCGTTCCTCCATCTTAGCTCTTTGTCAGGACCCCGCTGTGGCTGGCGGGCCCTGCTCAGGAGGGACCTGAGCTGGCTGGAGCTCGCAGCTCCCTCGTATCCGCAGCCTCGCCTGGGCTGGAGGCCACCGAAGGGAGGCTGGAGCGCGGCAGCTGCACGCTGCTAACCTCTGCGTGGCCGGGGTTTCTCTCACAGCATTCTCCAGGGCAGTTTTTTAGTGCCTCCTTTCTCTCCTGTACCCGCTCTCTCCCTTTCCCCACCTTCCCTTCATTTCTAGGATGTGACCGTGTGCTATCAAATACCCTCTCGTTTCCTGAGCTGCTCCGGGACTCCCTAGAGAAGGCAGCTCCTACCCGCCCGGCTCCGCGTCCTCCTTGCCGGAGCAGGAGGGGAGCTGGCAGCGTGGCACCTTCCCAGCCCGCGGGGAGAGGAGCCGCTGGCTTTTCCGGAGCAGCCGGGATGGGGCGAGGGCCGGAGCTGGGTTTCCTCCCCTCCCTCACCGCCCTTCCCCCTCCAGCTGCATGGGAGCAGATGTGCTGCTTGTGTCAGCCCTGGCAGGCCCCGCTCTCCTTTCACCAATGCTCTGCAAAACCCTGAGCCTGGCTCCCGCAGCAACCAGAGCCTCGTCCCCTCCTCCCCCTCGGCCTGGCCCCGCGCGCAGCCGCCCCCGTGTCACTGGGGATGGAGGCTGAATCATCCGCCCACTCGGCCTGCCTCGCAGTAACCCTCCCTCTTTTCTCTCTCTTTCTCTCCCTCCCTCCCTCCCGCAGGTCTCTTTGTTGGAAAATTCAATGCAGATGAGCAGTTGGGGCTGCGGGCCGGGCGCCCAGCAGCACAGCAGCTCGGCGCGGAGCTTTGCTGCCGAGGGGAGGTCGGACACAGGCTTGCCCTGGCCGTGCTCGGGCTGCCTCCCTCCAGCAGGGAGCTTTCGCTGGCCCTCTGTTCCCTGCCACGTTACGCACACCCCCGGCAGGGCTGTGAACCCGTGGGGAAATGGGAAACCATCGTGACGGATGGTAAACTCAAAGCAGTCCCTCGGAAATCAGCTTTGGGCAGATGTTTTCCCTGGGTCGCGGGGGCTCGTGCCCAAACGGAGAGGTTTTTAGGGATCCAAAAGAGCTGGAACACCTCCCGGGGCTCCTCTTTCGGGCTTCCCATGCCCAGACCCTACAGCGGAGGGCTCTTCCCAGCAGAATCGCAGGGAGGTTTCCCCACATGGCTGCCTCCCCGTTGCAGGAGGAGAGACGTGGCACCGCGCACAGCTCCCCCAGAGGCTGCTCGGTCGCCGGCTCCTGCCGCGAACCTGAAGTCCTGCTGGTGCCAGAAGCGTGGCTGGAGCGGGGTGCCGAGAGGCGGGGGCTCGGCCGAGGAATGCCGGCCACGAATAGCTCGGCAGGGCGCGAGGAGTGCTGACGGACGGGAGCAGAGCTGCCCGGAGATTGCAGCTCGGCATGTGCCCGACCCCGGCCCAGTGCTATCAGCTTTTGCCCTGCAGGGTCTAAATATAGCAATCGTTGGGATCCACGGTGATAAACAGCACAGCGGGGGGGGGAAAGGGGGTGCTTCGTGGGGCCAGGAGGGGAGAGAACTGACCCTGGGGATGTCTGGGGTAGGAGTGGGGGTAACGGGAGCGACGAGCCACCCGTGCTCAGACAGGAGCTGCTTGTTCTCCATCAGGCACCGTGGTCCCAGCCAGGAGGGGGCTGGGGGTGCCTCCTCTGTCCCCACAGTGGGAGGAAGGGCTCCGTTGTGCTTAGGGTTGGTCACCCCGACCCTATGACTGTGTCACCCTGTCCCCGCGCCCACAGACGGGACTGTGCATCCCAGAGCAAGCAGCGCGCAGCGCTGGGAATTGGCCCTGCCTGAAGCTCTCTCTCTAGGAATTGGACGGAGGCCAGGCTACTGGCGACAGCATGAATGGATGCGAGCGCGGCCAGGCCAGGGTGCGTGCCTTGGGAAGCGAGGAGACGACAGCACGGCTGCCTTGGGAAGGCCTGGGAGCCACCGGGGACGGGCCTGAGGGGGAGCCTGGATGTGCTGGGTGCTCAGCTCAGCCCGCGGGGCTTCAGGAAGAGGCTGGCACAGGGATACTGAAGGAACATTGGGCTGGCAGGGTTTTAATCCAGCCTCGCTGCTCCTTTCCTGCTTTTCCCCGCTTGTTGAAGGAGAAAATGGCACCGTGTTGGGAATGGGGCTGGACGGCTCAAGCTGCTCACCATCCCTGCCCTCCTGGGGGTGGCTAGCGTTTGCCCATCCCTTTGGCAGCCCCCATTTCGGGCAGGGTTGGTGAGCCCCCGCTGCCCGCTCCCTCTCGGCCCGGAGACGCCGCTCTGCCGAGCCTGCGCAACCCGTGGGGCTGGCGGGGTGGGGCGAGGCTGCTCCCCGCGGCCGGCTGCTGGAGCCTGGTTCATTTGCCTTCTGCTGGTGCCCTGGCGAGGTTTCCTGCCCCGTTTTCAGCGACTGCTCAGCTCAGTGGGGAGCCCGGCACCAGGTCCCACGGGTGTCGGCGTGCTGAGCCCCCGCGGCAGTGGCCGGGCCGTCGGGGGCGATGGGTCACAGCTCCGGGTGCCACAGCTGCGTCCTCGTCGATCCTCCGTGAGTTGGGGACTGACTTGGGGACCTTGAGAGCTGCTGATGGGATCCCACCTCTGTGCGCTGTCCCTTACGCTCTGCTGCTTTTGTAAGATGCGATTCCCCTTTGTTTCACGTTCCTCCTCTAGTTTTTGTTCCTTTTTCTCTTGGATTCTTTTTCCCCCCAACGTAATCCACGCACTGCTTAGTTACTACATGGCTTTCTTTAGCTATAATGCATCAAACTACTTTAAACATAATTTGGAATTCGAATTTAAGAAATACCCCAATCTGTAAGCAGTCTTTGCATTAAATAAAAATGCTTGAAGTGTCGTCAGTTGAGTATAAAGGAATAGGAGCTTGCTCAAAAAGCCTCCTTTGCCATTAAATTTGCCTTATCAGAGATGGTATTAATTGTATCTGCTGCATTTACAAGTTGCTTTTGACTGCGTACGCACTGGGGGAGAATTTATTTAGGTGCCTAGCGATACTTAAACTGGGAGGAATTTCATCCTCCAAGCGAGCAGATGTTTTTAGTGCTGGGGGAAGAGAAATCTCCGAGCTCCCTTCGCTGCGAAGAGGCTGTTTGTGTAACGCAGGAAGATGACACTGTGGCACAGCTATAAAGCTCGATGGGATGTTGCAATATGATGTATGTAATTAAACAGCGACAGTACCATTTGGGAGGCAGCGTGTTTCATGCGTTTCACTTTCATCTGCTGGAAGGCTCTGGCAGAGGCTGTGATGATTTCAGATCTTTCTAAAGAGGTTCAAATTATGTGTTTCTTTGGAAATAAGCAAACTGGTGGGAATACGGATCTGAGGATTTTTTTGGTTTTTTTGGACTGATTAACATATCTGAGGGCAGAACAGCTGGGTGCACCTGGGGGAGGCTGTTCTGCCCTGGGTTTCTCCCTTCCAGCCTGGTAGTTGTGGCTGGGGACGCAGAAGGGGCCGTGCAGCCCCTCTCTGCACCCCCAAATCCAGGCTGCTTGTTGTCGGGCACAAGCACCCCGCGTTCAAAGGGGAAAAACCTCTGAAGCTCCGGCTCTAACTGCCTGCTCTCCCTCCCACAGGGTGGTGAAAGAAGAAATCTCAGACGACAATGCCAAGCTGCCCTGTTTCAACGGCCGCGTGGTGTCGTGGGTAAGCGAGTCCCTTCCTTGCCTTGCTGCCTGTTTCTCCTCCCTCCGTTTGATCGCGTAGTGCCAAGCAAAGCACGGCGACCTCTCTGCACTGTCGGAGTGCTGACTGCCGTGGAAGCTGATGGAGCAGATTACCCTGCTCCAGCCTCTCTGCTGGAGGCTGAGCCGCGTGCTGCTGGGTCCCCCAGGGCCGGGCAAGACGTGGGATGATGCCTCTGCGGAGAGCTCACCGTAAGGGATGCTTTTGGCAGAGGTGGTGGTCCCAGCCTGTAACCCGTGTGCCCCTACGGCAGGGTCAGCTTCCCAAGGAAAGTCCCGCTGCGGTGACTGGCGCAAAGGGCTTTAAGTGACTCTAGTGCTGGTGAAGCGGACTGGATTTGGCTGCCTTGAAGACTAAAGGTACTGCCTGGGCAGCTGCAGGACAAGCTTCTCCCTCCGTGCCGTGCCATGCACATGCTCTGCCCCCTGCCCGCATGCCTGCCTCAGCCCCAGCGGGGACCCTCTGTTTGGGGGAGGAGAGGGTGTTCATTCTCCATGGCCCGTCATCCCTTTTTCCCCGCTGCTGAGCTGCAGTTTGTGCTGATCAGCGTGTGTGCATCAACCCCAGGAACACAACCAAGCCCTGGGTGCCAACAAACAGCCCATAAACAATGAAAAATCTCCAGCCTCTTGCAAATCGGGCTGGGTGAGACCTAACTACCTCTGTCCCTGCATCAGACAGCAAGGTCTCACCAGTGGTGAGGGTGCTGGGGTCTCGAGGCCCCTGCACAGAGCGGCCGTGCTGCGCTGCCCTCCCTCTAGCGGCTGTAGGACCCCTGGCAGCACGGCCTGGACATGGCCCCAGGCATCTCCCCGCTCCTCCATTTCTGTTTTCACGTGCTCTGCCAGAGCATCCCAAAGGCTCCAAGCCATTTCCGTCACTTTTTCTTTATTTTTTTTTTAAACCTGGCATGCTTTTCGTTGCGCTTCACATCTCCATGCAGCTGCCTGCCCTCATTGCAGTGGCTTT
The DNA here is from genome assembly GCF_965140915.1 of Aythya marila. NCBI lineage: Eukaryota > Metazoa > Chordata > Aves > Anseriformes > Anatidae > Aythya > Aythya marila. Next base: position 17,349,127 of record NC_139050.1, read on the forward strand.
CTGGGGCCGAGGGCTCGGTGCAAGTGGCACGGGCCCAGCACGGTTTGTTCTGAGCTGCCTGCAGACCATTAGGGTGTGCTTCCATTTGCCAGGGCACCGTGCTGCTGCTGCAGCAGCCTCTGAAACCCTGGCTGCTCGTTGTGCCTGGGGTCTGTGCTTCCATCAGTGCTCCTGCACGAAGGGTGACAGCAGGCTCAGAGCCCCCTGTGCACTGCTGATGAACCCTTTTTCTCTCCCTGCTGGGAGTCTCCCTGTCTGTGAGTGCTTTGGGGCTGGGGGAAGCACTTGCTTGTGTCAGACAGGCTGGAACGAGGTTATTTTAGGAGCTCGGTACTAATTTTAGCTAGAGGGGGAGATAGGGGCTTGGGGCTGAGCAAATATTTCCTGACAGTGAAAGAGGCAGGAGGAGCATGGGGTGGTTGTCAATACCTTCCCTGGAGGAAATCCCAGCCCCAGGAGGACGGCAGGAGCAGTCCCCTGCTCAGGACCACCTCTCTCCTCTCTTCTCCTCTCCTCGGTGCTGTTTGGCAGCTGCCTGCAGCTCCTTCCCTCCGACCGGATTTATTTGCCTGGTCTCAACTCCAGCACAGAGCATTATCACTTTTCCCTAGGCGGTGCCAGCCACTTCCAGCATCTCCTTTCCCCCCGTGGCTGCCGGAGCAGGGACGTGGCCCTGGGGGAGTGGGATGTGGCCTGGGAAGGTGCCTGGGGCTCGCTGGAGGCAGGGAGGCTGAGCTGGGTGTGAGACCAGAGCTGGTTCTCCAGTTGCAGGGCAGGAGCTGTCGGGCTTGTCCCGGGGCCTGCAGGACGAGCTCCTCAGCTTTTGTCAGCCCCGGGTGCTCTCTGCCCTGTCTGCTCCCTGGGCTGAGGCTTTCTTGGGGCTGCTCTGTCTCCCTGGCACCCCTGTCTCTGTTCCCAGCGCCTCCCCAGCAGCAGAGTGTTCTCCCCTTGCCCCGTGATGATCTGTGGGGTCCCTCCTCAGCACATGCAGGCATTGCACTGAGCGTTAGGGTTTGGGCAGCAGCTGTCGGCTCCTTTCCAGCCGATACAAATGTGTGCAGAGGTCTGTGTTTTGAAGACATTTGCCTGTCTTCTGAAGGCGTTTGTCCCCGTGCTTGTCTGTGCTGGGAACAGACAGGCACAGGAGTGAAAAGACACATTGGAAAGTTCTTAAAGATGGAAATCAACCTACCCTTGCTGTTGAGCTCTAGCCTTTCCCCAGGGACTTGCTCCCTGGCTTAAGGGAGGGCGGGCTCCTTTCTGGGCTCTGTCAGCTCTGCTGTGGAGGTCCCTGAACGTCTCTTATACAGAAAAGGCTTTTCGTTGCTTTCCTGCCCTGCCCGATGTGAATTAGCCCAGCACGGTGCAGCTCAGAGGTGGGGGCAAACCTGCATAAGGAGTGATTTTGGGGGAATCACTTCCCCACGAGCTCAGCTGAGCAGTTTCATCCCCTTGGTGAGCCCGTTCCTGCAGGAGAAGCTCCGTCTTGTTCCCTGAGCCCTGAAAGTGGTGAGCCAGAGACACGTGTAGGTGAGCCTGGGCTGCCTCAAAGCACAGCCAGTAGAAATTGTTCCTGTTTTTTTGACCATTTTTTGAGTTTCTGCACCAGGGAAAGCGCTGAGCCTCCCGGCAGCTGGCTGGAGGCAGTGCCCAGGTGGCGTAGCTGGGCACAAGCTGAAAGTTTGCACAGGATTTGTGGAAGCCAGAAAAAAAAACACACACATTGGAGTATTCCAAAGCCATCCTCAGCCTGGAGCTGTTACCCCCAGCTCCCACGGGCTGGGAATGTGAAAGCCCTGCTGGGTCCCAGAGCCTTCAGGCCAAGCTGTGCTGGTTGAAGTGGAAGAAGGAATGACCGCTAGCGGTCTCTTCCGATGGAGGCAGAGCTTGGGGATCCTCTGCTCGCCACGAAGACATGTGCTGAGGTTACCTGAGTTTAGGAGCTGTGCCGTGGGGGTGTGCAGGTGCTGTCGGTCTCTGCGCAGGGCTGTCAGCCTCCTGGGCCTCGCTGCTGGGTCAGGGATTGGCGAGACACAGCAATTCTGGAAAGGATTGAGGGAGAACCTTGCTACGTGCTTGGCCTTTCCATACCCATTCCCGGGCATCTGCTGCTGGCACTGTCAGAGACGGGATCCTGGGCCGGACAGGCTCTCGGCCAGCTTCTCTGGCCACTCCTGCAGGTGTTTTCGCCCTCCCTCAGCCATGTCATCCTCTGTTTCGTCCCCCCAGCTGGTGTCTGCAGAGGGATCCCATTCGGACGCGGGGTCGGTCTGTGCCGATAACCAGACAGAGCTGCCGCCGTCCATGGAGCGCACGGGAGGCATCGGAGACTCCAGGCCCCCCTCTTTCCAGTGAGTTACCCAAACCCCTGTCCTGGTTCTTACGGGACCCGTGGTGGCTTTGCTGTAAAGTGGGGTGGGAAGAGCAAGGGCTGGGACGCTGCTCCCCGAATTGGCAGGGATCACAGCCAGCACAGGGAGGGTGGCGGGGCTGGGAGCAGCTTCCAGGTGGAGCTGTGTAATTCAGGGAGCAAGGATGTGCTGAAAGTGGTGCAGGGAAGCTGGCAGAGAGGTCAGCTTCTCCTAGCCCTCTTCCTTGCACTCATAGGTGCTCTGTGATTGCTCCCCACCACCTCTATGCCTGTCCCTCAGAAGGGGAAAATAACTGATGGCTGGGGACACATGCTAGGTGATGGAGGGAGCCTGCTGAGGCTGGGCCTGGTTGGACATTTGTTCCTTTTCTTCATTGCAGCCCTAACACTGGGGGGAGTCGGGAAAACTTGGACAACGAGACAGAGACAGACTCAGTGGTGTCATCGCAAAGGGAACGACCTCGTCGGAAAGATGGGCCTGAGCATGGTGAGTGCTGGAAACGTGGCAAGAGCCCTGCTGGGGCATGGTGTGGGGCACCAGCTGCAGACACGGGGCAGCTCTGTCTGCTCTGTAGATCCTTCCCAGCACAAAAGGGCCTCAAGTTGGAGGCAGGATGTGACCCTTGCGTTGCATCAGAGCTTGGTGATGAAACCCTTGGGGGCAAAGGAGACATCTCCTGCAGAAGTCTCAGGGGCAAGACAGAGACAGCATATCCTTACTCCTTAGTTGACAAGTGGAGCGTGCTGTAGCCTTGTCACGCTGTGCTGCTCCTCGCTCTGCCTCAGTTCAGCTGCAGCAGTCTTCTACAATTTTAGCAGCCTTGTTCCTAATGGCCCATCAGTCCTTTCTGCCTCCTCTAGTGGGGTAGATTTGGTAACCCACAGAAAATGTATCTGATCCCAGGGTGGACTCAGAGCCTGGCTGTACTAGATGGTGTCTGATGGCCAGATTAATTCTGAGAAGGTTTCCATGAGCCCTGCAGAGGGGAAGGGGGTGTTTCCCCGTGGTCTGTCTCAAGCACGCTGAGTCGTCTTGTTTCACAGCACCCAGGGTGAACGGTACAGTGAAGGGAGAGCGGCGCCGAGACCTGGGCGGGTACGAAAGCTCCTCCACGCTCATGAGCAGTGAGCTGGAGACCACCAGCTTCTTCGATTCCGATGAAGATGACTCCACAAGCAGGTAGGAGAGCTTGGGTTGTGGCAGAACACTGGTTTCCCCCTGCCTCTCAGCACAGAGATGCCGTTGCAGGGCATAGAAATTCCAGGCTCCTGCATCCATGCTCAGGCTTGCTGTCATCTCAGAGCTCACCCAGCATGTCCCCCACAAACACACCCTTCTCCTCTTCCCCTGCAGCTCTCTGTTCTGTGTCCTTTTCTGTGACTTTCTGTGACTTTCTGTGACTTTCTGCCACCACCCCAGCAGCAGAAGAGCTGACTCTGGCTTTTGCCTCTAGGTTCAGCAGTTCAACAGAGCAAAGCAGCGCTTCCCGTCTGATGAGGAGGCACAAGCGACGCCGGCGGAAACAGAAGGCTCCACGCATTGAGAGGGTACCCAGGGGCTGTGGATCCCGAGGGAGGGCTGCTCAGGGCAGGGTGGGCTGCCTGGTGGATCTCTCCACTTGGTGCTCCAGGGCTGATCAGGGTTACAGCTGTGTTTGCTGTGGGCGGGTTGGATTCAAGCAGTGAGATTTCATAAAATGCTGCGGATCCTTCAGTGGGGCCAGTGTAGCCCAAGAAATGGGACCACAGACCTGGCTGTGGAAGGGTCGTAAGGGCTGTGCTGAAGTCCTTTAGCTCTGCAAAGCTCCCAGCGTGAGGCTGGAGTTGTGGGTTGTGGCTGTGGTGCCACGGGGGGCAGGTGGAAGGGGCTGGGATGGTACCGAGGCACCACAGGACATCTTCTGTTTCACTTCTGTTGCAGTCATCGTCCTTCAGCAGCATCACAGACTCCACCATGTCCCTGAACATCATCACTGTCACGCTAAACATGGGTGAGTGGGAGCTGTGCCTGCAGTCCTTCCAGGGCGAGGTGGGGTGGGGGAGAAGGAACTGGGGAGGGGGTGAAGAGAGCACATACGGGGAGGTGTGAGGGATGGGTTCCGTAGGAAAGTGGCTTGCCTTGAAGCAAAGAGCTTCTTAAAGAAAGAAAGAGTATCTCAAAGAGCTTCTCTGCATCCCAGGAGGTCTCGCTGGGAGGGAGAGGGGTGCAAGTGCCCATTTTTACTACGTGGTTCATCTGAAGTTAGGGCTGCCTGGTGCCTGCTGCTTTCTGGTGTCTTACTTCTTTTCTCTTTCCATCCCTGCAGAGAAATACAATTTCCTGGGCATTTCCATTGTGGGACAGAGCAATGAACGCGGGGACGGAGGCATTTACATTGGCTCTATCATGAAGGGCGGTGCTGTGGCAGCTGATGGCAGGATTGAGCCAGGAGACATGCTCTTGCAGGTACTTCACGCCCACGTGCTTCCATCTTTGAGGCTGGGAGAGCAGCAAGAAAAGACCCAGAAGCCTCCCTGCGCGCTCTGGCAGGCTAAAACCCAGGAAGCTGCTCTTGGCAGAGGGAAGCTGAGTCACTGCTGAGCTGAGCGGGGAGCTCAGGCTCTGGTCGCATCTCTGGGACTCACCCCGTGGTGTTGTTTGCAGGTGAATGACATCAACTTTGAGAACATGAGCAACGATGATGCTGTGCGGGTGCTGAGGGAGATCGTGCACAAGCCGGGGTAGGTACCGAGGCTGTTTCTTACCTCCGTAGGCAGCTGTGTGGGGTGTGTTTGGGGCGTGCAAATCATGTCTTCCAGCCACCTCTGCCAGCAGGTGTGCAGGAACCCAGAACTTAGGATTTTGGCCTTGCTTTGATTCCTAGATTTTCATACCCAAAGCAGGAATTGCAGCCAACAGAGTGGTGACAAAGTGGGGTCCCTTTTTCTTGGGATACTGTGTTATCTTTTTGCATAGCCTGGCTAACAGGAGGGTTATTGCTCCAGTTTGTCCATGCCTCTGAGGAAAATTGTAGCTGGGGAGGGACAAGGACGCTGTACTGGCAGCTTCTCCCCATCTGGCAGGAGAGAGCCAGCATACAGCAACTGCAGTGGGTCACAGAGGGCTTTGTTTCACCAGGCTCTTGTTCTAACTTGTGCCTTTTTGCTGCAGGCCCATCACCCTGACGGTGGCCAAGTGCTGGGACCCCAGCCCCCGAGGCTGCTTCTCGTTACCCAGGAGTAAGTGGATAGCTGACCCACCCTTAACGCTGGTGCCCAGCTCATGTGAGAGCCCTGCCTTAAGCACTTACTTGGTTGTTGTCTTGTTCCTTCCGTGTGTGTGTGTGACTCCCTGTGGCACTGAATCGGGGTTTGGTGGGGTTTCAGCTCTCCTCTAGGGAGGCTGCTATGTCCAATTCCCAGGCCCAAATGCCCACGAGCCCAGCCCTCCTTCCCACATCACGCTGGGGACGCGTTTCACTGGGGCAGGGAGGTCACTTGCTCGGGGCGCCAGAGGAAAGAGAAACCCCTCCCTGAGCCATAGGGGGATCTCTCCCTCTGCACCTGTCCTGCTGACCCTCCCTCTCTTCTTTCTCTCCCAGTTGCTCCCCAGCGGATCTGGGCTGGGCCAGACTCTCCATGCTCCGATCCGGGTGAGTCCCGGCAGATGCTGGGGATGCAATGGGCTGCGCTGAGTCCCCGTCCCTCCCCCAGAGGCTGATTTGTTGAGGAAAGAATTTCTTAGAGCTGCTAACTGACTCTCTGTTCGTTGCAGGTGAGCCCATCCGGCCCATTGACCCGGCAGCCTGGGTGTCTCACACGGCAGCGATGACTGGCACCTACCCAGCGTACGGTATGAGTCCATCCATGAGCACAATCACTTCCACCAGCTCCTCCATCACCAGCTCCATCCCAGAGACCGAACGTAAGTTCTTCTCGTGCCTCCGTGCTCCTCCCGCTGCACGGCTTCCACGCCTTCACTGTGCTCTGAGGGGAGCAATACATCTGCCTGGGGACAGCTGGGCCGGGCCAGGTCTGCCCTGCCGAGGGACTGGGAGGGAGGCAGCTCTCACCAGGCAGGTGCCTGGATCAAGGCGAGCTCTGGCTGGGTGAATTTAGACCACATTTTCATGCCTTCTGCTTAAGGAGAGTAGAAGATCCCGGATGCGATCCAGGAGCTATGGCAGCTGCAGAGAAAAGGCTCCGAGAGCAGTCAGGGAGTTACCAGCTGAGAGCGTGAGGCCAGAGGGATTAAGCAAGGCCCTCCCAGACAACAGCCAGGGCAGGATGGAGAGGCTCTTGCAGCAGGGTGGGGGCCTGCTGAGCACAGCAGGACTCTTTTGGTTCCTTTCTCAGGGTTTTGGGTGATTGTAGCATGCAGAACCCTGAAGCAAGGGTCTAGAGAGTTCAAGTGAGGCAAAAAGACAGGAGTTGGTTTTAAGTTTTTGAGGAGTGACGAATTCCCGTGCTGGGCTTTGTGGGCTCAGCTGGCAGCTTGTGGATCTCAGCTGCTTGAGACTGGCTGGGGGAACGGAGACTCTGGCTTGGGTTTTGCAGAGGACCTGTGCAAAAAAACCATCTGGCCTGGGAAGGATAGCACTGGAGGGGGGTTACGCCAGCATGCCCCTGGGGCTGTCTGTGATGTATTGTTCCCTGGCCCATTCCTCCCGTGTGTGTGATTCTTCCACGTGGCGCTGTTGTCTTTTCTGCCCCCCTCTCATCTCGGCTTCCTTTCCCTTTGTCCCCACCACAGGCCTCGATGACTTTCACCTGTCCATCCACAGCGACATGGCCACCATTGTCAAAGCCATGGCCTCCCCAGAGTCAGGCCTGGAGGTGCGGGACCGCATGTGGCTGAAGATCACCATCCCCAATGCTTTCATCGGTAAGAGAAAGCTGTTTTCCAACTCCAGCAGAGGTGGGGAGTGGGTGGCCTGCTTCCCAAGCAAATGCTGGTGAAAGGAGCATCTCCTCACTGAAAACTGCCTGTTAATCAGGCCAGGGTCACAAATTGAACCTGTGGCTGTCACGGCTAGATGTGGCCCGCTGCTTCGAGGGTGACTTCCTTCCTCTCCCTTCTTGTGTTTAACTCTGATGTTCGGTGGCAGGTTCGGATGTGGTGGACTGGCTGTATCACCACGTGGAGGGCTTTACAGACCGTCGTGAATCCCGCAAATATGCCAGCAACCTGCTGAAGGCTGGCTACATCCGACACACCGTCAACAAGATCACCTTCTCCGAGCAGTGCTATTACATCTTCGGGGACCTCTGTGGAAGTATGGAACTGGGCTCTGCTCTGGAATGGGTGGGAGGGAGAGGATGGGGGTGGGACAGGGTCCTGCAGATCCCCACTGATACCACGGGGACGTAGCTACAGCTATTGCCACCAGGCTGGGCCCCTTGTTCTGCAGACCCTGGCAGAGTGTGATGATGAATATCCCAGCTCCTTTATCATGCTGCTGGAGCTGTGAAGTTGGAAGCAGTGTCGACAATGTCACCTGCTTTGGTACCTTGTCACCTGGGCAAAGCAGAATCTAAGTCTTTTCTGACCGTTTACAGGCTCTGAACTTCCAGCACTGGCAAGAGGCTGGTGCTCAGAAACATGGGTTCCACCGAAATAAGAGGGACGGGGGGAGTAATTGGCAGGGGAAGATGTTGCTCTGGTGTGGTCCTTGCCCACCAAGGTGGTTTCTCAGTTTCAGGGACAGCTCAGCCTTGCTCAGCCTGGCTGTTGTGCAGCCGGGAAGCACAAATGGTTATATGGCCAAGCAGGGAGAGCGCCAGCTTCTTTCATCTCCTTGCCTTACCCCGTCGTTATCCCCATTAGGGTGGACAGGGAGCTTCTTCATCACACGTGGCTCTTTACCCCTGGCTTAACCCTCTCCTCTGCTTTCTTGCAGACATGGCTAACCTGTCCCTTCACGATCACGACGGCTCCAGCGGTGCTTCCGATCAGGACACTTTGGCTCCGCTCCCACACCCAGGAGCCGCCCCCTGGCCTATGGCTTTCCCGTACCAGTATCCACCGCCTCACCCTTACAACCCCCACCCCGGCTTCCCTGACCCAGGCTACAGCTACGGAGGGGGCAGTGCAGGCAGCCAGCACAGTGAAGGTGAGTGAAAAGGACCAAAAATGTGCCTTTTTGGGGCAGATGCCTTGTTCTGTACAGGGAAATAGTGGGAAAAGATGGCTCCCTTAAACAAGCCCATGTGTGGGATGGGAGCCAGAGGAAAAGCCTTCATTTAGGTGCATCCTAGGAGGGTTACGGGACTCAAAACTCACAGAAAGAGAGCAGGGGCTGCGCTGCAGCGTGCCATAATCCTTTCCTGCCCCGAGGAGGCTCCTTTTTCCTCCTGGCCTCCCAGAGCCGTCACCTAACATTACCCCGTGCCCTTCGCAGGGAGCCGGAGCAGCGGTTCCAATCGCAGCGGCAGCGAGAGGAGGAAGGAGAGAGAGAAGACCGGGGAGTCCAAGTCAGGAGGCAGCGGGAGCGAGTCGGACCACACCACGAGGAGCAGCATGAGGCGGGAGCGCGCGGCCAGCGAGCGCTCGGTGCCCGCCAGCCAGCACAGCCAGCGGAGCCAGCACTCCCTGGCTCACAGCATCCGCAGCCACCACAGCCAGCAGTCGTACGGGCCGCCCGGCCTCCCCCCTCTCTTCAGCCCCCCCATGTTGCTGATGCCACCACCGCCTTCAGCCATGGGGCCCCCCGGGGCGCCGCCGGGCCGTGACCTGGCCTCTGTGCCCCCCGAACTGACAGCCAGTAGACAGTCCTTCCGAATGGCCATGGGCAACCCCAGTGAGTTCTTTGTGGATGTAATGTGAAGCGCCCGTCCCCTGTCTGTCTGCTGCCCCTCCTTTCCCCTTCCCCACCCCACCTCCGTCCCCGTCGTTTGTCTCCTAGGACCAGCCCTGGCTTCACCCCTTGTTTTTTTTTTGGGATTTTTTTTTTTTTTTGGTCTTGATAACTAAAAGAAAAAAGAAAAAAAAGGGAAAAAAAAAATAAATGGAACTAAACCTTGATTCTAATCCCTCCTCCAGCGGGGTGGACGGGCCTGGCAGGCCTGCTGAGCGCTGCCAGCCCATCCCGCCACCAGACTTGTGTATTGCCGATGGTAATTCCCTCCTGCCGTCCTCTCTAACCCCATTAATCCGCATCCGTCCCGGCGCCCTGTGCTGCTTGCCCGTGTGTCGCTGCCGCCTCTCGGTCCTTCCGCCCTAAACATCTCTTCTTTCTTTTCACCCTTTTGTGTTTCTTCTATCAAGCAGCAAAGAATTACGGGGTGTTTGACTTTCTCTGAGCCTGCCGCCCGCAGGGGGGAGAGCTGGAGCGTGGCGTGGCCCGACAGGAGGACACGAAGCTCCAAGGGCGCTGGGCGCGCATGGCGCTGAAGATGGCTGCTTTTCTCCCCCTAGTGGAAGACGCCCTGAGAGGGGAGCGGGGCCCGGCCTTACGTGCATTTTAAATCCCGCTGTAGCTGCCTTTTGGCCAACGCGTGAATGTTTCAGGGCTTCAGTGCCTCCGGGGAGGGGAGAGATGCTGCCCCTGCCTGCCTGCCTCCCCTTTGGGCCAGGTGCCTGCCTGGCGCTGCCCTGTGGGTCTTGTGTGGCTTGGGGTTGTGGGGTTGAAAGCTCGCTTGGCTTGAGGGAGCCTCTACAGGGACCTCAGCCTCCACCCTACTCTTTGCCCTCCCGCCCAGGCTGCTGCTGCCCCTCGTTTGTAGGGGTTGCCCCTTGGGCAGCTGTGCCCAGCCTCAGTCCTGCCAGGCAGCGTGCCCTCTTCAAGGGTGCAGCCAGGAGGAGAGGGAGGGCACCGAGGGTTCGCTGTCACACTTCTGGGGAACGTGGAGGTCCCCCGTGTTTGTCTGCCTGGAGGGACAGGGCTGGCACTGCCCCGCTCCCCCCTGCCTATGGTACCCGGGGGGAGCTCTTTGGGTTGGGGCCTAGAGCGAAAGGGTGCAGGCAGCGAGGCGAGTCCGCTTGCTCCCCTTCTTCCTTCTTCTCATGGATCCTGGAGCCTTTCCTCTTCTCTCTGCTGGGCTGTGGGAAGGAGAGGGGCCGGGGGCAGCCCCGCGCCCAGCTCGGTACGTCGCTACCTTCAGCTCCGCTCGGCGCCACAACCCCCATCCGCGCGCGTTGCCTCCTTCGGTCTTTTCGTGTTTGCAGTTTTATACTTAAGAGACGACGCGTATTTTGCTCCTGTGGGGCCCACATCGTGCCCGCGACCCCTCAGCCAGCCTCACGTGCCATCCCTTTGCCCCCTACAGCCCCTCCTGTCCCCATGGGGTCAGCTCACCCGGCCCGGGGTGGCACCGGCACGCCGCAGCCCGTCCCCCCCCCTCGCCCCTAATGCCACCCAGCAGCCTCCCCGGCCACCGCTCGCTCCCTTGCCTGCCCGCTGGGTTTTATACGAACGAATCCAAACCTCCTTGTTTTTATTTATAAACATAGTTTTATTGGACTCCTGCTTTGTGGTGGTGTTTTTTTCCCCCCGGACTCCTTCCCGTGTCCTCTCCACAACCAGCTCCCGGCGGGACGGGGCTCCCTGGGTCCCCCATTTTATGGTGGCCCCCCCATTTCTGTGGGGTCCCCCCTTTTCTGTAGGGTCCCTCATTTCTGTGGGGTCCCCCATTTTGTGGGGCTTTCCCGGGGGGCTTCAGGCAGGCTTTGGCTGCCCTTTTGGGGACAAGGCGAGCCCCGGGGGGGTCTCAGCGCCACGGGGGGCGACGGGGACCAGCAGCACGGTGCCTTCCAGCCCCTCTGGGTTGGGGGCAGCCCCCCCTTGACACACGGCTCTGGGGGGGGGCTCGGGCGCTGCCCACCCTCCATCCCCCCGCCCCCGCCGCAGGACTACAACTCCCAGCAGGCACCGCGCGGAGCCGCCCGCCCCCGCCGCCCGCCCTGCCCTCGGCGCATGCGCGCTGGCGGCGGGGCGCGGGCGGGGCATGCGCGGCGGCGGCTCTGCAGTGATAGGGGGGGGCGCTGAGGAGAGAGGGGGGGGGCGGCGGCCGCCATCTTGGGCGGCAGAGCGGCGGGCGGGCGGCGGCAGGTGAGGGGGCTCAGCGCCGGTGCTCCGCGCTCTGCCGGGGCCGAGCCGCTCGCTTCACCCCCCTCGGGCGGCTTCTCTGCACCGGGGAGGCTCGCTGCATCGCTCGGAGCCGGGGGGTGGCTGGAGGATGGTGGGTGGCGGCTCCCTCAGCGCCCGTCGGGGGTGGGGGGCTGCGGGCCCGCGGCGCTGACAGGAGCTGAGGGGGGTTCGGGGGGGGTTCAGGGGGGTCTGGGGGCGCCCCCCGGTCGGGCTGTGCCCTGGGGGAGGGCGGTGGGGCTCCCCCGAGAGGGCTCTCTGTCAGCGAGGGGCTGCGCCGTGACCCCGGCCTCGCCAGCCTAGATCCGCTTTTTGCCCGTTTTTTGCCTTTTTTTTTGAATTATTTTTGGCTGCGCGGGGGCGTCTGGTGGCTGCGCTGCGGTGGTCGGGCCGGGCTGGGTGCGGGTGGGGATGGAGGAGCTCTGAGAGGCTCGGGCAGCCCGAGCAAAGGGCTGGGGCCGGGGCCGGGCAGGGATTTCCCTCAGGTTTCTCCACACGAATTAGCTGGGGCACGGCTCCCAGCCTCTGCCTTCCTCTGTGGAGAGCCCACCGAGTGGGCCCCGCTCCAGCAGCTCCCCCGCTGCCTCCCCACATCCTTTCCTCCCTTCCCTGGGCTGTGGAGGCTGCAGGAAATGCAGCCTCTGTTTATCGTCCGCTGCAGCTGATTTCTCTCCCCGGTAGGAAATGCCTCTCTTCATCTCGCCTTCTCTCTCTCAGCTGCGCGCTTCCGAGAGCTGTTCCCTGCTTGCTTTAGTATGACAAAGCTGCTGGGAAGTTTTCGCCTGCGGCTGCCAAAATCTGAGCCTGGAACTTTCCCAGATAGGCATGTCTGGATGGTTTTGGCGGCTCGCAGGTCTGGGCATTATGGATTTCTAACCCCATCTGGGCTCCTGTGGGCACGGTGCTTGTTGGGCGATGTGACTGCTGTCAGAACTGTGCTTACTGCTTTTTTTCCTCTAGTAAAAGCTGGGCTCGTCCCTGTGAGTTTTGCTTGCAGGGACAACCTCCAGCCTGATGAGATGCTGCCAAGCTGCCTGCTTCCATATTTTCCCTGTCAGAGGGGAGGCATCGTTTCTCCTCTGTAGGAAGTGCCATGTTACTGACATCTAGTGACAAGGTACCCGGCGTTCTTTGGGCTGCGGGCTGGCCATATTTCCTTCCAGGGAGAGCATTTGAGATACCCTTGAAGGGTATTATGGCTGGCTTTTCCCCTCCTCCTGAGATAACACAATTTTAGTCTTTTAAGTCTTGAGTCTTGAGGCTGCAGAGAATTGTATCTCCAGTTTTTTGAAGCACAGATGACAGGAAATGCTCTCTGGGGGTTGATAATATCTTGGCTTCTCTTTTCAAGGAATGGGAACAATCAGTGAACAAAATTCCTTTCTGTAAAGAAACTTCATGTGACTGACCCTAGTTAAACTTTTCTTGGCATTATCACTTGGCGCAGGGATGCGACAAGACTATCTAGTGCAGCACAGTGCCTTCCATCAGTTTGCTGAGTTTATAATGACAAAGGCTGTTAGTGGTGTATTTTAAGGATGTTCTTAGGCGTGGATGCAAGGATGGCCAGAAATGCAGCCTAAGGTGCCAGCATATAGCAGGTAGAGTCAGCTGCTTTCCTCTAGAGGATGACCTGCAGAACGAAAAGCTGTGAATAAGCAATGTTATTTTGATCTCAGCAGGTTGGCAGCTTAGCTAGGAGCTTGCAGGCTGAGGCGCAGAATGTGGAAGGCAGTTACCTGCCCCACAGGAACAGCAGAAAGAGGTACGTTGGCAGGTCGAGGCACCTAGGCTGTTGGTGGTCTGTGATGAACTACAGCTCATATCTGCAGCCTTCTCTGTTAGCAAATTAATGGAACAGAAGCTGCTGCTCAGACTTCTAGAATGGAAACTGCTTCAGACTGACTTTAAAACTGCCTTGGAACAAAGCCACTAGAGGTGGAAGAAGTAATTGGGGCTGTTCAGATAAGGCTGGACTCCAGTAAGGCAGAGGGGTGTGTTAAACACAGTTTTGGTGACATTAAGGGAGCTGGCCACGTTTCCCTCTGTCAGGGTTTCTCTCGCTGCCCACCAGACTGCCTGCATGCTGCATGGCACCCAGAAGCAGGCTGTAGGAGGACAGCCTGGTAGGAGCTGAACGTGCTTCTCTCGCTGCCCACCGGTTGTGGGGATTTATGGGATTGGGTTTAAAATAGGAACAGTTCCTCTGAATCTGATGGGTTTATCTCAGTAGCTCTTTAGCTCACGGTATGCCTCTTAATTAAATCACGCAGCCTGTCTTCCCCAGGATGAAGTGATTGCAGCTACTCTTTAAAACCAGGCGCAGCCAGTGGCCTCCTGGAAGGTGGCTAATGCAGCCCTCTGAGCAAAGCTTAGGCGCTCGGATTAGCTGCTGGGGTGGTGACATCGATGTAAGCCTTAAGCCTCTGGTTTGATAACACCAGTGCCGGCCTGGCGGGATCGGCTTCCTAAGGAACTCCAGTTTGCCCGAGCATCCTGGCTAATCCCCCTCCTGCTTCAACTGCTGTCACTTGTCCAAGGCCGTAGTGGCTTGGGAATGCGGAAATGGTTGCAGTTGACTTGCCCTCAGTCCTCTGGGTGAGCGCTGGCTTCTTCCTGGCTGCGAGCTGAGGCAGCTAATGTACCTTGAACTGCTTAGTTGGGTAAGCTCATTAATGCACAGCGGGCTTACTTGCTGGTAAGTCAGAACCCAAACTTTCTTTTAATAGACTGCTAAAGGGGTTGGTTGTTTTACACCAGCTTATTGACTGACTTGTGATTGCTGCTCCCCAGCCGTGCTGTGTAGGGAAGAGAAATAAGCATTGTGTAGAGGAATAAGCGTTGTCCTCTGCTCTCCTTCAAGCTGAGTGGTGGCTGTGCTGGGAGGAAACTTCTCACCCTGCAGTGGCAGTGACACAGCCCGGAGTGGCTGGGTCCTGAGCAAAGTCCCTTGGGTCTTGGTGAGAGTACCAAACGCACAGGGACATGCATACAGCTGGTCCTAAAGGTGTGCTTTAAAATGGATGGAGAGCTCAGCGGGTGCTGACTGTGCTGAAGGGAACCTGTTGGGGTGTTGCAGACAGCTGCGTTCGCTCTTTCCTGTAGCAAAAATACCAATAGATGCTCATGTTGCATGGTGGCTGCGTACTGCTACAGGACTCCAGGCTGTAGGCAAGCTGCTAGTGACGTGTTTCCTCCAGCCAGTGCCTCATTCTTCTAGGGCTAGAGCAAGCATCTCTTGCCTGGACATGAGGCTGCAGTTTCTGTAGGTGTGTTGCCTCATTCCACTGTAAAAAACTGAGTAGCCATTTGCTATTTTTCCTGAGCAGTGAGTTGGAGCAGATCAGCTTTTTAGTGCTCAGTTCTGCAAGTACAGTTACAAAAGGCAGACAGCTGTGCTCAAGGTCTGCAGTGTGGGTTGAAGCTAGCGCTGTTCTGCTGGTGCAGGAAGGATTGATGGGCTCCGTGGTGTCACTTCAACACTTCAGGTTTTGGGACATCACTTGTTTGAATGTCTGCGTACATCTGGGATTTAGGCTGGAACTCAAGCTTGTCCTTCGTACCCTAATGATCGATGACCACGGTACTGAAGTGGTGCTTCTCTTACTCCTGGTTCTTGGGCAGAGAGAAAATGCAAGGCCTACACACTGGACAAGGACTGGAGAAATGATCCTTCCTCCATGTCATATTTCCAGAATCGTTGGGGGGAAAAAACTGCTGCAGAGGGAACAAACCATGCTTGTCAGTCCCTTCCCCACACCTGCCTTCTTTAGTCTATGAAGGCTCTGTGCCGTATGTTCACTTCTACAACTCTACTAAGTTGGAATCCGAGCAAAGGCTGGGCCCCTGGTGTGCTGAGGAGGGAATTACCCAAACCCTGCTCGCTGAGCACCGGGTTAGTGCATCCCCCTGGGCAGCTCCCAGCCCAGCAGCAGGATGTGGCCGCGCTGAGCCTGCTCTCCTGGCCGCACACACACATTCCTAACGCGTGGCACGGTGCAGGTCTGCAAGGGCAAAGTCTGACGGCTTTCAAAAAGGGACTGGCTGTAGGTCAGACCCAATAAACAGTGCGTTTTCCGTCTGTGATAACCATCTCTGGTAGACACAAGCCTTTTTGAGGTACCGTGCTTTTATTGCGTTTTTCCTTCTCCCTTGGTCACGGTCTGTAGCTGGCTGGCTGCTGGGGCTCGGTCTGACATATCATGGAGTTTCGAGGGAGGAACACTCTCTAAAGCACATCCCCACGTGGCATGAGCAGTGAAATGGGGTTGGAGAAGAGGACACTTGTTTCTTAGGGTGCGTATCTCCATGTAAGTCACTGTGGGTCCAGCTAATCCTGCTCTTTCTAAGTTAAGCAGCTACTGAAATGTGTTCAAATCCACATCTCAGAGATCTTTCACGTTCCTTTTTTGTTGTAGGCTGTCCTAAGGCTGTAACTTCTTCACAGCTGCCGAAAAGTTGTGTTTTGGTGCTGTCACTTTCACTTGAGTGGAGAAGCTTTTCCATGTAGCCTTAACTCCTCGTGTGTTTATAAGCGTGTTCAAGTATGTGGTCTGTCCACGATGCTCCTCAGGATGCTTCTGCCTTCTATTTATGGGTTGGAATGGAAGCGTACTGGAATGTGAGCGCTTGGCAGCAGGGCAGGGAGCCTGCTGGCCTTAGGTATTTGTAGGAGCGGCGTTCAGAGGTCTGGTCTCCTATCCTGGTGGCTGGCTGCTCAAAGAATGAAGAGGCTGTTGGGAGAGGACTGTTGTTCCTAAATTAAGGTGATTACTCACCAACGGGTGCAAATTCAGTATTCAAACGGATCTTCTCTGCACCTGAAGTAGAATAAATCCATAGCTGGGAAACAAGGCTGTAGGTAGCAGCATGGAGCGGGTCACCATGTGTTTGAGCCTGTGAAGCTGAAGGAACGTAGCTGCATGAGGCTGAAAATGCAGCTGGCAGACCAATAAGCCAAAGGCTTCAGCTAGTCACCTTGGCTTCCAGGCAGTTAAAAAGTGATGGGCTTTGCTCTTAAACTGTCTTGCAATGAGCCATTAGCCTGAGGAAACTCAAAACAACGCAGGGCGATCTCCCGAGGAAAGGCTGGCTGTGGAGAGGAGCTGAGTGAGTCATAGAAAGCTGATTGAGCAAGCCTGTTACTGGGAAGCTTTCTGAGTCACGTCGCTTGTGCACAGCGAGCAGATGAACCCAGCTTCGTGGTGGGTTTCTTATTCTGGGGCCTTCTGGTTCCAACAGCCGTGAGTCACCGAATGTCAGTCTCAGATTAATCTGACCGCTGTTCCCTGCAGTTCTTAACCGTTGCAAGCACTGGGCTCTTCTCAGACCAGCTTTGGAAACAAAAACTTCATTATCCTAAAACGTGGGGATGATCTTACCAGGTCAGAAGTGCCCCACTAAAAACTCATTCTAGCTGCCGTGTAACCTTGAAGTGGTTCAAACCAGCATCTACGGGACTCGGAGCGAAACACAAAGGAGAGGATCAAAACAAAGCAAGCTTATTTTCACTGCAGCAGCTTCAAGGAGAGCCATTGTCATCTTAAAGAGCCCTTCTCTTTGCTAAGCTTTAAGCAACTTTCTCGTGCATGGTGCTCTTTGTGTAGCTTTCTTCTCATCGGTTCATATATCCTTGGGCTAGTCGTTCCACCTCTTGAGTTTTCCAGCTGGGTACGTGGTCTGATTAGCTGATGGAAGTAGCTCTAGTGGGGAGGGAATGAAATGTTGGGCTTGCTAAGAAGCCTGGAATATTGTCGTGTTCCCTGAACCTCCATGGATGGGTTGGGGAGGGCTGGGTGAAAGGACGGCACCACTGCATCGAACTGAGCTTGCTGTCAGTTGTGCTGACGTGCTTGTGCTGTTGATGCTTGTGACATTTAGAGCTCTTTGAGATGACAGACTGTAAAAGGCAAGCAGAGCAAGGAAGACCTGCTTATAATTGTGTCGGGTACCTTGTGCACCTGAGACATCTTCGGTTCCTGATGCCATTAGATGGGACTGCAGCAAGAGATTTATGTGCCATGTGTCTTTGAAGTGCTGAAGACAGCTTGTGTATGGCAGATACAGCTGGGTTTGTTATCTAAACACCTTCATGGATGCACTGTCCCCAGCCCACATTACTTTACACAGCACTTGGAAGCTCATTAACAGTTGTCTGACTAATTGATTTAGGTAAATTGCACATAAATGTGGATTTGGGCTCAGTCTGTAGTGCTGTAGGATTGCAGGTTCTCCAGGCTTGAGGAGAATCCTATGGAGGCAAGCTGCTACTGCATGTAAAATAATGCCAGTGAGCATCTCCCAGGTACGTTTATGCTGGCAGACTGCTGTTGTAAAACCAGCTGGCAGAGCAGTCCTGATTCTTTGGCTAAATCAGGCTAGGGAGCAAAGGCAAACCCTGCTTCACCTGTGACATGGGCAGTCATCTTGAAGACTGAATTCAGTGTGATCTGGGAGTTACGCTGAGTTTTTTTTTTTCCTTTAAAAAGTCAAGCACTAAAAACAGAGATCAAAGCAGGATTGTTATATTATCTATACCATGGTTTGTTTACATCTCCAGTAATGTTTGGTTTTGAATTTCCTTCCAGAAGGAGAACTTTGAGAGGAAGGCACTGAGAAAGAGCAAAGCTTAGAGCGGCTTCCTTGTGAAGAGCAGCTGAGTAAGGTGGGAACGTACTGTTCTGGGAAGGAGTCAGCGAAGGCAATAGAGAAGTTCTACGCAGTCCCAAGTGGCCTGGAAGGAGAGCATGAGGGCTAGTGCTTCACCTCTTGTCCCTGTACACAAACTAGAGGCTGTTAAAGCTGGGGGAGGAAAAGAAAAAAAAAAATTATTTATTTATTTTTTTTTTTAAAAAGAGGTTTCTTTACACAGCGTGTTTTTGCCATGGGATGCTGCTGATGCACAGATTTAAGACAAGGCTGGGCAAATACTCTTAAAAAGAGCCCTTGGGTGTCCTTAAATAAACATGCCATTGCTGGGGGATCTGCTGGGGAGTATTTCCTGACCTGTGCCTCCTGTTATCTCTGTCCCTTTATTGCCAGCACCAGAGGCAAGATACTGGGCCGACAGAACTGCAGTGTGAACCAACCTGGCTCTTACCCTACCTAGTGCAGTTTGCTTGCTTAGGAGCTGACTGCATGTGGAAAGTTCCAAGCCCAACTCCAGCTCTCAGTATGCTTGTATGATGAAGCAGCCTGGTGTTTGTGTGTGTTAACAAAGAACTTTTGAGACTAAAAACATTTGGATTGCTCTGTATCTACTCTTCATCTAACATGCAGTTGGCTCTGCTGCCTGGTATTGTGATGCAGTTAAAAATTATGACATATCTGGCTGTAACTTATTACAGAACATGTTCTAACCTAGTGTATAAGAGAGGATAACCTCATTATCTCTATCACCATTGAAAATACCTGGGTTTTCCAGAGAAGGCTTTAATTTTTCAGCAAGAAGCTTGATCAGCAATCTGTTTTTATAGAACTGTAGCAAATATCTAAACCAAGGCACTTTCAGGAAGCAGTTGTCATGCTAGCACAATGCTCTGTCTTGTATGCCGTGTCTGATCCTGTTGCTCATCAAAGCAGATGTTTCCCTTATGCTAAAAATAGAACAAATAAGTTAAGCAGCATTAAAGCCCAAGAGGGAGATTACTTTTTTAAAGACTAGGATGTGCTTTCTAGGAATCTTCTGGAAAGGTTTTGTAGGATTCGCACCATCCGGCTTTGGCCAGTTGCATAAGCTTCCAGGAAACCATTCTGTACAATGTAAGCATGAAGGAAGATGCAAGAACAGCTTCAAGTTTGGTAGCAGTGGTCCGTATCCAAATTTGGAAGCCACCACTGCAGCAGTCTGAGAAAGACGTCCCTGTCTCTTGTCCGAGATGGAAAAGAAAGAAATAATTAGGAAAGAATTTCTTAGAGCAGGCAACAAGTTGCATTCACTGTCTTAACGGTTCCTGTTTTCATCGTTTGGCCCGTGTGAATGGCCTTTCAAATGGCTGCTGAATTACAGCAGCAGCATCTGCCAGGCTTGTTGGGCATCTGTTCAAATAGATGTTGGTCTTTTGGGTTCCTGCCCTGTGCCTTGCCCTTCAGTGGCCTTCTGCGTGCCTGTTAGGGTTGTGAGTTTGTGTGGGTAGCCGTCAGTCTGTGACACAGCCACTTCCTTCAACTCAACAGCCTGGTCTCATTCTGTTGGCCAACTGGGTTGTCTTTTGTCTTCTGGCATGGAGATGTGAACCTTGCTGTGTGTGTAGCCTCATTCTCCCATGTGGGGCACTGAGAAGCTTCAGAAGACTTTTGCTCTGTAATTCCATGGGAGTCTCAGGCCCCTATGTTAACAGGTTTGGTTTCTGCACTATGGTACAAGAGACTTGTCCTGGAAGCAGGTGGGATGTTTCCTAAAGTTAGCAGTCACTAACAGAAATATATATGTTGTTTCTAGGTGAGGTTTCAGAACTTGGCAATATTAAGAGAAGCATCCAAGAGTTAAAGTGTAACCAGTGCGTTAAGGTCCTAGGATAACTGTTTCACTAGTGCAAAAATAGTCTTCAAAGTTATTTTTAAAACTTTCCTGTGTTAGGTGGAGTCTGAGGCCATCAAAAATTGGTGATGACAGTGACGTGAAGCCACTGACAAGTGGCAGGAGGCAGCCTGATAATAGCCGGAGACACAGCCAGCAAAATGTGGGAGGAAAAGCCAGGAAGCTCACTGCTGAGTTTTGGGAAAACTGCACCTCAGTTTCTCACTGTTTTGACTTGGTGACTATTTCTGGTGTTTTCTTTCCTTGTAACGAGCAGAAGCAGCCATCTGGAAGCTGAAGACCAGTAGCACAGACATGTATGTGTAAGGCTGCTCTCTGAGGGCTCGTTAGGCATAGCTGAAAATGTAGCTGTTGGTGTGAAGAGTAATGAAAGGGAAAGGTTTTTGGTCTTCCTGAAATTAAAAGTAGTGGCTGCACTATCAAAAAAACTTCTTTTAGTGCAGAGCTCGTGTCTGCAATGCCACCTTCAGATAGGCAGCTGCTGCAGTTTCTTGAACGTAACCGTTAGGAGATAGTTCCTCAGGCTTCTCTGCTGGAAGTCCTTCTGACCCTCTGTGTGTGTTGCTCTTCTATTATTTTTCTGACCTTTGAGATGAGCCGAGGCAAGGTCACTCCAACTGGCTTTGTGCTGTCCCCGCACAAAGGCGTATCGCTTCGCTCTCAGCTGTTTTAGGCTCGCCTGTCCCTATCCTTCCTGCCCACCCCAGACAAATGGGTGTAGGCTAATCTCCCCAGCAGCACTGCGGAGGTGGTTGGTTATCTAATGCTCTCCAGTGCTGAAGCAGAGAGAAGCACCTATGGTGGTTCCCAGACTTGGGGACAAGCCTTGCCCTGTCTTGTTTGTGATGCTCTTCTCTGGGCTAAGCAGGCCAAACACTGGCTTGAATGGGTGTTATGGCTTGGACTGAGGGGAAGTAGGAGTGTGGGTGACTGCAGGAAGGGGATCTGGTTAAGAAGCTGTATATTTATTTAAATAAAAAATCTGCCTCAACAATGTCTATCAGTTTTGAAGCTCTTTTCAAACCAATCTCTGCAGATGAGTTTAAGGGGGTAACATCTAAGACACTAGTCCCCAGTTAAAGTGGCTCACGGTTGAGATCTGCTCCAGTGGCACCTGGTGGCTAGGCCACTCTGTTTTGGCTCTGAAGCTAGCTTTTTGTACCTAGTTATCAATACAGCTCATTACTGCTAGGCAGCTGTGGTCCCAAGCAGGAGTGTTGAACTTTGTCAAGATGCTGCTTAAATAATCATTATCTGTAGACTTCCTGGTTGAAAAGATATTTAGGAGCATTCCTCTTGATTGCTCCTCATCCAGCAGGCTGAATTACTGGAGCAACGAGATCACTGGCTGCTGCCCTGGAATCCATTATCTCTTTAAGTTAAGCAGCCTTCCTAGCAGGCAGTAATCAACCAAGGTGGACCTGCTGCTAATAACACCCCGCCATGCAGTGATCTGATTTGTGTGGCAGTCACAGTGGGGATGCACGCTTTATAGGAGAAATAAAGGGTCTCCGATTTCCTTGCAGTTCCAGGTCTGTTTTTCCTCATGTTCAGGGGAGAGGCCAGGCACTTCCAGTTCTTGAGCCTTGATGTGTCCATGCTGATGGATGAACGTGAAGTTAGTCTGCACAAAAAGTATAGTTAGCCTATACAAAAAGTATAACCTCTAATATTAACAGTAAGGCTACTTCCTTCCTCTCCAGAGTAAAACACTTTCGGATAGCCCTGTGTAAGGAGCTCTGTATTCCTCCTGCAAGCGTGAGGCAGGCACTGAGCATCAAGCTGCCCTGCTGGGCCTCAGCCCTGGGTGGCCTGGCGTAACGATATAAACTAATGAGGGAGCTGACAACATCAGACCTTCAGTAATATCTCTGGGTGTGCTCTCCACTCATCTTTCCCTGCAGTCTGCTGGAGTTCATTACTCCTGTGGCATCAAGGTGTGAGCTGTCAGGTCCTCACCACTGCAGGCACTGCACAAAGTGCTTTCTGTGGAGGTGTGTGACAAAAGCTCTCGGTGCCCTGGCTGGATGTCAGCCTGTGCCTGCTGTACTGTTCGTTGCAGCCTAACGTGTGCGCTCTCTTGCTTCAGGTCTTAAGCAACATGGGAAGAGAAGACTAAAGTTCCACCATGATCGGAGGCTTATTCATCTATAATCACAAAGGAGAGGTTTTAATCTCTCGAGTCTACCGGGATGACATTGGGTAAGTGCTTCCATTGCATCTGTGGTCTTTGCATTTCTGTCTCACTGTGGTGCAGGCGACAACCCAGAGCTGCTTTGTTCTGCATTAGCTGTGCATGCATGTAAGACTGCAACTCAACTTGCTGCTCTAGGCCTAGTTAAGAAAGAGCTAAGTTCTTACTAAGCCCAGATCACCTACGGATGGTAGTAAAGGACAACCTGCAGGCAAAGCTAGGACTTCCTTTTGGATGGTAGAGATCTGGGTGTTTTTCCAAACGCTTCACCAATGTGGACTGCCACTGCAGAAGTCTACCAACCTAATGTAATCATTAAAATGTTATAGGAGTCATGTGGGAACTGTCTGCCATGCATTGTGACCAGGGCTCTGAACTAGTTTCAAACACAGATGACGAGTATCAAGTACAGGCATACAGAAGACTGCCTCTGGTCTTTGCTTGCAGTGTCAAAGTGCCAGTAACCACCTCTGTGCACTTAACATTCTCTGCCCCAACCTTGTATGTCAGCCTTGTAAGTAAAAAAGCTTCCATCTATGGGATAATTCAAGTTGTGGGAACTCTGAAAGCCTTCAGTAGGTATAGGTATGTTGCACTTCACACAAGTGTTCTGTTACTCACTTAGACTAGGTATGTACCATTCTTAAACTGCCAGTTCCCAAAAGGAACCCTATGAGAACTGGGGTTTTTTGAGCAGTGGGTAGTGCTTTAAGGAGCCTGATAAGTGATGCTGCTGCTTGGACTGAAAGCCTTAAGTGGCTTTCTCACACAGCAGGGCTGTTACTGGTGGTTATCATTATTGTTAGGCATTAGGTGGAAGCTAGTAATTGAAGTTAGCATGAAGTTAAAATGCAGCTAATGGAAACAGGGTCACTGTAAGCAGGGTCAAAGTGCAAGAGATACTTTTGCCCAGTTTAGGAAAAATATATTTTTACAAGGTCTTCAAAATAAATAGTGGTAGCATGTGCTGTGAGATAACTTGTTGCCATGAATTGCAATAAACAATCAAGACAGTCTGAAGGCAAACTGCTCTAGTCTCAAGAGAGCTTCCCTTCCCTTCCGGACATGGATTGTCTAGTGGAGGCTAAAAATGGTGTAGAACTAGCAGCTTGCCAAGGCTTTCACAGCTTCATTGAAGGAGTAGCAGTGGTCAACAGTGCCTGTAATAAGCTCACTAGGTGATACCTTAACTCTCTCTTGTTCTAAGTGGAGTAAAGTAGCAGTTGTGAGAATGGCCAAACTATCCCAGATCTTCCACATGGCGCTGAGCCAAGGAAGCTTTGTACTTTTGTACTTCTGAAGCAGAAAACTGCTGGCTGTGAAGTTCTGCCTCTTCTCTACTGTAGTAATTCTTTCAGTCTTTTGAATGTCGGCTAGCTGAAGGTCTTCAGAGCAATTCATGTGCCAGAGCTGACTTGGAAATTCCTCTAATTAATGAATAGTGCGGTGATCAAACCAAACGAGGTTGGATTACTGATAAAATTTGAGAACATTGTATGTGGAGCTAGAGACAATGTTGCTGCAGTTCCTGGCAATAAGATTTTGTTGTTGTTGTGGCACGTAGATTGCACTGTGCTTGAACTGATGTTTATTCAAGAAGGGCCTCTTAATTTAAAGGGCCTTCTGGCCATAAAGATGTAAACTGGAGAGTGAAATAGTTCTTCTAATGTAATGATCTTCCACTGCTTTTATCTTGGCTCATCCCTCTTGTGAAGTGACTGAATCGTTCAGCAAGTAATGAAGTACTTACTGGCTGGCCAGGCAAAACTAGAAAATTGGATTTCCTGCTTGATCCAATCTTCACTTTGTCTTTTGGAAAAAAGGTGCCAAAGATTCAAATGTTCTCTAGAACTTCAGGAGTTAGTATTGCCTTGAATAAAATCCTTTGTTCAATTTCTGTGGGTGTCTCAGTGTCAGTCTTGTGATAAGTGGAGCTGGTGCTGGCTATTAATGGAGCTTGCTCCCAAGGTGTTGGATTCCTTCTGAAACAGGCCATCAAACCTGGCTTACATTTTTTGGATATGTAACCTTATAAAACAAGTTGTCTTAGAACAGCTATGTCTTGTAATCAAGTAACTGAGAATCTTCAGCTCTATAGCAAGTAAAGTAGGTAGCTGTTACTTCCTGTTGGGAATGCTAGCGTCAGTACCAGGTGTACTTGAGAGCTCTGAGCACCCTAACTTCCAGAGAGGTAGGGAAAGGAACGGCCTTTCCCTGCAGCTTGTACTCTCCTCTGTAGGAGTTCCATCTCAAAACAATGAGCCAATAGATTTCTGGAACACTTGAGTCTTTAATCCAGATAGATCTGAAGTGCAGGGAATTGAGCCCATCTAGCTTGTTGGGAGGTAGGCAGAGTGGGAAATGAGCATAGCTGCTGCCTGTCTTCATGGGGATTCGGAGTGATTGACCTGTAAGGCTTCCTTGGCCTTGGCACTTCCCTTTGGTGTCTTGAAGCCTCAGGGGGAGGCTTGGGAGAGTTTATCTCAGTTGGGAGAGATTAAAAGCCATTTCTGGTAATGAGAACCTCTCCTCTTGCACAGTTTAAGGATCTAAATTAGCACATACTAGCTCAAATGTTAATGAGAAAAGTGGCAGTCAATGAAGCAACACTTCCCTTGACTGGTAAAGGCAGAAAACAGTCCCCACAAAACTTGGACTTCCTTTGCTTGCAACTTAGAAGAATGGCTTTAGTGCATGTAGTGCATCTGTCTATACAGCAGCTAGCTGCATGCATAAGCAGCCTCTTAAAAATATAAGCAAAGCACTATGCATTTAACTCAGGATACTGTGGAGGGCTCCACTGTGACCTTAAGTGCCTTGTTCTTCAGTGATGTAGTCACTGGGAGAACCTACCTGCATTTAAAAAAGTAGCTATTTGATTTTAAAAAAAAAAAAAAAAAAAAAAAAGCTATTTGAAACTGAGCAGCTTACATGAGGAACTGCATGCACTTAAACTGGGATAGGCGTTTTGTTTTTGAGCTTCTAAGACATCACTTCTGCTTCATAGCTCTTGATCATTATGGAAAAAGTGCAAGCTGGATAGAGCAGTGCCTGAAGCTGCAGGACGTGCCATCTCTCTCCAGATGTGCTGAAGCTCTGTCAAACTCGGTGTTTTTCCTGTTGGCTGGACCAGGCCAGAAAGCAGCAGCCCAAACAGCCTCAAATGAGAGCGCTGCCATAGCAGTGCCCGCTCAGACTTGCAGCCCTGTGGTGAGGGAAGAAGAAAAGTGGTACTCTGCGGTCCCCAGGCTGTGCCTCAGATTGAGGGTTTCTTTCTTTTTTTCCCCACTGAGGCCTGCCACGTGTGTTAGCAGAGCAGCGTGGATACCAATGAGGTGATGTGGCTCCCACTCATCTGGACTAAACACCCAATTAGTCCTGAAATTCCAAAGAAGCCCGGTCTCAACACTGGCGATCTGACCATGGCATGTCAGCGCTGTGCCTTGCGAGGGCTCCATTGCTGCCACAGCTTGTTACTTTCCAGCCAGGCCTACCTGGGCCTTTTTGCGCCCCGGAGCAGGGGGAGGGGGTGCTGTTTGGTCTCTCCTTATCTCTTTGGATTCATTGTGCCTTGTGTGTGTGTTTCTAACCCTTTCTCTTGTTGCTGTCACTCCTCCTTTCTCCGCTGGCGCCATTTCTGTCCATCCCATCTCATTGGCTGCTGTAGCAATAGGTAAGAGACGCGGGTAGGCCATGACCGGCACTGCACAGCGGGCAACTGGTGTGCTGGAAAAGCTTCACTCACCTGAGGCTTCTCCTCTAGCGTGCACCAGTCTGACTGCTGGCTCTGCTGCTAGCCCTAGTGGGTAGAACTCGAGGCCGGGAGGGCTGATGCTCCAGAACAAGCTGAGCTTTCCTTGTGAGGCTTACTGAAGGGGAGGAGTGGGACTTCTAGATATTGTTATTTTACAGTAGAATAATTACTTTCTTATGGAAAAAACGAGGTAGAAATCAAATAGTGATTTAACTCACAAGCCTTCTGGAGCAATAAAACCTGGGAAGTATTTGAAGGCCAGAATTTTGCTTATGGGGGAGGGTGTTTACTGATGAGGCTTCTACATGCCTACCCAGACCTTCAAGGAAAAAACACCTGCCATGGCAGCACACGTTCCCCTGAATATCCTTTGTTTTCAAACTGTCTGCTGGACTGTTGACAACCCTCAGTGCTTATGAACATTTGTATGCCTTTATCCTTGCTTGCAAGGATGTGACTGCCGTCTGCTCTCAAACATGGTTCTGCATATTCCTTGCCATGGGGCCTTGACACTGCAGCGAGGAGCCCCCCTGTTCTGCATAGTCTTAAGGAAGGGTATGGGTAATAAAGCACAACTAGATGTGCCTTGGCTTGGTAGGTAGGCTACTGCTCGAAGTCTCAGTTCTGTAATATAAATCCATCAGTTCTCCTTCCTGTGGTCTTAGTATCGGTGGATTTTGACTTAATTTGGGGAGTTTATCTTGACTTGTAGCTGCAGGATGAGAAAGTGTGGAAGAGGTTGGAAACCAGGATGTCATGGGGACATCAGTGTTTTATTTAGGAAGGATTTGTTCCCTGTCACTAGTGTATAGATAGTGAAACAAGTTTGGATTAAAGATGTTAGCAGCTAGGAGAAACTCATGCAGCACATTTTCTGCCCTGCAGAACTTCTTTCCCATTGTAAATAGTACTGGATCTTCCAGTGCACGTAGTGTGTTGCTACTCGCATGTGGCAGCATGGGCACCCCAATTCTGTCTGCCAGAGACCTGCTCTGAAGCATAGCAGGCTTGAGAGGACATATAACTGGAAAGCCCAAAATGTTCCCAATCCTGCTCGCTGCTTTTAGCCTGCCCTCCAGGGTGCTTAGGGAAATGGAGGTGAGATGAGTCTAAACTGAAACTGCCTTTCGTGGTGTACCCAGACACTGCCATCCATCAGGTGACCTGGGTAGGTTTTGCTGCCTTTTCCTCAGCGGTATATCTGGGGGGAGCTGCCATTAAAGAATATAACGGGAGACTGCAGATTTGTTTTGGGGCAGGGGTATGAAGGCTTAGGCACGCAGGGCAGGTAGTAACTAGCAGTTTGGTTAGAACATGTGCCCCAGAGCCTGTTCTAGTGTTCATTCCTGGCTATGGTAATCAGGAGTGCTAGCAGAATAAACTGAAAGGAATTTTCCTTTGTCATCTGACTCCACGTGGAGGTTAGCTTGCTTCTCTTTCTGCCTGCAGTTAGAATTGCCCTGTAGTCCAAAGGTCCACAGAGACCAGTAACTCCTCTCCTGGAGTTTGTGCAGGATTTAACATCCACCTCTACTCAGAGCCTTCAGTTGTCCCTCTTGGCTGTGACATCCCAGGCACCCTTCCTAAGCGAGCTGGGTGTGTTTAGTTCACCTCGGTAATCACATAAGCAGAGCTGTACGGTGAATTTGTTTTTGTAGACGCTGTGCTAACTCTCCTTTGGTGGTGGTCTTGTAGGCGGAATGCCGTGGACGCCTTCCGCGTCAATGTCATCCACGCCCGGCAGCAGGTGCGCTCGCCTGTCACCAACATCGCCCGCACGAGCTTCTTCCACGTCAAGCGTTCCAACATCTGGCTGGCTGCTGTCACCAAGCAGAATGTCAACGCCGCCATGGTGTTCGAG